>NC_090395.1:58355804-59555804 GCF_036365525.1 Heterodontus francisci
TTGGAGACTTGGGCGGAGAAATGGGAGATGGAGTTTAATCCGGACAAATGTGAGGTAATGCATTTTGGAAGGTCTAATGCGGGTGGGAAGTATGCAGTAAATGGCAGAACCCTTAGGAATACTGACAGGCAGAGAGATCTGGGCGTACAGGTCCACAGGTCACTGAAAGTGGCAACGCAGGTGGATAAGGTAGTCAAGAAGGCATACGGCATGCTTGCCTTCATCGGTCGGGGCATAGAGTATAAAAATTGGCAAGTCATGTTGCAGCTGTACAGAACCTTAGTTAGGCCACACTTAGAATATTGCATGCAATTCTGGTCGCCACACTACCAGAAGGACGTGGAGGCTTTGGAGAGGGTACAGAAGAGGTTTACCAGGATGTTGCCTGGTCTGGAGAGCATTTGTTATGAGGAGAGGTTGGATAAACTCGGATTGTTTTCACTGGAACGACGGAGGTGGAGGGGTGACATGATAGAGGTTTACAAAGTTATGAGCGGCATAGACAGAGTGGATAGTCAGAAGCTTTTTCCCAGGGTGGAAGAGTCAGTTACTAGGGGACATAGGTTTAAGGTGCAAGGGGCAAAGTTTAGAGGGGATGTGCGAGGCAAGTTCTTTACACAGAGGGTGGTGAGTGCCTGGAACTTGTTGCCGGGGGCGGTGGTGGAAGCAGGTACGATAATGACGTTTAGGAGGCATCTTGACAAATACATGAATAGGATGGGAATAGAGGGACACGGTCCCCGGAAGTGCAGAAGGTTTTAGTTTAGGCAGGCATCAAGAGCGGCGCAGGCTTGGCGGGCCGAATGGCCTGTTCCTGTGCTGTACTGTTCTTTGTATTTTCTTTACTTATTAAAAATACTTGAAAACATTACACCACACTTATATGTTACACAATCCTTTTTAATGACTAAATCCTTTTGCGGTTACATGTCCCAAACTCCTCCCAGTTGTAATGGGTTGGATTTCCAAGACTATTTCAAAAGTCAATGTTCTCTTCACTCGCTTCTCCAAGCACTTCCAACCTGGTCGTCCATCAATAAGGCATTTCCTGGTGGTCTTCTATTTTCCAAACAAGTTCAAGTCTTTGCAATCCTTTACTGTAACAGGTTTCCAAGAGCAGATGTCCCCTCTCGAGGCTGCAACCACTGCTTTCTTCTTACAGCCTATCCAGCATATCCCACACTACCATTAATGAAGTCAGGGGAATAACCCTGGCTCAGAGGAATGCAAGAGAGCATGGCAGGAGCAGCACCAGGCACACCCAAAAATGAGATGCTAACCTGGTGAAGCTGCAACACAGGACTATATGCATGCTAAAAATGCATGCTAAAAAGCAGAAAGCAGCATGTTATTGACATGGCTAAGCGATCCCACACCAACAGATCAGATCAAAGTTCTGCAGTCCTGCCACATCCAGTCGTGAATGGTGGTGAACAATTAAACAACTCCAGAGGAAGCTCCAGAAACATGCTCAGCCTCAATGATGGATGAGCCCAGCACATCAGTGTAAAAGATCATGGTGAAACATTTGCAACCATCTTCAGCCAGAAGTGCTGAGTGATGAGCCATCTCTGCCTCCTTCTGAGGTCCCCAGCATCACAGATGCCAGTCTTCAGAAAATACAACTCATTCCACACAAAGAAATGCCTGAAAGTGATGGATGCAGCAAAGACTATGGGCCCTGACAATATGCCGGCTGTGATAAAGTCTTGTGCTCCTGAAGTCGCGCTGTTTCAGGACAGCCACAACACTGGCATCTATCCGACAATTGAAAATTGCTCAGGTGTGTTCTGTCCACAAAAAGCAGGATAAATTCAATCTGTCCAATTACCACCCCATCAGACTACTCTCAATCGGCAAAGTGCTGGAAAGTGTTGTTCACAGTGCCGTCAAGCAGCACTTACTCACTAATAACCAGCTCACTGATCCTCAATGTGGGTTCGTCAGGGACACTCAGCTCTAGACTTCATTAGAGGCTTGATCTAAACAGAACACAGAAAAAGAGTTGAACTCCAGAGGTGAGGGGAGAGTGACTGTCCTGACATCAAGGCAGCATCTAACAGTGTGGCACCAAGGAGACCTAGTAAAATTGAAGTCAATGGGAATCGGGGCCGGAGGTGGTGGTGGGGGGGGGGGGGGGGGGGGCTGGGGGATGGTGGAGCTCTCCGCTGGTTGACATCATACATAGCACAATGGAAGATAATTTTGGTTCTTGCAGGCCAATCTTCTCAGCCACAGGACACTGCTGCAGGAGTTCCTCAGGGTAGTATCCTGGGCCCAAACATACCCAACTGCTTCATCAATGACCTTCCAGTCATCAAAAGGTCAAAAGTGAAGATGTTCACTGATTGCTCAGTGTTCAGTACCATTCGCAACTCCACAGATACTGAAACAGTTCATGCCCACCTGCAGCAATCCTGGACAGCATTCAGGCTTGGGCTAAGTGGCAAGTAACATTCGCGCCATACAAGTGCCAGGCAATGACCTTCTCCAACAAGAAAGAATCTAACCATCTCCTCTTGACATTCGACGGCATTACCATCACGGAATCCACCACTATCAACATTACTATTGGCCAGAAACCTAAGTGGACCAGCCATTTAAATACTGTGACTACAAGAGTAGGTCGTCAGAGGCTAGGAATTCTGCAGTAACTCACCTCCTGACTTCCCAAAGCCTGTCCATAAGGCACAAGTCAGGAGTGTGATGGAACACTAACCACTTGGCTGGATGAGTGCAGCTCCAACAAAACTCAAGAAGCGCGACACTACCCAGGACAAAGCAGCTCACTTGATCGGCAGCCCGTCCACCACCTTACACATGTGCTCCCTCCAGCCCTGGTGCACAGTGGCAGCAGTGTGTACCATCTACAAGATGCACTGGCAGCAACTCGCTAAGGCTCCTTTGATGGCACCTTTCAAACCAGAGACCTCTACCACCTTGAAGGACAAGGGCAGCAGACGGATGGGAACACTACCAGCAGCAAGTTGCTCTCCAAGCCACACAGCACCCTGACTTGGAACTATATCGCCGTTCCTTCACTATCGCTGGGTCCAAATCCTGGAACTCCCTTCCTAACAGTACTATGGGCACCACATGGACCACAGTACCACATGGACTACAATTGATTTATGAAATAAAAGCAAGAAATGCTGGAAATACTCAGGAGGTCTGGCAGCATCTGTGGAGAGAGAAGCAGAGTTAACGTTTAAGGTCAGTGACCCTTCTAGGGCAATTAGGGATGGGCAATAAATGCTGGCCTTGCCAGCAATGCTCACATCCCAAGAACAAATTTTTTAAAAATCCAGCCTAATGACAGCTTAATTGATATTTAAATGACAGACCTGGCAGTGCTCATGTGATCAGTGATTCTGCAGGTTAGCTGTCCCGAACCCACATTTTTATACAACATGTACATCAAGTGCATTTGCAATAGCATAGCAACTGAAAATATACTTGTCACTATGGAATACAATTAGTGTACAATAATTTTGTTAGCCCCATCTGCCTGTGTATCCTGATCTGGCATTCCGTAGCCAACCAGCAGTAAGTAAATGTCAGTGGTTCCTATTGTATTGTGAAAGTATTTTTTTTAAACTGGTATCTCTGAACCAGTTATATTTGCAACATCACAGTTAATCTTTTCCATTAAAGTGAACAACATCCTCCAATTTCTGGTGATGTTTAAAAGATACCATCCAGAAGGCACAAGTCGGGAGTGTGATGAAACACTCTCCATGTGCTTGTGTGTTGCAACTGCGCCCATCTAAGAAACTTAACATCCAGGATAAGGTAGCCCACTTAATCGATACCTCAAATACCAGCCTAAACATTCACTACTGGTGCACCACAGATGCAGCGTGTACTATCTACAGAAAGTACTGCAGCAACTCATCACAAAATGTTCACCTCCACCACCTAGGATAAGGGTAGCAGGGTGCATGAAAACACACCACCCTGACTTGGACAACTATTGTCATTCGCTTATAGTTGCTGGGTCAAAATCTTGGAACTCTGTATCCATCTTCATAAATTTTCTATGTTTCTATAAGAGCTAAAAAGTGGGATTAGGCTGGATAACCCATTTTAGGCAGGTGTAGACATCATGGGCTGAATAGCCTCCTTCTGTGCCGTAAATTTTCTGTTTTCTTTTCTACCATTATGGAGCATTTTTACCACAGACTGCAGTGCTTCAAGGCGGCTCACCATTTTCTCAGGGCAACTCGGGGTGGCCAGTAAGTGCTGGCTTTGCCATAAATGCCCATGTCCTGAGAATGATTTATTTTTTACAAAAAATGCTAAAGAAAAATTATGTAGAATAGATAACTTACATGCTCTTTTAGGGCTTAACACACAAACTGTAAAGCTAGTCAAAGAAAAACACAAAATCTTTACCAGTGGCCTGTCGCGGTGTGTGTTTACTGCTTCTACGTTTAAGTAAACTGATTCCATTTTACAACCTGAAAGAAAAGTTTTAAATATTAATACAGAAATGAAACAGTATGTTATGCGCTCACTCACCAATGCTCATCAGTGCTGATTGCTGAAACCATGCACTATGAATGTGGATACAATGACATTAAAAACAAAACATTCCTTAGATTAATCCCAAACCAGTGTTTGATACGTTCAACATTTATCAGGTCAACATTTATCAGGAAACTCAAAAACGTGACTCAAGCATGTCCCGTCATTTGATGCGACAGATTTTTATTCTATTTTGGTCTCTTATTGGGAAGCAAAGTATTACGTTCAGAAAATTACGGTAAGTTAAAAATTTATCTGGAAGTTTGGGTGCATATTATACGAGGTAACAAATCAAAAGAGTTTACTTTTTGCAGCCGGTATAAAGTTAATCTCTAAAATAAATAATCAAGCTACTAGTAAGTTGAGTTTTTTTTTTACATCTATATTTAAATGTATGGAAGCCTTAAAATGCTGTCTGAATCACTATCCTCAAATAGGTTACGCAGCTCGTCTACTGCCTTATCATCAGTCACATAAATGGCATCACTGCACATGCAGTCTTCATCTTCATCCATCTTAGCAGTGTCATCATTCCAGAGAATGTCATCTTCTGAACCATCAATGGCGTTGGTTAGACAACACTTCTTGAAGGGAATTGGAGAGTTATATGAAAAGGAAGAATGTGCAGAGTTATGGGGAGAAGGCATGGGAATGCAACAGAGGGAATTGCTCTTTCAGAGAGCCAGTGACACGATGGACCGAATAGCCTCCTTCTGCACTGGAACGATTCTGTGATTCACAGTGGATCAAGGATAGATCAACGGCATCCCAGGCTTCTTGGAGAATGAACAAAAGGTCTGGTTACTTCTGGCTGCCGGATAGTGTAAAAGCATGTGCTCCAGAGCAGAGCTACTCGTTTCACTTTTGCTGCATCTGCTGTTTAAATGGTCTGTTGCAGCTGGTGTCCATCACTTGCAACTAGCCTATCATGCCCCTGGGAATAATGACAAGATCTGTACAATTATCCTTGATGCATGACATTTGATGACATCTAAAAGCATTGAGGAACAGCATATGACATTCCCAAGAAGGGGCTTTGCACCGTATGCTACGCAACCAGTCTTTGGTCAAACCTTCATCCATCCAACCTTACTCATGTTTATGGACGATCACACCTTTTGGCCATGTGATATTCTTTGGGCAAGTTTTTCATTTGACAATAATATGTGGCAGCATCTTTGCCCCATTTCCACATGCCATGAGCATGATGATGAAAATGATTCTTTTCGTTGCCAGTGTATCTTAAGGTGAACGATTTTTCTCTTTTGATAGCCATGGTTCGACTGAATGGAATGTCAAATGTGAGGGATGTCTGATCAACATTGGCAATGTGCTTATAGAGGTGTGCTTTTGCAGCCTCATGACAATGTTGGTACTGACGTGGCTTGTCTTCAAAATCAATCAGGCATGTATTGCACGATTGAACTGCGGTGACTTATGGATATGTCATGTCTTCGCATCAAGAGGTTGCGCTATTTTGGAGGTGCTTTAAAGGTGCTCGAGGTCCAAAGCTTTTGTGACACAAGGGCTTTCAAACAAATTCCTACGGTGCTGCTGGCACATCCACTTGATCGATGTTGGTGAAAATATTCTAGAAATTGTTGGTCAGGTTGTGGGCGCTGAGCTTTTCTTCCATATCCAGAAGCCTTGGCTTGTTTGCCTTGGGACTTTAGCTTGCCCTTTCTGATTCACCAAAGTGTCCCGTTTGCCTCATTAACATTGAATTCCCGTGCTGCTGTTCTGTTACCACAGTTTTCAGCAACTTCTATCACCTTAAGTTTGAAGGCCGTTGTGCAACTCACTCTTTGCCATGTTAACGGTTAGTACAAAGAATCCTCCCTTATGCATGCCACATCCTATGTTTGATTGATTGATAAACACACGTGTGCCAGCTGCTCATCAAACTAGGTGGGAATGGACCCTTTAGATATTGGCTCTAATTCTACATACTGGGCATTCATATTTCAATTTACCATGATTTATTTTGACTACTACTGTATGTGATTGCAGGGCGAGCAAAAAAGAAAACTTTTAATGCATTTCTTTCTGGTCTTAACACAACCACGCACGCACGCACGCACACACACAGGTTACATAGTGGGGAAAGGTACAGTGGTTGAGTTAGAGTCCATAGACGAAAGGGGTATGCAGTCTGTGGGATTTGATAATTTGGCTGGCTTCTCAATCATTACAGCGCAGAAGGACCCATTTGGCCCATTGTGTCCACGCTTGGCTCTCTGAAAGAGCAACTGCCTCAGTTCCTCCCTCTAGCTGAATTTGGTGGTCCTCAGACTTTTAGAACAGATAGATGACTGGTTCAGTGGGTCTCTTGGAGACAGCGATGCAGATGATTTCCTCCAACGGGGTTTCTGATTGTCGCTGGAGTATGCAAACATCATCAGTCAACTCGAAGAGTTTGAAGCTTATAAGCTGAAATGGAGAGGTGGGGTCGGGACGACGGCGCGCCGGGTGGGGTCGGGGGGACGGCGAGGGGGGTCGGGGGGACGGCGAGGGGGGGCGGGGGGACGGCGAGGGGGGGCGGGGGGACGGCGAGGGGGGGCGGGGGGACGGCAAGAGCACGTGAGAGCAGGGATAGTATGTGTCACAGTCCAAAGCTTCTCCCCTCTGCTGCAGAAAAACACTAGGTGAAAACCACAGGAAGGAAGGAGCTTGACACATGACAATTACCCAGTGATTCTACTCATTGTAGCCATCTTTCCCTTCTTGAGAAATAGAACAGGTAGTTCCCTTAAACTTCCTGGGTCTTGTTTCTTGCTATGATGAGCAGCCATTGCATCTCCACCTCACAAGCCTTGCAATGTAGGATAGAGTGTTGCAAATTAGGTGGCCATCCTCAGCTGCCAGCGAAGTCATCCTTCATCTGTTCTCTCAAATTTCTTCAAAAAATATAAATTCAGACCTTCAGTCAGTGGAATAAAGAAAATCATTCAACAAAGCAAGTTGGTGAGACAAGATGCAAAAGCGTTCGATGCTCATTTGGGATCAAACATTTTAGCTTAGTCGGGTTTGATCACAAAGTTTGTTAACAAATGGTCACTGACTGCAGCATTGCTAACGTCTAGGTGCATATCACACATAAGGCAATTTTGACTTTTCATTCATAAAAGTCGAGCCATGTATTATATTTGATGGTGCATTATATTCAGAAAATTACAGTACTTGATTAATGAACCACACTTTGTAATTTCCCCCCATATATTTTTCTTTACAGATGTACTCATGTGAAGTAAATAAGTGTACTGAAAATACCGTGAAGTAATATCTTAGCTTTCAAAAAATGGAAAACATTAAATTGGATTCTGCCAAGCTGGATAGGGTATTTGAGACAGATAGAGGGACCTGGGAAGCATGCATATAAAATCCTCAATGAAAAAGACTGGATGTTAGGAAGAATTTATTTTCAGAGCTCTCACCTTCTGCAACAGATTATCAAAGCATCTGGCAAGTAAGGGTTATGCACAGTCATTTAGAAAGTAGCTGAACAAACAACTTCATCAGAAGAGAAGATTTCCAGTTACAGGAGGACAGGTTGCAAGTTAGTTGGGATTAGAAAGATTTAAGTTTACTGCAGCATCCTGGAGCTTTTCTTGATCACTTTAGGGAGTTGGTGAGAACTGGCCTAGCCAGCAATGCCCACATCCTGCTAACAAATAAAAAAAAATTTCCCAGAGTTTTCCCTACATTGGCCTCAGGTTTGTCATTGTGGTTTTTCTTTGTCTTTCCCAAGAAATGGCACATGTGGCTGTACCATGTGGATGGGCATCCTCAATGGACCAAATATTCCCCACATCACCTCTCCCAGTATCAACAACAACTTACATTCATATAGCACTCTTTATGTGATAAAACATTCCAAAAAGCGTCAGGAGATAGAAATTGAGACCAAGCCAAATAAAGATATTCGGAGTGTGACCAAAAGCTTGGTCAAGGATAGAATCATTGAAAGCTTAAGGCACAGAAAAAGGCCACTTGGCCCATCATGTCTGTGCTGGCCAAAAAACGATCCACCCATTCTAATCCCACCTTCCAGCATTTGGTCCGTAGCCCTGAAGATTACAGCACTTACGGTGTATATCCAAACTCCTTTTGAATGAGTTAAGGGCTTCTGCCTCAACTTCCCTTTCAGGCAGTGAGTTCCAGACCCCACCACCCTCTGGGTGAAAACGTTTTTCCTCATCTCCCCTCTACTTTTTCTACCAATCACTTTAAATCACCCCCTAGTCATTGACCTCTCTGCTAAAGCAAATAGACCCTTCACCTCCACTCTATCCAGGTCCCTCAAAATTTTGTACATTTCAAACACAACCCCAGCCTATTCAATCTTTCCTCATAGCTGCATTTTTCCAGTCCCGGCAACATCCTCATAAATCTTCTCTGTACCCTGTCTAGTACAATTACATTCTTTCTGTAATGAGGTGACCAGAACTGCACACAGTACTCAAGTTGTGGCCTAACCAATGAGTTATACAGTTCCAGCATAACCTCCCTGCTCTTATATTCTATAGGGGCGGCACAGTGGCGCAGTGGTTAGCACTGCAGCCTCACAGCTCCAGGGACCCGGGTTCGATTCTGGGTACTGCCTGTGCGGAGTTTGCAAGTTCTCCCTGTGTCTGCGTGGGTTTCCTCCGGGTGCTCCGGTTTCCTCCCACATGCCAAAGACTTGCAGGTTGATAGGTTAATTGGCCATTATAAAAATTGCCCCTAGTATAGGTAGGTGGTAGGGAAATATATAGGTGGGGATGTGGTAGGAATATGGGATTAGTGTAGGATTAGTATAAATGGGTGGTTGATGGTCGGCACAGACTCGGTGGGCCGAAGGGCCTGTTTCAGTGCTGTATCTCTAAACTAAACATACCTCGGCTAATAAAGGAAAGGATTCCATATGCCTTCTTAATCACCTTGCCGACCTGTCCTGCTACCTTCAGGGATCTGTGGACATTCACTCCAAGGTCCCTCACTTCCTCTACATTTCACAGTATTTTCCCATTAATCATGCATTTATTTTTCTTGTTTGACCTCCCCAAATGCATCACCTCACACTTCTCCAGGCTGAATTTCATTTGTCACTTTTCTGCCCATCTGACCAGACCATCAAAAGCTTCCTGCACCCTACAGCTATCCTCCTCACTATCTACCACACGGCCAATCTTTGTCGTCTGCAAACTTCTTGATCATGCCCCCTACATTTACATCCAAATCGTAAACATATAACCACAAAAAGCAGGGGACCCAGCACTGAGCCCTGCGGAACGCCACTGGAAACTACCCTCCAGTTGCAAAAACACCCATCAACAATTACCCTTTATTTCCTGTCACTGAGCCAATTTTGTATCCACCTTGTTGCATTTCCCTGGATCCCATGGGATTTTTCTTTAACCAGTCCGCCATGTGGGACCTTGTCAAAAGCCTTGCTAAAATTCATGCACTACCCTCATCTATCGTCCGTGTTATTTCTTCAAAAAATTCGATCAAGTTGGTCAAACAAGATCTTCCCTTCACAAATCCATGCTGACTATCCTTGATTAACTTGTGCCTTTCTAAGTGACAATTTATCCTGTCTCTCAGAATAGATTCCAATAATTTGCCCACTACTGAGGTTAGACTGACTGGCCTGTAATTATTCGGTCTATCCCTCACTCCCTTTTTAAACAGAAGTACAACATTAGCAGTCCTCCAATCCTTCGGCACCACACCTGTATCCAGTGAGGTCTGGAAAATGATGGTCAGACCTTCCCCTATTTCATCTCTTGCTTCTCTCAATAGCCTGGGGTACATTTCATCGGGTCCCCAGTGATTTATCAACTTTCAAGGATGCTAATCCATTAACACTTCCTCTCTTCCTATGTTCATCACATCCAATACTTCATACCCCTCTTCCTTAACTACAACAAGGATGTAGGCATTAAGGAGTGTTATAGGAGAGATAGATATGGAGGGGTTTAGGGAGGGAATACCAGAGCTTAGGGCCCTAGACATCTGCAGGCACAGCCGCCAATGGCGTGATGAAGGAAGTGGGGTTACGTGAGGATAGAGTTGGAAGAAGGCAGAACTCTGAGGGTTGTAGGGCTGGAAGAGGCGATAAAGATGGGGAGGAGTGAGGCCATGGAAGGATTTAAACACAAGGATGAAGATTTAAAAATCACATTCCTCATCCTTCCTTTTTTATATATACTTTCCTGTGTTTGCAACTCATACCAAAGTACTATTTTATGACATTACGAGTGCTATGGCTGTTTTTAAATATGCTGAGGAATCAAAATGATGTGCCAGAGTGGTAGGATTTGTATTAGCAATCAGGATTCTTCAGCTGGAATGTTCCAGATCTTAAAGGCACCGAATGGAAGTCAGGTGCCTGTCTAAATGAAAAGGTGGGGGGGTTGGGGGGGCAATGAGGAAAATATCACCGTTTTACCCTTGGCTGTTTTTGTACATGTTCTAGTAGCCAGTTACCAAATTGCATTGGCAGTGGCCAGGAAGTAGTACGCCGGCAGCCTTCTCTGCTGGTGAATGGTTTGCTTTACAGAGAACAAAGGAGAAAGGGAGAGAAGCATCAATTCTATTCATTCTTTTGAAAAGAAATTAAGTTAGAAATTTAAGTTCTGGCAACCTTATGCCCCAATCCATCCAGCTCCACACTGCCCCTCCCACACCCACCCCACCAAAGTTTGGTCACACTTTGCTTAGGTGTAGCGCAAACCATTTATTAGAAATTATTATATACATGTAGCTGTACTGTACAAAACTCCAAGGAAATTTCATGCCGTGAAAGAGAAGCTGGAACAAAATATAAAATAAGGACGAGTGACCCAATTCTGGAGCGCACAGACATGAAAAGTGTTGCTTGCATGGTTCAAGTAGTTTGTTTCGGGATATTTGTTTGAAAGCAGAAAAAAAAATAGGCACGCGTAAGCAAGTTAATGTAAAGCAATTACATGGCTGATGAGGGGCACATCTCCCCCCTCCTCTATAGAATTTTTCATCTTCTGGAAATCTAAAATGCACATATTCCAGAGATACAGTATTACTTTATGAAATGCTTCTGTCTTCATTGCCTGCAATCTGAAAAGTATTACAAGCAGCTTGTAACATTATGTTTCAAATGTATCTTCATTCTTTAAGATCCTGGATTTTTTTAAAGGTTAAATTTAATAAAAAATGTCCAAGAATGATAAAAATGCACTCAAATTTAACAAGTTCAACATCTGATTTACCTTCCCCTGTGTTCACTGTTAACAGAAGAGATATGAATGATAGTAAAATGTGTGATTACTGACCATAGGCAACAGGTGTTAGTTTTAAGACAGTATGTAGAGGGCACTTCAGGTATGGCAATTCGTCTGTAACAAAATAAACCAGAAAACGTTAAACCACTAAAGCCAAAGCTGGTCTTGTTTATTATAATCTCTGTTCCACTATCATTACACATGGGTGCACTGAATTAAAGCATTACTCACTTCTGCCACTAAAACTCTTATCAGAAAATGTTAGCAACATCAGTGCTGGGAAATGCTACACTTTCAATTTTTTGACTTGTCAGCATCTGGCATGCAAAGATGGGATTTTTTTTATGGCCGTATGATGTTTTAATACTACCACAGAATAATACCTCAGTGAACCAGTGTCTGTGGATTCGAAATGAGTGCCATTTTTTCCCCCCAATTTGTATTGAATCATGTCAGCAGTTTTTGCCATTGGATTCATGCCCAATAAGTACCACTGTAACACATTTCACGTAATGCCCTTACAATTGTTTTTTATTCCAAAAGCTTCACTGGAGTCAGAACAGCTTCTCAGAGTTGAGAAAGATGTACGTTAACTGATCATACTACACATAGCCTCCCGAAATACTACTTGATGTCAGATGGTGAAAAAAAAAGTTACAGAAAATGTCTGCTTTCTGGCTTACATAGTTCTAAAACATAAAGCAAGGTAACAAAGGGTATAAGTGACTGATATTGTAGGTTGGCTGCTTGTTACAGGAATCAATGGAAATGAATATCAGGGGTTTCTATAATATGCATTCAATCTGCAACACTTGGGCAACGTTAAAGATCACTCCCCAGTACATGTTGGTGGGGAGGGTGCTAGAGTCGATTGTTTGGGACATGATTGGACAGATTCACAGGGATTTGTTCGGGGGAAAATCATGCTTGAAAAATCTGCTAGAGTTTTTTTTTTGAGGTTGTGACTAGCAAGTTGGATGTAGTGTATGTGGATTTTCAGAAAGCGTTCAATCAGGTGCCAGACAGGCAGTTATTGCACAAGGCTGGGGCTCATGGGATTGGGAGTAGTATATTAGTACAGACTGAGGACTAGTTAACAGAAAATAAAAGTAGGAATGGACAGGTAATTTTCAGGTTGGCAGGCTGTGGTTTGTGGGGTGCTCCAGGGATCAGTGCTTGAGGTTCAGCTATTTATAACCTGTAGCTGTGTCTTGGAGTGTGGTGTGTTAGGATTTGCTGATGACACAGGATTTTGGAGGGGGGGGAGGAGGGAAGGGGGTGTAGGGGAGTAAGCTGTGGGAAGGATGTCGGAGCTGGGCGGGGGGCGTTGGGGGAGAGATCTGGACAGGTTGAGTGACTGGTTAAGAACATGGCAGATGGAATGTAATTTGGGAAATTGTGAAGTTATTCACTTTGGAAGGAAAAAATGGAAAAGCAAAAATCGAGACTGGGAAATGTTGGTGTCCAGAGGGACCTGGGTGTCATTGTACACGAGTCACAGAGAGCTAACAACCAGGTACAGCAAGCAATTGGGAGGGTAAATGGTGTTAGCCCTTATTACAGGGGATTTGAATTGTAGGACTAAAGACGTTTTGCTGCAATTGAGTAGGGCCTTGTGGAGGTTGCACCTGGAGTACTGTTCAGAGTTTTGGTCTCCTTACCTGGGGAGGAATGTGCTTGCCTTGGAGGGACTGCAGTGAATGTTTGCCAGACTGAGTCCTGGGATGAGGGGATGGTCCTATGAGAAGAGGGTGAGTAGACTAGACCTATATTCTCTAGAATTTAGAAGAATGACAGGTGATCTCATTGAGGCATATAAAATTCTTGGGGGGCTTGGTAGGGTGGATGTCGCTGGCTGCGGAGCCTATAACATGAGGTCACAGTCACAGAATAAGGGAGCGGCCATCTCGGACTGAGATGAGCATAAAGTTTTTCACTCAAAGGGTTGTGGATATTTGGAATTGTCTATGCCAGAGAACTGTGGATGCTTCAGGACATTCAAGACAGAGATTGATAGATTCTTGGATTGTGGGGGGATTAAGGGATATGGGGGTCGTGAAGTTGAGTTAGAAGATCAACCATAATCATATTGAATGATGGAGCGGGCTTGAAGAGCCTTATGTATCTGATAGAATCTCTCTCCCTTTATACCACTTAGTATTAAGGGCATTTTGTCAGGCATATCTCCCTTTAAAAGGGCTGAATATGTTTGATCTACTCAAATAATGAATGAATGCTATGGTTTTGGGTCTTTCAATTTTTCTTCCCTCACCAGAAATATTAATTCTTCAGGATCTCACTTCAGTGATAGTTGCTCACCATCTTACTTGTGCACATTCAGGTTGTTGGTAAATTGAAGGTTGTGTAATCCGACCTAACTATTTAAGGAAAGTCTGTGTAAATAAACAAATTCCAAGTTCAGATGTTAAAAGGGTAGTAGAGCTCAGCAAGCTTATCCAGTAAGTAGCTGAGCCACAGAAAGCAAGAAAATCCAGGTATAATCCACTGTCTCTGCTGAGATAGTTGATCTCAGGCGTGGCAGCAGCGAGGTACTACAAATAAGCTCAGCGGTCTTTGGGTTTGGATTGGGGAAATTAGTGAAAGTCACGATTTCTAATTGCTACATGTTCTGCTGTAATGTCACTTGTGGTCAAAAAAGTTGTTGACACTCACTGACTAAGCTCACATGTATAATGGCTTCTTTGGCCAGTCAACAGAGGTACCTGTGGAAGTGTACTCCAGAGTCAATGACTCAGGAGAAGATAGAAAAATGCTGAAAAGTCAGTAAACAGGAGTGGAACTCAGTTCAGGTGGTAATAGTAATGTAGCAACTGGCCTCAGGGTGACAGTGCTGGGGAGTGGGGGTGCTGGGGAAGAAGGAGGGCAATTAATCAAGGTTCCCATTCCTTATCACTAGATGAATTCTTTTGGAAAGTACATGTCCATGAACAGGATTGAGTTCAGCAATACTCACTGTTGAGGCTTATATATGAATAATGGTCAATTGGTATTCTAAAAACTATATCTCATTGTGAGTTAGTGCCATTGAGAGAGCTAGGCAGAAAACAAAAGGTGGAGAGGAGAAACGAAAAGTCTGGAAGATATAGTACTATTCACTCATTGTTGTACCTGCTCCCTTATCCATAAAGTAAGCGATGAGGCACCTCATGACAGCCTGGTGTGCGATAACAAGAACATTCCCTTGTCTCTCTAGCTCCATGATGACAGGCTCCACCCGTTGGACCAAATCCTGGTAGGACTGAACACAAACAGGTAGGTTACTAAATAGAAAATATCTGGTACCTTTCAAATATATATTTCCTGATTTAGAAAAATATGAAAAATAATTTTATAAAGTGCTTGATAATAGTTTAAATAAAAAATGCAATGTGTCTAACAATTACTGCAACATTAATATTTAACCTATTTTTCTTAATGAGGCTACTAAAACTTATCAAAGAACAGAGCAACCAGACATTGTAAAATTGTTGCTACTCCAGTCAAACAGAAAACATCACTCCCCAATTGAACTTGTTTCCACAATATAGTCACCCATGAATATTAGAGCACTGCAGAAATGTGTAAAGGTGCAACAAGATGCTTTTCTGGACTACTGGTGAACTTTGTGAATAACAGTGCTCCAGTTTCACCAACGATAGATTTTCAAATCAAATTAGAGTCCCTAGACTAAATTGAAATGCAATATGACTTGCATTATTGTATATAACTCTTAATCATATGTCACAGATCGACTAAAAGATCTTGTGTCTGCACACATCATCTGACAAATAATAAATTCATATGCCCACATTTATAATGGAAATTCATAAAAATTTGTCATGCAGTAATTACACTCCCTTGCCACTGCAGGAATTTATAATGGCAAGGAAAATAATTACATGACTTTAAAACAGATACTCAATTCCATCTGTGTAATCTGATCTAATTGTTCCCAGTGTCTAACTTCACCTCACCTAAAGACTTCATATGGTCTCAACTCCCCCCAAGTAACACCATGGGAGATCAACTAGTTATTTTTCTTAATTGGTGCAGACATTAAAACAAATGCATAAAAACAGGAGAATTTAACCTTATCAGTTGCTTAGCAGCTCTGTGGACCTACATCAAACGTAACGTGACAGAACTGGATACTGAACTGTAACAAGTCGCAGAATGGGAAAAAGCAAATCTTAATTTTAATGTTGAAACTACTGCAACACCCAAGGGCCTGCTGAATTTTAATACATTTATCATTTAACAAATACAAATGTTGCAGAATATAGTGTATTAAAATGAATATGTTGATTTAATTTCTCCATTTCCAAGTACTTGTTATAAAAAGAAAAGTGTCAACCAATTCGCTCTGATTTTAATCCAAATTGTGTTTACAGTGCCAACTAATGACAGTCTCATAGCTGGTTTGATATAGAAAGAAAAAATGCTGGAAATACTCAGCGGGTGAGGCCGCATCTGTGGAGAGGAACAGAGTCAACTTTTCAGGTCAATGACCTTTCGTCAGAATGAGAGATCTAACAGTTTACAAATACAGAGACAGGGAAAGGAGGAGAGGAAAGAACAAAAGGGAATGCTTGTGACAGGGTGAAAGGCAGGAATGATTAAATGACAAAAAGGGATGATGATGCGAGGCAAAAGAGGGTAGCAATGGGACAAGTCACGGATCAAAAGATAGATCGAGAGAAGTTGTAAATGGCAGCAGCAGAATCATCAGCACCTGCTGCCCCCAAAAATGGGAGCAGTGGTTGTGATCTGAAATTGTGAAACTCAATGTCAAGTGTTACAACCAGATGAGAAAGGGGTCTAGGGTTCCCTCTCAACCTTCACCTGGTCTTACCGTAACAGGGTTAAATTTTTAAAAGACTGTGTTTTTAGCTCCCCCTTGGTGAATCCTTGATCACCGCTTTCCAATTATAAGACAAAAAAAACAGCACAAACAGGCTTTCTTAGGTTTAAAGAAAAAAGGTTGGAATTTATTAAAAACTCTAATTCGTTTAACACCTACAGATATACAATGCGCCCACGCTAGCATGCATGCATACGTGATACACACATGCAGTTAGGGACAAAAAGAGAAGGGAAAAGTTTGAGGCAAATCGGTGAAGAGGGTCTTTTGTTACTATGCTTCAAGCTCGCTGTAGAGTCCTTGATTGTAGGTAGATCTTGCTTTTCATTGGGGCCCAGTATTCTTCTTAAACTTTGTTCACTGTAGGAGACTTTTCTTTTTTGGGGTTCATGTGTCTTCAGGGGGTTTTGGAGCTCTGTGAGAAAGAGACGAAAGCAGACAGACAGGAGGTCTTCTTCAGTCTGGGAGCATTCTGCTTTCTGCAGACTCTCAGTTCAAACTGTACAATTCAGGAAAAAAACCAGACGGCCAAGCAGGTTAGTCATGTGACTAACTGGTTTGACTACGTCTGTTTGTGGATTGTATTGGAGCCAGGGATAGCTCCTTTGTTCCAAACACTGTCTGTTAACAAACAAAAATGCCTTTCCAGCCAGAGGCCTGGCAACCCCTTGTTACAGGCCTTCTCCTCTTCCCAGCAACAATTTGAAATTTAATGTCCATGTGGCAAAATTAATGTGCCTCATTCTTGGAAGGTGGGGGCCTGCATGACACACACATGCAGATAGACAGAAAAGTTCAGAAGAAAAATAAAGTGAAAATGTTTGAGGCAACAAGGATTATGTTACTGTGCTTTGATCTCACTGTAGAATCCTTGATTGTAGGTAGATCTTGCTTTTCGTTGGGGCCCAGTATTCTTCTTAAACCTTGTTTGCTGTAGGAGACTTTTCTCTCTTGGGGTTCATATGTCATCAGTGGATTTCGAGTTCCATGAGAAAGAGATGGGAGCAGACAGGAGAGGCTGTGGCGAGCCAGCCAGGAGAGGTCTTTTCAGTCCAGGAGCAAACAGACACACTCAGTTCAAATTGTTTGTACAATTCAGAAAAACCCAGGTTGCCAAGCAGTTTATTCATTTGACTAGCTGGTCTGACCATGTCTGTTTGTAGATTCGCTGGTCTTAGCCAACCTTGGAATGTTTCTTCTTACACACAATACCTGGTGCTCAAAGTCCATTGTGGGTTAAATTGGATAAAGGAAGTAACCCCTTTGCCTCCATAAGCACTGTCTGTTAATATGCAAATGTCTTTCCAACCAGGGACCTGGTGATTTTTGAACAAGTCCTTTCTTCACTTCAGCAACAGTTCTCAAATCACTGTTCCTATGACAAAATTAATATGCCTCATTCTTGGCAGGTGAGGGTTTAGCATGCCAAGTCTGGAAGGCTGTAAAGTGCCTAATCAAAAGATTAGTTAATACTGTTCCTCAAGTTTCATTGGAACAGTGCAGGACAGAGAGTTCAGAGTGGGAGTGATACGGAGAATTAAAATGGCAAGCAACCAGAAGCTCAGGCTTACACTTGCCGACTGAACGGAGATGTTCAAAGTAATCACCCAATCTATATTTGGCCTCCCCATTGTAGTGGACCTTGAGAAACAAATACAATGTAATAAATTAATAGTACACAGAAATCACTTTCACTTAGGAGGAGCAATTTGGGGCCCTGGATGTTGGGAAAGGAGGAGATAAAAGGGCAGGTATGGCATCTCCTGTGTCTACATGGGAAGATGCAGTGGGAAGGGGAACAGGGTTGGGAGAGTGGACCAAGATGTCGTGAAGGGAACTGTCCCTGTGGCATGCTGAAAGGGGATGACAGTAGTTGGTGAGTTGTGATGATGACATCGTATTGGAAGTGGCAGAAATGATACAGGATAATTGTTGAATGCGGAGGCTGGTGGGGTGCTTGGTGAGGATAAGGGGAACCCTATCGCGGTTCTGGGAGGGAGGGTATGGGACTAAGTGTGGGAAGTGGAACTGATATGGTGGAGGGCCTCGTCAACTACAGTGGAGGGGTCCTTAACCTTCTTTCACCTACGTTAACCTATCTGATGTTTAGCTGCTTGATTGAAATTAATTTCATTTTGCCTCAGTCTTTTGAGCCCTATATCTGCAAGCATCAGTAGATTAGGCATATTAAAACTTTAAACACAAATTTTCAACCTGTAAAACAGGACCTGGAATGTGTGACTGGAATTGTAAAGAGATATTGTACAAACAGCTGCTTGAACTGCCTGAAATAGCCAGTGTGCTTAAACGCAGTGCTTTTGTAATTGATGCCTATAGTCGCTGCTTCACAAACCACTGACCACCTCCAGGCGCGTATCCATTGTCTCTCGAGATAAGGAGGCCCAAAAGAGAAAGAGATAGTGATGGTAAATGGCTTGGCCATTTTCTCAATACAGGTGGCTATCCAGGATAAGCAGCGACGGTGCGAGTGGTGGGAATTGTATACCCATTAATGGCACTACATTCATGATGAGTGATTTTTAAAAAACCTTCAAATTCCTGTGCAATATTCACTGCTGTAATTGCTACTGTGTTTGATTACAATCATCGTCTTGGTTAAATTTCTAAAATACTAAATTTTCCAGTTGTGACCAACTACAGTTACTGCACGAGTTCTACGACCTAACATGATGCTAGCAAGAAAAAAAAAGACTTCGCTCATGTTGGTTAATTCACTCTTAATGGATATGAATCCATCAATCAGTGCTAAATTCTGATGTTATGACCCTTATTAATGCAACTTATTTTCCCACAAATAACTTTTGAACACAAAAACAACAAAATCCCTGCTCCCATACCTCTCCGCCTGGGTAACGGTAATGGTACTTGTCCTGGTCTCGCAGAGCAAATTCATCTGGATATCGGTCCTGAATTTCACTGTAAGTCAACTCTTCACAAACACCCTTCAAAGTGAGGTTAAGTACATTTATTTACAGACGCCAAGCTTTTACACAAAAGATATAAAATACAACAGAATTTCCACAGCTTGCAATGATTTTGGAATTAAATTTTGAGAACATGCAATCGTTCTTTTCCTTAGTCCAGGATATGTAAAATCTTACTGAAATAGGTACATTACTAAAAAGCATTTAGGATTTTTTTTTTTTTTTTTTTAAAAGGTACTGCTACAACTACAGTAATAATCAATTTTCCTTTCCATTTCATATATATATATATATTAAAGGAAAAAGAATCAATTAATAAAATGATTTGAACAGTTGCATTATTTCTTTGTACTCACTGCATCAATCTCATTGAGGATTTTCCACTGTTCATAAGGAACACCCAGGGCCTCTGCTGTTTGGATTGTTCGCCTCAGCTGACTGGTCCAAACTTTCAGGTCTGGAATTTTCTGTTCTTCAACAAACTGGCGTAAGGCTTCAGCATACTGTAAAATGAAAATGATGTACTACTTACTAATCACTAACATTTATTGCACAAATCTCCAAATCATTCAAATACAATGCCAATCAGTTCTTAAACTTTATTTGCAGTATGATTAATCTAACCGAGCTTTCATTTTATTGACCCCAGTTAGTTTGTTAGCTTGCAAAAAGCAAACATGATGCTGGTATATATATTTTCAGATGTGCTTTGGCTATAGATCAAACCTCCTCAATTTGCAAAAGGAACACAATGGAGAAAGATTTGTACATATTTAGAATTTTGTTGTAAATAATGAACAGTGGAAATCTCCCCTATGCATTTATTAGAACTTTACAATGCAAGGCCTTTCCATACCTGTTTCCCTCGAGAAGATAACCCTGAATCACCGCCAAGCCTCCCAGAACTGTTGTATTCGCTCTCTCCATGCCGGCTCAGGTAGATAGAACGTGGATAAACATGAATGTTCATCAAGTAATAAACTATTTTACTCTGAATATAATCCTGGACTCTGTTCACTAGAAACCGTCGACCAACATTAATTACTTTAATGAAGGACAAATCCCTAAAATTAAGAAAGCATAATCATAGCTGTTAAACATTAACAGTCAGCATGACAGTCCAAATAATAGTTTTCATTTTCAATTTCTCCAGGTAAAACAAGTGAAAGTTGAAAAATGAACACTGATCATTTAGCAAACCAAGAAACAAACCAAACTTCATTGATACAATACAATCAAAACAACCTGCTTCATACTTAACTAAATACAGCACTGAAGTACAATGATGTAACAGAGACTGCTGCACCTCCTTAGTGGATTGGGATCCATTTGTATTCATTTCTGGCGTTCCTATTTTACAGATAGTTGTTGTTATGAGTCAAGATTGCTTTACATATTCCAATTAAATTGAAAATGATCATATTTAGCTTTACAGAAGCAGTATTAATATTTTTCCAGTGTGTACCATGCTGTAAATTCAACAACAAAAACGGTGATAGAAAAAGGTGGGTAGACTTGTGCATTAAACAATAGGCTGATCATAATTTTAGTCACTGATGACAATTTAATGCCCATTATAAAACCCTTACTTGTCATAATCATCAGGATCCAGTGGTTCATAGGTGACTTTATAACATTCAATTCGTTTGAGGAAATCATCCATAATACGGTCTTCTTCACACTCTGCATAGTCTGGGCTTGATACCTTCACCTCCTGTGCATAATATGTGAAATGTCTTACATAAGCTACGGCAGACACTGCTTAGAAATATAACCAAAAATAAATAATGCACCAGTTTCTTAACTCTAACATGCTGCTGGATAGGCAAAGAGATTACATTAATAAATGTTTAGGATGACATGGCTCCAGATGGGACCAAATGCTTGTATAATCAGCTATGGTAGGTAATCTGAGCAAAACCAAGTCATTAGCTGTAACTGTGATTTATTACAAGACACAGAATCACCATTCAAACATAAAACAAATAAATATTCAGAAATAAGAAACGAGTGGGTAGGGGCAGCGACTTTTGTTTTTGAAGTACTTCCCCTTCCTTTGTGGTCTTAAAAAAACTTGGGAGATTTTTTTTTATATATTAACTTTATTGCTACCATGGAGACCCGAGAGGGAGATCAGACTCCGTCCAGCTCGGTGTATTCCACAGCAGTTCCACTGCAAACAAACATTGTTGTGTTTACATAAACATGTGAGCTACTCCAGAGACCTTTTTTACGACCAGGCGAGACAGGTGTCTAGGGGTCCCTTTTAGCCTTTACCTGGTCTTACCGTAACAGGGTTTGAATTTTTAAACAGTGTTTTGAGCTCCCCCTTGGTGAATCCTTGTTCACCGCTTTCCAATTATAAGGCAAAGAAATGAGCACAAACAGGCCTTCTTAGGTTTAAAGAAAAGTGAAATTTATTAAAACTTAAAACTCTAATTCGGTTGATGCCTACGAAAACATGCTGTGCCCCACGCTAGCATGCATACACGATACGCACATGCAAATAGAAACAGAAAAGAGAAGAAAAATAAAGCGGAGAGGTTTGAGGCAATCTCTGAAGAGGGGTTTTTACTGTGCTTCGAGCTCGCTGTAGTCCTTGATTGTAGGTAGTCTTGCTTTTTGTTGGGGCCCAGTATTCTTCTTAAACCTTATTCACTGTGGGAGACTTTTCTCTCTTGGGGTTCATTTGTCTTCAATGGTTTCTGAAGTTGGTGAGAGCGAGATGAGAGCAGACAGGAGAGAGGTCTTTTCAGTCCAGGAGCAAACAGCTTTCTGAGTTTTAGAACTCGGTGGCAAGATCAAATTAAAAAAAATCCAACAGCCAGTTAGTCATGTGATTAAATTGGTCTGACCACATCTTCTGTGTATTGGGGAAGTAGCGACTGGTTCCTTTGTTCCAACACTGTCTGCTAGTATACGAAAAAGGTCTTTCTAGTGAGGGGCCTGGCAATCCCTTGTGATAGGCCCTCTATTCCTCCCAGCAACAACTTTAATGTTAATGTGGCAAAATAATGTGTGCCTCATTCTTGGCAGGTGAGGGCCTGCATGACACTTTCAACTTCAGGCTACAAACTAGAGAAGGAAAAAGCAGCAACTTTTCCTACAGAACTCTTTCATAGGGCTGCATGTCTGCTTCACAGTTTGAAGCTGTTGCCCTATTTCCAATGGAGCTACTTTGGGATACTACTGTAATTGATGCCAGAGTAGTGCAACTGAATGAAAAACCCTAGTTCATGATGAGAAAAATAACCTGCTTCACAATTTTTTTTTGAAATGTTAACTTCATTGAGTTACTTTCTTCTCTAAGGGCAAAGAATTTAAAACAAAATACTCCCTTCCAGACTTTCCTTCACCTTTAATAACAGCAGAAAAAGTTGTGAAGTAACATTGTGTCAGTACCATTTAGTGTGAAAGCAAACAATGCAGGATTTTCCAGTACGACCATTGTCTAATGTAGAACTTTGAGGTATCATGTTGGCCAGGTCTGTGAAATATTTTTCCCATGCTCAGATGTTTACTTCAGAGTAAAAAAAATCATTTATAAGTAAATCTATTGATATTTACCATAAAAAGAGTAGAATTTCAGATTCCACAGGACTATATAACCTTATACTCAGTGTGATATAGGTAACTATGCAGGAACAGTAGAGGTCCACAGTACTAGCATCCTCCTCTACATACCATGTGTACAGTATCAGCTGTGCTACTGTGCAGAAAAGACAAGAAGCCAAGCTCTTGGCCACAGAAAAGAGGGGGGAGAAAACAGAAATCAGAGGGAATGTTATCTTCTGAACCTTCTGGTGACCTATTATCTAATGCAGCTGGGAATGATGGAATTTCTTATACAAAAAAATGGTTTGCTAGATCTTATTTGGGAGGGAGCTCTAGATGTTGCCACATACCTTTATATTTGCAGCAATGACATCTGGATCATCACAGACAGATTCAACAAAAAATACCTGGGAACAAACAGTAATTCTGCCTTAGTGAAATAGTTAACTAAAACCACTCAATAATCACATACAACGAATGCTCCTGGTCATAACTGCAAAAGGTCAGATAATGGAATCATTTGATTACCATAGCTACTTTCATTTATAATTTCTTGAAAACATCTTTGTGCATATCATTTAAAAAGAATACAGCAAATTTATTACTCAAATACCAGAATAGCAAGCTCTGCAATCAACATGGGAACTTTAACCTGTCATAGATGACTGCAGTTCCAGACAATCCCTATTGGGTAAATAAAATCTCATGGTAAAGGGGTTTTCATTTTTCAGAAATTTACCAAGAATTTGTTGAGAAAGAACCTTCTTTTCTGAAATTGCATGCATTATTTAGCCTGCATTTGAAGATTTTAAAATTTTTTTGACTGAGTTTGCTGACAATACAGCCACTAGGTGGCGCAGTACTGACATGCGCAAATGCAGCCTCATCCACTGAAATGTCACTGTCTGCGACATCTCAGGCAGCTGCCAGTAATAAAAATGGCACTGCTTAATTAGTCACATAAAACAAATTAAACCCAAATCCCCTCAATGGCAGCGGTCGCCAACTCTATTCCATCCCCAACAGTACCCTGTTCCCCCCTGCCACCAATCCCTCCCGCACCCGTCTGCTTGCAGCTGTGTCCCCTCAGCCACTCACTTAGCACCTCGCTGTTCCCTTCCTCCCTGCCCCATCTGCTTTCAGCCTCACATTTCCACCCTCTCGGCCACTCGCTCCCCACATCGCCCCGTTACCCCCTCAGCTGCTCGTTCCCTACTGCTGCTCCGGGCTGGAAGCAGCACCCTGGGGGGGGGAGCGGCGGGGCTGGGAGCGAGCGGTCGAAGTGGGGTACTGTAGGAGAGGATGGAACCGGCGATTTCAACTATTGAGGGGGTGAGGCAACACTCAGATGACGTTATGTTTGGCTTCATTACATTGTGACGTTGGTGTGCGCATGAGTGGACCCATGCAACCAAGCTGGCAAATGTGCGGAATGATGATGTTGGCAATCGCTCTACGCATGCTCTGCTTTGTCCGGAGACATTCATTTTTTTAATTCACTCATGGGATATGGGCATTGGTGGCAAAGCCAACATTTATTGCTAATCCCTAATTGCCCTCCAGAAGATGGTGGTGAGCCGCCTCCTTAACAACTGAGTGGCTTGCTGGGCCATTTCCGAGGGCAGTTAAGAGTCGACAACGTCGCTGTGGGTTTGGAGTCACATTTAGCCCCAAACGGCTGGGTAAGAACAGTAGATTTCCTTCCCTAACAGCATTAACGACCCAGATGGGTTTTTACAACAATCTGGTAGCTTTGTGGTCATCAGTACTGATACTAGCCTTTTATGCTGGATTTATTTAACTAATTGAATTTAAATTCCCCAGCTGCCGTGGTGGGATTTCAACTCATGTTTCTGGATCATCAGTCCAAGTCTCTGGATCTTTACACAGAGGGTGGTGAGTGCCTGGAACTTGCTGCCGGGGGAGGTGGTGGAAGCAGGTACGATAGCGACGTTTAAGAGGCATCTTGACAAATACATGAATAGGATGGGAATAGAGGGATACAGTCCCCGGAAGTGCAGAAGGTTTTAATTTAGGCAGGCATCAAGATCGGCGCAGGCTTGGAGGGCCGAATGGCCTGTTCCTGTGCTGTACTGTTCTTTGTACTAGTGCCGCAACATAACCACTATTCTACCCTTCTCTGTCAATTGTAACTCTAACTCCCTAAATTAATAAAAATAATAAGTGTTAACTAACATACTAGATGGAATAGATAAATTTGGGCAAAACATTCACTTATTGAGAATAGTCAAAATGATTCTGTTAATAAATGGCTAAAAAAAAGCTTGCTACTTCTCCCAAATTCTAACCTTAAATGCACCATCACGCGCAAAATCCAGGATTAAATCCCTCCTTTCTCTGGTTGTGTTAGTTGCATCAAATACCTGGAATGGAGAAAAACATGAAAAAGAAATGTGCACTAAATTTAAATCTTCACACAAATTAAGTTTCTATAAACACAATTAATGAACTCCCAATGCTTATTGCATTGACCCTTCTTAAAGAAAACAACTCAACTGTTTTAGTAGCAACCTTATACCTCCAGATGGGGAGCAATGGATTTCCAATTCTTTATTAAACTATCTCTTTCGGCCATTAGCCTCACTACCTGACAGATGGCTAGCCTGTTAGACTTAGCACTGCACTGAAGGACAGGGGGTGCATTTCAAACAGGAGTAAAAAAATGGCTGATATAGTGCAACATCACAGAATCAGACCTGCTATCAGCTAATCACAGACTCTTCATGACATCAACCAAACTGCATCACAGGCCACAGGATGGCAAATTGGAGCAGCATTGGAGAGCCATCTGAGAAAAAAAGGGAAGGGAATAACACAAAAGCTGTTTAGTGTCTGTGGCGTTAAGTTTACTCATAATAGAGCATAAGAAGAATGGAAGTGCCATAGCAAAGGATTAAGTTAGTGGATAAACATAGTGAACAAAGAATGAGATCCCTTTTACAACCACCCTTTTGGTACTAGTTTTTCCATTGAGATTATTCATTCACAACTTGTAGCATTAATTTCTCATTGCATGACAATTCTGCAACCTACATAGCTCCATGAAATTGGTATAGGTCCTATATCATTATTTACAATTCAATAGAAATAAAGAAAACTAATTCACTTATTAGGAATTGCTTAGTCCCAATTATAAACATGTACTATACTAGGAACTGCAGCAGTAAAATCCTTTCATGTTTCAATGAAACGGTGTAACTGAGAACTTTTACTTGTAGTTGCTGAAAACCAAAAAGACCAAATGCCATAAAAAAGCTGTGGATAGAACTAGAACAATAAAAGGAATCAACTTACTGCAATCTGCCCCTTCTCATCTGTGAGATAGGTTTTCACATCCTGCAATGCTGCTAATGCACACTCTCTATGGAAACCAAAGGGCAAATTAATAATCAAACAAATAGTTGAGCATAGTTGAGTGTGGATTTTGATTAGGGAGCCAGTTTTTGCTAAATTTATCACTGCAACAGTGGAAGAGGCACAATAAAAGCCCAGGAACTCTGTAGCACTGAGTTTGCTGTGAGCATTTTATGTAGTATACTCCACAGTGCTCATAATGCTGCTTTTTGATTCTTCACATTTGCTGCCTAGAAGGTTATACGTTGTTTTACAACATTACTGTTCATTGCTGTACAGATTTAATAAAGTCGGCGTGGGTCTAGTCCAGTGCAATCTTAAGATGACTGTAACCACAGCATGTAACTTGCACATTATTCCACACAACAGCCACTTTGAACTTTTTTTTTTATAAAGGACTGTCCTGGGTACTATATATTCTATTAACAAAGCAAGCCCTAGAATTTAAATATTTTGGCATTAGTTGGGATTTTTCCCAAAATTCTGACTACTTCATTCTGTTAGCCACTAATTCTCCCCCTGTGAATTGAGTAATTACAATCCTTTTCTCTTTTCCCCCTTTTTTGCGCAGAGCAAGCTTCATCTTGTGACTGGTGACTAGTCACAGGTCTTGATAATACTGCTATGAAAATAACCAGCAGGCAGTTATGAACAACGCAAATCAGCTCCTTTCCTTCCCCTGCTCAGATGTGAAATGCATACTGTGACGAGTCCATTACAAAGCATAGTTCTTACACAATTTCACTTCCTCAGTGGTTCAGTAAGTTTACCCAATAAGAGAATGAGAGGAAGAACGTTTTTTTTGCGCGAGTGGTAATGAACTGGAACTCGCTGCCAATGAAGATGGTGGTAGCGAAGGCAATGATTTCAAACGGAAAGTGGATGGGCACTTGAAGGAAATAAACTTGCAGGGCTATGAGGAGTGGGACTGACTGGATTGCTCTACAGAGTGCCGGCATGGACTCGATGGACCAAATGGCCTCCTTCTATAAGAACATAAGAAAATAAGAAATAGGAGCAGGAGTAGGCCTTTCGGCCCCTCAAGCCTGCCCCACCATTAAATAAGATCATGGCTGATCTGCCCCAGATCGCAACTCCTCTTTTGTGCCAGCTCCTCATAGCCCTCAACTCGCCGATATTTCAAAAATCTATCTACCTCCTCTTTAAATACTTTGTGATCTAGCCTCCAAAACTCTCTGGTGTAGAGAATTCCAGACATTCACTACCTTCTGAGAGAAGAAATTCCTTTGTATCTCAGTTTTACATGAGTGTCCCCTTATTCTGTAACTTTGTCCCCTAGTACGAGATTCCCTCACGAATGGAAACATCTTCTCAACATCTACCCGATCAAGCCCCCTCAGAATCTTGCACTTTTTAATAAGATCATCCCTTATTCTTCTAAACTCTAATGAATAAAGGCCTAACCTGTTTAGCCATTCTTGAAAAGACAACCCCTTCATCCCAGGAATCAGCCTAGTGAATCTCTTTTGAACTGTCTCCAATACCAGTATATCCTTTCTTAAACACAGGGGACAAAAACTGTACACAGTACTCCAGGTGAGGCCTCACCAATACCCTGTATAGTTGTAACAAGACTTCCCTATTTTGAAACTCCAACCCCCTAGCAATAAAGGCCAAAATTCCATTTGCTGCCTTAATGACTTGCTGCACCTGCATGCTAACTTTGTGTTTCATGCACAAGAACACCCAGATCCCTCTGTGCTGCACTTTTTTGAAGTCTCTCTCCATTTAAATAGTCTGCCTTTTGATTCTTCCTACCAAAGTGCATGACCTCGCACTTTCCTACATGAAACTCCATCTGCCAAGTTTTTGCCCACTCATCACAACATGCCCTCCCACCTATTTTTGTATCATCAGAAAATTTGGATATATTATACTCTGCCCCCTCCTCGAAGTCATTAATATAGGTAGTAAATAATTGAAACCCTAGGACTGATCCTTGTGGCACTCCACTAGTTATGTCCTTCCAAACTGAAAAAGACCCATTAATCCCAACACTCTGTCTTCTGAGTTAACCAATCCTCAATCCATGCTAATATACTACCCCCAATACAGTGAGCTCCTATCTTGTGCCATAATCTTTTATGTGGCACCTTATCGAATGCCTTCTGGAAATCCAAATACACACTACCGGTTCCCCTTTATCAACTCTGATTGTCAAAGAACTCTAGCAAATTTGTCAAACATGATTTCCCTTTCACAAAACCATGTTGACTCTGACTGCGTTAAGCTTCTCTAAATATCCTATTTCTTCCTTAATAATGGACTCTAGCATTTCCCAATGACCGATGTTAGGCTGACTGGCCTATAGTTTCCTGCTTTCTGTCGCCCTCCCTTCTTGAACAGGGGCGTCACATTAGCGGTTTTCCAATTCGCTGGGAGGCTCCCGGAATCCAGTGAGTTCTGGAATATTTCGACCAATGCCTCCACCATCTCTGTAGCCATTTCCTTTAAAACCCTTGGATGTAGGCCATCAGGCCCTGGTGACTTGTCTGCCTTTAGTTCCAATAGTTTGTCAAATACTTTGTCCCTTGTGATAGAGACTGTTACAAGATCTTTCCTCCCATTAGCTCTTTGTTTATCTGATATCGGTGGGATGCTTATACTGTCCTCCACCGTGAAGACCGATGCAAAGTATTGGTTTAAATTATCTGCCATTTCCCTGTTCCCCATTATCAATTCTCCAGTCGCATCCTCCAAGGGTCCCACGCTCAATTTAGCTACTCTCTCTTTTTGTATACCCGTAGAAGCTCTTGCTGTTTGTTTTTATATTTCTTGCCAATTTACTTGCATAATCAATTTTCTCCTTCTTTATTAGCTTTTTAGTCAGCCACTGCTGGTTCCTAAAAAATTGCCAATCCTCTGGCCTACTGCTAATTTTTGCTGCTTTGTATGCCTTAGCTTTTGATTGGATACTCTCCTTGACTGCCTTTGTTAACTACAGGTGGTTCATCCTTCTCAGAGTCCTTCTTTCTAACTGGTATAAATTTTTGCTGAGCGTTATAAAATATCTGCTTAAATGTCTGTCACTGCTCATCCATTGACCTTCCCCTTAGTCTATTTTCCCAGCTCGCTTTAGACGACTCTTTCTTCATACCTCTGTAATTGCCCTTGCTTAAGTTGAGGACACTGGTTTGAGACCAGAGTTGCTCGCCCTCAAACTGAATTTGAAATTCTACCATGTTGTGATCACTACCCCCTCGAGGATCCTTAACTACGATATCTCTTATTAATCCTGCCTCATTACACATTACTAGATCTAAAATAGCCTGTTCCCGGGTAGGTTCTGCAACATATTGCTCTAAGTAACAATCCCTGATGCAATCTACAAATTCGTCTTCCATGTTACCTCTGCCAATCTGATTTGTCCAGCCAATATGTAGATTAAAATGACCCATGACAATTGTAGCGCCCTTCTTACACACCTCCATTATTTCCCGATTTATACTTTGTCCTACAGTGAGGCAACTCTTCGGGGGCCAGTAGACGACTCCCACCCTTGACTCCTTCCCCTTGCTATTACTTATTTCCACCCAAACTGATTCCACATCACGATCTATTGCACCTATATCACTACTCACCACTGCACTGATACCTTCCTTTATTAACAAAGCTACCCCACTTCCTTTCCCTTTTTGCCTATTTTCCGGAATGTCGAATACCCTTAAATATTGAGTTCCCTGTTTTCGTCACCCTGCAACCATGTTTCTGTAATAGCTATCAAGTCATACTCATTAATTTCTATTTGTGACGTCAACTCATCTATCTTGTTACAAATGCTGCGTGCATTCAGATAAAGAGCCTTAAGCTTTAACTTTTTACCATTACTACTCATTCTGGTTCTAACTTCTGCTTATATTTTCTTCCCCTTCCTGTCACACTTGGATTACCATTCGCCTCTTCACTATCCTGCACCTCTGCTCTCTCATTTCTTTTTGATTTTTTAAACTTCCCACTAATCAGTTTAAAGTCCTATCTTTTAGCCCTAGTTATACAATTCACCAGGACACTGGTCCCAGCATGGTTCAAATGAAGCCCGTCCCAACGGAACAGCTCTATCCTTCCCCAGTACTGGTGCCAGTGTCCCATGAATCGGAGCCCATTTCTCCCACACCAATCTTTCAGCCACATGTTTACCCCTCTAATCTCATTTACCCTATGCTAATTTGCATGTCACTCAGGTAGTAATCTGGAGATTACCACATTTGTGGTTCTGCTTTTAATTTAGCCCCGAGCTGCTCATACTCCCTCAGCAGAACCTCTTCCCTATCCCTACCTATGTCATTGGTACCTACATGGACCACAACAACTGGATCCTTCCCCTCCCACTCCAAGTTCTTCTCCAGCCCAGAAGAGATGTCCTTAACCTTGGCACCAGGTAGGCAACACAGCCTTCGGGACTCCCTGTCTTTGCTGCAGAGAACAGTATTTATTCCCCTATTACTACTACATTTCTCTTTTCTTCCCCCACTTGAATGGTGCTCTGAACCACGGTGCTGTGGTCTGTTCGCTCATCCTCCCTGCAGCTTGTGCCCTCGTCCACACCGGTAGCAAGCACCTCGTACCTACTGGAGAAGGGCACTGGTTGAGGCTCCTCCAAAGCTAAATTCTGGATCCCCATACCTGCCTCACTCGCAGTCACACCCTCCTGTCCCTGACAATGGTCCAAATTTGATGCAATTTATCTAAGGGGTGTGACTGTCTCCTGAAACAGTGTCCAGGTAACTCTCCTCCTTCCTGATGAGTCGCAGTGTCCGCAGCTCGGACTCCAACTCACCAACTCTGAGCCGAAGGTCCTCGAGCAGCCAACACTTGCTGCAGATGTGGCCACCCTGGATTGCATCAGCGCCCACATAATACAGCTGCAGCACATCGCCTGCCCAGTCATCTCTATTCTATTTAATTAATTAATTTGGATGTTAAATATTTTAAAAGTGAATATTTTAACTGTCCTCTTCAGCTGTAATGCCATAAATGAATCTATGACTCTAAACTGCTCAGCCTAATAAATCAGTAAGATCCCAGGTTTGATCCTAAGTTTGTGCTGAGGTGAAATGTTTCCTCCCCACCACCCCACCCAAGTTGTTGACGACTGCATATTGAAACTCCGAACTGCCTAGCCTTTGGCCATACATTCGTCAGTGCAGCTGTTAATTTGCTCAACTGGCCTCACCTCCACTTTGATGTCCTTTAAGAGCCTCCTTGAAATCATCTTCATTGGTCAAGCTTTTGATCAGGCTTCCCAACCTCTCCTTTGGCTTGTCACCTATTTTAACCCTTTAGTGAAGCACTGCGGGATATTTTTATAAATTAACCTATATAAATGCAATTTGACGGCAGATTCAGTGCCGATAGACTAGGGAGGGCGAAGACCGATCAGGATTCCTGCTTCTGACAGTTGGAAATGCATATGTGGACAGGGCTGAGCTCAGTTGTGATGCATCCAGTAGCTGAATAGCCTGAAGTTTCCATATGAATAGTAGTTGAATGGGCACAGTACCCAAATGCCACCTGCTCCCATGAAACCGTAGGTCTATAAAACGGATGGGGTTGGGCGGGGGAGTGGAAAAATATTATTTCGAGCCTGCTTGAATACTAGTTACCTAATGAACTATCTGGACAAGTTATGAAACAAATTGTACTCAGTATAAGACAAACAAATTTGCTTACTTTCTGATTTTCATAGCTTCTTCATTGTCATGACGGAAAAATTCATATGACTTGTACGATTTCACAGCTTCACGGCGATACTGACCCAGATTGAAAACTGCAAGTCGGAGAAATAGGTACAAGTAATAAAGAAACTGGTATGCGGAGTTGGATTTGATTTATAGGTGATTTTAATTATTAAATCCAGTCTCCTGGAATTTCTGGAAAGCTTATTCCTCCCTTTTGAGTTTGAAGAATCTGCAAATATTACGTTTGCTATGTTAGGCCACACACTCCTTATTCGGGCATCACCATTTCTCTCCTGCCTCGAAGTGCCACCTCAATAGATTTCCCATTATTGAAAGAGCAACTCCAAGCTGTCCCAGGTCGCCACCACACCTGTAGTGGCACTCTTACCATGTAATATGTTTGTTTGAATTAATTTTATTTCTAGAAAATTTGTTTCTGAGCTGACAAGTACTGAAGACTTGTGCTCTGGAACTAGCTGAGCCCCTAGCTAAGCTGTCCCAATACAGTTACAACACTCACATCTAGCCGACAATGTGGAAGAGTGCCCAAGTATGTCCTGTCCACAAAAAGCAGGACAAATTCAATACGGCCAATCACCACCCTATCACTCAATCAGCAGCAAAGTGATGGAAGGCATAGCTGACAGTGCTCTCATGCGGCACTTAATCTGTTCACCAATGCTCAGTTTGGGTTCTGCCAGGGCCACTTGGCTCCTGACCTCATTAGAGCCTCAGTTCAAACATGAACAAAAAAAGAGTTGAATTCAAGAAGTGAGGAGAGATTGACTGCCCTTGATATCAAGGCAGCATTTGATCAATTGTGGCATCAAGGAGCCCTAGCAAAATTGAAGTCAATGGGAATCAGGAGGAAAACTCTCCACTTGGAGTTAATACCATGCACAAAGGAAAATGGCTGTGATTGTTGGAGACCAATCATCTCAGCTCCAGGACATTGCTGCAAGAATTCCTCAAGGTAGTGTCCCTGGTCCAACCATCTTCAGCTGTTTCATTAACGACCTTCCCTCCACCATAAGGTCAGAAGTGGAAATGTTTGCTGATAATTGAAGCATTCAGTACTATTCGCAACTCCTCAGACACTGAAAGAGTCCTTGCCCACATGTAGCAAGTCCTGGACATTCAGGCTTGGGTTGATATGTGGCAAGTAACATGCACACCATACAAGTGGCAGGCAATGACCATCCCCAACAACAGAGAATCTAATCACCTCCCCTTGACATTCAACAGCATTACCATTGGTCAATCTCCCACCATCGACCACCTGGGGGTTACCATTGACCAGAAAGTTAACTGATCCAGCCACGTAAATACTGCGGCTACAAGATCAAGTTAGAGGCTTGGAATTCTGTGGTAACTCACCTCCTGTCCACCATCAACAAGGCACAAGTCAGGAGTGCGATGGAATACTCTCCACTCGCCTGGATGACTGCAGCTTCAACACCACCATCCAGAACAAAGCAGCCTGCTTAATCTGCACTTCACCCTCCACCTTAAAAACACAGTCCAACGCCACCCAGCAGCATCACAGTGGCTACTCACCAAGGCTCCTTTGACAGCTCCTTCTAAACGCATGATCTCTACCACCTTGAAGGACAAAGGCAGCGGAAGCATGGGAACACCACCACATGCAAGTTACTCGCCATTCCCAACAGCACTGTGGGTGCACCTACGCCACATTGACTGCAGTGATTCAAGAAGGCAGCTCACCACCACCTTCTCAAGGGCAGTTTATGATGGGCAACAAATCCTGGTCTCAACAGCAACATTCTTAGCACATGAATGCATTACAAAAAATAGGCATACCTTATTTTGTAGCGAGTAATGAATCAGAGTAAGTTACCAATGTCAGTAAGGGAACATCTTGCAAATAACAACCATATTACGATTGAATTTGATATTAGGCTTGAGACAGAGAAGGGAGAGCCTCGAACCAATGTTTTAAATTTAAGTAAGGAAACTTCAAAGAGATGAGAAAAGAATTGACCACAATAAATTGGGCTGAACCGTTCGTTAATGGGGAAACCTACAACAGTGGAAATTATGCAAAGTATTTGGTTTGATACAAAATCAGCATGTACTCCTAAAGGGTGAAGGCAAAGACTCTGCATTTATAGTTAAGTGACCATGGTCAACAAATAAGAGAAAGCATCAAGCTTAAAGAAAAGGCTTGCACAAATGCAAGGTAAAGTGAAATTTCAGCAGACTGGAAAAGCTATAAAAAGTAGCAAGGGGATACAAAGAATGTCATAAGAGGTGAAGAAAACAAATATGAAAAACACTTACAAGGGCTATCAAAGCTATCAGCTTTTCTAAATACGTTAGGAGAAAGAGAATGGTAAAATGGAATGTGTGCCCATTAAAGATGGATTCAGGCAAGGCTAGAATAGATAAGAAAATGAAGACTGCACTTTAACAGAGGAGCTTATAGAATTGGTGCCGTTGAGGCACAACAGAAAATTACTTCTCCAATAACTTGCTGGGAGCTCTGGATAAATTGGTTGTGGACCTGACAAGAGTTGAGAGCGTGATCACAGATCGGGCACCTACAATGGTGGGCAAGAAAGCTTGAGTTGTGGCAAACCTGAAGGTCAAATATTAAAGTTTCAACACAAACCCGAAGTTCGGTAATTTTAGATCAAGAAGCTATGTAGTAAAACTTTGAAAATTAAACATGTTATGGATTCAAAATCTGGCTCCCATGGCAGATATTACAGAGCACCTAAACTCACAACAGAAAAATGTAACCAAGTGGTGACCAGAATACTATGAAACATTTGGGCCTTTAAGATGAAGTTTCAACTTTCTAAGAGTAACTGAATATATTTTCCTGCCTTGAAATCACTATGTGACTGTTGAGACTCAGTGATGGTGCCATACAACATTGCATGGACAATAAAAACAGAAAATGCTGCAAATACTCAGCAGGTCTGGCAGTATCTGTGGAGAGAGAAACAGAGTTAATGTTTCAGGTCTGTGACCTTTCATCAGAACTCAGAAAAGTTAGAAATGTAATAGGTTTTGAGCAACACAAGGGGTTGCGGGGGGGGGGGGGGGGGAAAGAGTGATGGGGTGGAGGTGGGAAAGAACAAAAGGGAAGGTATGTGATGGGGTGCAAGGCAGGACAGATTAAATGACAAAAACTTTTCTGGTACAAATTTAAAGGTAGTGGTAATGGAACAAGCAAAGAAACAAAAGATGTATCTGGAGGAAGTGTGAATGTGTTTGGATGGCTGTTATGCTGCCAAAGAAAAGGAATTTAGAAACTAGACCAAAACCCAAACCAGCAAAAAAAAGCACAAAACAAAATGGGGACCGACATTATGATCTAAAATTGTTGAACTCAATGTTGAATCCGGAAGGCTGTAAAGTGTCCAGTCGAAAGATGAGGCGCTGTTCCTCGAGCTTCATGGGAACACTGCAGCAGGCCAAGGACAGAAAGGTCAGAATGGGAGCAAGTAGAGAATTGAAATGACAGGCGACAGAAAGCTCAGGGTCATGCTTCTGGACTGTACAGGTGTTCTGCAAAGCAGTCACGCAATATGCGTTTGGCCACATCGTGAGCAGCAAATATGGTATACTAAATTGAAAGTAGTACAAGTAAATTGCTGTTTCACTTGGAAGGAATGTTTGGGGCCTTGGACAGTGAGAAGGGATGATGTAAAAGGGCAGGTAGTGTATCTCCCGCACTTGCGCATGGAAAGGGAGGGGGTATTGGGGCGACTGAGGAGTGGACTAGGCGTTGTGGTGAGAATGGTCCATTCGGAATGCTGAAGGGGGAGTGGATGGGGAAGATGCGTTTGGTGACATCAAGCTGGAGATGGAGCAAATGGCTGAGGTTGATTAGAATTAGAATTAGAATATTACAGCGCAGTACAGGCCCTTCGGCCCTCGATGTTGCGCCGATCATCTGACCTACACTATTCCATTTACATCCATATGTCTATCCAATGACCACTTAAATGCCCTTAAAGTTGGCGAGTCTGTTGAATACAGAGGCTGGTGGGACAAGGGGAACCCTAACATGGTCCTGGTAGGGCTGGGAAGGGGCGACAGCAAAAGTGCATGAAATAGAATGGACACAGTTGAGGGCCCTGTCAGCCACGGTTGCAGGGGGGGAATTGAGGAAAAAAGAAGACACATCAGAAGCACGGGTCTAGTAGGTTGCATTGTCTGAACAGATGTAATGGAGAGGGAGAAACGAGGAGAAGAGAGCATGAGGAAGTGTAGTCAGCAGCAGAAGCAGAATTGTATTCAACCACAACCTGTAACCTCATGGTCCAGCATATCCCTCAATCTGTCATTACCATCAAGCCAGGGGACCTAACCTGGTCCTATAAGGAGTGTAGGAGAGTGTACCAGGAGCAGCACCAGACATACCTAAAAATGAGGTGCCAACTTTGAGAAACTACAACACAGAACTACATGCATGCTATAGACAAAGCCAAGTGATCTGACAAGCGACAGATTAGATCAAAGCTCTGCAGTTTTGCCACATCTAGTCGTGAATGGTCGTGAACAATTAACCAAATAACTGGAGGAGGAGCCTCCAAAAACATCCCCATCCTCAATGATGGCAGAGTCCAGCTCATCAGTGCAAGAGACAAGGCTGAATGGTTCAGCCTGAAGTGACAAGTGGACAATCCATCTTGGCCTCCTCCTGACGACCCAACCAACATAGATGGCAGTCTTCAGACAATTTGATGCACCCCACTTGATATCAAAAAATGGCTGAAGGCACTGGATACAGCAAAGGCTATGAGCCCTGACATCATCCCAGTTGTAGTACTGAAGGCTTAGGCTCCAGAACTAGCCACACCCTTAGCCAAGCTGTTTCAATACAGCTACAATTCGGCTATCTAGACAATATGGAAAATTGCCCAGCTATGTCCTGTCCACATAAAGCGGAGCAAATTCAGTCTGGCCAATTACCACCCCATCAGTCAAAGTGATGGAAGGGGTCATGAATCGAGCTATCAAGCAGCACTTACTCAGCAATAACCTGTTCACCGATGCTGACTTTGGGTACTGCAAAGGACACTCAGCTCCAGACCTTGTTACAGTTTTGGTCCAAACACGGACAAAAGAGCTGAATTTCAGAGGCGAGGTGAGAATGACTGCCCTTGCATCAAGGAGCCCTAGCAAAATTCAAGTCAATGGGAATCAGGGGGAAACTCTCCACTGGCTGGAGTACAAAGCAAGATGGTTGTGATTGTTGGAGGCCAATCAATCTCTGCTCCCCCCTCCCCAGGATATCACCGCAAGAGTTCCTCAGGGTAGTGTCCTGGGACAACCATCTACAGCTACTTCATCAATGACTTTCCCTCCAGAAATGGTCAGATAAGGGGATGATTGCTGATGATTGCACAGTCTTTAGTACCATTTGCAACTCCTCAGATATTGAAGCAGTCCATGCCCACATACAGCAAGACCTGGATAACACTCAGGCTTAGGCTGATGTGTTGTATTAGTGTTACTTGCCACTTAATTGCCAGGCAATGACTATCACCAACAACAAAGAATCTACCTCCTCTTGACATTCAGCAGCATTACCATTGCTGAATCTCCCACTGTCAATACCCTGGGGTGGTTACCATTGACCTGAATCTTAACTGGACCAGCCACACAAATGAGTACAAGAGCAGTCAGAGGCTGGGAATTCTGCAAACAATTCATCTTCTGACTCCTCAAAGTCTGTCCGCCATCTACAAGGCACAAGTCAGGAGTGCGATGGAATACTCCCTCTAGCCTGGATGAGTACAGTTCCAACAACACTCAAGAAGCTCAAAGCCAAAGACAAAGAAGCCTGCTTGATTGGCGCCGGTTAAACTTTCACTGCCCCCACCACCAGCACAGTGGCAGCAGGCCCCATTTCAGGCAGCCGCTCCAAGCTTGGGACTGGCAATGTGTTTCAGCAGAGAGGCCCCATTTCTGGTCTCTTACTGCTGGAGCTTGGAGCCGCCTTTTCTGGAGCTTGCTGCCTGAAGCAGGACCTGCCAAAGCACGTTGTTCCTGAGCCTATGCTGCTTTGCCAAACTTGGAACCAGGCAGCTGCTGCACTTGTCAGGCCACTCGTAAGTAGTTCCTGGTTCTTGCTGTCTGCCATGCAAAGTCTCAGATCCACATTTGTTTCAGACTCGGCAAGGTAACATAACAGACTTGGACTGCATCACTACACGATGTCAAGCACTTCCACAAATCTGAGTGCACTAGAAAGGAAACATCTTTCATTCTAGAAATCATACCATGGGTTCTTAGTGTGATATAATAATCTCATCTGTGCTCCTGTCATTTGGTTGGATCAAATGTATTACATTACAATCGCCTATATCGTAGTATATCACATCGTGACTTACCTTTGGTGGGGACTCCAATCCAGTTGAGATAGCGAGTGAGTTTCTTGGAAACGTAGGTCTTCCCGCGAGCAGGCAATCCCACCATTACAATCAACGTGGGAGAGTTGGTCATGTGGGAGGCCCAGGCTGCAATCAAGACACAGGAAAAAAACCAGATGAAGCATCTCATTAGCAACGTTAAGCAGCAGTGGTTGTCAAAAACATTTAGATAAAATATTGATAACTGAAGTCTAAAAAAAAAGTAGCATTAAGCACAGTGTTCGAGGGGGCAGATTTCACAAACAGCTAGTCAGAGGGACATACATGTTGACTAAAAAGCTCTCTGCCTGCAGCTGAAATTCAACCAAGATGAATGAGATAAAACCCTCTAGGTCCCAGGCAGAATCAATCAATCTGCACGTTATCAAACTCTTTCTTAATTGACAAGAGCCAAAAGCATATTGCTGACAAAGTTGTAAAGATAGCTCATGCAAGAAATGGAAAAATTGACACCCTTGGTCTTGAGATTGTATTTTAAGATAGAGTTGGGACAGAGTAGGTGCTGCTTGATACTACATCTAGCCATATTACACGAGAACCAAAAATTTTTAGCCCCGACTCCATCCTTCCTTTCCATGAGACACCCCTACTAGGGCGTTGTGCAAATGATTGATGCTGACTGAAACCCTCCCTCTCTCCCTGAAAAGGTTTCTTTTTTGTGTTTAGATGAATGAAAGATGATCTCTTTGCAGCATACAAATTTCTTACAGGGCTCGACAGGGTTGATGCAGGAAGGATGTTTCATCTGGTTGTGGGGTCTAGAACCAGGGGACACAGGCTCAGAATAAGAGATCAGCCATTTAGGACTGAGATGAGGAGGAATTTCTTCACTCAGAGGGTGGTAAATGTTTGGAATTCTCTCCCCCAGGGGGCTGTGGAGGCTCAGTCATTGAGTATATTCAAGACAGAGATCGATAAATTTCTATATATTAAAGTTATTGAGGAATATGGGGATAGTACAGGATAATGGAGTTGAGGTAGATCAGCCATGATCTAGTTGAATGGTGGAGCAGGCTCGAGGGGCCGAATGGCCTACTCCTGCTCCTATTTCTTATGTTCCTATAGCATGCTGGGAGCAGCACCAGGCATAACTGAAAATGAGGTTTCAACCTGGTGATGCTACAACACATACATGCTAAAACAGTGAAAGCAGCATGCTATAGCCAGAGCTAAACAATCCTCTAACCAATGGATGAGATCAAAGTTTTGCAATCCTGCCGTATCTGGTTGTGAATGGTGGAGGACAATTAAGCAGCTACAGGGAGGGCTAGGCTCCATGAATATCGCCAACCTCAATGGTAGTGGAGCCCAGCATGTGAGTGCAAAAGACAAGGCTGAAACATTTGCAACCATCTTCAGCCAAAAGTGCCAAGAAGATGATCCTGCTCACCCTATCATCACGGATGCTAGTTATCAGCCAATTTAATTCACTCCACAAGGCTAAATGCACTTGATGCAGCAAAGGTTATGGGCCCCAACAACATTCCAGCTGTAATGTTGAAGACCTGTGCTCCGAAACTAGCTGCAAGCCTTGCTCAGCTGTTCCAGTATAGTCATAGCACTGGCATCGACCAGACGGTGTGGAAATGGCCCAGGTATTTCCTGTCCACAAAAAGCAGGATAATTATTGGCAGGCTAATTATTATCTGACTGGCTTACTCGCAATCAATAAAGCAATGGAAGGAATCATCAACGGGGTTACAAAGTGGCACTTAACAATTCTCAGTTTAGATTTCACTCGGTTCCAAGTCTCATTACATCCTTGGTCAAAACATGGGCATGACTTAAATTTCACAGCTGAGGTGAGTGACTACCGTTGACATCAAAGCAGCTTTTGACCAAACACAGTACCAAGACGCTCAAGTAAAATTGAAGCCAATAGGGGTGGCTGGAGTCATATCTGGCACAAGGTTGTGCTTGTAACATGAGGTGGCAACATCTGTGCAGCATTTCCTTAGGGCAGTCGCCTAGCTCAAACTATCTTCAGCAGCTTTATTATTTGGGTGGCGCAGTGGTTAGCACCGCAGCCTCACAGCTCCAGCGACCCAGGTTCAATTCTGGGTACTGCCTGTGTGGAGTTTGCAAGTTCTCCCAGTGACCGTGTGGGTTTTCGCCGGATGTGCCGGTTTCCTCCCACAGCCAAAGACTTGCAGGTTGATAGGTAAATTGGCCATTGTAAATTGCCCCTAGTATAGGTAGGTGGTAGGGGAATTGAGGGAAGGTGGGGATGTGGTAGGAATATGGGATTAATGGGTGGTTGATGGTCGGCACAGACTCGGTGGGCCGAAGGGCCTGCTTCAGTGCTGTATCTCTAAACAAGTAATGACCTTCCCTACATCATAAGGTCAGTTGGCTGATGATTGCACAATGTTCAGCTTCATTCGCAATTCCTCAAAGATGCAATTCATGCTTACCTGCAGCAAGAGCTGGACAACATCCAGCCTTGGTCAATTAAGTGGCAAGTAACATTCGTGCTACACAAGTACCATGCAATGACCATCTCCAGCAACAGCCTAACTATTAGCCCTTAACATTCAAAGGCATTACAACCATCACATTCATCTTCATGAACATACTGAGATAACTGCTGACTAGAAACTCCACTGGACTAGCCACACAAATACCATACCTACTCAAGCTGTCAGAGGCTGGGTATCCTGCAACAAATGGCACATCTCCTGACTATCAAAGCTCTCCATCACCTACAAGGCACCAGTCAGGAGTGCAATGGAATACTCTGTTTGCCTATGTGTGTGCAGCACTCAAGCACTGTTCAGGACAAAGCAGTCTTTACCTCATCCGCTTGTTGAAATATCCATTCCCTCTCCATCACCAGCATACCACTGCTGCAGTAAGCACTCCAGCAACTTGCCAAGGCTTCAGTGGCAGCACATCCTAAACACTCAGCCTCCATTACAGGAACAGCAAATGCATGGGAATAGCACATTCCTCCCCAAGTCACACACCATCCTGAGTTGGACATATATCACCATTCCTGGGTTAAAATTCTGGAACAATTGTGGGAGCATCTTCATCACACAGACTGCAACAGTTTAAGAAGGTGGCCGAGCATCACTTTCTCTGGCAACTAAGAATGGGCAAAAAGTGGCAGCCTTGCCAGCTGTAGATGAATTTTTTTTTTAAAAATCAGCAAAAGATATTTATGACCTTTCTCTAAGCTTCAGGACTCAACACATTATGCATGAATGGCACATATGAAAATCAACAGCAGCATCTCTCTTAAAAAGACAGACATGCACAGGGCTGGGTTAGAAACGTCAGATGCTAGCAACTAGTTCAGAAACCTAGGTCAGATTTCTGTATGTAACCTGTTCTGCATGAATGATTAGATTTTTTTTAGATTAGATTAGAAATACAGCACTGAAACAGGCCCTTCGGCCCACCGAGTCTGTGCCGACCATCAACCACCCATTTATACTAATCCTACACTAATCCCATATTCCTACCAAACATCCCCACCTGTCCCTATATTTCCCTACCACCTACCTATACTAGTGACAATTTATAATGGCCAATTTACCTATCAACCTGCAAGTCTTTTGGCTTGTGGGAGGAAACCGGAGCACCCGGAGAAAACCCACGCAGACACAGGGAGAACTTGCAAACTCCACACAGGCAGTACCCAGAATTGAACCCGGGTCCCTGGAGCTGTGAGGCTGCGGTGCTAACCACTGCGCCACTGTGCCGCGCCAACTAGGAATGAAATAGGAACAAGACTGACTGCACCAATAAGTCCGGCAAGTATTGCTAATGAATGCCTGTTGTTCCTGAATATTAATCAATGCAATTTTCAATCATGTGACAATGGTGTTCATGCTTCGAGAACCAATGGAATGCAATTTAAAAACTGGTAAGTTTTCATCAGCTCCTCTTTGCATTCCATATTCTTTTGTAATTCGACTCCATGGGCTGGTCTCCTCACAGCACTTGATTTACAACACTCAAGAAGCTCGACACCATCCAGGACAAAGCAACCTGCTTGATTGGCACCCCATCCACCACCGACACACAGTGGCAGCAGTGTGTACCATCTACAAGATGCACTGCAGCAATGCACCAAGGCTCCTTAGACAACACCTTCCAAATCCACGACCTCTACCAACTAGAAGGACAAGGGCAGCAAATGCATAGGAACACCACCACCTGCAAATTCCCCTCCGATTCACACACCATCCTGACTTGGAACTATATCGCCGTTCCTTCAGTGTCGCTGGATCAAAATCCTGAAACTCCCTTCCTAACAGCACAGTGGGTGTACCCACCAAATATGGACTGCAGCGGTTCAAGAAGGCAGCTCACCACCACCTACTCAAGGGCAATTAGGGATGGGCAATAAATGCTGGCCTAGCCAGTGACGCCCACATCCCATGAATGAAGAAAAAAAAATTACAATCTGACAGTCCAATATCTCACTCCTCTGGAAATCTAATACTGAAATCAAATTGTGCCTAGTTGCAAGGTTCACAGCACTGGAGTAGTAAGGTCTATGTAACCTATTCTATCACTTGGATAATAATGGTGGGGGGGGAAAAACAAAATCAGCAGGATTGGAGCCTTGCTCATTCTTGAACTGGTGGTGCCAGTTTGTTTCTTCCACTGATTCAGATTATTTTTGGTGGTATATGCACTTAAGGGACATTAAGCCAGAGAGGGAAGAGTAGTAGGCAATGAATATAATGGCATGTGTACCGACTTTAAATTTCTATTTACACCCTTGACCCAGGAATCTGCTGTCAAATATTCAGATTAATTCCATAGAAGGGGTTATTATAATATAGACTCAATGCAATAATATAAAATCAAAATACTGCAGATGCTGGAAATCGGAAATAAAAACAAGAAATGCTGGAAATACTCAGCAGGTCTGGCAGCATCTGTGGAGAGAGAAGCAGAGTTAATGTTTCAGGTCAGTGACTCAATGCATGCTGGTTTCAGTATGGCATTACTGTAGATATGGAAAAACTGACTATTTGGCAACTACCCTGTCTGTTTGTGTGTCAGTATACTATTACAACAATTTTGACCTTTGGCTGGCATGATTTCCAAGTCTTGTAGTGGGCCTTTTAATGCTGGCACAAAATCAATGATCAATTTCAAGTTTAACTCTGTGGTATATTGAAATTCCTGTTGGATTAACTTTTGCACCAACTTGGGTATTAAATTATATAAATCGATATTGTCTTCTGTATCCAGTAAACCAAAGAAAAATGCATCAAAAACATTAACATAAAACTGAAAAAGGAGATTTATGACAAATTCCAGGTACAGAATACAGTTGAAAACCAGGCAGAATATAGAGTGCAGGAGGAAAGTGAAAAAGGATGCAAAGGCAAAGAAAGAGCATGAGAAAAGATCAGCAGGTAACATGGAAGGGACCTCAGAAATCTTATATAAACATATAAAAATGATAGTTAAAGGAATGATGGGATCAATTAAGGACAAAAAAGGAAAGCTTGTGGAGGCAGAGGGCATGACTGAGGTACTGAAAGAGTACAGTGGATCAGTCTTCACATAAGAGGATGGAGTTAATATCACAGTGGAGGGGAAAGGAGTAGGGATATTGGATAGGATAAAAATTGAAAGGGAGTGCTAAATAGGTTGACATCTCTCAAAGTTAACACATCATCTGGTTCAGATGGGTTGCATCCTAGGTTGCTGAGAGAAGCTAGGGTGGATATAGCAGAAGCTCTGACCACAACCTTTCAATCCTCCTTGGAAATGAGCTTATATGAGAGTGGTACTGGAGCACTGAAGGATTGCAAATGTTACACCCCTGTTTAAAAAAAGGGAAGGGGGATAAATCTGTTAACCTCAAGCTAATCAGTCTAATGTCAGCAGTGGGAAAATGACTAGAAACCATTGTCAAGGAAAAAATTAATTCTCAGTTGGAGAAACATGGCTATAAAGAAACAGCCACCACAGATTTGTTAAAGGCAAATCATGTCAGACTAATCTGTTTGAGTTCTTTGATGAAATAACAAAACTTTGATGAAGGTAGTCAGTAAATGCTGAACATATTAATTTTAAAAAGGCATTTGATAAATTATCACATAACAGTCTTATTCAGAAAACAGAGGCATGTGGTATTAAAGGGGCACTGGTTAATTTGGATATGTAATTGGTTAAGTGATAGGAAGCAAAGAGTAGTGATGAACCGATGCTTTTCTGACTGGAGAGAATTATGCAGTGGAGTCCATAAGAGGTTGGTAGTAGGACAATAGCTTTTCTCATTAGATATAAATTACTTGGACTTGGGCACACAGTACGATTTGAAGTTTATGGCTGATACAAAACTTTGCAAAGTAGTAAATAGTGAGGATAGCAGCATTCAGAAGAACATAGACTGGTGAAATGGGTACTCACATGGCAGAGGCAATTTAGTGTGGACAAAAGTGAAGTGATGCACTTTGGGAGAAACAACAGAAGCAGTATAATCGGACTAGTACTACTTTGGGGGTGGGGGTGAATGAGCAGAAGGACGTGGGGATGCATGGCAGGTTAAGGTGAGAAGGCAGTTAACAAAATGTATGGATACTTGTGTAAATAGGTATATTGAATACGAAAACAAGAAAGTCATGCCAAACCTTTACAAAACACTGATTCGGCCTTAGCTGGAGTATCGTGTACAATTCTTAGCACCATACTTTAGGAAGAATGTCAAGGCTCTGGGGAGAGTATAGAGGAGGTTTACCAGGATACCACCAGGGATGAGGGACTTCAGTGACTTGGAGATTGAAGAAGCTGAGATTGTTCTTCTTAGTGCATAGAATGTTAAGGGGAGACGTAATAGAGGTATTCAAACTTATGAAATAAAAACAGAAAATGCTGAAAATACTCAGATCAGGCAGCATCTGTGGGGAGAGAAACAGAGTTAACATTTCAGATCGATGACTTTTCATTAGAAGAACAAGGTGAAAGAGATGAATGGAAACCGTGTCGGAGAACAGAGCAAAACATCTTAATGGTGGTGCTTTCTGGAAAAGCAGCAGTGCATTAAACTCTAATGGAAAATAATGAAATGGAAAAGTAAAATACTGCAGATGCTGGAAATCAGAAATAAAAACAGAAAATGCTGGAAATACTCAGGTCAGACAGCATCGGTGGACAGAAATACAGTTAACGTTTCAGCTTGATGACCTTTCATCATGATGTTCTGATGAAAGGTCATCAACCTGAAACGTTAATTCTGTTTGTCTCTCCACGGATGCTGCCTGACTTGGAGTATTTCCAGCATGTGTTTTTATTTCAGATTTCCAGCATCTACAGCACCTTGCCTTTACATTCAAAATTATGAGTTTTGAAAGAGCAAATAGGAAGAAACCGACTCCTCTGGCAAGTGGGTCAGTAACCAGAGGTCACAGACTCCAAGTAACTGGCAAAGGAATGTGAGGGAAAATGAGACATTTTTTCACAAAGTTATGATGATCTGGAACACATCGCGTTAAAGGGAGGAGAAATCAGATTCTGTAGGAATTTTCAAAAGTCAATTGGACATCTACTTGAAGAACTAATTTGTATGGTGATGGAGAAAAAAAAACAGGGTGTGGGACGAAATTGGACAACTCTTTCAAAGAGCTGCCACAGGCACAACAGGGCAAATGGCCTCCTTCTGTCCAAGATTCTATGAAAAGCATTATGCCAGATCTTATGCCAGTTCTGAAGAACGGTCACTGACCTGAGGCGTTGGCTCTGCCTCTCTCTCCACAGATGCTGCCAGACCTACTGAGTGTTTCCAGCATTTCTTGTTTTTATGCCAGATCTTATCCTGTTTCCAGAGGTGGTTACAGTAGGAGTATGAAAATTAAAACACTTCAAGACATACTATACACTCCAACTAAGGGGCGGTGGTGGCATAGTAGCAATGTTACTGAACTAGTAATCCAGGGGCCCAGGCTAATACCTGGGACTTGGATTCAAATCACATGGCAGCTGGTGGAATTTAAATTCAATTAATAAATAAAAATCTGGAATTGAAATCTGGTCTCAGTAATGATACCATGAAACTATCACCGATTGTCATTAAAAAAAACATCTGATTCACTAATGTCCTTTCCGGAAGGAAATCTGTTGTCCTTACCTGGTCTGGCCTACCTGTGACTCCAGACCCACAGCAATGTGGTTGACTCTAAACTGCCCTCTGAAACAGCATAGCAAGCCACTCTGTTGTCAAGGGCAATTAGGGATGGGCCACAAATGCTGGCCTCATCAGTGGCATCCATATCCCATGAAATAAAAAAAAACTTTCTATTGAAATTATATTGTATGGTAAAGGAACAAGTGAACTTGCATTTATATATAGCACCATCATGACCTCAGGATGTCCCAAATGCATTACAGCCAATGATTGAATTACTTTTGATGTTAGTGACAGCTGTAAAGTCAGAAAATGTAGCAGCAACCTTGCACATAGCACGAACAATAATGAGATCTGTTTTTGGTGCAGTTGATTGTAGAATAAATGCTGCCAACACTGGAGAATTCCCCTTGCTAGTTTTCCAACAAAGCAGTAGAACCTTTTACGTTTACTTGACAGAACAGATGGTGCCTCAGTTTAACACGTCACCTTAAAGACAGCACCTCCGACATTACAGCAATCTGTCAGCTCTGCATTGAAGTGTCAGCCTAAATTATGTGCTCAGTTTCTGAAGTAAAGCTTTGAAGCCATGACCTTCTTAGTCAGAAGTGAGAGTACTGCCAGAGCCACGGCTAACATAACAAGTGTGTAAACCTGATGTTGTATAGAAGAGCTGAATCAAACAGACCAGGACAGTCTCAGATTCAATCTTGGTATATGCCGAGTCAGCCAATCTGAGCTAGGTGGTGGGTGGTAACACAATTGGTCCCAATGCCCCCGTGGGTTAGGTAAGAAGGGGGAAAAAAATTGGACCAATTTGTCCCTATTTGTTATCCAATCAAACCCTGTTGCAGATTTCAATGCTGCGTGAGAATTGTATTAGGTTCAGCTGATTTAAGCTAAATGGCAAACCAACACTCAGGGACTGTCAAGTTTTGCAAATGAATAGTGACCACTTTGGTGAGGTGTTATAGTAAAATATACCTGGCAGAAGAGTTGGAAGATAATTGACAAAAAAAAATTCTTGAAAGAACTTACAACAGTGCCTTTAACAACATTGTAGTAATATAGTGCCTTTAATATAATAAACTGCCCCAAAGTGGTATGAAACAAAATTTAACGTCGTGCCACACAGGAGATATTAGGGCAATTACCTAAAGCTTGGTCAAAGAGGTAGGTTTTAAGGAACATCTTAAAGGAGGAAGAGGTAGACAGGCGGAGAGGTTTAGGAGGGAATTACAGAACTTAGTGCCTGGCTGCTGAAAGCATACCCACCAATGGTGGAACAATTAAAATTGGAGATGCTCAAAAGGCCAGAATTAGAGGAGTGCAGATATTGGAGGATTTGTGGGACAGGAGGAAGGAGGGTCGAGGCCATGGAGGGACTCGAAAACAATGATGAGAATCTTTTTTAAAAATTGAAGCATTGATTAACTGGGAGCCAACAAGCACTTATGAAAATGCCCAAGACACTTCACAGAAAAAGGACAGAAACGTATGCTGAATTGGGAAAAAGATTTGTTTTAAGGGGGCTTTTGAAGGAGGGGAAAGATGTAGCAAGGGTTGAGGAACATTTTACAGGACTATGACGGCTGAGGGCTCTGCCACCTTCAGTGGAATGGTGGAGGAGAGAGATGCACAGTAGACCAGTCAGAAAGAAGGATGTATGGTGTGGGTGGAATGTAAGGTTGGCGAGGTAGCAGAAGTAGGGTGGCATGTATCCACAGAGGGATTTGTAGAAGAGATTTTCAAGTTGAAGCATTGGAAGCAGCAAATCCGTAGAGTTGGCGTGGACAGTAATAATAGGTAAAGAATGGTTTAGTGCAAGATAGGGTCCAGGTGGTAGAGCTTTGGATGAATTGTAGTTTATATAGAGTGCAGCTTGGGAAGTTATTAAATAGAGTAACATAATGGTTTGATAGTTTGATCCTGGACATCATGATTTCAGCAAGTTAAGAGCAGAGGGAAATATTAGAGATACAGACATTGCAATTTTTGTAATGGATAGGATATGGGGTTGTACCTCAACTTGAGTTCAAACCAGCCTACCAAGACTCCACGCCAACAGACTCAGCTGAGAAAGTGTGGGTTGGGGAATGGATGTTGAGTTTCTGGTGGAAATATGTGATGTATCTGGTGGCAGCCAAACAGAATGGCTTCAGTCTTGCAATTTTAAGTTGGCAAAGGCCACTGGCAGGAGTCTGAGAAAAAAGGACAGACTCAACTTGGAAAGCAAAACAACATTAACTCCTCATACTTACTACTAGAAAGAGCAGGGAAGGAAGTCAGAGAAAGCAGTTACCCATAAAACAAACAAAATCTGGTATTATCACCACCTTTGGAATAATCTGGGAGTAGTAAAAGGATTTAGCCATATTGCAGGATAGGTCATGCCAGATCTTATGCCAGAGGCAGCAATGTTGTGCTGAGTGGAGACAGGGGCAGAAATTGCAAGTTAGAAAGGGTGATGGAGTTTTTACATTTGGGGGGCGGGGTGTGGGGAAAGAGTAACAGAGTTGAAGATCAGCGGAATATATGAGGAAAACAGCAGGGAAACTACCATGGGCTTTGACAGGGGCATGAACAATGAGACTTTAGAAATGATGTCTCTGTTGTCTACGACAGAGAGAAGCTCGGAGGAGGAAATTTCAAAGAAATAATGGAGGTAGAAAGAATCAGACGTGGTGAAGATAACCATGGTGGGCAGTGTGAAGAACATGGTGGAACGTGTAGCTCAGTGGAATAGCTTTTTGAAGAGGAAGCAGAGTCATCATACAGAGCTGCAAGAAATTTTAATCTATTATGCTTCAGGCTGTTATGTAACCTACACTGGCACCACATGGAGCCACATTGGCACACGTAGCTCTGTATCATTTTAAGTTGATGTATGTCTTGAATACCTGTGTTGGAACTTGAAAATAGTGGAAGTCACAGTGCTCGTAAGAGGCTCTCAGCCCTGCTCAGTCCCCATTTTTTACATTCCCAGTCCCTGCCTCCAGGTCACTGAGGTTGGAGCAGAAAGAAACAAGGTGCAAAAACTGCCACTAACACAGAAAGACAAGAAATGCAGCAAGCCTCTACATTCCAAAGCCCAAATTACTCTCTCAGACAAATGAGATTTCTAAAAGGAGTAATAGAGGTATGGAATGGTTACTGCAGACAATAGGGCAAGTACTTGACATAGAGCAATCAAGTCATAGAAAGTGACACAGACTACATGGGTCAAATGGCCAGAAGAGGACAAGATTTGGAGCCCTCAACTGATTCCATTCTTGTATATCCAGTCGTAGCCAGAGCATCACCTCCAATGGCTTCTCTTCCTGCTCCTCTACCATTCCCTCTGGAATTCCACCCACACCACCACCCCGACCCCCAAAAGATCTATACTTTACCCTCTCCAATTCCCATCTACATGCTACTCCTCCATGACACCGTCTGAAAAAACATCAAGTTCCGCATGTATGCTGACGACACCCAGCTCTACCTCACCACCAACTTTCTTGACCCTCCACTTTCTCCTTTGTGACATGCTGCTTGTTCAACATCCAGTCTTGGATGATCAGAAATTTCCTTCAACTAAAGATCAGGATCAGTGAAGCCACTGCCTTTGGTCCTCGACACAAACTCTGTTCCCGAGCCACTGACTCCATTCCTCTCCCTGGTCTGAAGCTGAACCAGACCATTCGCAACTGTAGCGTCCTATTTGAACCTGAGACGAGCTTACAATCATATCTGCATCATCAACAAGACCACATAGTTCTATCTCTATCAGCTCATTGGCTGATGAAACCCTCATTCATGCCTTTGTTACCTCTTGACTTGACTATTCCAATAATCTGCTGGCCAGCCTCCCATCTTCCACTCTCCATAGCTTGAACTCATCTGAAACTCTGCTGCCTGCATCCTAAACTCACGCCAAGTCTCTTTCATCCATTACCCCTGCGCTCACTGACCTACATTGGCTCCCACTTTGGCAACACCTCAGTTTTAAAATTATCATCCTCATTTTCAAATCCTACCATGACCTTGCCCTTCCTAAAGTCTAACCTCCTCCAGCCCTAAACACGTCTGAGATTTCTGCACTCCTCCAATTCTGGCCTATTGCAGTTCCATGATTTTAACTGCTCTAACATTGGCAACCATGACTTCAGCTGCCCAGGCCCCAAGCTCTGGAAATCCCTCCCTAAACCTTTCCATTTCTATTTCTCTCCCCTCTCTGTCTTAATATCTTATGTCGCTCGGTGTCAAATTTTCTTTTTGATAACGCTCCTGTGAACTGCCTTGGGATGTTTTCTAAAAATGCAGTCCTATATAATACAAGTTGTTGTTTTCGATAATAAATTAGTGTGCATGACACATCCTTCAATTTACCACCCAATAATTCTCCCAGAAATACTTCTCCCTACACTGTGCCTCCCAGTTCTTTCATATGGACTGCTCAAATAAAAATAAACACACCACAAGCTTAAATAAAAATAAACACACCACGAGATCCAACACTGCTAAGCTGTACCCATCAAACCACCACTCACACAAGGGCATGATGGTCTTGTGACATAACCACTGCACTAATAATCCAGAGATGAGAGTTCAAATCCCATGTCAGTTGGAAAATTTGAATCCAGTTTTTAAAAAACCTGGAAATAAAATGATGATATGAAGTGACCATGAAACTATCAAATGGTCATTAAAGACTCAACTGGTTTATTAATGCTTTAAGGAAGGAAACCTGCTGTCCTTATCCAGTCTGACCATGTGGGACTTCAGCCCCACACCAATGTGGTTGAGTATAAACCACCCTCTGAAGTAGCCACATAGAATTTTTTTCTGTAGGATAGTATAACACCAGGGAAGCAGTTGAAGCATGTAGACGTCTCAAGAGGTCATCTGCAAGACTTGTCTTTGTGTTAAAAAGAATTAAATGTTTTCAGGAATGCAGAAACCTATCCAGGCTTGTTTTAATCTTTGTTTGAAGTACAAATAACCACACCCAATTTAAAAGAGAAAAGACAAAAAGCAGGGAGATGCACCAAGATAAAAAGACAGGAATGCAGCTGAAGATACAAATAAATAACAGCAAAGACTAAAAGAGGGAATGGGGAGACAGCAATAAGAAAATAAAATGTCACAAGAGAAATCAACAGCATCAAAAATTTAGCTCCCTGAGCAGCTGGGAAGAGGACTGTAAGCCTCCAAGGAGAATTAATATATTGTTTAGGAATACAGGAAGGTTCCAGTTTTAGCCTTTTATAACAACCTGAGCTTGCCGTGCTGTATTTGCTTGGCCAACACTGAAATGCAGCCCACACTACAAATTAACAACAGTTTTTGTGCTTTACTTAATAGCACCAACATTATCTGGTGGCAACTCAATGCGAATATTCTGGCCTCTATAATTACTTACATCTTCTAATTAGGATCAGGCTTTTTATTTTTATCAGCATCGTATTTTCATTCGTGCTCAGTTTTTTCATTTTTAAAAACTAAATTCTTCCTGCAGAGAATAGGTGTGGATATTCTCGACAGCCAAGACACCAAAGAAACCACAGGAGAAAAATCAGAGCAGTTGTACTGGTACTGTAAGACTTCACTTGTTAAGGGTAACAGCAGCAGTAGCACACAGTCAGGACCTGAAGTGAGGAGAGGAGCCAGTGAAAGACATTTAAAGCTGGACCAAAATGACACGACATTTCCTTCAGGGAATGAAGCAAAACCCTTACAAATCTGGGATTGAATTCTGAAAATGCAAGTCCATTTTTGACATCTGTTCAACAACTGCTTGTGGTGCTCAGTGGAAGCAGAACTGTAATGTTAAGGAGTTTCACTGCGTTTGCTATTGAGGGGTTTCCAACAGTAAATCTACTGCAACCCATTCTGACTTTTTAAAAATTCTTTCATGGACATTGCTGGGAAGGTCAGCAATTGTTGCCCATCTCTAATTGCCCTCTGACAATGGAGTGTCTTGCTATGCCATTTTCAGAGAACAGTTAAGAGTCAACCACATTGCTGAGGGTCTGGGGTCATATGTAGGCCAGACAAGGACAGGACAGCAGATTTCCCTCCCTAAAAAACATTAGTGAATCAGATGGGTTTTTTTTAATGACAATGATAGTTTCATGGTACCATTGCTGAAACAAGCTTTCAATTCCAGATTTTTTGCTCATTGATTAATTGAATTTTATTAATTAATTGAATTTACATTGCACCAGCTGCCGTGGTGAGAGTTGAACCCATGTCCCCAGGGCCTGAGCCCCTGGATTACTGGAAATCTTGCTTTCAGTCTCCGAGTCTGTGTCTCAGTCCCCTCAGAATCATTTTACACTTAATTGCTATGATATATCACAGTGCTTTCTTTACTCTTCACTTCATCGAATTTTATGTTCTTAATTTTTTTTGTTCATTCTCACTGATCAACTCATATTAAATGCACCTAAATTTCAAATAACCGCCACCTCTACTACGAACATAAACATTCTTAAAATTCCAGTTTGTTAAGTCCACTTGCAGCTTCAGTATTCATTATTCATAGGGGAGGCAGTGGCGTAGTGGTATTGTCACAGGATCTGTAATCCAGAGACCCAGGGTATTGCTCTGGGAACATGGGTTCAAATACCACCATGGCAGAAGGTGGAATTTGATTTCAGTTAATAATAGCTAGTCTAATGATGACCACGAAACCTTTGCGGATTGTCGTAAAAACCCAACTGGTTCACTAATGTCCTTTAGGGAAGGAAATCTGCTGCACTTACCTGGTCTGGTCTACATGTGGCTCCAGACCCACGGCAATGTGGTTGACGGTGACTCTTAAATGCCTTCTGAAATGGGTTATAGCAAGCTACCCAGTTGTTTCAAACCACTACAAAGTCAAAAGGAATGAAACAGGATAGACCACCCAGCATCAACTTAGACACTGGAAACGACAATGGCAAACCCAGCCCTGTCGACCCTGAAAAGTCCTTCCTACTAACATCTGGGGGCTTGTGCCAAACTTGGGAGAGCTGTCCTACAGACTAGTCAAGCAGCAGCCTGACACTGTCATACTCACCGAATCATACCTTACAGACAACGTCCCTGACACCACCATCACCAGAGGTGGCGGCACAGTGGTAGACATTCGGGAGGGAGTTGCCCTGGGAGTCCTCAACATCAACACCAGACCCCATGAAGTCTCATGGTATCAGTCAAACATGGACAAGGAAACCTCCTGCTGATTACCACCTACCGCCTCCCTCAGTTGGTGAATCAGTACTCCTCCGTGTTGAACAAAAATTGGAAGAAGCACTCAGTGTAGCAAGGGCACAGAATGTTCTCTGGGTTGGGGACTTCAATGTCCATCACCAAGAATGGCTCGGTAGCACCATTACTGACCGAGCCAGCCAAGTCCTAAAGGACATGGCTGCCAGGCTGGGTCTGCAGATGGCAGGTGTGAGGGAACCAACAAGAGGGAAAAACATACTTGACCTCGTCCTCACCAATCTGCCCGTCGCAGATGCATCTGTCCATGACAGTATTTATAGGAGTAACCACTGCACAGTCCTCGTGGAGACGAAGTCCCATCTTCACATTGAGGATACCCTCCATAGTGTTGTGTGGCACTACCACTGTGCTAAATGGGATGGATTTCGAACAGATCTAGCAACGCAAAACTGGGCATCCATGAGGTGCTGTGGGCCATCAGCAGCAACAGAATTGTACTCAACCACAATCTGCAACCTCATGGCCCGGCATATCCCCCACTCCAACATTACCATCAAGCCAGGGGAGCAACCCTGGTTCAATGAAGAGAGCAAGAGGGCATGCCAGGAGCAGAACCTCAAAATGAGGTGTCAAACTGGTGAAGCTACAACCCAGGACTACTTGTTTGCCAGACAGCATAAGCAGAATACAATAGACAGAGCAAAGTGATCCCACAACCAATGGATCAGATCTAAGCTTGGCAGTCCTACCACATCCAGTCGTGAATGGCAGTGGACAATTAAATAACTAATTGGAGGAGATGGATTCACAAATATCCCCATCCTCAATGATGGGAGAGTCCAGCACACATCAGTGCAAAAGATAAGGCTGACGCATTTGCAACAATCTTCATCCATCTCAGCCTCAAGTCCCCAGCATCACAAATGCTGGTCTTCAGCCAATTCGATTCACTCCACATGATGTCAAGAAATGACTGAAGGCACTGGAAACTGCAAAGGCTATGGGCCCTAATAACATTCCAGCAACATCACTGAAGGCTTGTGCTCCAGAACTTGCTACGCCCCTAGCCAAGCTATTCCAGTACAGCTACAACACGGACATCTACCCGGCAATGTGGAAAATTGCCCAGATATGTCCTGTACACAAAATGCAGTACAAATCCAACCCAGCCAATTATCGCCCCATTAGTCTACCCTCGATCAGTAAAGTGATGGAAGGTGTCATTGACAATGCTATCAACCACTTGCTTAGAAATAACCTGCTCAGTGACGCTTAGTTTGGGTTCTGCCAGGGACACTCAGCTCCCGACCTCATTACAGTCTTAGTTCAAACATGGACAAAAGAGCTGAACTCCAGAGGTGAGGTAAGAGTGACTGCCCTTAACATCAAGGCAGCATCTAACAGAGAATGACAACAAGGAGCCCTAGCAAAACTGGAGTCAATGGAAATCAGGGGGAAAACTCTTCCTTGGTTGGAGTCAAACCGAGCACAAAGGAAGACGGTTGTGGTCGTTGGAGGTCAATTATCTCAGGTCCAGGACATTACTGCAGGAGTTCCTCAGGTTAGTGTCCTAGGCCCAAACAGCTTCAGCTGATTCATCAATGACCCTCCCACTATTAAGATGTTTGCTGATGATTGCACAATGTTCAGCACCACTGGCAACTCCTCTGATACTGAAGCAGTCTGTGTAGAAATGCAGCAAGATCTGGACAATACCAAGGCTTGGGCTGATAAGTGGCAAATAACATTTGTGCCAGGCAATGACCATCTCAAACAAGAAAGAATCTAACCATCTCCTCTTTACATTCAATGACATTACGATCGCTGAATCCCCCACTATCAACTTCCTGGGGGTTACCATTGACCAGAAACTGAACTGAAGTAGCTATAATAAATAGCATGGCTACAAGAGCAGGTTAGAGGTTAGGAATCCTGCGGCGAGTAACTCACCTCCTGACTCCCCAAAGCCAGTCCACCATCTACAAGGCATAAGTCAGGAGGTTGATGGAATACTCTCCACTTGCCTGGATGGTGCAGCTCCAACAACACTCAAAAAGCTCGACACGATCCAGGATTGGCATACCAATGCCCGCTTGATTGGCATCCCATCCACAAACATTCACTCCCTCCACCACCGATGCGGAGTGGCAGCAGTGTGTACCATCTACAAGATGCACTGCAGCAATGCTCCAAGACTCCTTAGACAACACCTTCCAAACCCACAACCTCTACCACCTAGGAGGACAGGGCAGCAGATGCATGGGAACACCACCACTTGCAAGTTTCCCTCCAAGCCACACACCATCCTGACTTGGAACTATAATCGCTGTTCCTTCACTGTCACTGGGTCAAAATCCTGGAACTCCCTTCCTAACAGCACTGTGGGTGTATCTACCCCACATGGACTTCAGCGGTTCAAGAAGGTGGTTCACCACCACCTTCTCAAGGGCAGTTAGGAATGGGCAAAAAATGCTATCCTAGCCAGCAACGCCCACATCCCATGAACAAATAAAAAAAAACTTGGCTTATCTGACCCTCTTTTGATTTGTCACAACTTTCAGATTGTGCTCAGGTCTAAATGAAAGGCAAAGCTATAAATATACCATTAGAAGCTGAACACCAGCTTAGGTGAAAATGAAAGCTTAATTATAATTCCCTTTCATTTGATCCTGGATAAAAAAACTTGTATTTATGGAACACCTTTAATACAATAAAACATTTCAAAGCACTTCACAGGAGCAATCAAATAAAATTCCAGAACTAAATAGAGATATTTGGACAAGTGACCAAAAGTTTGTCAAAAAGGTAGGTTTTCAGGAGTGACTAAAGGAAGAAAGAGGCAAGAAAGGCAGAGGGGTTTAGGGAGGTAATTCCAGAACTTAAGATCTAGGCAGCTAAAGGCACAGCTGGTTATGGTGGACCAAAAGGAATCAGGGATGCGCAAAAGGCCAGAACTGGAGGTGTGCCAAGATCTCAGAGCTTTGTAGGGCTGGAGAACATTACAAAGATAGGGAGGGAAAGGCCATGAAGAGATCTGAAAACTAGAATGAGAATTTTAAAAATCGAGGGCTAAGCAGATTAAGAGCTAATGTATGTCAGTAGCACAGGAGTAATTGGTGAGTAGGACCTCTTCTTTGGCCTCCTTATCTCGAGAGACAATGGATAAGCACCTGGAGGTGGTCAGTGGTTTGTGAAGCAGCGCCTGAAGTGGCTATAAAGGCCAATTCTGGAGTGACAGGCTCTTCCACAGGTGCTGCAGAGAAATTTGTTTGTCAGGGCTGTTACACAGTTGGCTCTCCCCTTGCGCCTCTGTCTTTTTTCCTGCCAATTACTAAGTCTCTTCGACTCGCCACACTTTAGCCCCGCCTTTATGGCTGCCCGCCAGCTCTGGCGGACACTGGCAACTGACTCCCACAACTTGTGATCAATGTCACAGGATTTCATGTCGCGTTTGCAGACGCCTTTAAAGTGGAGACAAGGACAGCCGGTGGGTCTGATACCAGTGGCGAGCTCGCTGTACAATGTGTCTTTGGGGATCCTGCCATCTTCCATGCGGCTCACATGGCCAAGCCATCTCAAGCGCCGCTGACTCAGTAGTCTGTATAAGCTGGGGATGTTGGCCGCCTCGAGGACTTCTGTGTTGGAGATACGGTCCTGCCACCTGATGCCAAGTATTCTCCGAAGGCAGCGAAGATGGAATGAATTGAGACGTCGCTCTTGGCTGACGTACGTTGTCCAGGCCTCGCTGCCATAGAGCAAGGTACTGAGGACACAGGCCTGATACACTCGGACTTTTGTGTTCCGTGTCAGTGCGCCATTTTCCCACACTCTCTTGGCCAGTCTGGACATAGCAGTGGAAGCCTTTCCCATGCGCTTGTTGATTTCTGCATCTAGAGACAGGTTACTGGTGATAGTTGAGCCTAGGTAGGTGAACTCTTGAACCACTTCCAGAGCGTGGTCGCCAATATTGATGGATAGAGCATTTCTGACGTCCTGCCCCATGATGTTCGTTTTCTTGAGGCTGATGGTTAGGCCAAATTCATTGCAGGCAGCCGCAAACCTGTCGATGAAACTCTGCAGGCACTCTTCAGTGTGAGATGTTAAAGCAGCATCGTCAGCAAAGAGGAATTCCCTGATGAGGACTTTCCGTACTTTGGACTTCGCTCTTAGACGGGCAAGGTTGAACAACCTGCCCCCTGATCTTGTGTGGAGGAAACTTCCTTCTTCAGAGGACTTGAAAGCATGTGAAAGCAGCAGGGAGAAGAAGTAATAACCACAGAAAGGAAGAAAATGGAAAAAGAGCCAAGATGCACTTCAGTTATACAATGCCCTTTCAATTTTCAAAATATATACAGCTTCTTAACTATTGCCTTTTCTCTCTGTTTTCAAAGATTGAAGAATGTTTCCAGCAAATAACTGAAATAGATCTAATAATAAAGAATGCAGATACTAGGGGGGAAACTTGGAATGAAATAGCTGGACTAAAATAGAGATGGCAGAAACAGGTCATGTTCACGAATCAGCTATACAATAATTGAAACAATACTGTCCACTGAATGTCATGTTGTGCAACATTGCAGGAAATTTCAAACACAATCTGCCTGATTAATAATGGGCCTGAATTTTGTGGAATGGCATGTTGAGCAGCGAATGCTGCTTAATGGACATTTTAGCAACTTGCGCATGTTGCGCCAGATTTGAGTCATAAATTGCCAGAACGTCAATCCATTAATGGCATATTGAGGTCAATAGTAGGTTGGGGACCTTACAGACCCTATGGTCAATGGCTTACTCCACATGGGACTATAAAAAACCGAGAACCGACACCATGGGCAAGAATTTCCCCAGAGGCTTTGGGACTCCATCAGGGTCAAATGGGGGTCAGAAGCCCGCACTGTGTGGAAAACAGTCACCCAGCTACGATTTTTACCAAATTCTCCAATTAGCGGTCAGAGGGAGGGCTCGCTGTCCAATTAAGAACGGCGGGTGGACTCTACGAACATACATTCCACATTTCCACCTAAGCCATACTAGAAGCTGGAGAACCAGAAAGAAGTCTTCCAGCACTGAAGAAGCAGCAGGTTGTCTTGTCAGGTAAGTAAGAGAGTGGGTGCTGCCATTTTGAGGTGCCTTCTCTCCAACATTTTTTAAAGTTAAAATAAAAAAAGCCCTTAGCAGTATGTTGTCATGAAGACCCCACCTACCAAGAATGAGGCATATTAATTGTCATATGAACATTAATTTTAAATTGTTGCTGGACTGAAAAGATAACTTGTTTCAAGAAATCACAGCAGTGATTGGAAACATTTTTGCATGCGAAGAGACAGTTGCCTGGAGGGACAATAGAACTGCTCCCTGATCCAATTAACCCAAATGGATTTTGATTACCAGACACTGAATATGGAACAAGCCAGCATTCCATTCCCCACCCCCCACCCCAATTGCGGGTGTCTGCTAAGATGAAAGGAATCCACAAAAATGCAGTGGAGTTTGTTTTAAAAGAAACTAATCATATGACTAGCCTGCTGGCCCAGGTTTGGTTTTGAACTGCTCACAGAACAGTTTGGGTTAGACTGCAACTGAACTTGAAGAGCGAGCCTCTCTCCTGCCTGTCTCTCTCTCATGAGTTTCCAGATCCACTTAAATCTCAAGAGAAGACTCCTACATTGAAACAAGTTTGAAAGCGTCCACTGGGCCCCAATGAAATGTCAAGATTTAACTGCAATCAAAGACTCTACATCAACCTCAAAGAACAGTAAATAAACCCCAGCTATTGATTCAAACTTTTCCTCTTCATTCTTTCTACTTTTCTGTCTCTATCCGCATGTGTGTTTATCGCGTATGCATGCTAGTATGGTTGCATCGCATATTCGTTTTAACCGAATTAGAGTTTTAAGGTTAATAAATTTAAACAAGAAAGGTGCAAGTTTACGAAAACTTGCCTGGTTGATTTCTTTGCTGTCCAATTGGACAGCAGTGGACAATGATTCACTGAGGGGGAGCTAAAAACAGTGTTTTAAAAACTAAACCTTGTTACGGTCAAACCAGGCAAAGGCTGAGAGGGAACCCCTAGACCCCTTTCTCACCTGGTCATAACAATGTAGATGAGAAGTAGCAGGGGACTAAGGATAGCAACAAAAAATGGCACATTGCAACTCATAGCATATCTCACTTAATACATTATTAGCTGTAACTTTTACTCATTAATAATGTTGCATGCCGTTAATGTGTAATTTCTATGGTATGGGAGAAAAAGAACGGATAGATTTCAAAGCAGTATTCATCAAAAGGCACCTATGATCTGTTCCTGCTGTTCACATCTGTAAATGTTCATTGATCTCTCTAGACTAGCTAGTAAAGATGTTCTAGTTGAATAAACATAAGTCACTTGATCTCTGAAGTTTCCACATGATTATTCTCAATTCACAAGGGAAACTATTAATCCAGATTCACTGAGCTTTAGCAGTAAACCTGCACCTGTACTCCTGGACTCAGACACTTTCCTATTTTAACAAACAGCAGGCATATGATCCATGGAAGGCCCCTAAATCTCAAGAAAAATCTCTTCTGGAATAAGGCAAATACAGCTGAAAAGTACTCTTCATTTTGGCTTAGGCACAAATATCAATAAGTCTAACATATGCTTACAACCAAATCACAATAAGCATAATTATCAGTGTTATCACGAGGCTTATTTAATGCATTAGCACTAATATGCTCCAAGAAAATAAACTAGGTTTAAACCAATATATTTTTATGATGCGCTAAACATTATTTTCTGTAATATTCTTCAATTATCATCTCAAATTCCCCCATCAATGTCAGTACCAATTGCTGACCTGTGACCAATGCATCTCAGTCTTGTTTCAGAAAGTTGAGCATATATATATGAATGATTTAGATGAGGGAACTAAATGGAATATCTCTAAATTTGCAGATGACACAAAACTGGGTGGGAGGGTGAGTTGTGAGGAGGATGCAGAGAGGCTTCAGGGGGATTTGGACAAGTTGAGTGAGTGAGCTAATGCATGGCAGATGCAGTATAATGTGGATAAATGTGAGGTTATCCACTTTGGTAGCAAAAACAGGAAGGCAGATTATCTCAACAATTATAAACTGAGAGAGGGGAATATGCGAGACCTGGGTGTTCACGTACACCAGTCGCTGAAGGTAAGCATACCAACGGTCCAACAGGCCGTAAAAAAGGCAAATTGTATGTTGGCCTTCATAGCGAGATGATTAGAGTACAGGAACAGGGATGTCTTGCTGCAATTATACAAGGCCTTGGTGAGGCCACACCTGGATTAGTGTGTGCAGTTTTGGAATCCTTATCTTAGGAAGGATGTTCTTGCTATAGAGGGAGTGCAGCGAAGGTTTACCAGACTGATTCCTGGGATGGCAGGACTGATATATGAGGAGAGATTGAGTCAGTTAGGATTATACTTGCTGGAGTTCAGAAGAGGGGGATCTCATAGAAACCTATAAAATTCTAACAGGACTCGACAGGGTAGATGCAGGAAGGATGTTCCCGATGGTGGGGGAGTCCAGAACCAGGGGTCATAGTCTAAGGATACAGGGTAAACCATTCAGGACTGAGATGAGGAGAAATTTCTTCACCCAGAGAGTGGTGAACCTGTGGAATTCACTACCACAGAAAGTAGTTGAGGCCAAAACATTGTATATTTTCAAGAAGGAGTTAGATACAACTCTTGGGTTTAAAGAGATCAAAGGATATGGGGCAAAAGCGGGAACAGGTTATTGAGTTGGATGATCAGCCATGATCATAATGAATGGCGCAGCAGGCTCGAAGGGTTGAATGGCCTACTCCTGCATGTTTCTATGTTCCCTCTACTTGGAAGGACAAAATCTGTCTGAGATTTTCAGCTTGTGGATTAAGTATGAACATTTCATTTGTCCACATAATTCTTTACTGAAAAACCATCCAACCTGTGCCTGTGGGAAATTCACAAACTTACCATTACTTTTTACTGAGAACAGCAACACTGCTTTTGGCAGTGAAAAGTTTAAACACAAAAGGTACATGGCATTAGTTGCGTACACATATCAAAGCAAAGAAGTATGCAAGATGAACCAGTTTCAAGATTATGCGACTTATTTTACCCCATACCCTCCACCTACCCCCTATCTATCCCGGTGTTAGACAAGACCACTGTACCTAAAAGCATGCTGCAACTGCCCAGGCCCATGAGTACCAGTATTTCTTGTCCCAGTCAGCCACGTAGCCTGGGAGGAAGCCCAGGCACGTGACTTACACCTGGCCAAAGGGGGAGGATTTTCAAGTGCAGTTTAGATCTGGTCGCTTTGATTTGCTGAATTTCAGCTGTTGCCCATGGGGCCTTCTGGCTGCTGTAGATCAGCTGTGTGTGTTTTTCAAAATATAGAACTGACCTTTTGGATGCTCTTTTGCCCCCTCACATCTCATTTACATTAAAGAAGTTGGCTCGCACCTCTTAGAGGTACGGTTTTGTTTGCCCAAGGAAACCCTGTAAATCTGGAAATGATACAAAGTGATGGAAGGCCTGGTGAAACGTGTCCACCCTTTTCTTTCAGCCTTTGTGTCTTGGAATGGAAATTCTCCTGGGACAAAATAGGCAAACCTGCACCTTCTATATTTTAGTAATAATAAACCCAGTACAAACAAAATTGCAGTACATTCACAATAACATTATCGATACAACTATATTTCATGCCTTCCAACTCTCTCATTCTAATCCATCCCTTCAATATGGACTGGATGGTCCTAGATGCTAGTGTAGAGCATTGTAACTTACTGTGCTACTTAATTCCTTCCGAGCTCAATGTATTTTAAGCCATTGTTTGTATGTAATTTCTTGGGTTAATTTTGTCACTTGATAGACCCAAGGAAGACCATTTGGCCCATTCTAGCTTGTTCATTCAAAACTAATGGACAGCCCCTCTTCTCCAGCAACATCTTAGTTCTGAAATAACTCCAGGCTGGTTGCCTCCACTATCCTACCCAAAATCCATTCTACACATGAAAAATGCTGTTCCTGACAGAAGTTGAAACCTGTATATACCTCAGTGAGGTACATCCTTAGTCACTTCCTTTCAAGATGAAGAAAAAAAGTTCTCCCCATATTGTCGCCTCTTCTCGGCATCACCTGGAGCCAGACCTAGATTGTGTCCCTTTTATCTAAGTGGCCAAAACTGAACACATTCTTAATGTGGTCTGACCCGAATACATACACATTCTTTATGACCCATTGATTCGTTCAGGTTGAGCCCCTTTCAACTTCACTATTCGTCATTTTAATACCATTCATGGAAAACATAAGGCACCTATTTTTCCTTCCTAGCTCCCTCTCTTCCCATTCCTTATCAATTTAACTCATTCCATAATTTCTCGAGGATTTTTAAAAAGGAAATTAATTTCATTCATTTTATCCATTTATTTACAAAACATGATTGAAAACACATCATTTTTTTGGCCGTGATGTTGTCACAATGAAAATAATGGTGGTTCTTCTTCCCCCTCACCCCCCACAAAGGAAGCAGATTTGCCAAACACGATTTCATCAAGACAATTCTCTTTTAGCATTCTTTAACTCACCTTTTAGACAATTCTACCTAATGCACATTAACTACAATAATTTAGAGCCATCTAGATCATCAGTCTCTGTTTTATTAGCAGAGTTTCAATTTTGAGATGTCTGTTTTTTTTTTAAATTCTGGCATGTCCTTACCAAAATAAATAACATATGCCTGCAATGGCCTACATCCTTGGATTCTAAATGAGGTGGGGGCAAGAATAGTGGATGCATTTGTTTTGATCTTCCTAAATTCCCTAGATTCTGGAATGGTCTCAGTGGATTGGAAGGTAGCAAATGTAACATCGCTGTTCAAGAAAGGAGGGAAAGAGAAAACTGTGAACCATAAGTTAGATGGCCCACACCAGCTGTTGGGAAAAATGCTGGAATCCATTATTAAGGAAGAGGTAACAGGGCACCGAGAAAATCGTAAAGTGATTAGGCAGAATCAACGTGATTTGATGAAAGGGCAAATGTGCTCGACAAATCTATTCGGAGGTTTTGAGGATGTAACTGGCAGGATAGATAAAGGGAACCATTGGTATATTTGGATTTTCAAAATACAATAAGATGCCACATGTTGTTACACAAGATTAGGACTCATGGGGCTGGAGGGGCAACATATTAGCAAGGATAGAGGATTGGTTAAAGGGCACAATACAAAGTAGGACTAGATGGGTCATTTTTGGGTTGGCGGGATGTCACTAGTGGAGTGCCTCAAAGATCAGTGTGTCAGCTGTTTACAATGGGCCAAATAGCCTCCGTCTGTGCTGCATTATTCTACATTGGCTTCCATGTATGTTGATCATACAAGATAAAAGAGACTAAGTGCAATGTAACCAAGTTTGCTGACAACACAGAGTTAGATAGGAAAGTAAGCCATGAGGAGAATACAAATGGGGAAATTTTAACATTTGGACCCACCGGAACCGGGGGTACCCAATTGCAAGTGAGGAAACCCGAAAGCCTGGGTTTCCCTCTGTATGTTGTTTTAACTCTTCAGCCTGTTTGACACAGCACAGACAGGTTGCCTATCCAGAAGTCAGACTGACTGACAGGCTTGGCTTCCAGTCAGGCACAGAATACTGAAGTGGGGGGACCCCAGCACAATGTAGGTTCGAACTCAGAACTGGGGGTGGGGGTTCTGATCCCTTGCCACAAGGTTAGGGGTGGGGTGGAGTTCCAATTCCCAATGGATGGGTTGATGAGATGAAAGTGATTCCAATCACCACCTCTGGCTGGTGGAGCAGAGGGTGGGGGAAAGAGAGAGAACTGTTTCATCCTTGGCTCTGATGGGCAGCATGTGTTCCAATTCCTAGCCCCAGGATGGGGGCAGATGGAGCTTGGAGGGCTGGGAAGAAGCACTGCTGCTCCTCCTGGCCCACAAGGATTCCATTCCACAACACCACCCCACCAGCTGTCATTGCCTCACTGCAGCTGCTGAGTTTTTTGGAGGCCCAGGAAACCAGTCCAGCCACAAGTAAACTGGAGGTTCAGTCTCATTAACATGTTTATAATGCCAACCTGCCTCCTCAGTGTTTTGGTTAACCATGCCCCATCCAACAGGGATAAAATTCTGAGAAGGCTTGACAAGGGTAGATGCTGAATTCCTCTGGCTACAGAGCATAGAACTGGGAGTCAGTCTCAGAATAAGGGGTAGGCCATTTAGGACTAAGATAAGAAATTTCTTCAAAGAATCACAGAATGATGATGCCAAATCTCTGCAACAGCAATTTAACTAGTCCCACGTCTCCGCCTTTTCCCTGTAGCCCTGTAAGTTTTTTTTCCCTCCAGTTGAAATTTCAGGTCGATGACCTTTCATCATCTGATAAGTTAATGTTGACTGTTTCTCTCTCCAGCGATGCTACCAGACTGGCTAAGTATTTCCAGCCTTTTTTTGTGTGTGCGTTTTGTTCAAATTTCCAGCATCCCCTGTATTTTGTTTTTATATTCGTGGGACTCCGTTTGTTTTGAAATTTAATTAGGGAAATATCGTTATCGCGTATGAGGATTGTTCCATTGAAACGTTAACCCTTGCCAGATTTTTTTGACATCTGTGATCATTTAAAAACAAAAGGTTGTACTGAATCTGCAAACTAGACACCAGCCCAAGTTTACTGTAACCTTGCACCAGCCACCCTTCGTCAGGGAGACTCAACTGCAAGTTCATCATACCAAAAACCTGGCGTCCCTCCCCTCCACCTCAAACAGGTCTCATTTTTGAAAAACGGTTAATGTTGAGCAATACAATAAATTGTGTAATCTCCAGCTGCTCCATTTTGACCTTTATTGTCCCCTCACCGTCCTTCTTAACTTACCTTTCCTCACAGACAGCGACATCTTACCGGCCCCGCTTCAAATGCTGCCTTGGCTGCCCACGTGACATCGCAAAAACCATTAAGACGTCACGCGCGCCACCCTGCCTCCCAACCACCGAGGCCGGTCGAAGGGGGCGGGGCTAAATGCTGGGTTGAAACCATCTGGAAGGGAAGAAAAAGAGGGGAAGCGAGTTGAAGCCATCTCGGGGGAATTTGGAGGGGGTTGGGTGTAAAACCGAGGCGCTTCAGCCTTTGTGATGTAAGACGCATGCCCAGTTACAGCGCGCCGACTTGTGTTGGGAGTGTGGGGTTGTGTTTGTCGCTGACCATCGCACAGTTTCGGTTCTGCAGCCTGCCCTTTATGTAGGTAAACAGTTGTATAAAATGTGTGTTATGGTTTGAGATAAAGGAGATGGAAGTTGGGTATGTGGTTATGGGGCAGTTGAACATGCTCAGCCTTTCCATTAAGCGAGACTGCAATAAATAAGTAAAGAAAGAAAGTTGAGTCGGTTGCTCTGGGTGGCCGACTAGGCCCGGTTACCATTGAGACGTTGCTGCGGGCATCTCACCGTGCATTTATGGCAAAAGGTAGTATGTTTCTATCCCGGGGACTGAGGCTCTACATGGTTAAAATGCTGTAGGACTTTGCTGAGGAGAATGGGGTATTTTGGCTGGGATTGTGTGGGGAAAATAGTCCCGTTACGGCGTAGAAAGCAGCATATAATAAATGGTCTAGGTGGTGATGAAGGGAAATCCGGTGGAGAGCGTTGATGGGATGAAAAAATGATTAATTGGGAACATGGATGTGATTGAAACGTTAATATAGGCTTTGATCAGTAAGTCGGACGGTAGAATGCTGTGCATAATGTGTTTTGTAGCCTTAAAATCACACGAGTAATATGGTAGAATAGGAATGAGAGGAATAAACAGTCAATCATTACGGCAGTGTACTGTAAGGGATCAAAGTAGGACCAATAAACGTGCTGCATTGATTATATCTACCAATCACGATTGCAATCTGTTAACAGGTTTTGGGTGTACAGGAGGTAAATTGGAAATACTTTTTATAATATACAGCCTGGTTACTAACAGTAGACTAAATTGAGATGAATGAATAATTGACACATCTGAGGGTTCAGGTACAACCTGGATGCGTCTGAGAAGTGAGATTAAAAAGTATATTTTGATTTGTGGACTTTATTTGAACTTTGCTTGATTATATCCTTGAAATTTTATCTACCTTTTAAAGGCCATTTTAAGTCTGTTAAGGAGTTAATTTAGTTTGTCTATTTCTGTCTGTTGGGAGGCTCCATATTTGACCTCTCAAAGGTTCGTTTGTATCATGGGTTAACAAAGTATCTTTTGTAGTATAAAATAGGTAAATGAGACAATAACTACTGTAATCATGTTTAAATTATTCCTACTGCTAAAGGTTTGTATTTACATTGTGCCTTTTATGACCTTGGGACATCTTAAAGTGCTTTGCAGCAAATTAAGTACTGTTGTAAAGTATAAAATGAGGCACCCAATTGTGCACTCACAAACAGCAATATGATCAAATAATATGTATTGGTGATGTTGAGGGATAATTGTTGGCTATGACAGCAGGGATAGCTCCCCTAACTTTTCTTTAAAATAGTGCCACAGTTCTTTTACATCTTGCAGACAGGTCAATGGTTGAATGTTCCTGAAGGTGGCACCTCCCAACAGTAAAAACAGTAAAGCAATCCCACAGTACTTCATCGAGTGTTGGCCTAGATTTTGTGCTCGAGTCTCTGGATTGGGACTTGAACCCCCCCCCCCCCCCAAAAGAATCTGACTCTGGGAAGAGTGCTACTACTGAGCCATGGTTGATGACAGTGTTCATGTTTTCTAGTTAAGATGAGTTTGTTCAGGTTTTTTTTGGGGGGGGGTGGTGGTGTGGAAGGGTACAACAGACCAAAGCCTTCCATTCTGACATTTCCAACCCAAGCTTGTATGGAGTTTTTGTTTTACTATGCAAGCAATTCTGTTTTAACGCACGACTTGGTATTGTACTAAAACAGTTGGCATGGGAGAATCTCTTGTAGAATTTTTAATTTTTTTGTTATTGCAGCACTATTTGACATTAAATACATGAAAATTGGTTGACTAACCCCAAATTAAACAATCAGGGCTGGTGTCCTTGAGGATAGTGATGACCAACTTGGGAGGTTGCAGCAATAGTATATACCAAAAAAGAAGTTTTTAAAAAAGTTTTTGCTTCATTAAATTGTGAAAAACAGATCCATCTCTCAGGATCAGTTATCCTCTAATTTTGCTCTTTCACTCTTTCCTGCTTCCCACACCATTCTAATTTCCTGGATCACAGGCCACCTGCAGTTGAGGAGGTTGCCCAGCCAACTTGTTTCCAGGCCTCTCTGTTGCATTTGTGCTGTTACTAGTGTTGCTGAGATAGGGATCTCAACCAAATTGTGTTTTGTTCCACACTGGGTGATCTAAAAGCATGCATTTGTTTTGGATGCAGGGAGTCATTTTGCTACTTGAACCAGAACTTACACCTATAGTTGTGACCTTAATGTCTTCCATGCTAAAGTTCAAAAGATTTACAGTAGTAAGAACTGAGTTGGAGAGGCTGGTGGATAAAGCTGTGCTGATAGGTTACAAGGGAAGCACATTTGTCGCTACTCTCCCTCTTGAACTGTCTGATCTATTGACAGTTCTTAAATTTTTTTCCCAGCCAATGGCACCTTTTTTCTCTGGAGTGAAACTGATGCCAGCCTGCAGGGCGTTGGCAACCTAGCTTAATGTGATTCTATACGAGGTGTTTTGACCTATATGCTCAAAAACAAAGTTACGCTTTTTCAAAGTTTAATATCCAAACAAAATGACGTACTTGCAGATCTGATTTAGGAGAACGAAGATGTTGACCATATCAAATCAGTCTTTCTTGTGGGCCTTGTCCAGCACAGGCAGTTTCTTGAGGTACAAGATGAAATTGTTCAAAGACCTTCTCTCTGTTATATTTGTCTACCATGGTGACTTATTTAAAATGAAACTGTAACCTCTAAGACTACAACAAGTTGCATTTGTATAGCACCTATAACAGAGTAAAACATCCTAAGGTGCTTCATAGGAATGTTACCAAATAAAATGATTGAATATACAATACTACACAAAGGCGAAGTAAACATTCAACTTCAGTATATATTTCTACTAGTGGGTGTATCCAGACAGCTAATAGAATTACATAACTTATACAATCGAGAACCAGGCCATTTGTCTTAACTGGTCTATGCTGGCATATATGCTCCACGCGAGCTTCCTCTCTCCCGCTCTAGCAGATCCTTCTATTGATTCTATTGCTATCTCCCATTCATCACCTCTAGACTTGACTATTCCAATGCACTCCTGGCTGGTCTCCCACATTCTGGCCTCCGTAAACTTGAAATCATCCAAAACTCTGCTGCCCGTGTCCTAACTTGCACCAAGTCCCGTTCACCTATCACCAATGTGCTCACTGACCTACGTTAAGCAATGTCTTGATTTTAAAATGTTCGTCCTTGTTTTCAAATCTTTCCATGGCCTCGCCTCCTCCCTATCTCTGTAGTTTGTCTTGAATTTGGAACTGGAGTCAGCTATTAACCTCTCAAGCCTGTTCTGCAATTCAGTGAGATTAATAACTGATCTGCGACCTAACTCCATATATCTGTCTTTGCCCCTTATACCTTTGAGTAAATAAAATCTATCATCTCAGATTTAAAATTTACAATTAATCCTGCATCAATTGTTATTTGCAGAAGAGAGCTCCCTTTGTGTGAAGGTCTGGCTCAAATTTTTAGACAATGGCCCCTAGTCCTAGACTCCCCAACTGGTAGAAATAATTTCTCTCCGCATCTGCAATATGTGTTCCTCTTAATATTTCAAAATCTTGATCAAATTGCCCCTTAGCCTTCTAAATTCCAGGGCGTACAACCCTAGTTTGTGTAATTGCTCCTCATAATTTAACACTTGGAGTCCAGGTGCTATTCTGGTAAACCTATGTTGCACTCCCTCCAAGGCCAATATATCTTTCCTAAGATGTGGTGCCTAGAACTGATCATAATACTCCAGGAGTGGTCTAACCAGGATTTTGTATAGCTGAAGCATGACTCCTAAACCCTTGCATTCTAGTCCTCTAGGTATAAAGACCAGCATTCCATTAGCCTTTTTGATCATTTTCTGTACCTGTTCATGGTGACATTTTAATGATTAATGACCCTCACTGTTTCTAGCCTTTTTCCATTTAGAAAGTACTCTATTCTATCCATTTTAGGTTCGTGTGGATGACCTTGCATTTGCCTTCATTGAAATCCATTTGCCAGAGTTTTATCCATTCACTTTATCTATCGATATCTCTAATTTTCTGCTTCGATCTACACTGCTTACAATGCCACCTATCTTAGTGTCATTGGCAAATTTGGACATGTGGATTAGTAAATAGGGTGAATAGTTGCGGCTCCAACACAGATGCTTGCGGGACATCACTAGTTGCATCCTGTCAATTAGAGCATCTACCTGTTATCCCTACTCTCGGTCTCCTGCCACTCAGCTAATTTCCATGGCTGGCATCCTTCCATCTTTGAAAGATGATGGACACGCAGCAACCAATCTATTTAGGTGGGGTGTCTTCTCTTGGTGCACCTATGCTGTTGGCTACGAAGGTCAATCCTTGAGATGCAGGTTCTGTCACAAGTGCCACACGTGGAGCTGCCAAGCAGAATCATAGAAAAGTTACAGCACAGAAGGAGGCAATTCAGCCCATCTTGTCTGCACCGGCTGAAAAAACTACCCGCTCAATCTAATCCCACTTTCCAGCACCTGTTCTGTATCCTTGCAGGTTACAGCACTTCAGATGCATTTCCAGGTACCTTTTAAAAATGTTGAGGGTTTCTGCCTCTATCACTTGTCCAGGCAGTGAATTCCAGACACCCACCACCCTCTGGTGTGAGTTGTTTTTGACGTCTGTGCCTGTTGCCAAGCTGCTGCAGCAACTGGTTGTCGTGGTAGTACATGTCAGTCCACAGGATGTGTCGCCATTTCCCTCTTTCGCCAGCTCATGATCCTAGGTGCGATAGTCAACATTTAGGGCCTTCATGTCACACTTGCAAGCATCCTTGAAGTGGAGCCTTGGGCACCCCACTGGTCGACTGGTCCTGGATACCTTGTCATACAGAAAGCGACCGCCATCCATCCTGCGGACATGTCCGATCCAACAAAGCTGCCTCTGTTTGATTAGTGCCAACACACTTGGGAGCTGGGCCTTTGATAGGACTGTTGCATTTGTGATTTTGTCCTGCCCAGATATACCCATAATGTGCCACAGACAGCGAAGAGGGAAATTATTGAATTTTGTTTTCTTCTTAGTTGTAAGCTGCCATGTTTCACAGCCGTACAGCAAAGTGCTGAGAACACAGACCTTATAAACTATCAGCTTAATCCTAAAGGTCAGCTTGGTGTTGTCCCATGCATATTTTGCAAGTTAGCCAAAGGTGGTAGATGCTTTTCCTATGTGTGTATCGAGCTCTGCATCAAGGGACAGATTGTCTGTCACCGTGGACCCAAGGTAGCAAAATGTGCTAGCCACTTCCAGTGGGTGTTATTTAGTGTGATCAGGGGCCTTGTCCCATGACCATGATTTTCTTAGATGCTTATAGTCAAGCAGAACACCTTACAGGCATGGAAGAGGCTGTCCATGAGGCTTTGTAGCTGAGTTTCCATGTGAGTGACTAGCGCAGCTAATTTCCTTACCAGGTCAATTAAATTGCTTTCGATTCCATGAGCTTCAAATTTAGGTAGAAACGTAGAAAAACAGGAGCAGGAGTAGGCCATTTGGCCCTTCGAGCCTGCTCCGCCATTCAATATGATCATGGCTGATCATCCAAACTCAGTACCCTGTTCCCGCTTTCTCCCCGTATCCTTTGATCCCTTTAGTCCTAAGAACTATATCTAACTCTTTCTTGAATATATTTAATTATTTGGCCTCAACTGCTTTCTGTGGTAGAGAATTCCACAGGTTCACCACTCTCTGGGTGAAGAAAGCTCTCCTCATCTCAGTCCTAAATGGTTTACCCCTTTATCCTTAGGCAGTGACCCCTAGTCCTGGAATCTCCTGCCACTGGGAACATCCTTCCTGCATCTAGTCTGTCAAGTCCTGTTAGAATTTTGTAGGTTTCTATGAGATCCCCTCTCATTCTTCTAAACTCTAGCGAATACAAGCCGAATCGACCCAATCTCTCTTCATACGTCAGTCCTGCCATCCCAGGAATCAGTCTGGTGAACCTTCGCTGCACTCCCTCCATAGCAAGAACATCCTTCCTCAGATAAGCAGACCAAAACTGCACACAATACTTGAGGTGTGGTCTCACCAAGGCCTTGCATAATTGCAGCAAGACATCCCTACTCCTGTACTCGAATCCTCTCACTATGAAGGCCATCATAAGATTTGTCGTCTTAACCACTTGCTGCACCTGTATGCTTACTTTCAGCGACTGGTGCACAAGGATACCCAGGTCTCGCTGCACATCCTCCTTCCTCAATCTATCGCCGTTCAGATAATCAGCTTTCCTGTTTTTGCCTCCAAAGTGGATAATCTCACATTTATCCACATTATACTGCATCTGCCATGTATTTGCCCACTCACTCAACCTGTCCAAATCACACTGGAGCTGCTCTGCATCCTCCTCACAACTCCCACTCCCACCCAGCTTTGTGTTGTCTGCAAACCTGGATATATTACATTTAATTCCCTCATCAATATCATTAATATATGTTGTGAATAGCTGGGATCCTAGCACTGATCCCTGCGGTACCCCATTAGTCACTGCCTGCCACTCGGAGAAAGACCCGTTTTTTCCGACTCTTTGTTTCCTGTCTGCCGACCAGTTCTGTATCCATGTCAGTACCTTACCCGCAATCCCATGTGCTTTAATTTTGCACGCTAATCTCTTATGTGGGACCTTATCGAAAGCCTTCTGAAAGTTCAAATACACCACATCCACTGGTTCTCCCTTATCTATTCTACTAGTTACATCCTCAAAAAATTCTAGTAGATTTGTCAAGCATGATTTCCCTTTCGTAAATCCATGTTGACTTTGTTTGATCCTGTCACTGTTTTCCAAGTGCTCTGCTATTGCATCTTTTATAATGGACTCTAGCATTTTCCCACTACTCATGTCAGGCTAACCGGCCTATAATTCCCTGTTTTCTCTCTACCTCCTTTTTTAAATAGTGGGGTTACATTAGCTACCTTCCAATCTGTTGGAACTGTTCCAGAGTCTATAGAATTTTGAAAAATGACCAGCAATGCATCTACTATTTCTAGGGCCGCTTCCTTAAGTACTCTGGGATGTAGATTATCAGGCCCTGGGGATTTATTGACCTTCAATCCCTACCACTACCGATTTCATACAGTTGCTCCTTCTCACTTGACCCTTGGTTAGCCAACATTTCTGGGAGGTAATTTGTGTCCTCCTTTGTGAAGATGGAACCAAAGTATGTATTTAATTGGTCTGCCATTTCTTTGTTCCCCGTTATAAATTCCACCATTTCTGACTGTAAGGGACCCACATTTGTCTTCACTAATCTTTTTCTCTTCACATATCTATAGAAGCTTTTACAGTCAGTTTTTATGTTCTCTGCAAGCTTACTCTCATACTCTATTTCCCCTTCTTAATCAATCCATTTGTCCTCCTTTGCTGAATTCTAAACTGCTCCCAATCCTCAGGTTTGCTGCTTGTTCTGGCTATTTTATATTTCTCCTCCTTGGATCTAATCTAATCCCTAATTTATTTTGTAAGCCACAGTTGAGCCGCCCTTCCTATTTTATTTCTGCACCAGACAGGAATGAACAATTGTTGTAATTCATCCATGCGCTCTTTAAATGCTAGCCATTGCCTATCCGCTGTCAACCCTTTAAGTAACATTCCCCAATCTATCATAGCCAACTCGTGCCTCATACCTTCATAGTTTCCTTTATTTAGATTCAGGACCCTAGTCTCGGAATCAACTCTCACTCTCCATCTTAATGAAGAATTCTATCATGTTATGGTCGCTCTTTCCCCAAGGGACCCCGCACAACAAGATTGTTAACTAATCCTTTCTCATTACACAATACCCAGTCTAGGATGGCCAGTTCTCTAGTTGGTTCCTCAACGTATTGGTCCAAAAAACCATCGCGTACGCACTCTAAAAATCCTCCTCTACAGTATTATTGCTAATTTGGTTTGCCCAATCTATATGTAGATTAAACTCACCCATAATTACAGTTGTACACTTATTGCATGCATCTCTAATTTCCTCCTCTACATCACCACTGCTGTTTGGGGGTCTATATACAACCCCCATCAATGTTTTCTGCCCCTTGGTGTTTCTTAGCTCCATCCATACAGATTCCGCATCAGGATTCTCTGAGCTAATATCCTTCCTCCCTATTGTATTGATTTCTTCTTTTACTAACAATGCTACTCCACCTCCTTTCCCTTTTTGCCTGTCCATCCTAAACATTGAATACCCCTGGATGTTCAGTTCCCATCCTTGGTCACCCTGCAGCCATGTTTCCGTAATTGCAACTATATCCTATCCATTTACGTCTATTTGCGTGGTTAATTCGCCGACCTTATTGCTGATACTGCGGGATTGAGACACAATGCCTTTAGGCTTGTCTTTTTAACATTCTTAGTCAACTTAGCATTAATTCGCACTATGGCCCTATTTGTTTCTTGCCCTTGATTTCTATGTCTTCCACTTTTGCCTTTTTGTTTCCTGTCTTTCGTTTCTATCCTTGTTTCCTCCTCTTCAGTCTCCCCGCTAAGGTTCCCATCCCCCTGCCATTCTAGTTTAAATCCTCCCCAACAGCACTAGCAAACACCCCTGTGAGGACATCGGTTACAGTCCTGCCTGGGTGTAACCCATCCTGCTTGTACAGGTCCCACCTTCCCCAGAACCGGTCCCGATATCCCAGGAATTGAAATCCCTCCCTCCTGCACCATTTCTCTAGCCGCGCATTCATCTGGTCTATTCTCCTGTTCCTATACTCACTAACACGTGGCACAGGAAGTAATCCTGAGATTACTACCTTTTGAGGTTCTGCCTTTTAATTTCGGTCCTAACTCCTTAAATTCATCTTGCAGGACCTCATCCCTTTTTCTACCGATGTCGTTGGTACCAACATGTACCATGACCACTGGCTGTTCACCCTTCCCCTTCAGAATGTCCTGCAGCCGCTCTGAGACATCCTTGACCCTAGCACCAGGGAGGCAACATACCATCCTGGAGTCTCGTTTGCTGCCAAAGAAACGCTTGTCTGTTACCCTTACAATTGAATCTCCTATCACAATGGCTCTCCCAGTCTTTTTCCTCCTTTCCTGTGCAGCAGAGCCATCCGTGGTGCCATGAACTTAGCTGTTGTTGCTTTCCCTTGGGAGGCCATTCCCCCCCCCCCCCAAAAGTACTCAAGGTGATATATCTGTTTGTTTGAGAGGGGGATGGCCACAGGGGACTCCTGCACTACCTGCCTGCGCCTACTGCTCCGCCTGGTAGTCACTTATCCCTTTTCTGCCCGTGCAGCCATTACTTGCAGTGTGACCACCTCGCTAAATATGTTATCCATGACCTCCTCGGCATCGTGGATGCTCCACAGTGAATCCATCCGCAGCTCCAGCTGCGCAATGCGGTCAGCCAGTAGCTGCAGCTGGACACACTTCCTACACTTATGGTCGCCAGGGACACTGAAAGTGTCCCTGATTTCCCACATAGCACAGGAAGAGCATGCCACGGGGCTGAGCTCTCCTACCATGACTTACCTTTAGATTAAGCTCCTTAGTTACTCCCTTTAATTTGGAGTACTAATTACTCTAGGGACCTTATTCCACTCCAAACACGACCTACTACAATCTAAAGTTCCTACCTTTACTTTTACTTCAGCTACTGAAAGTAGTAAAAAAAAAAGTAGAAATACCCACCTGTTCCTACTTAGCAATCAGCTGCCTCCCCTTGCAGCATGTCACTTTCTCAACTGTGACGTCAATCGTGGAACTCTCTTGCTGTCCCTGTGAGAGTATGCCTCTTTTAAGCCGCTGGAACTCCCGCTCACTGGTGCCTGTCCCCTGGTAGGTCCGCCTTGATCTCAGTCTTTCCCACCACCACTGCTCTTTTGAACTGTGCCGGTCTCACTTAGTCTTGCTCCTTCCCACTGCTGCTGCTCTTTTAAACTGTGCCGGTCTCGCTCAGTCTCCTTATGGACTTTATCAAATGCCTTTTGGAAGTCCATATAAATAACATACATTGACATTGCCCTGTCCACTACTTTAGTCACCTCTTCAAAAAATTTGATCAGGTTTATCAGGCATGACCTACCCTTTATAAATCCATGTTGGCTCCCTCTGATCAGCTGAAGAGGGAAATTATTGAATTTCTTTTTCCTGGTAGTGCAAGGTGTTCAGTCACTCTATCCTTAATTGTAGACTCTAGTAATTTCCTGACAGCGAATGTTAGGCTAACTGGTCTATAATTCTCTGGTTTTCCTCTCTCATCTTTCTTAAATAGTGGAGTAACATGTGCAATTTTCCAATCTAAAGGGAATGCTGCCAAATCAAGAGAAATTTGGAAAATTATAGCTGGGGTATCTGCAATGTTTTCATTTCCTTTTAAAACCCTGTGTGGAAACTATCTGGCCCTGGGATTTAACACTCCTTAATGCCATTATTTTCTTCATTACTGTTATTTGGCTTCGTTTCAATGAGTCCCTGTCCCTGAATGAATATTAGTTGCCTTGGTATCTCTGTACGGTAAATACTGATGTAACATTCCCTACTGGATTTATTGGCAGCTACCTTGGAGCCATAGAGTCATGTGTCCCCCAGTTTTGGTCTCCCCCACAAGTGGAAACATCTTCTCTACAGCTACCCTATCAAACCTTTTCATAATCTTAAAGACCTCAATGGGGTGACCCTTCCGCTTCACTTTTCTAGAGAAAAGAGCCCCCAACTTGTTCAGCCTTTCTTAATAAGCATTTCCTCTTAGTTCTGGTATTATCTTTTTGCATCTTCTCAACATTTACAAATGCTGAATTGTGTATTGAAAAAATAATACTGCTTTACTACAGTTATTCCTCCATCTGTTATTACCATTCAGCCATTATCCTCAGCTATCAAAGATACTACATTAAGCAGAAAATAACAAAAATATCAGGGCAACCTGGGCTTTTTTTTTCTTAGTCACTCAGTGTAATAAACTTTGCCAAAACAAAACCATAACCCTTTTTAGTTGTCCTGAAACAGATAACATTCAAGTTGCTGCGCACAGTTATCACTCACCTTCATGTTTGCCCAGGTCAACTGTAATGCCTTCTCATTTAAGAGACAAACTTCAGAGTACATATTAAGCAATTTTTAGTAAGATTCTGCTTTTCTTGCTCAGAACCTCTTGTAACTTATTTTTGTGAATTTATTGCTATATCATTTGGATTGATTTTATCTTTTGAGTAGGAGCACGGCCCAGCAAGTGGCCAATCTGTCAATCTTGGCTTATTTTAATGGCCGGGTTTCATTAGCATGCCACTTGCCTAATTCCCAAACAAGTGGGCCTCAGCACAGCGTAATCTGTTTTCATGATGTTGATGAAGACAAATATTGGCCAGGACACTGGGGAGCACACCCCTCTTCAAAATAGTGTTGCAGGATCTTTTATGTCCACTTTTATGCACCACTAGACAGTCTCATCCTACAGCTGGCACAGCACCTGCAATAGTGCAGCGCTCCCTCAGTACTGTACAAAGTGTTAGCCTGGCTTGGTTGCTGAAGCTCTGGACTGGAATTTTTTTAAAAATATTTGTTCATAGGATGTGGATGTTGTTGGAAAGGCCAGCATTATTGGTTATCCCTAATTGGCCCTGAGAAGGTGCTGCTGAGGCACCTTCTTGAACCGTTGCAGTCACGTGTGGGTACACCCATGGTGCTGTTAGGTAGGGAGTTCCAGAATTGTGACCCAGTGACAATAAAGAAATGATATATTTCCAAGTCAGGATGGTGTGTGACTTGGAGGTAACGTGCACCTTGGAGGTAACGTGCATGTGGTGGAGTTCCCATGTGTCTGCTGCCCTTGTTCTAGGTGAATTGTTGCAGTACATCTTGTAGATGGTACACACTGCTGCCTGTATGTGTCTGTGGTGGAGGGAGTGAATGTTTAAGGTGGTGGATGGGGTATCAATCAAGTGAGCTGCTTTGTCCTGGATGGTGTTGCGCTTCTTGAGTGTTGTTGGAGCTGTACCCATCCAGGGAAATGAGTTGTATTCCATCACATGTGAGTCAGGAGGTGTGTGACTTGCTGCAGAATTAGAATAGAATCATTGAATAGAATGGTTACAACACAGAATAGGCCATTCAGCCCCTCCAGTCTGTGCCAGCTCTCTGCAAGAGCAACTCAGCTAGTCCCACTCCCCTATCCTTTTCCCGGTAGACCTGAAAATGTTTTTTCTTCAGATAATTAACCAATTCCTTTTTCAAAGCTATGATTGAATCTACCTCCACCACATTCTCAGGCAGTGCATTCCCGATCCTAGCCACACCCTGTGTTTTTTTTAAAAAAAAGTTTTTCCTCATGTTGCTCCTGTTTATTTACTGTTCACCTGAAATCAGTGTCCCCTGGTTTTCTACCCTTCCGTCAATGGGGACAGTTTCTCCCTATCTACTCTGTTCAGACTCCATGATTTTGAATACCGCTATCAAATCTCCTCTCAACCTTCTCTTCTCTGAGGAGAACAGCCCCAGCTTCTCCAATTTATCCATGTAGCTTTAGACCCTCGTCCCTGGAACCATTCTCACAAACCTTTTTCCCCCCCCAGACTCTGACCTGCTCTTGTTGCTACAGAATTTATATGGCTGGTTAAGATCCTGGTTAAGGTTAACCCCCAGAATGCTGATGCTGGGGGAATTCATCGATGGTAATGCCTTTGAATGTCAAGGAGAGATGATTATATTCTCTTTTGTTAGAGATGGTCATTGCATGACCACTCGTGTGGCACAAAGTTACTTGTCACCGAATGTTGTCCAGGTCTGACTGCAAGCGGGCATGAGCTGCTTCATTATCTGAAGAGCTGTAAATGGAACTGAACACTCTGCAATCATCAATGAACATCCCCATTTCGAACCTTATGATGGAGCGTTAGTCATTGAAGCAGCTGAAGATTGTTGGGCCTAGGACACTACCGTGAGGAACTCCTACAGCGATGTCCTGCGACTGAGCTGGTTGGTTTCCAAAAACCACAACCATCTTCCTTTCTACTAGGTATGACTCCAACCAGTGGAGAGTTTTCCCCCTTGATTCCCACTGACTTCAGTTTTACTCAGGCTTTTTGATGCCAAGTTTGGTCAAATGCTGCCTTGATGTCAAGGGCACTCACTTTCACCTCCACCTCTGGAATTCAGCTGTTTTCTCCATGTTTGACTGTAATGAGGGCTGGAGTTGAGTGGTCTTGGCACAACTCAAACTGAACAGGTTATTGGTGAGTCATGCTTGGTAGCATTGCCAATGACACCTTCCATCATTTTGTTGATGATTGACAGTAGACTGAGAAGTGATTGGCCAGATTGGATTTGCCCTGCTTTTTGTGAACTGGAGATATTGGGGAAATTTTCCACTTTGTCAGGTAGATGCCAGTGTTATAGCTGTACTGGAACAGGTCGTTCTGAAGCACAAATCTTGAGCTGCACAGCTGGGGTGTTGTCTGGGCCCACAGCCTTTGCTGTATTCAGTGTGCTCGGCTGTTTCTTGTTATCTCATGGAGTAAATCGAATTGGCCGAAGACTGGCAACTGTGATCCGCTCAGCACTTCAGGCTGAAGAAGGCTGCAAACGCTGAAGCCTTGTCTTTTGCATTTGTGGTGGGCTCCCCCATTATTGAGGATGGGGATATTTTTGGAGCCTCCTCCTCCCATTGTTTAATTGTCCACCACTGTTCTCAACTGGATGTGGCAGGACTTCAGAGCTTTGACCTGATCCATTGGTTGTGGGATCAAATGGCTTAGAGAGTAGCATGCTGCTTTGGCTGTTTAATATCCTGTGTTGTAACTTCAACAGATCGGCAATTCAATTTTAGATATGCTTAACCCGCCTCCTGTCATGCTGTCCTACACTCCTCATTGAACCAGAGTTTGTCCCCTAGCTTGATAGTAATGGTAGAGTGAGCGGTCATGAGGTTAAAGATTGTGGTGGATTACAATTCTGCTGCTGCTGATGGCCTATAACCTCTCATGGGTGCCTAGTTTGAGCTGCTTGCTCCGTTCTGAGTCTATTGCATTTAGGATGGTGGTAGTGCCACGCAACACGATGGAAGGTGTCTTCTGTGAAGATGGAAGTTCATCTCTACAAGGACTATGTGGTAGTCACAACTACCAATATTTTCATCAGTAGGTGCGTCTGCAAAAGATTACGGTCAAGTAGGTTTTTCCCTTGCTTTATTTCCCTTACAGTTGCAGACCCAGTCTAGCAGCTATGTCCTTTAGGACTTGCAGCTTTTTTTTATTTGTTTGTGGGATGTGGGTGTTGACGGCTAGAGCAAGATTTATTGCCCATCCCTAGTTGCCCTTGAGAAGGTGGCAATGAGCTGCCACCTTGAACCGCTGCAGTCCTTGGGTGAGGGTTTGTTGGGAAGGGAGTTTCAAGAATTTGGCCCAGGGACAGTGAAGGAATGGCGATATAGTTCCAAGTCAGGATGGTGTGTGGCTTGGAGGTGAACTTGCAGGTGGTGGTGTTCCCATGCATCTGCTTCCCTTGTCCTTCTAGTTGGTAGAGGTCACGGGTTCAGACGGTACTGTCGAAGGAACCTTGGTGAGTTGCTGCAGTGCATCTTGTAGATGGTGCACACTGCTGCCACTGTGCTTTGGTGGTGAGGAGGGTGAATGTTTAAGATGGTGAACGGGATGCCAATCAAACAGGCTGCTTTGTCCTAGATGGTATTGAACTCCTCGAGTGTTGTTGGAGCTGCACCCATCCAGGCAAATGGAAAGTATTCTATCACACTCCTGACTTGTGTCTTGTAGATGGTAGACAGGCACTGGGGAGACGGGAGGTAAGTTACCCGCCTCAGAATTCCTAGTCTCTGACCTGTTCTTGTAACCCCAGCATTTATGTGGCTGGTTCAGTTTCTGGTAACTCCCATGATGTTGATAGTGGGGGATACAGTGATGGTAATTCCATTGACTATCAAGGGGCGATGCTTAGATTCTCTCTTGCTTAAGATGTCATTGCCTGGCACTTGTGTGGTGCTTGTTACTTGCCACTTATCGACCCAAGCCTGTATGTTGCCCAGGTCTTGCTGCATCTGGACATGGGCTGCTTCAGTATCTGAGGAGTCGTGAATAGTGCTGAACATTGTGCAATCACCAGCGAACATCCCCGCTTCTGACCTTATGATGGCTGGCAGGTCATTGAAGCAGCTGAAGATGGTTGTGCCTAGGACACTACCCTGAAGAACTCCTGCAGTGATGTCCTGGTATGATTGACCTCCAACAACCATAACCATCTTCTTTTGTGCTAGCTATGACTCCAACCAGCGGAAAGTTTTCTCCCTGATTCCCATTGACTCCTGTTTTGCTAGGGCTTCTTGATGCCAGACTCGGTCAGATGCTGATTTGATGTCAAGGGCAGTCACTCTCATCTCACCTCTGGAGTTCAGCAGTTTTGTCCATGTTTGGACCAAGGCTTTAATGAGGTCAGGAACTGAGTGGCCCTGGCAGAACCCAAACTGTCAGTGAACAGGTTATTGCTGAGCAAGCACTGCTTGATAGCACTATCGACGACCCCTTCCATCACTTTGCTGATGATCGCAAGTAGACTGATAAGGTGGTAATTGGCTGGGTTGGATTTGTCCTGCTTTTTGTGGCCAGGACATACCTAGGCAATTTTCTACATTGCCAGTTAGATGTCAGTGTTGTAATTGTACTGGAATAGCTTGGCTAGGGGTGTGGCTAGTTTTGGAGCACAAGTACTATTGCTGGAATGTTTTCAGGGTCCATAGCCTTTGCAGTATCCAGTGCCTTCAGCCATTTCTTGATATCACGTGGCGTGAATCAGATTGGCTGAAGATTGGCATCTGTGATGTTGGAGACCTCAGGAGGAGGCCGAGAAGGATCATCGAGGGATCCAATCGGCTCTTCTGGCTGAAGCATTTGCATCAGTCTGGTAGTTTTATGGTCACCATTACTGATTCTTGCTTTTTGTTCGAGATTTATTTTATAATTGAATTTAAATTCCCCAGCTGCTTTGGTAGGATTTGAACTCGTGTCTCCAGATTACTAGTCCAGTAACATAACAACTATGCTACCACCCCCATTGAACCAATGACCACCTGAATCAAAAGGAGAGAGTGCTACCACTGAGCCATGGTTGGCACCTGGGAAAAAGCTCAGATTAACTATAGTGCAACACCAAGAATAACGTACTAACAATTTTCAATCTGTTGCAGCCTGTGAGATTTCCAAAATAACCAACTACTGGAACTAAATTTTATAGTCTAACTCTCACCAAATCCCATTCACGCATCAACCCTGTGTTAGCTGACCTACGCTGGCTCCTTATTTTTATTTAATTCATTCGTGGGATGTGGGTGTCGCTGGCCAGGCCATCCCTAATTGCCCTTGGTGGTGGTGAGCTGCCTTCTTCAACCGCTGCTGTCCATTTGGGGTAGGTATACCCACAGTGCTGTTAGGGAGGGAGTTCCAGGATTTTGACCCAGCGACAGTGAAGGAACGGCGATATAGTTCCAAGTCAGGATGGTGTGTGACTTGGAGGGGAACTTGCAGGTGGTGGTGTTCCCAAGCATTTGCTGCCCTTGTCCTTCTAGTTGTTAGAGGTCACAGGTTTGGAAGGTGCTGTCTAAGGAGCCTTGGTACATTGCTGCAGTGCATCTTGTAGATGGTACACACTGCTGCCACTGTGCATCGGTGGTGGAGGGAGTGAATGTTTGTAGATGGGGTGCCAGTCAAGCGTTCTGCTTTGTCCTGTATGGTGTCGAGCTTCTTGAGTGTTTTTGGAGCTGCATCCATCCAGGCAAGTGGAGAGTATTCCATAACACTCCTGACTTGTGCCTTGTAGATGGTGGACAAGCTTTGGGGAGTCAGGAGGTGAGTTACTCGCCTCAGGATTCCTAGCCTCTGACCTGCTCTTGTAGCCATGGTATTTATATGGCTACTCCAGTTCTGTTTCTGGTCAATGGTAGCCCCTAGAATGTTGATAGTGGGGGATTCAGCGATGGTAATGCTGTTGAATGTCAAAGGGAGATGGTTAGATTCTCTCGTTGGCGATGGTCATTGCCTGGCACTTGTGTGGCGCGAATGTTACTGCCACTTATCAGCCCAAGCCTGGATATGGTCCAGGTCTTGCTGCATTTCTGCATGGACTGCTTCAGTATCTGAGGAGTCACGAGTGGTGCCGAACATTGTGTAATCATCAGTGAACATCACCACTTCTGACCTTATGATTGAAGGAAGGTCATTGATGAAGCAGTTGAAGACGGTTGGGCCTAAGACACTACCCTGAGGAACTCCTGCAGTGATGTCCCGGAGCTCAGATGATTGACCAACAACCACAACCATCTTCCTTTGCGCTAGGTATGACTCCAGCCAGCGGAGGGTTTTCCCCCTGATTCCCAATGACCTCAGTTTTGCTAGGGCTCCTTGATGCCATACTTGGTCAAATGCTGCCTTGATGTCAAGGGCAGTCACTCTCACCTCACCTCTTGAGTTCAGCCCTTTTGTCCATGTTTGAACCAAGACTGTCCTGAGGTCAGGAGTTGAGTGGCCCTGGCAGAACTCAAACTAAGCGTCACTGAGCAGGTTATTTCTAAGCAAGTGGTTGATAGCATTGTTAGTGACACCTTCCATCAATTTACTGATCGAGGATCAAGAGTAGACTAATGGGGCGATAATTGGCTGGGTTGGAGTGTACTGCATTTTGAGTACAGGACATATCTGGACAATTTTGCACATTACAGGGTAGATGCTAGTGTTGTAGCTGTACTGGAACAGCTTGGCTAGGGGCGCGGCAAGTTCTGGAGCCCAGGTCTTCAGTACTATTGCCGGAATATTGTCAGGGTCCGTAGCTTTTGCAGTATCCAGTGCCTTCAGTCGTTTCTTGATATCACGCGGAGTGAATCGAATTGGCTGAAGTCTGGCATCTGTGATGCTGGGGACTTCAGGAGGAGGCCGAGATGGATCATCAGCTCAGCACTTCTGGCTGAAGATTGTTGCAATGCTTCAGCCTTATCTTTCGCACTGATGTGCTGGGCTCCCCCATCATTGAGGATGGGGATATTTGTGGAGCCACCTCCTCCAGTTAGTTGTTTAAATGTCCACCACCATTCACGGCTGGATGTGGCAGGACTGCAGAGCTTAGATCTGATCCGATGGTTATGGGATCGCGTAGCTCTGTCTATTGCATGCTGATTATGCAGTTTGGTACGCAGATAGTCCTGTGTTGTAGCTTCACCAGGTTGACGCCTCATTTTGAGGTTTGCCTGGTGCTGCTCCTGGCATGCCCTCCTGCACTCTTCATTGAACCAGGGTTGGTCTCCTGGCTTGATGATAAGTGAAGAGTGGGGGATATGCTGGACCATGAGGTTACAGATTGTGGTTGAGTACAATTCTGCTGCTGCTGATGGCCCACAGCGCCTCATGGATGCCCAGTTTTGCATTGCTAGATCTGTTCGAAATCTATCCCATTTAGCACGGTGGTAGTGCCACACAACACGATGGAGGGTGTCCTCAATGAGAAGGCGGGACTTTGTCTCCACAATGTGCAGCGGTCACTCCTACCAATACTGTCATGGACAGATGCATCTGCGGCAGGCAGATTGGTGAGGACGAGGTCAAGTATGTTTTCCCCTCTTGTTGGTTCCCTCACCACCTGCCGCATACCCAGTCTAGCAGATATGTCCTTTAGGACTCAGCCAGCTTGGTCAGTAGTGGTGCTACCGAGCCACTCTTGGTGATGGACATTGAAGTCCCCCACCCAGAGTACATTTTGTGCCCTCGCCACCCTCAGTGCTTCCTCCAAGTGCTGTTCAACATGGAGGAGTACTGACTCATCAGCTGAGGGAGGGCGGTAGATGGTAATCAGCAGGAGGTTTCCTTGTCCATGTTTGATCTGATGCCATGACACTTCATGGGGTCTGGTGTTGATGTTGAGGACTCCCAGGGCAACTCCCTCCCTACTGCATACCACTGTGCCACCACTTCTGGTGGGTCTGTCCTGCCGGTGGGACAGGACATACCCAGGGATGGTGATGGCAGTGTCTGGGACATTGTAAGGTATGATTCCGTGAGTATGACTATGTCAGGCTGTTGCTTGACTAATCTGTGGGACAGCTCTCCCAACTTTGGCACAAGCCCCCAGATGTTAGTAAGGAGGACTTTGCAGGGTCGACAGGGCTGCATTTACCGTTGTCGTTTCCGGTGCCTAGGTCGATGCCGGGTGGTCCGTCCGGTTTCATTCCTTTTTATTGACTTCGTAGCAGTTAGATACAACTGAGTGGCTTGCTCGGCCATTTCAGAGGGCATGTAAGAGTCAACCACATTGCTGTGGGTCTGGAGTCACATGTAGGCCAGACCAGGTAAGGACAGCAGATTTCCTTCCCTAAAGGGCATTAGTGAACCAGATGGGTTTTTACAACAATCAACAATTGTTTCATGGCCATCATTAGAATAGCTTTTAATTCCAGATTTATTAATTGAATTCAAATACCGCCTTCTGCTGTGGTGGAATTTGAACGCATGTCACCAGAGCAATACCCTGGGTCTCTGGGTTACTAGTCCAGTGACAATACCACTACTCCACTGCCTCCCCCCTGTTTTAGCAACGCCTCAATTTTAACATTTTCATCCATGTTTTCAAATCCTTCCAAAGCCTGGCCCCTCCACTCTGTGATTCCTCCAGCCCTACAAATCTCTGATATCTCTGCTCCTAAACTCAACCTCTTGAACATCCCAGATTTTTATCTGTTCACCATTGTTGGCCGTTCCTTCAGCTGCCTAGGTCCTAAGCTCTAGAATTCCCTCCCTACACCTCTCCACCTCCATTAAGACATTCCTTAAAACCTACTTCTTTGACCAAACCTTTGGTCATCTGCCCAAATCGCTCCTTACATGGATCGGTGTCATATTTTGTTTTATAATGCCTCTGAAGTGCCTTGGGATGGTTTATTGCATTAAAGGCGATTATATAAATACAAGTTGTCGATGAACGCCTAGTTTTAGTGGAATTTTCTTCAATGGAAATCTGAGTCTGGAACTGATCAATCTGCAGTACAACTGCTGAAATTGATTAAAAGCGTTGTCTTCAGTACAGACTAGCTGAGTTTTAAATGGTATACTATGTGACTTAACTTAATGGAAGTAAAACTGCATTTTGAAATAGAGGGCATATAAAATTCCCTCTAATGATAAATGTATTTTTAAATTTGGGTTTTCGCCGGGTGCTCCGGTTTCCTCCCACAGCCAAAGACTTGCAGGTTGATAGGTAAATTGGCCATAATAAATTGCCCCTAGTGTAGGTAGGGGAATTGAGGGAAGATGGGGATGTGGTAGGACTATGGGATTAATGTAGGATTAGTATAAATGGGTGGTTGATGGTTGGCACAGACTCGGTGGGCTGAAGGGCCTGTTTCAGTGCTGTATCTCTAAATAAAATAAAAAAATAAATGTATTTTGTTTTGTACAATTTTTTGTTACTTGTGTGAACCAACTGAAAATAATCTGGTCCACTGACCAGTCTTCTCATGAGACCAAATTCTGGTTGCTGTGAAGTATTTGTGCAGTTTTATTGATTTTGTAAAGAATAATGAGTAATTGGATTGGTGGTGTCGGTGTAGTTCAGGCAACGAAGTGATTTTCATAATCTTGTAAATTGCAAATTAAGTCATCTGGCTTTTCTCCTCGTCGAATTGCAATCGTAATCACTCCTAGATGTAACTTACAGCACAAACAGGGCATTTGACCCAACTGGTCTATGCAACCTTGGTCAGGAAGGTAGTATAAAACTAAATGAAAGGGCTTATACAAACGCAAAGAACTGTAGAGTCCACGAAGAGATATAAAGAACAGCAATGGGATTTTAAAAAGTAAGAAATGCATAAAGGGGATAAAAGAAAAAATGCAAGGGATACAAAGACAACGCTCAAGGCTTTTACAAATATATTGAAAGAGTGACTAAGAGTAATGTGGGGCCCTTAAAGATAGATGCAGGTGATATTGTTATTGAAAATCAGGATAAATGCTTTGTGTTGGTCTCCGCAGGGGATGAGGATAACCTGCTAGAGATATAAGGAAAACTAGAAATAAATCAAGGGGAGCAACTTTAGAATCAAAAACACAATTTCTAAATTTGTGGATGACACCAAATTGGGATGATAGTCAATACTGAAGAGAATGCAACAAATTACAGGAGACATTAATAAACTTTCAGAATGGGCATTTAATTGGTTAAAAATCTCCATTTAATGACATTTTCTCCAGACTATATTGAAGTGACATTTGCACTATTTCTAAAATATTATTGGACTGCAAACTTGGCTTCTTGTGGAGGCTGAGCCTTTATAATCAACACAGATTATGAGGTCGTACATTTTGGTCAGAAGAATAGGGAGGTCGCATTACTTGGAAGGCGTGAGTCTAGGTGGGTTAGTGGAACAAAGGGATGAGTACAAAAACACCAATCACTAAAAGGCGCATCACAGGTTAGCAGGGCCATTATTTTTAAAAAGCAGACCAAGCACCAAGCTTTATTTCTAGAAGGATAGAATTGAAAAGTAGGGAATTTGTGCTAAACCTGTATCAAACCTTGGTTAGACTATACTTGGAGTACTGCACAGTTCTGGTAGTTATATTATAGAAGGGATATAGAGGCACTGGAGATGGTGCAGCGCAGTATTATAAGGGTGATAGCAGAAGTGCATGGGTATACATATCAAAAAAGGATGAATAGGCTAAGTCTTTTTTTTAAAAAAGGCTGAGGGTTGACATCATAGAGGTCTTTAAAATTATGAAGGGTTTTGATAAAGTGGATATAGAGAGAATGTTTCCACTTGGGAAGGGCATAACTAGAGGCTATCAATATAAGATAGTCACTGAGGAATTCAGAAGAAATCACTTTACCCAAAGAGCGGTGAGAATGTGGAACTGGGTGACTGAAGTGAACGATATAGGTGCATTTAAGGGGAAGCAAGACAGGCATATGAGGGAGAAGGGAATAGAGTGTTGCAATGATAGATTTAGATGAAGGGGGATGGGAGGAGGCTCAAGTTGGGTCGAAAGGTCTGTTTCTGTGCCATAACTCCTATGTAAACCAGCTAGTTATAAGTTTAAAGATGTTAATGGAAAAATAATGAAAGAAATAGATGAGGAAATTGTAGAAGCTTTTATGATCTTCCAAAACACTCTTGATTCAGAAATTGCCCCCTTGGATTGGGAAATTGCCAAAGTCACTCCATTATTTAAGAAGGCTAGAAGAAAAAAGCTAGGAAATTAAAGGCCTGCACTGTTGTGAGGAAGTTTTTAGAATCAGTTTTGGGAACAGAGTGACTGAGCACTTGTACAAACATGATCTGATCAGGTATGGATTTAGGTCTAATGAACCTATATGAAAGTTTTGAAGTAAGTAACATGGTAGATAAGGGAGAGTCTATGAATGTTGGCTTGAATGGCTTACTGTTGCTCCTATGCACTATATGGATAATATCCCTGTGATCTGAACAAAAATATCTGGACAGAGATCATGCAATTGACATTTACAACAACAACTTGTATTTATATAGCACATTTTAACATAAAACATCCCAAGGCACTTCACGGGAGTGTTATAAAGCAAAATTAGACACTGAGCCACATCAGACAATATTAGGGCAGACAGCCAAAAGCTTGGTCAAAGAGGTAGGTTTTAAGGAGCATCTTAAAGGAAGAAAGAGAGGTAGAGAGTTGGAGAGGTTTGGGGGGCGGGCAGTAATTCTAGAGCTTTGGGTTTAGGAGCTGAAGGCACAGCCTCCCTGGAGCAACTAAAATTGGGGATGCTCAAGAGGCCAGGATTAGATGAATGCAGATATCTGAGGGTTATGGGCCTGGAGGAGATTACAGAGATGGGGAGGAGCAAGGCAATGGAAAAATTTGAAAACCAGGATGAGAATTTTAAAATCAAGGTGTTGCTTGACTGGGAGCCAATGTCTCCAACAAGCACAGGGGTAATAGATGAATGGGACTTGGTGCAAGTAAAGACATTGGCAGCAGAGTTTTGGATGGCCTCAAGTTTACAAAGGGTAGAATGTGGGCGACCAGACAGGAGTGCATTGTGATAATCTAGAGGTAATAAAGGCATGAATAAGGGTTTTAGCAGCAGATGAGCTTGAGGCAGCGGGTGCAGTTGGGCGATATTAGGGAGGTGGAAACAGGCGGTCTTAGTAATGGCACGGATATGTGGTTGGAAGCTCCTCTCGGTTTCAAATATGACACCAAGGTTACGAACAGATTGGTTTCGTCTCTCAATTGCCTGGGAGAGGGGTGGAGTTAGTAAGTAGGAATAAGAGTTTAAAGTGGGGACTGAAGACAATTGCTGCTCATCCAGTACTGGATGTTTGATAAGTCTGATAATTTAGCAATAGTGGAAGTGTTGAGGGGGGTCATGGTGAAGTAGAGCTGGGTGTCATCAGCATACATGTGAAAACTAATGCTGTGCTTTTCGGATGATATTGCCGAGAGGCAGCATGTAGGTGAGAAATAGGAGGGGACTAAGGATGAAACCAAGTAGAAATAGACCTCTGCATCCAGTAATATCTGACCATCTCCTCATTTGATTTTATGGTAGGCTGTCAAAAAATAATTACTGAGTACAGAGGAAATGTTGGCTTATATGTTGCACTACATTTATTCTGGTGATTTGAGTTTTTATTTACATTGGACAAGTTGAAAAGAGAGAAACAAAATTTGATTGTTTACATCTAACAGAAAATCTGGCAAGTGTATTGTTTCATTTGATAACTATGGACCCCAAGGATAATAAGGGTTCCATAACATGTGGTGTAGTATAATAACTTTGATTTTCTAGTATCTAATTCATATAGTATAGATGTGTAGATGATGAAAAGAAAGATCATATCTTCTAGAAGGTATTGGAAAAGCATGTTATAGAGATGGTACTTCATTGCACATTGTCAATAAGTCACATTGTCCTTTCTACAGTACAATGCTGCGTTTACGATGTAAAGCAAAGAATGGAACTCACCTGATGCAAGGGCTGACTTCAGTGTCCAGTGTCCAAGAGTTGAAAGATAAAGTAGAAGAACTAACTGGCATTCCATGTGCACTGCAGAAAATCATGGTGGGATTTCCTCCATTCTGCCTAGATCTTCGTAATGGAGAAATGTCTCTCAAAGATTGTCCTGTTAAATCTGGTAAGTGTATTGAGGGCAGATTGTGCAGAGGAAGAATGAAAAATCGATGCTGCTTAAAGTAATTACCTAAAGCCATATACCTGTGAGTGTTACACTATCCAAGAGGAGGATTTTGTGAAAAATCTGAAAGCAGATGCTATACTAATTATACTGATAAATAAGGCTCCTAGACCAAAGTCTGAATCTGGTTACTTTTTAGTTTAAAAATAAGCAAAAGTTTTTTTTAATAGCACTTTCCTTTGTACAGTGAGGCTATTTTTATGAAATCAGATTCTAATTTCCTCCCCTTCCCTTCACATCTTGGGATGTCTATGCTGTTGGGACCGTGCACATAGTATGTGACCAGGCTTGATTGATTATAGACTGATGAGCTAGATTTGCAGTAGATTCTTGGTGAACAAGGAGACATTTCATAAAGTCTTATCTTGGAAGTAAGAGTTGTGCTAATTCATTTCTCAAAAGACAGATAAAATTGGCGTGTCCTATTTGGAAAGAATATGCACTATTTTCTTCCTTCACTTCCTATTTTTATGGTGGAATAAATTTTGCTGTATTGTGGTTGCTTTGCTAACGAGCTATAATTTCCCTGCCAGTGAACTTTTTTAAATGTGGATGGATTGAATAGGCCAACTGCTTCATATTCCTTCCTACTTGTAGCCTGATGCAATTTCATTAGCTGCTCACAAGACCAATAAAATGGCTTACTAATCTTCAAACAGAAAAATTAGAAGTTCACAATGGTAATTCAAATAGCTTGTTTGGTAGGAATGCACATTTGATGAATCTAATGTTCATGTGTCCCATCTTGTGAAACTGCCTTATTCTTGCAAAGAGTGGGTAAGCAGAAATTGGCCTTTTACTGATGGCTCCAGAACAGAAGAAATGATTGACTGATTTGCCCTTCCATGCATAGATTATACCGTTGTCTGTTTTGGTCATTCCATGCTACAGAAAGATCAGACAACACGATCTCAATGATATAATCACTGAAAAAAGGCAATATGACAGTTTAAATCATATGTTGCTTCTGCCACTACCAGAAAAAAGTATCTAACAAGGCTCTTAAGTTCTGACTATGTATTTGTTGGAAGAATAAGACTGGAATTTGTCCTAAAGATTAACTAGTACCAAGGTCAGACAGCATCTTAGCTCTTGCAGCTTGATGTTTAAAACCATCCTTCCCAAACTAATGCGATGTTAATTTTCAATGAGATGCCACCAGAGACAAAGCAAAACTTTATATAATATTTTGATATTTTACTGTTAACACCAAATTCTAGTGAGTTACAGACAAGCCCAAATAGGTTTGTGTGTTTTTGAGCAATTCTCTATCATAGTGCAATTTTTTTTTCAGGTACAGAACACAACCAGCAATCTCCAGACAGGCTTTGTTTGCTAGTTACTGATCCAAAAACATGACATAAAATTGTGTTTTCCAGAATTTTGGATGTTTCTGTACCTGATTCTTACTGTTGCATGATATTTCATTCAGTTGCCCACTAAGTAAGTAGTGATTTCACTTTTTTGCTTGAATGTTTTATTGCTATTGATGATGACCCTTAATAAAATTAGATGTTTAATTATGCACACCACAATTTTTACAAACTTGTGGAGTGATGAAAGCTGGACAGTGTCGCCCGCCTTTCTGTCGGCATTGATTCAAGCGGGGATGTGGTTCTATAGGTGCTGCTGCCAGTTGGAACCATTCCCAAGTGATATGTCATCATTGTCTGAGAGTCCAGGAAGTGAACACTGGAGGACATAGTGCATGAGCCTGATCCTTTTGATGTAGACGTGCATTTTCAGCAGAAACTCTATAGTGGCCTGCATTGGAAATCATGGACATCTTGCCCCTTCTCTGTCTTGTCCCTTCTCCTCTGTCTAGACTGGGATGCAGGTACAATTGTCGTCATCCTGACTGAGATTGGTAGACTCAGCACAGACCAGGGATCAAACCTGGGACTTTCTGATTTGTATGCATCAGTGTCACTCTGAGCAGTGCACTTGTTCATTGAGCCTTTGGAGGAGATCATTATCAGTAATTTTCAATAACAAAAGTAAAAAAAAAACTAGATCCACTAGAGCTACACAACGAAGCATTACTTAATTTTCAGAATTATTAATACAAGTCCTGTAGTATTGCTCTATGATTGGTATAGCCCAGGCCTGTCTCCGATTACAATTTAACAATAATAAAATAGATCAGCAAAAAAAACTCAAACTCAAGTCAATCCATTTGCAAATGAGAAAGAAAATGGTGCATGGAGTAGGAATAATTTGAAAATAGTTTGTTTTTTCATTTTTCACCAACACAAAACACAGCAGTGACTGCTGTGTTTTATTTTTGGCACCAGACTGAAGAAAAGAGGGATAGATTTATACTGATATAAATTAATATTTAATTATTTTTATTTACTGATGTTGAGAACTGACTTTTTGTTTGCCTGGCAGTTGTGTGGGAGGTAGTCTGAGCCCCAGGCATGGAGGAAGTAGGCAGGAGACAAGGCAAGCTCTGGTGGTTGGGACCAGGCATCTAGAATGTTGGGTGTAATTAGAGTTTGCAGATGAGACCTTTAACAGCAATCACCTCTCTTAATAATTGTTTCTTGGGATGGCTGTAGGGACTGAAGGTGAAGTTGATGGGAAAATGTCAAAATTATAATTTTTGTTGTAGAATGTGATTGGTGAAATAGGGAGTGTAATTTAAAAAAAATTGTGAAAAGATTTCTGTGTGGCTCTATTCTGTACTGGATAACAACAAATCTAAACCCATTTATATTGCAAGGTTCATAGTAAGACTGAGCAAGTACTACATGAGTTGTTTTTCAGGCTGTGGATTTATTTTTGTGGTAGCTTCAACCAAGATGAGTGTGGAGATGTCACAATTCCCGTATCTTTTTATTCCTGGAGAAATTTTTTGCACATTGTAACTGTCTGGCTTTGTTCCTTTGTACTATTAAGTGTGATGCAAGAATATGTTTGCCAGTGTGTGACACTTGAAGTGTAATTAACAAACAAGTGCAGACATGCATCTAAAGATATATCAATAGTGGATATGTAACTGTAAGATAGACTAGGTTGTGTGAACCATGTTAAATATCCCAATTCCTTGCAAACATTTCTGAATTACAAAAATCTGTTTTAAATAGTCACTAGAATTTTGCATATTTTGCTTGATGCCAATACGCACAAACTGTCATAATCGTCACAAGTAGATTTTAGAGAGCTACATTATTTGAGTGTATGCATGGCCATTTAAAAGATTCTCTTGTTGATGCAATTTTTTAAATAAGTCTCTCATTAAATTAAATTTTTTCTGTGCATATGTGTATTTTCTATTTTTGTGTAAATGGTCAGTATTAAGCTCATGTTTGTGACTCCTTTTAATTATTTAATGATAATAACTCTTGAATTTGTTCTAAAGTAAGCTAGTTCGGTTGCATTAAAAGTATCAGTATGTTTGTTTTTCTTGCAGGAGATACTTTGATTGTGGAAGAGGAAAGGGATGCATTGAAGACCAAAGCATCTGTGTCAAAGTTTGGTGCTAAAAGTTCCGATAAGGATACTTTCCAACAGCTGACCCGGCATGTTGTCCCTGCAGATAATTCATGTCTCTTCAGGAGCATCCACTATGTGGTAGAAGGAGGTATTTGTGAGCCAAACTGTGCTCCAGAAATGCGAAACCTGATAGCACAAATTGTGGAAAGTGACTCTGATACATACACAGAAGCTGTGCTGGGAAAAAGTAATTGGGATTACTGCAATTGGATTCGACAGAATGACACGTGGGGAGGAGCCATTGAAATCTCTATTCTATCCAAGTTTTACCAGTGTGAGATCTGTGTAGTGGACACACAAACTGTCCGAGTCGACAGGTTTGGAGAGGATATAGGCTACACAAAGCGTGTCCTCCTGATTTATGATGGGATCCATTATGATCCATTAGAACAACAGTTTGAAGATCCTGAAACACCCCCACAAACCATCTTCTCTACAGCTGATGATGTTGTGCTTGCTCTGGCACTGGAGTTGGCAGACGAAGCTAGAAAGAAACGACAATTTACTGATCTGAATAGATTCACATTGCGATGTGTAATCTGCCAAAAGGGGCTGGTGGGTCAGGTAGAGGCTAAGGAGCATGCTAAAGAGACTGGACACACCAACTTTGGGGAGGTGTGATGGCCAGAATAATGTTATCTACCTCACATTCCTAGAATGTACTGGAATTATTGATCTCTAGGAATGAAATGGAATTTTAAGGGTTTCTTTCACGCTGAGATGATTAAACCATGAGCTGATCAAATTGTTGGTTGTTTGAAAAGGTTAGCCCTCATTCTTGAATTCCTGTTTACATAGTAGGAATTGCATTAGACTTCTCTCATTCTAGTTTACTATATTTAACAAAAGGTTTATGTTTTAATAGTTGTAAAAGTTAAACTCCCAAGTGTGATAGCCTTTAAAATTACTTTACCCAACAAATAGTATTAGGTGCCTGAGAATTATGGATACTAATATGTAGATTGCCAATGGTTTCTGAGTCTGACATTTGGGTTGTTTTTTTTTCCTTACACGTATCTAAATACATGGGCAAGCGTCATACATATTTGGAAAGTCTTTTATTTCAGAATAACTCTAGAAAAATGAGCTATGTGCCTATATACTTTTAAATTGTTGTGAATATTCATTTTAGAGGAGTCTTAAGATTTAAAGTAGTTCCATTGCTCCAAGGGGATGCCTTTTTGTAATTTAACAACTGTTTTGTGATCAGCTCATGGAAATCACAGGCGCATCCTTGGACCTTAATCCTGACTTGTGTCGACAAGCTCTGGTGTACTTGTAATCTTTTTTAAAAATTCTTCATTCCTTTGAATCATCGCTATTATTTAGGCATTCTCCTAATAACTTGCACTCCTAGCAAAAAAGGAGCTTCCATGGGCAGGCCGAAAATCCTATCAACAGAAATCTGCACTCTTTATATGTATAATGGGATAATGTATCGCAGGGCTAACAATTATCCCCTTAACCACAGTTTAATGCAACTGAGACCTCATAAGATGTAAAGGCCTGCCCGGGGTCTGCAATTGAAACCCGACCCAACCCGAGTCCTTTGATTTTTTTTTTCCCTGCACCTAAACCACCGGAAGGAAGTTGATTTATATTAAAGAGGTTGTGCTCTACCTTGGATGGAATCACTCACTGCAGACTAGTGCGGAGTCCGGATGCACGTTTACCGCCTTGACGTCCTGGCTGTCACTGTGTCCAACCCAACCCGACCCAAGCCCGAATGCCAGACCCGAAAGAGCGAGCCGACCTGAACCCGACATGTCGTCTGGTTCGGTTTGGGTCGGGTAGCCATGCTGTAATAAGATACTCACCGCATTATTTCAACTACTTTAAAACACAATAGATATTATACTGTCAGCCTGCTACATTCATTTATTTACAATTATGATTGTATAGAAGCAGAAAGACTATCTACTGACTGTATAGGTACTTTAAATTAATGAAAGTAGGATCAGTCCAAATAAGTTAAAATATCTGAATCTCGAAGAAAGCAGCCTTTTACTGATTTCCCAATGTGAAGTTTGTACATGGGCAGTGAGATTCTTATGTTCCCATTTGAAGCTCATGTACCAGTTCTCAAAGTTAAACTGAAGGTACGACAAAAAGCAGGTTTGTAGATGTCCCAGTCCAGAAGCCTCAAAGAGTTGCTAATCAAGTTCAAATACACAATGGTGCCTCCTATGCATGGAATTATTTGACAAACTGAATATGTATTAATACTTTTTCTATGTGTAATTTGATTAGCACTTGGGCCAAATCTTGTGATCCTGATTGATTAACAAAGTTAAGATCTTGCCAGCATCATGTTGACTGCTAGGCTTTGGTCTCCATCTTAAAGATTATTAAGGAAAAATGGCTTAAATTATGGATGAATCAAGACAATTTTATTTATTGGTCATTCCCAAACATAATCGAAGAAATGCTTTAGAAAGTTATATCTAAAGCTAACTTTTAATTCACATTTACTCTAACATAGTGAAAATGTTCTAATTGGTGCAGGACTAAACTCTTTTAAACACAATCATGATATCTTGTACATAGTATACATGCACATGAAAGAAATATCAGCATTGTGCCATTTGAATGCTTGTAGGTCTTTTAATATTTGTGGGTTTGTTTTTAAAGTATTTTGCATGACTCAAATGCATGGTGAAACTTCAGTGATATAGCAAACTCAAACTTTATGAAATAAAAACAGAAAATGCTGGAAATACTCAGCAGGTCGGGCAGCATCTGTGGAGAGAGAAACAGAGTCAATGACCTTTTCATTAGAACTACTTTGTGATGTTACAATTCTGCCTTATCTGTCAAATTTTAAGCCATTTTCATTTTTTAAACTCTGTTTACAATTTAGTCTGGTAATTTAAGTTGAGTCACCGCAAATGAACAAATAAATCAGGTGTGATATAGACAGTTGTCCAGCCAGCATATGGATGAGTGCAATTAGCTGTTTTTGTTGTGCCGTCTTTTATTATTACAAGGTCTGCAATACTTTTTTTTTGTATCGCGCATGGAAATTTAGCATTTGTATTGCTAAGTATATGAAAACTATGTTACAAAAATTGTAAATGCATCAACATGCCAAATATGACCATTTCATAGTAGAGGGTTAGGGGCGGTGCAGTGGTTAGCACCGCAGCCTTACAGCTCCAGCGACCCGGGTTCAGTTCTGGGTACTGTCTGTGCGGAGTTTGCAAGTTCTCCCTGTGACCGCGTGGGTTTCCGCCGGGTGCTCCAGTTTCCTCCCACATTCAAAGACTTGCAGGTTGATAGGTAAATTGGCCATTGTAAATTGCCCCTAGTGTAGGTAGGTGGTAGGAGAATGGTGGGGATGTGATGGGGAATATGGGGTTAATGTAGGATTAGTATAAATGGGTGGTTGTTGGTCAGCACAGACTCGGTGGGCCGAAGGGCCTGTTTCAGTGCTGTATCTCTAAATTAAATTAAATAAAATAAATGTGTTAACTCAACAAAGTGAATGCTGGTTATGCTGGGAAATAAGATCACTTTCCTATTTCAGACCCTTTCAGCCAGCACTCTCAGTTTAAGTGTAAACATCCTTAGATACAGAGTGATGCTCCCTTTACTCTGTTGCAACAATGTGCCTTATCTCCAAACTCAGCAACACATAACGGACTGCATCTCAGAAGAACAGTGTATTGCTTTCTATTTCTCACATCACCAAGTTAGTATCAAATTAAAAGCAGTTTTTCACTGTACATACTTATCCAGAAGGGACTGCATTGAGTTGATTTGAATCCTATTTCAAGTGGGCAGCAGTTGAAGAGACTCTCATCTCAGTGTGGACTGGAGATGAAAAGCCAGGTTACATTTCTGTGCCAGTTCACCCTTTGCAGTAACATATTTAATGCCTAAAAACATGTTTCTTTGAAATACTTTATAGGGCCATACAAGTTTACAACAGAAAAGGAGACCATTGTGTCCTTACCGATAAATCCAAAACTAATCCCACTGTCCTGCTTTCACTTTTTGCTTTAAAAGGTAAAACTATCTGTCCCTCATTTTATATGGTACAAATTTCCATGCTCTTAACAACCGAGTAAAGAAATTTCTACAAATCTCTCTCACGTTCTTGGTGATCGTTTTAAATTGATGAACATTCATCACTGACTCCCCAACCAGAGGTGCTGGACTTTCTCTGTTCACCTTTTTAAACCCCTTCATTGTAATGTTATAAACCTTTTAGCTTTCTCTGCCACAGTGAAAACAATCACAGTAGTTTGAGTCTTTCCTAGAGTTTCTCATATCTGGAATCAGAATCAGAACAATTTGAGATGAACAAAAAGATGAGGATTGGGGAAAAACTATTCAGTAAATTATTGAATTGTTAATATTTCTGCTGGTAGCTTAAATGTGCATAGGACTCTTACTGTGCATTTTGCAAACAGCTGCAGTACTACTGTGAGCCTGCTAGAGGCATCCTGAGCTTGTAGATGTAGAAGTCAAATTTTAAGAGCACCACCAATACATTTTGTAGCATTGTGCCTTCATGCAAGGTCAGATTTTTGTTGGGAGGGGGAGGAGTGGGTGTTGTGTGCTGGGTGGGAGAGAGGTTGATTGTTTTATATACTCTGATTTTTTTTAAAAGAAATTTTGGAATAATTTATAGTATTTTTGTCATGCAGTTCCTTGGGATTAGAATTTTCAGTTACGTACAATTTCTTTTATTCCATTCATTTTATTCAATCCTATTCAACATAAAAGACAAATGTATTGTAATTTAGTAGCGTAGCTGCTAATTGTTCAGCTAAAAGATAAGTGAAGAAGACTAGTTTGGCCTCACCCAGTGTTGATGTCCACATGAGGTCCCAAAACCCTTAAGAGATTATACTGGGACATAGTGCCTTTTTCGTTAATAAATGATTCAAAATTCCAGAAAGGGCACAGAGAAAATAGGAAAATGTCTGTGCTTTTTAATGGTATGGAATTGTAAGATGATGAGTAGGACAACTATTTTATACAGGTCACGTTTACATTATAACAGGGATAGTTGGCAAAGGTCTTTTTTGTACTCAATCATGCAGAGATCACATTAAGTTCGGGTTTTTCTAACTGATTTAATCTTTATGTTTTGCAAGATCTGTTCCTCTATAGTTATCAGTATAAGGCATGCTCTGACTTCAGCCAAAGAGCCAAAATGTGATTTTATATTTGTCAGTCATGAACTCTGTGCTTCGCAAACAGGAAATGGTCAAATTTTTTTAATGGATCTCCATCACCTAAACTTGATGATTCAATACAACTTTGCAGCTGCATAGTAAAGGTAGATTTTTGACACGAGCATAATCTGATGACAATATGCTGCTCCTGAAACAAATAGTGACTAAACTCCAATTTAAAAAAAAAATTTAATTGCCTGTTAGAGATTTCTTGTAATATGTGGAAATTTTTTTTTAAAAAGCCTCCGGTTTTGTCCATTAGAATATCATAATTTCCCTCTGTATATGTTAATTACATTTTCTAACCAATGCAGCTCAGGCTCATGTAATTCCTATATTCAATGTATAGAACCTCTGTATTAAAGCTGAGTTTATCCTGCTAATAGGCACGATATACACCTGTGAGCATCTTGTAAATTATGAAAGGATAATGGAGAACAAAAATATAAAAATCATAATGTGTCCTAAATTGCTAACCTAGGTGAGGAATGACTAAGTAAAAGGAGGTAATGTGAATGTGATCACGAGGCTTTTTTTTTTACAGTAGGGGGAAAAGGGTTAGAATTAGGGTTAGAACTGGTTTCTGAGAAAAATATTTCTTTGAGTAATCAGCATAAGCTGTCTTACATTAATCTGAGCAATCTTATTCGAAATTAGACTTGAATAAGCAATCAGTGCCCAATTGGCATTAATTAACATTACAGTCGGACATTCTTGGAACCTAATATTGATAGGAGCATGTAAAATAATGTATGGTTATGAGTATAGTAAGGCAGTAAGCTCAAACGGTAGCCATATAATTTTCCTGTGAACCCTTGGGTGATTTCCTGTATGATTTTTCCTAATATTACAGAAGAATTTCCATTTTCACAAAATTGAGCAGTATGTTTAAGCCCAGGACATTACCGAGTGTACTGCAGTATTGCAGCAATGGAGTTTGTTTTTAATTTAACTACAGGAACTGGTGTTTGGTGCAAGGATGAGAAAATTAAAAGTGGTTGACTACAAAATTGCCCAAAGACTAAAATTATTTCCCTGACATTCTGACCTTAATATGGTTTGAAAACTTTTAAAATGTTGTAACAGCAGATTAGGTCAAAAGTGAAGCAAGTGTATAGTCAGTACAGAGTATATATCTAATAGGTTTATTCCATTTACAATATTGTGAATTGTAACTTCAATTAAAAATTGCAATTTCATATTCATCAAATATTTTAGATGTAATTGTAAATTAACATATTTTAAATGGCTTTTGGTATATAGTTTGTTGAAAGAAGTTCAGATTAACTCATGAATACACGAGAAATGGGGCTTGAAATTAACTTGGATCTGCCAGACAGAGATCAATGCATTTGACAATGGATTAGCAAATACATTTCAATACTAGTTCGTGCACACTACAGTGTGCCACATACTGATTTTTTTTGTGCAGGTCTTTTATAAACCTTCCCAATAAGCCTGAGAGTTTGAAGTACAGTAAGTACTTGTTAGTTTATAGTTGAACAAGGGGTGTGTTTGTTGTGGACTAGTAACTTCTGTCAGCTATTGATCCCACTGTCCTGTAATTCAAGAGCTTTGATTTTTGTGGATTAATAATGTGCCTTCAGGATGATCCTTCATGCCTGGCAATTTTAGATATTAAATTTTACCGTAGCTTAAGCAAGATATTAATACAGGTTTCAGAGTAATTAATAATCAAACTTGTTTCTTAAGATGGCTAATTGCTGATTTAGGATGACTGGCTTATTAGTATACCCTAAACTGAACAATTCTTTTTAAACAGATTTTCTTTTTTTTTGTGGGGGAGGTGGGATTTGATTAATTCAGGTGCTACAGGTTGCAATATTGGCACTTTAGTAGGAAAACAAAGAAAATGCTGGAAACCACCTTTTGGCTAAATCTTGCCAGGTTATATACCGTGGATGATAATTTTGTCAACTACTTAATTTTTAACTAAAATGAAAGACATGGTGTGAAAGACCTGGTTCTTAATCTCTGGAATTCTCTTCTGAAATCCCTTTATCTCATCAACATTCATCTTTCTGACCAAGCTTTTGGTCACCTTTCTTGGCCCAGCTTTTGTTTCCGTGCATCTTCTCTGAAGTGCCTCAATGTTTTTATGTCAAAGACACTATGTAAATGGAAGCTGTTGTTATTAGTGGAAAATGAATTTAGTTCAAGGCTCAACCCTAAAAAAGGAAGATTGCAATTTTATTGGTTTGCATATACTTGTCTTACAGTAAAATTTACAGCTACCTTGTTAATTCATAGTATATAATACTAGTAATTTAACTGCTGGTTCTTCTAGTCAATGCTGAAAGCTAACTAAACTATTTACCGGCATATGAGCTTGTATCCGGTTCTATTTAAATTTTATATAATTTATAATTACTTGATTCTATGAGAAGACTACTTATAGCAGCTGTTTACAGAAACAAAGTTCAGGGTGTAATAAGTATTTTACTATATTTAATGGCTAGCAAACATCGTAAAACTCAATTTTCAGGATAAACATCATTCAAAACAGAGATATGAACTGTACATGGGTCTGTCCATGAGCAGAATTCAGGAGTATCGGCAAGGAGCTTCAAAATATTACTCTGTAAGGCTTCTATAAATTGACCAGAGCTTGAAGTTCCAACAGTTCTCAACATGTTATTGCATGAATACCAGTACAGGTGTCGCAAGGAATATCTTTATCAACTGAAGTGATTATAATTGTCATTCATTACAAATTCTAATTCATTTATGTGATACAAGTTGTCAAAATTTTAATTTGAGAGCTCCATCAGAAGCCCCCCCCCCCCCAAAAAAAAAAATTGCTGTTTTAATTAAATGTTTACAGATCGAACCAGAAATGTCCTCTGCAATAATTTGGAATTGATGAACGATGCCTTGTGTTCCTGTAATTCCGTTTCATTTACCAAAATTTAAATGTTAAATTCAGTACTTAAGTTAATCCCCCTCACATACTAAGATGCATTGGTCATTTTATATTGCTATAGTTACAGGTGCAATGGGATGTACACATCTTAAAGTTCACTGCTTTTCTAGTTAGCTGTAACCTCCATAAATCTAGAATTAAAACTATCTTGTTTTCTAAATCATGAACTCTACTAAAACCTGATTTGTTCTACTGACCCAAGAATATCTAATATACAAGATTCAGATTACAACCTTTATATCCATAGTCAACATTAATATTGTTGCACTTATTGCTGAGCTAGGGCTTTTTTGGGGGGGGTCAATGATGACTCTGCAACCTCAAAAACAAAAATCAAGTCCTACAATTTTGAATCCAAAATATTAATTCAGGCATAGTCTTTCAGGACAGCTCGTATTTGATTAAAAGTATAGTGCTAGCTGCTGCTTGATTTTCTTAAATATAAGAAAAAGAACTTGTAAATTCAAGTGGGTTCCTGCATTTTTATCACTAGTCTAGGATTACTTGCAAGAAAATTCACCCAGCCTTGCAATCTTCTCTAGTCAAATAATGTAGATGTTCGAAGTAAAAAGAAAAGGATAGGGACAGATGGGTATAGGTGGAGCATGGATAAAAATGCAACGCTTGCAACTTGTGAAGTTTATATAATGCTAATGATTTATGAAAGATGCATAACTTGTATGTTTGCACTTCATTATGGTGTTCTGTATATCCAGTTTTGAAACTAATGTTAGGCACTGCATTTATATTTGAAGCCATAGTTGTCTCTTTAATACTCATCTGTGTGCACTAAAATGAATCAAGTAACTTATAAACATTACCTTTCTAAAAGATCTGCGCATGCATTTCTCAGATTCAGGAGAAATGTGCTAACATGCAGGTATCAGATTGGTGCTTCTCAGGACCTCTCACAGCAATCTGTTGGTTGTTGAGCTTAATTGTCTTTTGGTATATGTGTTTGTATATAATATATATATTTTGTTCAATGTCTAATGATAAACATGTTATTTATGCAATGTGACTTAGTGAAAATGGGAGATATGGTTTTAATTGTGAGTCTTAAATAGCAGTGTAATTTTGCCTAAAGTAGACCTCTGATATTGGAGTACGACTTTTCAGCATTATCTGTATAAGCTGTTTACAATTGACTGCTGCTACAACTACTTGAGTACAGTGTTTATGCCATTGGTTGAAAAAAAAATCCATGAATTTTATTGTATCCACCTTGGCTCACTTGCTGAATTTAAGGTCATCTGTAACTTATACTTTTTTTCAAAAATAAATTGCTAACAATGTCATGTGAGCTGATTCTATTTTGTATTTGCATATTTCCTTAACCCCGACAGTGGAATTTTGCTTTTTTTACTTTCCATCAGAGTTTTCTCTGATCGAAGATTTTCTGCTATGAAAGGTTATGTGACCAGGAAAAGGCCATAACAAGCAGTAAGCCTGACTTTTATTTCTCAGCCGCCTTATCTTTTCTTTCCGGAGTTTAAAATGAACCTTATCCGCATGACAGTACCATTTTCTGTTGTGGACACACAATTATGTATTTGGATTGATATTTTGTAATCCTTGTCACTTATATTAGCATTAATTATTGTTACAACCAAGGTGGGAGGAGTGCACTGTCTTTTCGAGTTCCACTTCTCCACAGGTCACAACATTTTAAAAAATGTTTGCCTAGTTACCAATGCAGTCAATCATATATTCTACTCTTTTTATCCCAGAATAAAATACACCAACCAGGTTTCTTTAATAAACAACAAAATTATCAGTTTATTATAAAACAAGACCAGCAGTAATGAAGCAAAGCATTAATGCACAGATTGAAATATGAAAGTTCCCCTTTTTTAAATTCCTCTCACACACTGAAAAAATACAAAAATTCTCTCTGCAGCGGTCATGTTACAAAAAAAGACAAAAAAGAATACTTTGGCCAAATACTTGCTAATTCTTGAAAAAAGAGAAGATATGGAAAAATGTCAGTCGTCCTTTTTTGGTTTGGCATCCCAAATATGCATAGACGGCTGTCACTGGGATCTTTCTAGAACAGTTCTTTTCAGGCAATTGTTGATCAGTTTGGCAGGCTTTTCTGGGAGAAATGTGGCATCGGTGGTTTCTCTCAGGCTTTTCAGGAGAAATGCTGCATCAGTTTCTCTATTTCTTACACTTGATTCTCAGGAAGTTCTCGAAGATGGAAGTGGGTGAGCTAATGGTGGCTGCTCTCAGGGCTGATTTTCTCCAACTATCTTCAAAACCATACACACCCCACACACTGTCCAAAGCGAAACCAAAAACAATATCCCAAGAATCAAGCCTCCTGACCCCTATAAATCTTGACCTATCGATTCTCTATGAACATCTTCCCTTGGTCATCAAGGTGTCCGTCGTTTATTGTTTAAAGCACATTACTTCTTCCAGCAAGACTGTTTTTAAACAACATTTCCGTGTCCTTTCAATGAACTGTCAACAACAAAGCAAAGTCCAGCCTCTGAAATCTTAAACCTTCCAGTGAATCCCTCTTCACAATTTAAATACAAGTCCTCAAAAACATATACTTAACAAAAAAATATAGAAGCACTTTTGTAACACTATTAATAAAGGGAAAAGTATTTCTTCTGACCTGAATTAACTCTTTGCCCTGTTACCCGCTCCCCTCCCCTGCCCAACCAGCCCCTGTAAGCAGAATTGTTGAGCAGATAGAAAATTTGAAAATACTAAAATAAATCCTTTCTATATTAATACAAAGGTGCATGGTTTCAATAATACCTGAAATAGTTTTTGCAAATTGTTGAGCAATCCAGATGATCTTTCCCTCTTTGCATTAGGTTGTGGCAATAGTGTTTGTCCTCTGTTATATCGGTGCTGGGCAATGTTTGCTAGGAACTAGGCTGAGATTGCCAAATTAATTTCATTCATGACCCATCACCAAGACTTTAATTCCATTAGTTAATAGCATTAAACCCAAGTACCAGCTGTGAAAAAATCTTACTTTGAGTCGACTTTTCCAATACCTTCCTCATCAGCCTCGGTTACCTGCATCATGTCTTGCACTAAGCCCAAAGTATTAATTGACAGTCTATCCCCAATGCGCTAAATGTCAAATAGGAACATAGAACTTAGCAGGACTAGGCCAGTCAGCCCTTTGAGCTTGCTTCGCCATTTGATAAGATCATAGCTGATCTGGTTATGATCTCAACTCTACTTTCCTGTCTGCCCCCCATAACCCTTGACTCCCTTGTCTATCAAAAGTCTATCTAATTCAGCCTTGAATAAATTCAATGACCCAGCCTCCACTGCTTTCTGGGGAAGAGAATCTCACTGACTAATGCCCCTTTGAGAAAAAACATTCTCCTCATTTCTGTCTTAAAAGGGAAACCTCATTATTAAACTGTGTCCCCTAGTTCTAGTCTCCCCCCACAAGAGGAAACATCCTGGTATCCATTCTATCAAGACCCCTCAGGATCTTGCGTTTCAATAAGATCACCTCTCATTCTTCTAAACTCAAATGTGTATAGGTCCAACCTGTTCAACCCTCCTTCATAAGATAAGCCCTTCATCCTCAGAATTTGTTGTGAACCTTCTCTGAACTGCTGCTAACACAATTATATCCTTTTTCAAATAAGGAGACCAAAACTGTACACAGTTCTCCAGATTTGGTCTTACCAAGGTCCTGTACAGCTGCAGTAAAACTTCCCTATTTTTATACTCTATTCCCCTTGCAATAAATGCCAGTATTCCATCTGTCTTCCTAATCATTTGCTGTACCTGCATACTAACCTTTTGTGATTCATGTACCAGGACAACCAGATCCCTTTGTACCATAGAGTTCTGCAGTCCCTCTCCATTTAAATAGTATACTGCTTTTCTATTCTTCCTGCCACATTGTACTCCATCTGCCAAATTTTTGCCCACTCACTCAATCTATCGAAATCCTTTTCTAGGCTCTTTACCACCTCTTGACAACTTGCTTTCCTTCCTATCTTGGTTTCTTCGGCAAATTTAGCTACCATACATTCAGTCCCTTCATCCAATTCATTGGTATAAATTGTAAATAGTTGAGGCCCCAGCACTGATCCTTGTGACACTCCACTTGTTACAGCTTGCCAACCCGAAAAAGACCCTTTTATCCCTGCTCTCTGCTTCCTGTTGGCCTATTAGCTAACCAGTCCTTTATCCATCTAATATGTTACCTCCTACACCATGTGCTCTTGCATAGTAACCTTTGTGGCACCTTATCAAATGCTTTATGGAAATCTAAGTACACCACACCTACAGGTTTTCCTTTATCCATCTTGCATTCTGTCCTCGAAGAACTTTAATAAATTATTTAAACACTATTTCCCTTTCACAAAACCATGTTGACTCTGCCTGATCCCATTATGATTTTCTAAGTATCCTACTATAATCTACTTAATAATGGATTCTAATAAATTCCCTATGACAGATAGGTTAATTGGCCTATAGTTTCCAGCTTTCTGTCTCTTTCCTTTCTTGAATAAAGATGTGATATTTGCTGTGCCCTTGTTTACAATTCCCTCTTTGGCCTTGCTTTCTTTTCTGGGACTGAGTTAGATTCTTGATATAGACAAGTGAGTCAAGTGTGAGACAGACAGGAAAGTGGAGTTGTGGCCACATTCAGATCAGCCATGATCTTATCAAATGGCGGAGCAAGCTTGAGGGGCCGAATGGCCTACTCTTAATTCATACGTACGTATGTTCCAACCTATGTCCTTTCATGCACTGAGTCTGGCCTCCTCTACGGTCCTATTATTCATTGCACACATTTAATTCACTTTCTTCCTCTCCTCTGGGACATCCTCAATAAAGCAGTTCTTGCCACTCTTCTCTGTGCATCTAATAGCATCTGCCATGCCATTAGTCTGCCTATTTCTACTAGCATTGGATTTCATAGAATCATTTATGGCACAGAAGGAGGCCATTCGGCCCAATGAGTCCATGCCAGCTGTCTGCAGAACAATCCAGTCAGTCCCATTTCCCTACTCAATCCCTGTAGCCCTGCAAATTTATTTCCTTCAAGTGCCCATCCAATTTCCTTTTGAAATCATTGATTGTCTCTGCTTCCACCACCCTCGTGGGCAGTGAATTCCAGATCATTACCACTCACTGCATTTAAGAAAAAAACAGTTCTTCCTCCCATTCCCCCACATCTCTTGCCCAAAACCTTCAATCTGTGTCCTCTAGTCCTTGTACCATCAGTTAATGGGAACACTTTTTCCTTGACTAATTTTTATAAGCCTGTAATAATCTTGTACACCTCTATTAAATCTCTCCTCAATATCCTTTGCTCCAGGGAGAACAACCCCAGTTTTTCCAACCTAACCTTGTAACTAAAATCCCCCATCCCTTCAACGTGAAGCAGCTTAGTATTTTCTTTAATTGCCAAATAAACAGTACATTGTTATGAGAGTGCTTCTATTTTTTGTAAAATATGTTTTAAAGACTTATAGTTGAATTATGGACATTGATTCAATTGGAAGCTTGAGATGCTGAACTGTGGTTTTTTTTTTAAGAAGAGGTCACCAGAAGGATTCCTGGACATGGCTTGTAAACAAGCCCTTACTGGAAGGCATCTGTTTTCAGATAAAATACCAACAGGGAGCTTGTTGTTTTGACTTGGAGAAGATGTTTACAGAGAAGTAACAGGTCAAGATTGATCGGGGTCAGGAGGCTTAATTCTTGTGACAGTGTTTTGGTTTTGCTTTGGACAGTGGGTTAGAGTGTGAACTGTTTGGAAGACAGTTGTTGTTTTTTGTCTGCCAAAGAACCCAGCTCATCTCTTTCTCTCTTGGAAAGAAACCCTGCATATCCAGTGCGTCACTCTCCTCTTTCCTCCTGTATTTGAAGAAACCCTGTCTGTTGAATGTGTAGAAACTGAAACCACTGATGCCGCATATCTGCTCTACGGCCTATCTGAAGCCTCTGTAGCTGCATTTCTTGGAAAGCCGTCCAAACTGATCTTCAACATTACCTGGAAAGAACTGTCTGGGAAGATCCCAGTGACAGCTATCTATACGCATTTGGGATGCCAAACCAAAACAAAGGATATCTTTCCATATCTTTTTTTCCTTTAAGAATGAGCAAGTATTCAGCCTAAGTGTTTTTTTTTTTTGCAACAGGGCTCTAAAGCAAAATTCCCTTTTATTTTTCCGGTTAACCTATGTATGTGTGTGTGTGTGTTTGTGTGTGTGTGTGTTGAGTGTGAGGGGCTAAGATAAAAAGGGAACTTTTATACTTCAATCTGTGTGTTTATACCTTACTTCATTCCTGGTTAAGACTTGTCTTACAATAAACTAATAATTTTTTTGTTAAAAAAACTGGTTGGTGTGTTTTATGCTGGGATAAAAATAGAGTGTGATTGACTATCGGTAAGCGGGAAGAAATTTAAATATGTGTTGTGATCCATGGAGAACTGGAACTAGAATAAACAGTGCACTCCTCCTGCCTCGGTCGTAACAACATAAATGCAAGTTTTTTGTTATCTACTGCTGTACCTTGTCCTCTTTGATTTTCACCACAAGTCACATTGATAGTATCACAGACATCATATGCCACGCCCCCATAAGATTGAGAATTAATAAACATGGAAACTCTGAAGGGGTGGGGAGTGTAATAAGGAATTTTTAACTTTATAAACCAGACCAGGTAATGTTGTAAGATCTATTCCTGGTGGTGAGTGCATTGAGCTTGAAGGACAAAACCTTTATAGTTATATAATAAATCCATAATTGGAACTCTCAGAAACCTACAGCCCAGTTAAATTTTTTCCACCTTATGTTTGTGCAAACAATGAAAGAAAGTTTCAAACAGGTGACGCAGGTGTGATGGTTTGAATGGTCTCCTGTGCTGTAAGATTCTATGACTAACAGGGTGGAGGGCAGGAACCAATTTGATTCTGACATTCTCCAGTCCTACCTTACAAATGATTTTATTGTTTGATGGTGATATCCTCCAATCTCACAGAGAAAGCTTAATCTCAAAACCATAGGTTGTGAAACTAATTCTCGACTTATAAAGTTCGTGGGCACTCTAATGCAATTTCTGGCTGCCATCAACTCTCACTGCAATATGGGACAAGACAAAAAGGAAGTTGTGAAATGCTATAAATGACCAATCTTATTTAAAAGAAAATTCTGGTGGCAAAAAGACATTACCTAATTTTCTGATAGAACATTTATTTCTTCCTCATACAGCTTTCTAATTAAAAAATTAGATGTACAGATGTGGGAAAAGAAATCTTTCAAAGTTGCTGGCATTATTAAACCGCTCTCATTTTTGAGGACCATGACACTTTTTTTTCAGTGTACCTTTCTATCACCTATATGCTCTGCTCTTTTGCCACCTCTTACCTGTGTTTTGCTTTTCAACCCAGAATAGGGACATACTAGACATTATAAATGTTCTTCAAGTCCCAGCTTATCTGAGCAAGATCAGTTAGGAAGGGGGAGAGGATTACAGCTAAACCAGAATTTCATATGTCTGAAAGTAACTTTTTGCAACAGCTAATATATTTGGTACAAGTTCACAGAATCACAAAATTACTACAGTGCAGAATGAGGCCATTCAGTCCTTCGTGTCCACACCAGCTCTCCAAAAGAGCAATTCACTTAGTGTAATTCTGCCACCTTCTCCCTGTAGCCCTGCACATCCTCCCTTTTCATATAACAGTCTGATTCCCTTTTGGTTTATAGAAATAAAGAATTTAGTTTTACTAAACATTAACAGGTTTATTAGATATTACACAAAATCTAACAGGTTTATTAGATATTACACAAAGTCTAACAGGTTTATTAGATATTACACAAAGTCTAACAGGTCAGGGAGTGACAGTGAGAACACGAGATAAGAACTGTGGAGCTAATGTTTATTCATTATTTATAATTGAGAAACACCATAACTCAGCATGACTTCACGCCAAACAGTAATCTGAAAAACCTTGCAAACTTTGAAGAGTTAGAGAGAATACAGAACTGTCTGTAAATTGGACTAAATGCATATTTAATCTGCAGAATTAGTGACCCAAGCTATAAAACTGGATTGGATCCCTTTGATTTGATAGGACGTCAGTGCTATGAATTCAATTGGATTCATGCTTATGTATTTTGTTTGCTATATAGGTGCTTGCTCAATAAAATTCCTATCATTCGGTGCTTTTTGAGGCTTGGGCTTTATAATTCTGCAATTTCTGAGAGATGATCTTATTGAAGCATATAACATTGAATGGGCTTGACTGGGTAGATGCTAAGAGGATGTTTCCCCTTGTGAGAGAATCTAGAACAAGGAGGCATACTTCCAGAAAGATTTCAGATGGAAATGAGGAGGTATTTCCTCTCTCAGGGTTGTGAATGCTTGGAATTCTGTACCCCAGAGAACTGAGGAGGCTGAGTCATTGAATACATTCATGGCTGTGATACAGAGTTTGAATTATAGAGGAGTCGAGGGTTATAGGGAACAGGCAGGAAAATGGATTTGAAGCCACATGCAGATCAGCCATGATCTTATTGAATGGTGGAACAGGTTCGATGGGCTTTATGCCATACTCACATGATCATTACAGCACAGAAGGAGACCATTCACCCCATCTTGTCTGCACCAGCTCTTCAAATGAGCAATTCACCTAGTGCCATTCTCCTGCCTTCTCCCCATAACCCTCCATATTCTTCCTTTTCAGATAATAGACTAATTCTCTTTTGAATGCCTCAGTTGAACCTGCCTCCACCACAATCTCAGGCAGTGTGTTCTAGACATAGGAATATAGAAAATAGGAGCAGGAGTAGGCCATTCGGCCCTTCGAGCCTGCTCCGCTATTCATTATGATCATGGCTGATCATCCAACTCAGTAACCTGTTCCGGCTTTCGCCCCATGACGTTTGATCCCTTTAGACCCAAGAGCTATATCTAACTCCTTTTTGAAAACATACAATGTTTTGGCCTCAACTGCTTTCTGTGGTAGCAAATTCCACAGGCTCATCACTCTCTGGGTGAAGAAATTTCTCCCCATATCAGTCCTGAAAGGCTTACTCCGTATCCTTAGATTATGACCCCTGGTTCTGGACTCCCCCGCCATTGGGAACATCCTTCCTGCATCTATCCTGTTACGTCCTGTTAGAATTTTACAGGTTTCTATGAGATCCCCCTCACTCTTCCGAACTCCAGCCAATATAATCCTAACCAACTCAATCTCTCCTCAAATGTCAGTCCCGCCATCCCAGGAATCAGTCTGGTAAACCTTTGCGGCACTCCCTCTATAGCAAGAACATCCTTCCTCAGATAAGGAGACCAAAACTGCACATATTATTCCAGGTGTGGCCTCACCAAGGCCCTGTATAATTGCAGCAAGACATCCCTGCTTCTGTACTCAAATCCTCTCGCTATGAAGGCCAACATACCATTTGCCTTTTTTACTGCCTGTTGCACCTGCATGCTTACCTTCAGTGACTGGTGTACGAGAACACCCAGGTCTCGCTGCATATTCCCCTCTCTCAGTTTATAGCCGTTGAGATAATAATCAGCCTTCCTGTTTTTGCTACCAAAGTGGATAACCTCACATTTATCCACATTATACTGCATCTGCCATGCATTAGCCCACTCACTTAACTTGTCCAAATCACCCTGAAGCCTCTCTGCATCCTCCTCACAACTTGCCCTCCCACCCAGTTTTGTGTCATCTGCAAATCTGCAGATATTACATTTAGTTCCCTCATCTAAATCATTCATGTATATTGTGAATAGCTGGGGTCCTAGCACCGAGCCCTGTGGTACCCCACTAGTCACTGCCTGCCATTCGGAAAAAGACCAATTTATCCCTACTCTTTGTTTCCTGTCTGCCAACCAATTTTCTATCCATCGCAATACACTACCGCTAATCACATGGGGTTTAATTTTAGATGCTAATATCTTATGTGGGACTTTGTCTCAAGGCTTCTGAAAGTCCAAATAAACTACATCCACTGGTTCCCCCTCATCAACTCTACTAGTTACATCCTTGAAGAATGCCAGTAGATTTGTCAAGCCTGATTTCCCTTTCGTAAATCCATGCTGACTCTGTCCAATTCTACCCTGTTCTCTAAGTGCTCTGCTATAAGATCTTTTATAATGGACTCTAGAATTTTCACCACTACCGACGTCAGGCTGACTGGTCTATAATTCCCTGCTTTCTCTCTATCTCCCTTTTTAAATAGTGGAGTTACATTAACTACCCTCCAATCTGTAGGAACTGTTCCAGAGTCTATAGAATCTTGGAAGATGATCACCAATGCATCCACTATTTCTAGGGCACTTCCTTAAGTACTCTGGGATGCATATCTCAGGCCCTGGGGATTTATCGGCCTTCAATCCCATCAATTTTCACAACACCATTTCTCTACTAATACTGATTTCCTTCAGTTCCTCTCTCTCACTAAGCCCCATGTTCCCCAACATTTCTGCTATGATATTTGTGTCCTCCTTTGTGAAGACAGAACCAAAGTATGCATTTAGTTGGTCAGCCATTTCTTTATTCCCCATAATAAATTTCCCTGTTTCTGACATTCTGACCTACATTTGTCTTCACCAATCTTTTTCTCTTCACATACCTGTAGAAACTTTTAGTCAGTTTTTATGTTCCCCGCAAGCTTGCTCTCGTACTCTATTTTCCCCTTCTTAATCAATCGCTTGGTCCTCCTTTGCTGAATTCTAAACTGCTCCCAATCCTCAGGTCTGTTGTTTTTCCTGACAAATTTATATGCCTCTTCCTTGGATCTAATGCTATCTCTAATTGTCCTTGTAAGCCATGATTTGGCTACCTTTCCCGTTTTACTTTTGCACCAGACAGGGATAAACAATTGTTGCAGTTCATCCATGTGCTCTTTAAATTTTTGCCATTGCCTATCCACCGTCATATCTTTAAGTAACGTTTCCCAATCCGTTATGGCCAACTCGCGCCTCATACCTTTGTAGTTTCCTTTACTAAGATTCAGGACCCTTGTCTCAGAATCGACTACGTCACCCTCCATCTTGATGAAGAATTCTATCATATTATGGTCGCTCGTCCCCAAGGGGTCTCGCACCACTAGGTTGTCAATTATTCCTCTCTCATTACACAATACCCAGTCTAAGATGGCCTGTTCTCTAGTTGATTCCTCAATGTATTGGTCCAGAAAACCATCCCGTATACGCCCCAAGAATTCCTCCTCTGCGGTATTGTGACTAATTTGATTTGCCCAATCTTTATGCAGATTAAACTCACCCATAATTACAGATGTTCCTTTATTACATGCATCTCTAATTTCCTGTTTAATGCCATTTCCAACATCACCACTACAGTTTGGGGGTCTATATACAATCCCCACTAACGTTTTTTGCCCCTATGTGTTTCTCAGCTCTACCCATACAGATTCCACCTCGTCAGAGTTAATATCTTTCCTCACTATTGTGTTAATTTCATCTTTAACCAGCAATGCAACTTTTGCTTTTTGTCTGTCCTTCCTAAATACCCCTGGATGTTCATTTCCCATCCTTGGTCACCTTGCAGCCATGTCTCCGTAATCCCGACTATATCATACCCGTTTACATCTATTTGTGTGATTAATTCATTCACTTTATTGCGAATGCTCTGCGTGTTAAGGCATAAAGCCTTAAGGCTTGCTGTTTTTACATTACTTGTCCTCTTCCCACTATTTTTCACTGTGGCCCTGTTTGATTCTGGCCCTTGATTTCTCTGCCTATCACTTTTCTTATTCTCCTTACTGTCTTTTGTTCTTGTCTTTGATCCCCCGCACCCACCCCCCCCCCCCCCCCCGACTCCTTGCAAAGGTTCCCATCCCTTAACCACTCGCATGAAAAAGTTTTTCCTCATGTCGTTTTTGCTTCTCTTACCTATAACTTTCAATCAGTGCCCTCTTATTGTCAATCCTTCCATGAGTGGGAACAGTTTCTCACTATCTGCTCTGTCCAGACCCCTCATGATTTTGAATACCTCTATCAAATCACATCTCAGCCTTCTCTTCTCCAAGGAAAACAGTCCTAACTTCTCCAATCTATCTTCATAACTGAAGTTCTGCATCCCTGGAATCATTCTGGTGAATCTTTTCTGCACTCTCTCCTATTATGTTCCTCAATTGACGGTATGGATTAACTTTACAATTTTGTTCCTGCTCTGTTCGACTAACAAATGAAAAGTTACACTACTCGTGACATTGGAAACTTTCTAATGTTCTTTTTTCACATCCGTTTTACACTGGGGGTAGTCTGGAATTTGTAACGGTCTAGACTGACGGCCGTGGGGATTCCCATGCCACTAATTCAAGATATGAATAGGTTGGCCCCAAGGGGCTAACCTGATTGGACAATTCCTGGTAGAAAAAGGCGGAGCCAATAGAAAGCTTTGAGAGGCTCTGATTTGTTGGGCAACTGAAAGAAGATGGATTTGGTTGGATGAGACTGATGGGGAAAGAGGCAGGGTCTTTTGACAAGACGAGTGAGTGGATCCGATCGACAGATTTACAAAAAAGAAGGAATCTGATTTGTCACGTGTGAAGAGGGGGGCTGGTATGTTTATTACAGGTAGAGAGACAGAGGCAAAGCTTATTGGCTGCTGTAGAAGGGTGCATCTCTGAAGCTATAAAGGGAAGGATTAGAAGGGCATATGACATACTGAGCAGCAGTCACATCAAAAACCAACAATTTACCGGAAGAGTTTTATCAGTTTCGAATTGTCTGTACGTTCTGTCGAAGCGCAATTGGATTACTCGGGGTTGGCTGCGTTCAGGTGAGTGAATGATTAAACGCGGGGTCCTTTTCAATGTCATTTCGGACGCAAAATAAGGTTGTTTGGTCGAAGTTGACTGGACTCTGGATTTCGATTGGACCTGAATGAAAGTATGTTAGTCTGCTGGGGTAAGTCTGGTTTAGACCAAGGCACTCAGCAAACTGCGCGGGGAAAAACACGTTTTTGGTAAAAATTTATTGAAACTTTAGTCAACTGAATAAAGTGCCTCCCAGGTTGTACTGTGGAGCGAAATAACCCGTGGTAGTGTCTGAACACTATGTGCTCATTCGTTCAAGCTTTCCTCTTGCCCCGATCCAAACCAGTTGGAGAACCTGTTTACTGGAAGAGCTTTTCATAAGATTCCAGGTCAAGGAGTTGATTTGTGCGCCGGGAAGAAAGTTTTTTTTTAAATTCGTATAAACGAATTCCTGGGACCTTTGTACCTGAGTTAGATCAGAACCACCACGTCTACTTTCCCCAGTGAAATTATGTCTTCTATTTTCACGAGGGGCGATGAGTTCCTTTTCTGTTTTTTTTTCCATACAAGTTTCATTATTTTCTGTTGAGAAAGAACTAGCACGTTTTAAATGATATGGTGGGAAATGCCCGGAATGTTGCGTGGCATGAATCATAATTTCTGGGTCCTGAAAGTGACCAAAGTGAGCCGTGTCTTGGTCCCAAATATTAATACCCGTTGGTGTACTGTATCCTATGCATTTCCGTACTTTTTCTTTCCAGTTTGTAAAAAAAGAAAATCTATGCCAAAAGGAAATATTTCTATATATTCAATGTGTTTAATATATAGTTTGGTCTGAATCTCGTCGCGTCCTATCCCCACCTACTGTCAATAACATCACATGACTGGATTAACTGAATGCCACTCTCTTTGACGAACCTGATATTGCAGCAGTAGTTTGCGTCATTCTGTTTGCTAAAAATACTGTCTCCTTAGTGCATACCTTAGCATGTTTTGCCCTTCCTATTATTGAGGTGTTGGTCGAAAGGAGAGTAGGTGACATCTGGTCCTGGATGGGCAAGTTGAATAGTCTCACGTCATGGAGAAAGCATTTATTTACCTTATTTTAGAATTGGAGTTCAGACCAAAAGCAGATGTAATCACCAGCAGCTCCCACTTGAAACATACACTCCATATTTCTGATTCCTCCCTTTTTGTTTCGCATTTCCTGGTGAAGCAATACAATTCAGGGATTGATTTTTAACTCGGTTTCTTTTCCTTACTACTTGTCTTTCTCGATTGTGGAAATTACAAAGCAGTACTCAAACTGTTAAAATAAGTCTGCTTTAAATTCTAAATGTTCCTTACGTTTTCTGAATAGGCTTCATGTGCATTTCCAAAAACAATGCGAGGAATGCACTAAACATTCTTTGAATTTCCCAAATAAATTGTTTTATTTTGGTGTAGTTTATAAAGGGTCTTCACACAATCAAAGCTTTCCAAATTTTACCTTCACATTTTTAAAGTAGGGTGCTCGTTAATACAATTCCACTTTGCTTTTCTAATCTGTCACTGACTCTCATAACCTTATGCCAAGCATGCGTCCATCACATAGCCGATATCTCACTACACATCTGTAACAAAGTAATTTAACAATCATTTTTTAAAAGGGAGAAACCAGTTATTAATCAGAACCTGAAATTTTATGAGCACTTTCCATATATAATTTGCTGATCTGAGCCTGTGTTTATTAATTTAGCTCTCTTTTTAAAAAAAAAATGAGGCAGATTCCTTTTCCGCAGAATATAGCATTGGCACATAATTTGATGTCAATATAAACCTTGCTATTTATGCACATATGCTGTAGCAACTTCAGGCGAATGCAGATGCACCATTGAATTTGGAAATCCAAACGTTGCTGTTCGAGATAGTCTGTGGTTTTAATTGCTCAACCACTGGCAGTCATGCCTTTGGCTGCCAAGGCCCTAACCTCTGGAATTCCCTCCCTAAACCTCTCTACCTCCCTTTCCTCCTTTAAGAAACGCCTCAAAACCTACCTCTTTGACCAAATTTGGCCATCTGCCCTAATATCTCCTTGTGTGGCTCAATGTCAAATTTTGTTTTATAATGCTTCTATGAGGCACCTTGGGACATTTTATTATGTTAAAGGTGCTATATAAATACAAGAAGTTGTTGTGGTTAGCTTTGTGAAAGTGGCATTTGCTGCCTAGCTCAGCATTGAAATGCATTGAGCAGCATGAGTCTGCTGTATTTGAATGTTGTATATAAACTAAATTCGCCACTGCAAGTTTAAAGCTGGTCTGAGGTACTGCTGTTTAAAGTCATTTAAGGTCTGCACATAATTAACAATGCTAATTGTTAGTTAATGTCAATGAAACTCCTTTGGCACTGAAAATTACACTATTACAAATGTGCAGTTTCATTGCTTTTGGTTTTAATTGTTTAATATTTTAAATGTGAAATTTAATTTTAATTTTTTTTCTGGGTTTTCTGTCACAATTCAATCTCTTGTTTCCTTCTGTTATTTATTTTTCTGTACGTGATTTGGCTTTGAGTTCATCCACTCTAATTTATACTTCCTTGTCTGTCCTTGCACTGCATGTTTCACAATCCTTCACCCTAATGAAGGTGATACACAGTTGCTTATTCTGTTCGCCCAAGGTCCCAGATGCCCTGTTTCCCTCACTACGCCATTATCAGCTCACGCTTCCAGCAAATTGTAGCGCAAAATATTGATGAGATTAAACAAGCAATTCTTAATGGCGGGCACTGTTAGATTTCTTCCTTCAGCAAATTATGCCATTGTATTTCATGTTATAGCATATCTCATCCTATAAAACAGGGTAACATCGGATTTACTATACGCAATGGCCGCAGGAAATCTGTTAGTTAATCTCAAAAGATCTTCGCTTTTATTTTTAGAGGAAGTTCTAAGTAATATGTTTGTATGTTTTGTTGTGACCCAATGATTAGGATTTTCTTGTTTGCTAATTGCTTGTCTCTGATTACAGTCACTACTGGATTTTTCTGGTTCTCCCTAATGTACGCTCTTGGCTGAACTAATTCCAACAAGAAGGCCCTAGTGCGATGCCCATAAGTGAAACGTGGGCTGGAGAATCTCCCATGGATTCCATTGCCAGTGGCAGTATTGTTGGAAGTTGCAATAGTGTAACCAGCAGTAGCTCTACTTTTGTAAGTCTTTCCTATTTTAATAAGGGGTAGCAATTTTCCAGTTTGAGTGTGGTGATGATATAAAGGAGACAAGTTAATCTGTTGCTGTCTACTTCATTTGAAAAAAAACACACACTGGACTGAACAATTATTATTTTTATTTTCTTTTAAATTCTTGGTAAGGATTTATTTTACCTAATTTAAAAGAAATATGAATTTCTGATGATCAGTTTGCTAACAAAGTACCGTCAACAGGCTACCTATGCAGAATTTAGAATGCAGTAATGTGAATGCGAAGAGAAATGAAAGGTTTCATCTCAGCATAATTATGGAATGTTTATCAGTACAGTGACCTATTAACAATTTGCATAGTAAAATCTGAATCATCTAATGTCACAATATGTTGCTAATTGATATCCTAATGGGTTATCCCCTGTTAGTTTTGGTTGACAAATGGAACCTTAAATATTATATCTTTAAATATATTTTGACTGCACTGAAATTTAAAAAAAAACTGTGACCATTCCCAATTTCTGGATTAATTCAATTTAAACTTGTGTATTTGGTTAATGAAACCTTTCACTGAATGTAACTGACAATGTTTGTTTTCCTTTTCTGGTGAGGATACTTATGTCTATTCATGTATGTCCTGTTTTTGCTTCGCAATTGCATTCGGGGTCCCCAAATGCATAATAGTAAAAAAGCTTTATGTTCTTGAATAGCTTCAACATATGTACTGCATTGAGCAACAACTATTTATCTAAGGGAAAAGGGGTTTCTGATGACATACATAACATGTTTCAACTCTACTTTTGCAGTTTTACAACTTCCAAATTCTGAATGTCACTTGTGTAACTCCTCACCAGCTACATATCTGTTTCCAGGGGGAGGGGCGGCGGAGGCGGAGAGAAAGCCTCGAGTATTTATCAGCACCAGAATTGGTATGGCGCTATACTGCATCGCAGAACCAATGCAAAATTGCATAAAGTGAAGGACATAGCTTTAAACCCTGCCCCCCTTAACAACACCCACCCCACCCCACCCCCACCAAGTTGCTCTTGACACTTAATCAGTGACACCAAGCAGAAGGCAGGTCTCCCCATGTGAGGGGAGGGAAGGAGAAAGATGAAAACATTTAGAGGGCAAGTCATTGCTAGGCTGCTCTTGCAGACTTCCCAATAGCCAGTTCCATAACAGAGTTGAAGGTAGCCAGGAAATGAATGGTCAGGCTTTTTGCTGCACTTGGGTGCATGGTCTAATTAAGGCCAGAGCTGCAATAACAAAACAAAGTTCTCTTTCAGAACTTTTGACGAGCTGTACCCTAGCGTGGGTTATATGGCCCAGTATTAACAATTACCTGGCTGTGTAAAATTTACACATCATTCAATGTTTTAAATGAAAGGTTTGATCAAAGCATAAGCCAGCCCTCTTCCCAAATAGAGCGTAACCTGTTGCCTGTCTTGGATGCTATAGGCAATCTGACTGGAAATACTTTTAATGATATAAACTTTCAATCAATATATGAAAATGATGTCCCATCATAGTTCCAATCACTATATAACTCTAACATGCCATTGGCTAACTTTGATAGTATCCAAGCTAGATTGCGGGATCCATATACCTTATGAATTGCATATGAATAAATTACATGGAACATCTCTCAAATATATCAAAGATTGGAATTTAAATGCCAAAGTTTGGACTATAAACTGGTTAATGTTTCTACTAATGAAATGCACATACTGTCTATCTGCTATTTCTTAAATCCATGTATGTAAATGACCATGAATTCAAACTTGAGCAAAAAAGTCACTTTTTAAAAAGTAACACTGGAGTCTTGTTTCCAGTATTTATTTTGGTTCATTGCTAGACCACTTTTCTGTGCGTATATTGAGAATGTTTGTGGACTTCAAGGACACAGAACATTTTTGTTCGGATAATTTTAAATCTGAATATTGTTTTGGTTTCATGCAAGAACAGAGGAGTGGGACTAATTGGATGACTCTTTGAAAAGAGTCAGAACAGGCATGATGGGCTGAATGACCTCCTATGCTGTATGGCTATCATGATTTCAAGAATCAATGTATATAAAAAAGAATGCTTGGGAAGTTGTGGGTATCCTTGCTCATGGTGAGGGCGGTGGTGATTATTGCTTTGGTAACCTTTCTAAATAAGTTACAAATGGAACTCTGTTAGATAGTGTTTTGTTTTTGTTTATTTTTATCAGTATTAGCACATCCTGTAGAGTTTTTTTTTGAAAAATCAGTGATCTCTTGCCTTTATTTCTTCCTATTTAAGAATGTAGAAGAACCTGCTTCAAATGACCTTTCAGATCACTGAAACTGGTACTTCCAGTTCGAATTTACATTTGCAGATTAACTAATTCACCTCAGTGCTCAACTTCTGTGTCAGTTTTTTTTTGTTGCTGATTTAAATAGCTTAGATTCATCTCCATAACTAATAGTGTGCAGCAGCCTCGATTTACCTTAGCGAAGTTCCACTTGGAGAATCCAACAGCTTCAAATTTAGCTGCCCAACTGAACTGTGCGAGCTGTTTGCACTTTATTTGGCGGTTAGGGATTAATTTTCAACCAGCCTACTCTTGTATGTTTCTGTTGTGAATAGAATCTCATCTATAAATGGTTGATTTCAAAAAATTCTCAGCGACACACACCATTAAGACTAGCTTTGTGATTGCTTACCGATTTCCAGTATTGGCTCAAATCAGTGGAGTTATTCGGGACAAATTGTATTTATGACTTTTGTGAATATTTTATCAAAAACTTGTTCTATATTGACGATGATGAACCATGCACACAGTACCCGTTGTGTAACATAAATGCCGTAGTCAAGTTACAACTGAACAGTGTTTACTTGGGCAAAATAGAAGGAATGAACTGAAGTGATGAGTCACACTTCTATTATCCATTCAAGATCTTGATTAACTACTGCAGACCATGGCAGCCAGTGATCTTTTTGATAGGTAAGATACATACTATACCCTGTTACTTGCTGCACCTCCAGTTAACAACTACTTATTCTCATACCATGAGGTATTATGGGGACAGGTTGCATAGACTAAATCTATATTCACTTGAGTATAGATTAGGGTGATGCAACTGAGGTGCTTTAAAATAAGTAAAAGATTTGATGGGCTTGATAGAACCTATATCCTCCTGGTGGAGAAGTCCAGAACAAGCTGGCATAACCTTAACATTAGAGCTAGGCTATTGGATGAAATCAGGAAGCATTTCCTCATGGTAGTATAAGTCTGGAACTATTTCCACCTCTTCCCCCGCACCTTTCCCCACCCACCCAAAAAAAAAAACCTGGTGAAGATAGAACAATTAAAATGCCCAAATTGCGAGAGATTTTTGTCAGGCGGGGGTAGTAAGGCATATGGAACCAAGTTGGGTAAATGGAGTTAATTGATTGGTGGAACAGGCTTGAGGGAATGAATGGCTTACTCCAGTTCCTATGTTCTTCTTGAAATCCAAGGGGGGAAACCCTTTTTACTTAAGGTCACACAATATCACTGTTGCTATTTTCTACTTAAATCCCACATATACTTGTCTCCTTAAGCAATTTGAAATTATCTAACCAAGCTATTTTATTACTGTCCACCTTTCATATGTAATATATTTAGTTTGAATGTTGCATAGTTTCTATGTAGAAACATTTTCAGATGATTTAAACTTTAGTAATGTTCTTTTACACTTCCATTTAATAAAACAAATTATGCTTGGTTAAAGTGTTTAGATTGGAAGAGTATGACAATTCTAGGTGAGGCACTGTTTCACCTGCTGAGCTACCATTAGCTGCTGACTCATGTGCAAAGTCTGTTGATTCCTCTATTTGATCAGAAGATATATTCAAATTCTGGAATCACTGTTGAATTTCAGTAGCTGAATGTTTGAACATGATCCATTGATCAACAAAATAAACTTGTTTATTTTAATGAAAACTACCAGGAAATAAACAGCATAAAGACTAATAAATCATAATCACAGGCGTTACAGCACAGAAGGAAGCCATTTGGTGCATGGGTGCATGTCCACTCTCTGTAGAACAATCCAGTCGGTCCCATTGCACTGCTCTATCTCCATAACCCTGCAAGTTTATTTCTCTCAAGTGCCCATCCAATATCCTTTTGAAATCCTTCACTGTCTCTGCTTCCACCACCCTTGTAGGTAGTGAGTTCCAGGTCGTTAACACTCGCTGTGTTTATAAAAAAAAAAAAAAGTTCTTCCTCACATCCTCCCTGTATCTCTTGCCCAAAACCTTCAATCTGTGTCTCCTTGTCCTTGTATCATCAGCTAATGGGCACAGTTTTTCTTTGACTACCTTATCTAAACCTGTCATAATCTTGAACACTATCAAATCTCCCCACAATCTCTTTTGCTCCAAGGAGAGCAACCCAGCTTCTCCAACCTAACCTTGTAGGCAAAATCCCTCATCCCTGGAACTATTCTGGTAAATCTCCCCTACAGCCTCTTGAGGATCTTCATATCCTTCCTAATGTGTGGTGGCCAGCTTTACAAAGGTCTGGCATAATTTCCCTACTTTTGTACTCAATACCTGTATTTATGAAGCCCAAGATCCCATATGCTTTGGTAACTACTCTCTCAATATGTCCTTCCACCTTCAAAGATCTATACACATGAACCCCCAGGTCCCTCAGTAGGCCTGTACACTCTTCAGAACTGCGGCATTTATTCTATATTGCCTCACCCTATCTCTTCTGCCAAAATGCATCCCTTGTCTGATTATTAAATTCCATTTGCTGCTTGTCTTCCCATTCTGCTAGCCTATCGATGTTCTGTTGCATTTGATTGGCATCATCCTCATTGTCTGCCACACCTCTAAGTGTGGTATCATTGGCAAATTTTGAAATTTTACTCTGTATTCCAATATACAAGTCATTTAGCTATAGCAAAAACAACAATGTTCCTAGCACTGAACCTTGGGAAACACCACTGTCTTACCAGGCCCCAGTCTGAAAAATAACTATTTGCCATGACTTACTGTTTCTGTCCTTAAGCCAGTTTTTTTTATCCAAGCTGACACTGGCCCTCCTGTTCCATGAACCTCAATTTTGTTAACCAGCATTTTTATGTGTTACTTTATCAAATGCTTTCTTAAAATTTATATGGACAATATCCACTGCATTCCCTTCATCAACCTTCTCTGTTACCTCATCAAAAAAATCAATTAGATTAGTCAAGCACGATCTGCCTTTTACAAATCTGTGCTGGCTCTCCTTAATTAACTCAAACCTCTCCAAGTGCCTGTTGATTTTTTTTTTCCCCCTGATTATTGTTTCTGTAACTTTACCCACCACTGATATTAAATTGACTCACCTGTAGTTACTAGGAGTGCCCTTACACACTTTCCTGAATAAGGAGGTCACATTTGCCACACTCCAATCCTCTGGCACTTCCCCCATACCTAGAGAACATTGGAAGATTATGGTAGGATCCTGTGCCATCTTCACCTGCAATTCCCTTTGCAACCTGCCATGCAAGCCATCTGGACCAGATGGCTTATCAATTCTAAACATAGCCAGTCTTTCAATTTTCACTCCATCTGTTACCTCTACCATCTCTGCTTCTACCAATATTTTATCAGCATCCTCTTGCTTTAGTAAGTCCCAATACAAAGTTCTCATTAAGTATTCTAATCTTGCCGTGTGCCTCTAAGCTTGTATAACTCTCTTTATTCTATTTACATGCCATTGGAAGATTTTTGGATTCCCTATTATGTTAACTGCCATTCTATTCTAATATTCTCTCTTTGCCAGTCATATTTTCCTCTTCACTTACCCTCTCAAACTTATTGTATTTGGCATGGTTCTTGTTTGAAGAATTCACCTGAAATGCATCATACACTTTTTGTTTCATTATATTCTCTATCTCCCTTGTCATCCAAGGAGCCCTGGTTTTGATTCCTCAACCTTTCCCTTTTCTTGGAATGTACCTAGACTGTATCTGAAAAGTCTCCTTAAAGATAACCATTGTTCCATTACAGTATTTCCTTTTAGTCTTTGATTCCATTTTACCCAGGTTAGATTGCTCCTTGCTCCTCTTCATTACTAATTGAAACCTTATGGTACAATGATCACTCTTATTCAAGTGTTCCCCACAGACACTTGATCCACTTGGCCCACCTCATTCCCCAGCATCAGATCCAGCAATGCCTCCTTTCTAGTTGGACTGAGAATATACTGGTCAAGGAAGTTCCCATTAACACATTTCAGAAGTTCCTCCCCCTCCTTGCCCTCTAACATTGTCACGATCAATATGTGGGTAAATAAAGTCCCCCAGTATCACCACTCTATATAGTTCTTGCACATTTGTGATTTTTCCCTGCAGATTTGCCGCTCTCGCCTGCACGCTCTCTTGATAGGCCTGTAGAATACCCCCAGTGGCATGATCATACCCATTTTTGCTTCTCAACTCTAACCAAATGGACTCTGTCTTTGCCCCCTCAAGAATATCCTCCCTTTCCAACACTACAATATCTTCCCTAATCAGTACTGCCAGCCCTACTCCCTTTTCTTCCTTCCCTAATTTTTCTAAATGCTTTGTATCCAGGCATATTAAGCGCCCAGTTCTCACCATTTTTAAGCCACGTTTCCATGATTGCCACTACTTCATATCCCCAAATGGCGATTTGTGCTTCTAGCTCACCAACCTAATTCACCACACTTTCTGTTTACATACATGCATTCTCAACCTGTCTATGTATTCCTCATAGTCCTTAGTCTGCTCCTATCTAATATGGGACTACTTCCTTCTCTAGTAGTATCCAACACTCTTACTCCTTTATGCACCTTTTATTATTTTTTTATTTCTATATGCACATGCCCATCACCCCCTGCCAATTTAGTTCAAATCCTCCCCAATCAAACTAATGAACCTCACCACAAACTATTGAAGTCCAACCCATTCCTTGTGAATAGGTGCCTCCTGCCCCAGAGCTGGTCCCAACGCCCCATGAATCAAAAGCCCTCCCTCCTGCTCTGTGCCTCAAGCCATGTATTGATCCTCTTATCTTCCAATTTCTACTCTCTCTAGTGTGTGGCATTGGGAATAATGCAGCAATTACTACCTTTTTGAGGTCCTAGTTTTTAACTTCCTCCCTAGCCCTCTTATTGTTGGTACTGACATGTACCACAACTTCTGGCTTGCACACTTCTCCCTGCAGAATATTCAGCACCCTCTCAGTGATGTCCTTTACCCTGACACAAGGGAGGCAACGCACCATGCAAGACTCACGATGCTGATTACAGAAACGCCTGTCTGTCCCCTAACTATAGAATCCCCTTGGCTTTTCTTTTTGTTTATTTTCATTCATTGATGTGAAATGCTGTTTCTTAAATTTCAGCCAGAGGGTTGGGAATGGCTAGAATTAGAATTTTTTCACATCCATCATCACTGCTGCTTTCATGAGCTGATGTGGTCACTTTGTTCAAATTGAATGAATAACTCAACAACAACAACTTGCATTTATGTAGCACCTTTTAACAGAGTAAAACATCCCAAGGTGCTTCACAGGAGCATTATCAAACAAAATCTGACACTGAGTCATATAAGGAGATATTGGGGCAGATGAGGTAAGTTTTAAGGAGCCTCTTAAAGAATGAAAGAGAGATGGAGATGTTTAGAGAAGAAATTCCTGAGATTAGGCCCTCTAGCTGAAGCCATGGCTGCCAATGTTAGAGCAATTAAAATCGGGAGTGTGTAAGTTAACAGAATCGCAGATATCGCTGAGCATTGTGGACTGAAGGAGGTTAGAGATGGGGAGTGGTGAGGCTATGGAGGGATTTGAAAAGGCCATTTTACTAATTAGCTTTTCTGCTCCCTTGAAACCCAGTGCTGTTATGTTTTTTGGGATTTTTTTATAACGCAGGAAAGATTTATTTTATTTATTTTAGTTATTTTAAATGTTAAGAGCCTAAACTTAAAAGACATTTAAGGCCATAGGTGGATAACATGGTAATTGTTTCTTCTCTGTAATGACTGTGAACAATAAGCAGTTTGACAATTGATAAACATCTCGCGTCCATTGTATTAGCAAGGCTTTAATTCCTTATGACTGAGAATGGAAGCTGATAAAACACAGGTGGTCAGTTAAGTTTTTAAAGAGCAAGCTGTGGGGGATTTTGCTAAGATTTACGAGATTATAAATGCTGAAGTGACCTTGTTCAAGTGAAGTAAGATAACCCACTAACATAGAGCACAATGCGTTCTTTATATTTTATTATGCAAAGATGAGTGGACTGATTGAAGGCTGATTATTACTGTTACTGTGTGTATTCATTCACAGGCTGTGAAATGAAGTAGCTTAATGCTCCAATCCTGACCTTTATGTCTCAAAATATTTACTTGGTCCTCCTGCTGAGGAATTGAAGAACCATACCTGTGAATGACTTGAATATTCAGTTCAGATCACGAAGGGATAATATTACACCATTGAATGATACTATTTATATAGTTAGATATTGGGTAGATCTTTGGTCTCCTTATCTCGAGAGACAATGGGTAAGTGCCTGGAGGTAGTCAGTGGTTTGTGAAGCAGCGCCTGGAGTGGCTATAAAGGCCAATTCTAGAGTGACAGACTCTTCCACAGGTGCTGCAGATAAAATTGGTTGTCGGGGCTGTTACACAGTTGGCTCTCTCCTTGCGATTCTGTCTTTTTTCCTGCAAACTGCTAAGTCTCTTCGACTCGCCACACTTTAGTCCCGTTTTTACGGTTGCCTGCCAGCTCTGGCGATCGCTGGCAACTGTCTCCCACGACTTGTGATCAATGTCACAGGACTTCATGTCGCGTTTGCAGACGTCTTTAAAGCGGAGACATGGACCGCCGGTGGGTCTGATACCAGTGACGAGCTCGCTGTACAATGTGTCCTTGGGGATCCTGCCATCTTCCATGCGGCTCACACGGCCAAGCCATCTCGGGCGCCGCTGGCTTAGTAGGGTGTATATACTGGGGATGTTGGCCACCTCGAGGACTTCTGTGTTGGAGATACGGGTAGTAGATATTGGGTAGTACAAGCACAAACCAAAATGTGTTCAGACAGTTTGTAGGAGTTATTGGCACCAGTATACTTGACAGAATAAGGCAACATCCTAAACTTGTTAACACTTAACATGGTGTTCTGAGTGGAATAAGTGAATCCACTTGAAACATCTGACTGGAAATCCAGTAGAAACTGTGCTTTTCAAATCTACTTTTGATTTTTGTTTTCCTATATTCAGGGAAAAGAATATATATAAATGTATTTCTGAAGCTGTAAAATTTTGTAAAGATGACATTTATGGAGCAGTTGGAAAGGCAGCTATCTGGTTGTGAAAATATTTTGAATTAGTCTGGTCTATTGGTTGCGTGGTTTAGTGGCACATGGGCTCTTGAAAAGGGCTTCAGTCTGCTTGGTACCTTCAGAATGGGGTTGGGGGATGGTGGGTGAAGAGAGAGAGAGAGAGAGAGAGAGAGAGAGAGCAGGAATGTATCTCTTTTTGCAGCTCGCAGTGATGGCGCTAATCGATTTTATTTCCAGGGTGAGTCACTCCAAAGTGGATAACTCATGAGTTCTACATTTATGGGACTTGAGCCTTGCCATTTTTTCCATAATCTCTTGGATTGCTGTCCAAAATACAGGAACATGACCAGAATATGTGTAGCAGTGCTCCTTTCTGGTTGCAATCCTCAACCTATCATCAATCAGAGCATGGTGGGATATGGTAGGCTCGACTCTATAATCTCAGTGACTGTATGAACTCTTCTGCATGTCTGAAGCTTTGAGGATCTGCCTTTTCCTCTTATTGCAAACTGGCAATCCAGTACAAACCACTCAAGGCTTTCTGTTTCCGATGAGACAATAAATAAGGTGCAAAGGGTGAAGATATTTTTTATTGAGGTATAGTTCCAGTCTGCACATCCTTAAACCTTTTGCAGCATTATTGAGTCTTGAAGAGAATGTTTTTTTTTAATTTGGAGGTATTGCTTTTTATTATGCCGGTGAGATGGTCGTAGTTACTTTCAATGGCTAGCAGTCAAATAATTTAGTCCATGAGAATGTGTTGGCCTAGTAAGTGATACCAAACCTAGCATGAAAAAGGGTAACACTTGAGATTCCCTTTTTACTTGTTTGCGGGAATAAAGGATGATAGGCCCCGAGGAAAGGAGCACTTGCACTGGAGCTACCAGTCTGAAATTGGTAACTAGAGGTTGTGTTCCAATAAGACAGTATTCCTGTTTGTACTGCTAATCTGGAACTTCAAATGTGCCATTTGGGAGCGAGCTCTAGACATGGTCAAATAGAAGAATGGGCAAAGCCATTTGACAGAGATTTAAATGTTTGATTGCCAAGTTTGACACCAGATTGAACTTGTATTCTAAATGGTGTGAGTCTGATCCCTCTGGGAAGAAAATGCTGTTTTACTTAGTTGAGACAGGCCCTGACAAAATTTACTCTGCTAGTTTAGTGTTACTGTGAAGCAAAATAGTTTTGCACGAATGGTATACTTGCAATATTAATGCACCCATAGACCTTTTTCCAAGGCTGATGGCATTACTATGATGGGGTGTTTTACACCATTTTCTGGTTTTCTATGGGGAAATTTGTGAACCATGTGTTTGTCCTCCTTCAAATGAGTTGTGGGTACGTAGTTCTGTTTGATGCCAGCACTTGTGCTGCCAGAATTGGAGGAGAGTGGGGGATGGGGTGGTGGGATGTGGGGTAATGTTTAGGCTATGCAAGTTAGTGAATTATGGAATTTGGACATGCAAAATTGATGGGCAGGAAAAGTCCAACTGGTCCATCAAACCTGCCTGCACCATGATAGCTGGACTATCTCAATCAATCAACATTTCACTTGGCAAAAATGCTGAGAGGATTATTTTTCCATATTTATGGGAGGGAATTTCCGTTGCTCCATGGTATTTGATGTTCACTCTTGACCACACAAAGGAGTAGGACTAGTGAATAGATACGCAGGGATATCATGTACAAGGGTTTATGTTCTCCATTTAGAAATAATCAAGATGGTATTTGTAAAGTCTGACAAACTTGAAGAGGTGGGAGGCATTAGATATATGAAATGGAGTGTCATCAACATCCTTCTCTCAGAACCTCAAACCTCTCTGGCTGATTGGGCTTGCCCTGATGCTTGCTGGCACCAATTAAAACAGTCATGGCTGAGAGGAGATGGAAAGTGAGGCATCTTTGTCTTCACATTGGAAGGGAATTGAGGTTATTGGTGCAAAGAGCGAATGTGAATTCAAAGTGGAGGATTTTAATCATCAGAGTCCAGTAAGAGAGTTTCATTCCACCCAATTTTGTATACCTTTTTGTCTCTAGGGAGAATATTAGGCATGAGCACTGTTTTACAATGTGGAGGTCCATCATGCTGAACAGATGTATGCTGTTTTTTGTGAATGGCAGCCATTCAGAAAGCCTGTTTGGTCAGTGTGGGTTCATGCTTTAGATTCTTGACTCTTGAATTTCAAACTTGCTCAAACAACATTCCTGGTGCATTTAGCTTTCTCTTGCAGGGCACAATGCAACTAAATGTTTGCATTGGTTTCTTTCAACAGAGCGATGACTATCTCTCAGCAGAAGAAAGGGAATGTCTCATGTTTCTTGAAGAAACAATTGATTCATTGGATATTGAAGACAGCAGTGGGGTTTCTACAGATGAATTGGAGCAAACTGAAAAATCCACTAAAAGTGGGAATATGCTGGAAAAATCTATCCTACTACACCCTGAATTAGCACAAGGTGAAAATCCAGGTAAGACTTTGCTTGTCAAGTGTCTGGAGATTGATAAAATAGGTTTAAGTGTTCTTGCGTAAATTTTTACACCTCTTCAGAGTGCTTAAAGGTGTATTTGCTGAAGCAAGGGAAGAAACTTCGTTCTGGAGAGAAAGTAATCCAGTGGGTGTGTTTTGGATTGCTCCAACAAGAGGTGGTACAGACCCAATGAGCTGAATGGCCTCCTTTTGTGCTTTATTTTATGCCATAGAAATGGGTATTTAATCTGATGGATCCAGATCCTGTGCCCTGGAGTAATGACAGCTGATAATTGTACACGTACTGTAACGTGCCTCACTTTTACCAGGTGCCGTGCAAGAGACAAGGTGCAGGTGTGTGAATTCTTTCAGGTTAATTTTTCTTGCAGTGCATCAGCAGATATCCATCAAATTGAATACCCTTCTTGATGTGAATAGATAAAGGGGAAATAAGATGTCTCTATTTTTAATAGCGCATTTGCTATTGTCAATGAACCATTCCCTGACTCTTCCCCAACACCCCCCCACCCCCCCACAACCACCACCACCACTTAAAAGATTCTGTCCACTGACTAATAATCTATTTTTATATAATGACTCATCATCCAGCACTGTTCCCTCTTTTGCTGATGGTTTCACTCCACAACTTCCTTTTAGATCATGTGCCTCGGTTTTGACAACTTTCTGTTTTCTCGAGATACAGTGGCTCAATCATTACATTGCCATTGCCTTCAAAGCAGCAAAGAGAATCCTGCTTCTCTCTCAGGTTTTCACACATCAGGATAATCCTATCAATAGTTACAATCTATTCTCCATTGCTTCATCCTTAGTCCTTTTTTTTAAAATGACATTTGTGTCCTTGCATCCCCTTCATTGTTAAAACTATCCGAGAAACTTTGTTTCCTTTTTTCTCAACAACTCTACCTCTGCAAGTCCCAAATCTTATAAGGAATTCCCTTCCGATGGCCCACAGTTTACGGCTACCTCCCAGGTTTAACCTAGATCTTGTGTGTTAGCTGCAAATTAGCCTTTTGAAGGTTGTGGGTTCAAGTCTTACTCCAAACTTGAGCATAAAATCTAGGCTAACACTCCAGTGCAGTACAGAAGGAGGGCTGCACTGTTGGAAGGTACCACCTTGTGAATGAGATGTTACACTGAGGGCCTATTTGCCCTCATACCTGAATGTAAAATATCCCTGGCTCTATTTTGAGGAAGAGAAGGGGAGTCCTTTCCTGTAACCTGGTCAAAAGTTGGCCCTCACCATTAGTGCAGATTATCTGATCACCGTCACATTGCTGATTGTGGGAACTTGCTGTGCACAAATTGGCTGCCACGTTTCCTACATTGTAATAGTAACCATACTTCAAAAGTACTTTGGTTATTTCGTACATGTGGTGAGCATCACAGGCAAGGCCAGCATTTATTGACCATCCCTCATTGCCCTTGAGGAAGTGGTAAGCCACCTTCTTGAACAGCTGCAGTCCATGTGATGTAGGTACACCCAGAGTGCTGTTGGGGAGGGAGTTCCTGGATTTTGCCTCAGCAACAGTGAAGAAATGGCAATTTATAGTTCCAAGTCAGGATGATGTATGACTTGGGGAACATGCAGGCGGTGGTGTTGGAATGAGTCTGCTGCCCTTGTTCTTCTAGGTGGTAGAGGTCAAGGTTTTGGAATGTGCTGCCGAAGGAGCCTTAGCGTGTTGCTGCAGTGCATCTTGTAGCTGGTCCACCTTGCTGTCACTGTGCACTGGTGGTAGATTGGGTGCCAATCAGGTGCACTGCTTTGTTCTGGATGGTGTCGAGCTGAGCAATGCAGCAAGTGATCGACTAGACTATGTATAAAGTTTGAATAATTGTTTCAGGCATCATACTTAAGCGTCAAATACATTTTTAATAAAAACTTAATTTGTTTTTTTTTGCTGACTGCTGCTGGAACTTAGAAGCACCTGCAACCTTCCACCAACATCAATTAAACTCTAAGTGGTCTTGAAGTGCCTATTTATAACCCTTCTACTTTGTGAATTTTATGGTGTAATGTGCCTGCCATTATCAAACAAGATATTACGTGATTCAGAGTAATGTTTAACTGTACTAAACTTCTAATAATTTTTGTTCAAATCCTAATGGAATAGTAGAAAGTTTACGGCACAGAAAGAGGCCACTTGGTCCATTTTATCGGCTGACACAGACACCCTTTTCACCCATTTTAATCCCACCTTCCAGCATTTTCTCCGTAGCCCTGCAGATTACAGCATCTCTGGTGCATATCCAGACTTCTTTTGAACGGGTTGAGGGTTTCTGCCTCAGCTACCTCGAGGAGGATCTGCCGACTGAGGCACTGTGGGTTGAGGTCAGGAACAGGAAAGGAGCAGTCACCTTGATGGGAGTTTTCTATAGGCCCCCCAATAGCAGCAGGGAGGTGGAAGAGCAGATTGGGAAACAGATTTTGGAAAGGAGCAGAAGTCACAGGGTAGTAATTATGGGGGATTTCAACTTCCCAAATATTGATTGGCAACTCTTTAGATCGAATAGTTTGGATGGGGTAGTGTTTGTGCAGTATGTCCAGGAAGCTTTTCTGACTCAGTATGTAGACTGCCCGACCAGAGGGGAGGCAATATTGGATTTGGTACTAGGTAATGAACCAGGGCAAGTGATAGAGCTGTTGGTGGGCGAGCACTTTGGAGATAGTGATCACAATTCTGTAGCATTCACTGTGGTAATGGAGAGGGATAGGTATGTGCAACAGGGCAAGGTTTACAATTGGGGGAAGGGTAGATATGATGCTGTCAGGCAGGAACTGAGGAGCATAAGTTGGGAGCATATGCTGGCAGGGAAGGGCACGGTCGAAATGTGGAACTTTTTCAAGGAGCAGATAGTAGGGGCCATTGATAAGCATGTCCCTGTCAGACAGGGAAGGGATGGTCATGTGAGGGAACCGTGGTTGACAAGAGAGGTTGAGAGTCTTGTTAGGAAGAAGAAGGATGCGTATATAAAGTTGAGGAAAAAGGGCACAGGCATAGCTCTGGAGGGATACAAGATGGCCAGGAAGGATCTGAAGAAAGGGATTAGGAGAGCTAAGAGAGGGCATGAAAAATGCTTGGCGGGTAGGATAAAAGAAAACCCCAAGGCCTTTTACGCGTATGTCAGAAATATGAGGATGACTAGGGGGACCGTAGGTCCGGTCAAGGACAATAGCGGGAGACTGTGTGTTGAGCCGGAAGAGATAAGTGAGGTTTTGAATGAGTACTTCTCTTCGGTATTTACGAATGAGAAGGGGTGTATTACTGAAGAGGACGGTGGGAAGCAGACTGGTAAGCTCGAGGAAGTGCTCGTTAGGAGGGAAGATGTGTTGGGGTTTTTGAATAACTTGAAGATAGACAAGTCTCCCGGGCCTGACGGGGTATATCCAAGGATGTTATGGGAAGCAAGGGATGAAATTGCAGAGCCGCTGGCAATGATCTTTTCATCTTCTCTGCTGACGGGGGTGGTACCAGGTGATTGGAGGGTGGCAAATGTTGTGCCCCTGTTCAAGAAAGGGAATAGGAACAACCCTGGGAATTACAGGCCAGTTAGTCTTACTTCGGTGGTAGGCAAGTTGATGGAAAAGGTGCTGAGGGATAGGATTTCTGAGCATCTGGAAAGACACTGCTTGATTCGGGACAGTCAGCACGGTTTTGTGAGGGGTAGGTCTTGCCTCACAAGCCTGATTGAATTCTTTGAGCAGGTGACCAAGCAAGTGGATGAGGGTAAACCAGTGGATGTGGTGTACATGGATTTTAGTAAGGCATTTGATAAGGTCCCCCATGGTAGACTTATGGAGAAAGTCAGGAGGCATGGGATAGTGGGGAATGTGGCCAGTTGGATTAAGAATTGGCTAACTGATAGAAGGCAGAGAGTGGTCTTAGATGGTAAATACTCAGCCTGGAGCCCAGTTACCAGTGGCGTGCCGCAGGGATCAGTTCTGGGTCCTCTCCTGTTTGTGATTTTTATTAACGACTTGGATGAGGAAGTCGAAGGGTGGGTCAGTAAATTTGCAGATGATACAAAGGTTGGTGGAGTTGTGGATACCGAGGAGGGCTATTGTCGTCTGCAAAGGGACTTGGATAGGTTGCAGTGCTGGGCTGAAAAGTGGCAGATGGAGTTTAACCCTGAAAAGTGTGAGGTCGTCCATTTTGGAAGGACAAACATGAATGCAAAATACTGGGTTAACGGTAGGGTTCTTGGGCATGTGGAGGAGCAGAGAGACCTTGGGGTCTATGTGCATAGATCATTGAAAGTTGCAACTCAAGTGGATAGGGCTGTGAAGAAGGCATATGGGGTGTTAGCGTTCATTAGCAGAGGGATTGAATTTAAGAGCCGTGAGGTGATGATGCAGCTGTACAGGACCTTGGTAAGGCCTCATTTGGAGTACTGTGTGCAGTTCTGGTCGCCTCATTTTAGGAAGGATGTGGAAGCCTTGGAGAGGGTGCAGAGGAGATTTACCAGGATGTTGCCTGGAATGGAGAATAAGTCTTACGAGGAAAGGCTGAACATTCTAGGCCTCTTCTCATTAGAACGGAGAAGGATGAGGGGTGACATGATAGAGGTTTATAAGATGATCAGGGGAATAGATAGGGTAGACAGTCAGAAACTTTTTCCCCGGGTGGAGCAAAGCGTTACAAGGGGTCATAAATTTAAGGTGAAGGGTGGGAGATATAAGGGGGATGTCAGGGGAAGGTTCTTTACCCAGAGAGTGGTCGAGGCATGGAATGCCTTGCCCGGGGAAGTTGTTGAGTCAGAAACTTTAGGGACTTTCAAAAGGCTTTTGGATAGGTATATGGATAAAGGAGAATGATGGGGTATAGATTAAATTGTCCTTGACAGAGGACAAAGGATCGGCACAACATTGTGGGCCGAAGGGCCTGTTCTGTGCTGTATGTTCTATGTTCTATACCCTTTCAGGCAGTGAGTTCCAGACCCACACCACCCTCTGAGTGGGGGAAAAAAACATTTCCTCACCTCCCCTCTAATTTTTCTACTAATCACTTTAAATCTATGGCCCCTCACAATTTTGTAAATTTCAATCAGACCTCCCCTCAGCCTTTTGCTGTTCCAAGGAGAACAACCCCAGCCTATCCAATCTTTCCTCAAGGCTGCATTTTTCCAATCCCAGTAACATCCTCATAAATCTCCTCTGTACCCTCTCTAGTGCAATTACATCCTTTCTGTAATGAGGTGACCAGATCTGCATACAGTACTCCAGTTGTGGCCTAACCAATGAGTTATATAGTTCCAGCATAACCTCCCTGCTCTTATATTCTATACCTCAACTAATAAAGGAAAGGATTCCATATACCTTCTTAACCACCTTATTGACCTGTCCTGCTACCTTCAGGGATCTGTGGACATTGTTACGACCAGGTGAGAAGGGGTCTAGGGGGTTCCCTCTCAGCCTTTGCATAGTTTAACCGTAACGGGATTTAATTTGAAAACATGTGTTTTTAGGTCCCCCTTAGTGAATCCTTGTTCACTGCTCCAATTGTAAGGCAAAGTACTCAAAGATTTCCTTAGATTTAAACAAGAAAGGTAGAAATTTATTAATCTTAAACTCTAATCCGGTTAATGACTACGAATATGCGACGCGACCATGCTAGCATGCATGCGCGATAAGCACATGCAGATAGAGACAGAAAAAGTAGAAGGAATAAAGGGGAGAAGTCTGAAGCAATATCTGGTAAGTTACGGTCCTTTTAAGTTTAATGTGGAGTCTTTGGTTGCCGGTAAGTCTTACAATTTGTTGGGGCCCAGTTCACGCTTCCAGTTGTTCCGATGAAGGAATCTTTTTTTCTTTTAGAGGTTTACATGTCTTCTGTGAGTCTGGTGGCTTGGGAGGAAGCAAGAGACTTGCTTGTTTCAACTTCAGTTGCACACTGCCTTCTGAATTCAAACTGTCCTGTGGCTAATTCAAAAAACCTAGACCAGCCTGTTAGTTATGTGACCAGCTGGTTTAACCAATCCTGGCTCTGGATTGTATCATCTTAGCAGGGCCTGGAATGTGCTTCCTTACACCTTCAGTGTCTGGTGATCTAAATCCATTGGGTTAATTGGAACAGGGAATAGCCCTTTGTCTCCACAAGCAGTGTCTCTTAGTATGTAAATGTCATTCCAGCCCAGTGTCTGGTGATCTTCAAGTCATTTCTTCACTCCAGCAACAGTTTAAAATCAATGTTCGTATGACAAAATTCTTGGCAGGTGGAGGTCTACATGACAACATTTACTCCAAGGTCCCTCACTTCCTTTACACCTCGCAGTAATTTCCCATTAATTGCTTATTCCTTTGCCTTGTTTGACCTCCCCAAATGCATCACCTCGCAATTCTCTGGGTAGAATTCCATTTTCCACTTTTCTGACCAGGCCATCAATATCTTTCTATATCCATCGTCCTCGCTATCTACCACATGGCCAACCTTTGTATCGTCTGAAAACTTATTGATCATGCCCCTACATTTATGTCCAAATCATTAATAAATACCACAAAAAGCAGGAGACCCAGTACTGAGCCCTGCGGAATGCCACTGGAAACAGCCCTCCAGTTGCAAAAACACCTGTCACAATTACCATTTGTTTCCTGTCACTGAGCCAATTTTGTATTTGTCTTTATCTTGCTGTGTTTCCTTGGATCCCATGAGATTTTTTTTTTAAATCAGTCTGCCTTGTGGGACCTTGTCAAAAGCCTTGCTAAAATCCATGTAGACCACATCAACTGCACTATGCTCATCGATCTTCCTTGTTACTTCAAAAAATTCGATCAAGTTGGTCAGACAAGATCTTCCCTTAACAATTCCATGCTGACTATCCTTGATTAATCTGTGTCTTTCGAAGTGACAGTTTATCCTATCTCTCAGAATAGATTCCAATAATTTGCCCACTACTGAGGTTAAACTCTGGCCTCTAGTCAGTCTGTCCCTCACTCCCTTTTTAAATGGAGGTACAACGTTAGCAGTTCTCCAATCCTCTGGCACCACACCTGTATCCAGTGAGGACCGGAAAATGATGGTCAGGCCTCCCGCTATTTCCTTTCATGCTTCTTTTAACAGCCTGGGGTACATTTCATCCAGTCCTGGTGATTTATCAACTTTCAAGGATGCTAATCCCATTAATACATCCTCTCTCCCTATATTTATCACATCCAATACGTCACACCCCTCTTCCTTAACTACAATAGCTGCATCATCCCCCACTTTTGTGAAGACGGACGCAAAGGATTCATTCAGAACAACACCAACATCTTCTGCCCCTACACATAGGTTACCTTTTTGGTCTTTTATGGGCCATAGTCTTTCCTTAGTTATCCTCTTACTCTTAATGTATTGATAAAACATCTTTGGGTTCACCTTGATTTTGCTTGCCAATATTCTTTCATGCCCTCTCTTAGCTTTCCTAATTTCCTTTTTGATTTTGCCCTTCCATTTTCTATACTCTGCTTTCTGTAGCATTGAGTTCTCTGTTTCGGGCATAAGCTTTCCTTTTCTACCTTATCCTTGACCTGTAAATTCCATGGGGCTCTAGATTTGGCCATCCACCCTTTTTCTTTGTGGGAACATGTTTACTTTGAATCTCCCCTTTGCCTCCCACTGCTTTGACACTGATTTACCTTCAAGTAGCTGTTTCCAGTCCACTTTCGCTAAAGCACTCCTCAGCTTAGTAAAATTGGCTTTTCCCCAATTCAGAACTCTATCTCCTGTTCTATTCTTGTCCTTTTCCATAATAATGTTAAAACTGACTGAATTATGATCACTACCACCAAAATGCTCTCCCACTGGATGTTTGAAATGTTTAAGTGTTATTTGGATTTGGATTTTTGAAGAATTGCTAAGTTTATTTTAATTCCCTCCAAACTTTAATTATTGTAGTGCCGTTAATTTATTTGTCTTGTGTTTTTATTCCTTAATAGAACCTGATGGAAAAATCCCCTGGGCAGTTTCAATGAACAGCAACAAGGATAGAACTGATTCCGCGTCCCCACAGATGGTGCGAGCTAAATCTGGAGCAAATACCCTGCCTAAATATAATCCAAAACCTAGCAATGAAAGCAAAAGCACACTATCCAGTCGGCTATCCGAATCCAGCAGAGGTCCCATTTTCTCTGGAGATCCTAGACAAAGATCCTATATTACAACAGTTCAGCACCATTTGGTGGAATCCAAAGATGAAAAGACCAAGCTAGGTCCTCCCACTGCCCCTAAACCGAGGAAACTGCCATCCAACATCATCCTGAAAAGCTTCCACAAAAGCGATGGTCCTATGGTATCCAGTACAGACTCTCAGAATAGCTTTAAGATAACAAAAGGTACACCACGAAGCGATGGGTCTAATTTATCTAGGGATAACAGCACTGAAGGAGAAGTGCAACAGATCCGAATGGAAGCTTTGACCAAGCTAGGATTATTATCTGAGCCAGATGGGCAGAAGAACACCTCGGCAAGTACTCAAAGTCTGAAAAGAGAGTCAGTATCCATCAGTCAGACAGTCCCAACTGGTGATGAAATAAAAACCAACCAACCAGAAATGACTGTGAGGGACAATAAACCAAGTAGCCTGAAACATCCAAGTATTGGAATTCATCCTCCTTTGAATCGTTCAGTTGCCAGTGATGTTGATCATGGTATGAATGACACTGCTAATAAGCCAGCAAATGTGATTGTGGGGAATGTGAACAAAGCACAATGGCTGTTGGGTTTCACAAAATCGAGTAGCTTAAAAAGGTTTAACACAGCTGGTGAAAACATTCCTCCCACTGAGAGCCCAGGATCTGCCCTTAATCCTGGCATGAGCAACACTATCCCCATTGCCAGAAGATCAGCAAATGTAAGTGAAGGGCAAATGAAAAATATCAAGACACCACAATGGCAGTTGGGTGCCACAAAGACAAGTAGCTTAAAGAGGTTTGGCACAGCTAGTGACAATAACCAGCCCACTTTGTATTCTGACATTGCTCAAAACACTTCAGTTGCTACTGATGCTGTTCCTGGTCTGTTCAGACCTGTTAGGCCAAGACCTCTGTCAATATGTTCAGAAACAGATTTGTCAGTCAGGCACGGATATACATTACAGGCTGTATCATCTGATAAACCAAGTAGGAAGCCCTTCCCAATAACGATAAATCATATTTCAGCCAAATTTCAGAGATCTCCACCAAAGGGGCTTAATGTGCAAGTTACACCACAAGGACCAACCAGTAAGGACCACAGAGACGCATTGAGAAAACTTGGCCTTCTGAAAGAGTAAAAAGAAGTTAATACTGCACAGGATCCCATGGGCTTAATATATTATCTACTGGCACTAAGGCAGTTCAGCTAATGTGCTGGAAGCAAATTTACCCAAAATGGGCAATAATTTAACTAAGTACCATACTACAAGAAGCCATAGAGATAACTTGCTGAAATCTCCAGCTTGGAAATTAAGCTGTAGAATTAGAAATTGATATCTTTAACCAAATTGAAATGTGCAGTCTTATTTTGTATATTGAGTTAAATAAATAAAGCTCTTGCAGCCTTGCCTTTTTGATACATCAAACATTTTCTTTTTGCCTATTAACCTCATTCATTTTATGAGAGATGGCTGCCGACTGCCTGGTAATAAGGCAAGTCATCTATCTGCCTCATCTGGTTTTGAATGTGATGTGTGTCCAGGATTGGACTCTTTTCTCCATAGCCATAAACAACTGAGACTCATCTGTCGATTTTTAACTGGAGACTCCATCGCCTATTAACTTGAGTTGCTGGAAGTGATCCATTGTTCTTGTCTATATACAACGAAAGACCTCTGTCTGAATGAGACTTGCAGTAGAAATGAGAGAGTTTCAACAATATTCCCTTTTAAAAGTGACTTTTAAACTATAGCTGTCATTGTTCAGCAGAGAAGGAATTTTAGGTTTTATTGAAAACATCATTCTAATTATACTTTAAATGTATAATTAATTGTGCAATGCACTCTGAATATTTTATATAAGTGGAACTTTCTGTATAAATACTTCTGGCATCTCGTTAAATTCCAGCTAATCCCTATTATTGTGACGTTCCCTCCATCACCACAATTTTGTTAGGAATCCCATACAACCTACCATTAAACCTATTTAAATACTAGCTTTAATTCTGGTTAAAATACTTACCTTGTATAAATGTCAAACCTAGCATGTATTAAGACTTTAGTTAAATATTTGGAAATGAACTATTAACTCAATTATGTTCTTTTGAATTATCTGCCACAAATGTTGAATAAAAAACATTCTTTTTCAAAAGAATAATACTTGTCTTTTAGCACAAGTAAGTTCCAAGTATTTTTAAACTGTTCATTTATATTTACTAATAAACCTTTTTTCTATGATTAAGGGAATTGTGCAAACTACTGCTGATTTGTATGAATTTTGGAGAAGCAAAGATGAGAAATACTATGCTGCATTTTTTTTCCTACTTTCTCTTCTCTGCCCCCTAAAAATAACCTGTTCGCGTACCAACTGCTAAGTAAGTAGTAGACACCAACATTCTGGCTCTTTCCTTTTTCTCCTAGTCCAGTTTCTGTTCTTGGGCTAATTCCTGTCAACTGTTTGACAATGACATTTATCAGAACTATATTCCCTTGGCAAACACTAAGCATAGATTGCTTTGGTCTCTTTAGAATATTTAACAAAAACTAACTGCATACTGCCTAATTCAGAGGGATATCTGTAAAGCTGCACCATCTGTTGAACTTCTGCAAAACACCATTGACCACAGGCACATGTCAATTGACTATTCTATGTAATGGGTGGCTTGTATCCAGTATATTTACTTGACTGGAATTAAAATGAGCCAGTTATTAATGTATAATAGTATATGGAGTAAGAGAAGCTGCTTTAATAAATCTGTTGATAGCAGTGGCCCACTTAAAAACTGATCATGGAAGGAATAGATTGGCTTTTCAATTTATGTATATAAGCATTCAGTTTTAGGTTAGGGAACATTTAGTGCAGCTATGCATACCAAGGGTAAAGGTTAGTGAATAGTACCAACCAATCAACCCTTAAAGTCTGAGTTAACTAGCTGCAATAGCTTGGTGTTCCACAATTTGTATTTTTTTTTTAAAAGGAGTTTTAATCAGCATAGCATAACTTTACAAAGAGCCAGGAGTAATGGCTTTTCTGGGCTTCCCTGCACTCCAGCCCCTAATTCCACCAATCATTCAGTGAGTTTCATGAACAAACAGCTAAACCATTGCAAACCATGTCTATCCCAAGTTCAATCCCCTATCTATGTGGAGTTAAAGGCAGTGGTAAGGCTGCTACAATTAGCTCTGTGCCTGTGAGTTAGGGAGGGGAAACTAAGCCAAGACTTCTGGTCCCAACTACTATCCAGTAGCTCCCTGATAGAAGCATATGTTTATACTTCAGATCAAGACTGGATAGTGCTCAGCCATGATCCTCCCATGTATGGTCAAATGGCCTCTGACACTCAGTCAATGCTCGTATGAATAATGGTCACTCAGCTGAGGTATTACAGGAGAACTAGTACTTATGTCACTAAGTTAGGGTTGCCAACACTGGTTTTATCACATGACACCCTGTCCTTAGGCTCCCAGCATTGGTTGCCTGACATGCCCATCTTCAATGTGCTCTGCCTTTCCAGGACAAGTTGGACAGGGAATGGACTCTTTGGTAGTTCTTGACCAACATTCAAACCCTCTCTTTTATTTCTCACTTTTTTAATAAGTTTTCAAAGAAAAAAACACACTTTATCAATTCCCTTATGATTTTTCTTCTGGGTTGCTTGAGCAGTGCTTGGGAGACTAATCTTCTGTTCCTACAGCCTCCAGGATAATCCTCGAGGGCTGCCAGGAGGAGTTAAAATTGTCAAGAAAACCTACCTGAATTGGTTTACAACATAATTTAATTGAGATATATTGGTAATCAGGAATCTTTTAAAGAACAAAATTCTTCATAAGTAGAATCAGAGCAGCCAATGATGCTTGTTAGTAGCTGCATCTAATTTGCCTAGTTCCAAAGAAGTACCTGGTTTAATGCAAAACAATTTTTTTGAATGAGGTGGGGGCAGTGAGGTGAAAGATATAGAAGTGTTTCAGCACATTGATCATGCAAGCAGTGTGACATTTACTGACTAGAATAATCATCTGTTATGATGCAATTAAAATATTTAGCAATATTGATCTGACCAGTAATAAGATATTTGTCCTGTTAACTTTTACAAGAAAGGATAATGGGGCTGGAGTTGTAAGTTGAGCAGGTAAATGAGTAACACTTAAGTGTCTCTCTCAAATTGTTTTTCAATGTAGCTTTATACTAAAATATGTAATGTGACATAGATATGAGTTTCTAATTTGTTAAAAACACAATAAAACTTCACACTAAAATGATTGAATGAAGTGTACACTTTGGGGGAACTAGGGGTTTGTTTAAGGAATCCTGATGGGAGGGTCACAAATGATCTGTTTTTATGTAAACCACCAGTCATGTGAGTTCTGTTTATAAAATATATCACTGAGTTTCAACAAACTGGGTCTGCAATGGCTCCAGTAATAGTTGACCAAAGGCGCAAATCACTGCTTTACTTAGAATTTATTGTATAAAGCAGAATCAATTAGTCTGCTTATTTTATAATCTTACTAAGTCAGAATGGGGGGGAAATGACTTCTTTACTTATCAACCCTCACGTTGAAGCAAAATGACAACTTTCAGCGTTGAGCACTTTACATTATATTTGCAAATGGCGACTACCTCCGCTGGGGGGAAAAATGACGCCCAAGTTGCACAACTGATATAGTAATATGATGACTCACTTAGAACAGGAGAGCTTCTCTGCATGATTGTGAATGGAAATTTGTGTCCTGGCAAATAGTTGACCACTAACTCACTTGGTTTGGGACCATTTTTTTTCCTTATTTCCCTTCCAGTGTTTCTTTACACAAATAATGTAAATAGTAAATGTTACCATTAAACAAGGGTGGAACAATAATTGAACAGTAAAGCTTGTTGGCAGAAGATAATCTGGCACATCTACTTTTCACTGTCAATGGCAAGACCTTTGTTTGAACTTGTAAATTTTCCACTGATTGTATTATAATGCTTACATGGTTGAAACATGTGAGGCTACTGGTGGAAATCAAGGGTGGGGCATCCAGCTCAGAACAAAGTGTAGGTTAGAAATAAAACCCCATATATATGTTAAAGAAAGCAGAATTCCCCATCACCAATGGCTGAGTCGATAGATGCACGGCCTACCAGTGTGGTAATGAGTAATTCAAACTAGGAAAATCCTGCTGAGGGCTGAATTAACTAAGCCAGGACAGTAATGGGGTACCTAATTTGGATTTTGTACCTTGTTTTTAAAAGGTTGGTGGGGTGGGAGGGAAATCAACCTAGATCTGTGCTCTTGAGCACTATCCAGTGACCCTTAAGTGAAAATGTACACAAATGGATGCAAAGTAGTGTAGAGTTGAAGTCTGTCCTGATACTGCATAATGCCATAACCTGCCAGCTCTTGCTGTGTAAGCTCAGATGCAATGATATTGTTCTAATTCTAGTTATACAGTACATCATGTACAGGATAATTGACTTTACATGATGCATTTTTCCAAGATTTTTGATTAGACTTTTTTAAATCTGCATAAATATTTTGTGATGTATGCCTCATGAGCAAATGTGCCCACTAAGCTGAACAGGAGCAACTGAAGTTTGGAATTGTGTGTGTTTAGTAATTTATTAGCACAACCCTAAACTTGCACCGTCCAGAAATAAGTAATTTTTTGATAACCTACCCTATCGCCTCAATTATAACCCAACCCACACTGGGAGTTGTGGCATACATATCGATGTGCTCATAATTACATACTGAAAATGAGCATCCTGCTCATTGAAGGTTGGCACATCTAATATCGCCCACCAGAAAATGCATCAGGACTCAAATCTGTATATTTCTGGTGGGGGCAGACTTTGACTCATTTCACTCTTCTATCCCAATATTACCCGAAATCAGGCTGAGGAAAATTCTACTTTGTGAGTATCAACAATCTATTCAAACACCGGGAACATCACTGCCATCTTGATATTGTATTTACCCAACAGCCATGTGTGCACTTTTATTTATTATTTATTCATTCATGGGATGTGGGCATTGCTGGTAAGGCCAGCATTTATTGCCCATTCTCTAATTGTCCTTGAAAAGGTGGTGGTGAGCTTCTTGAACCGCTGCAGTCCATGTGCTGAAGGTACTACCACAGATGGACTTCCAAGATTTTGACCCAGTGACGATGCAGAAACAGCAATGTATTTCCAAACCAGGATGGTGTGGGACTTGGAGGGAAATTTGTGGGTGGTGATGGTGTTTCCATGCATCTGCTGCCCTTGTTCTTCTAGGTGGTAGAGGGCATGGGTTTGGGATGGTGCTGTTGAAGAAGTTTTGTGAGTTGCTGCAGTGAATCTTGTAAATGGTACACACTGCAGCCATGTTGCGCCAGTGGTGGAGGAAATGAATATTTAAGGTGACGAATGGGTTGCCGATCAAGTGGGCTACTTGGACCTGAATAATGTCAAGCTTCTTGTGTGTTCTTGGAGTTTATGCAGGCAAGTGGAGAATATTCCATCATACTCCTGATTTGTGCCTTGTAGATGGTGGAAAGGCTTTGAGACATCAGAAGGTGAGTCATTCACCGCAGAATATCTAGCCTTTGATCTGCTTTTATAGCCACAGTATTTATGTGACCCATCCAGTTAAGTTTCTGGTCAAAGGTCTCCCCCCATCCCCCCACCAGGATATTGATAGTGGGGGATTCGATGATGGTAATTAATGCTATTGAATATCAAGGGGAGGTGGTTAGATTTTCTTTAGTTGAAGATGGGCATTGTCTGGAACTTATGTGGTGTGAATATTACTTGCCACTTACCAGCCCAAATCTAAATGTTGTCCAGGTCTTGATGCATACGGACATCGTCTGCTTCATTATCTGAGGAGTTGGCAATGGTACTGAACACTATACAATCATCACTTCATCCTCATTTCTGACTTTACAATGGAGGGAAGGTCATTGAACAAGCTGAAGATGGTTGGGCCTAAAACGCTGCCCAGGAACTCCTGCAACAATATCCTGAGGTTGAGATAATTGGCTTCCAACAACCACAAATGTCTTTGTGTGCTATGTAGGACTCCAGCCAGTGGAGAGCTCTCCCCCGATTCTTTGATTTCAATTTTATAATGTCTCCTTGATGACACACTCAGTCAAAGGTTGCCTTAATGTTGAGTAGTTACTTGCACCTCAATTCTGGAATTCAGCTCTTTTGTCTATATTTGGACTGAGGCTGTAATGAGGTCTGGAGCAGAATGGTCCTGGTGGAACCCAAACTGGGAATCCGATAGCATGTTCTTGGTTTGTAGATGCTGCTCTATAGCATTGCTGGTGCTATCTACCATCGCACTGCTGATTGAAAGTCGTCTGATCAGGTGGTAATTGGCTGGATTGGATTTGTACTGTTCTTTGTGGACAGATCTGAGTAATTTTCCACATTGTTGGGTAGATGCCAGTGTTGGAGCTGTATTGGAACAGTTTGGCTATGGGCGCGGCTAGTTCTGGAGCACAAATTTTCAGAACTACAGCCACGCTATTGTCGGGGCCAATAGCCTTTGCTGTATCCAGTGTGCTTAGCAATTTCTTTATCATGTGCAGTGCATCTAATTGGCTGAAGCATGGATCTGTGATAATGGGGACCTCAGGAGGAGGCGGAGATGAACCATCCACTTGGCACTTCTAGCTGAAGATTGTTACAAATGCCAAGTCTTGTCTTTTGCATTGACCTGCTGGGTTCCGCTATCATTGAGGATGGGGATATTCGTCGAACCTCCTCCTCCTGTTAGATGTTTAATTGTCCACCACCATTCACAACTGGTTGTGGCAAGACTACAGAGCTTTGATCTGATCCAATGGTTGTGGGTTCACTTAGCTCTGTCTATAGCATGCTGCTTTTGCTGTTTATCATTCATATTGTCCTGTGCTGTCGCTTCATTTTGAGGTACTATTGGTGCTGCTCCTGGCATGCTCTTCTGCACCCCTCATTGAAGCAGGACTGGTCCCCGGGATTGATGGTAATGGTGGACTGAGGGCTAAGCCAGGTCTCAGATTGTCGGTTACAGATTGTGGTGGAATCTTATTCTGCTGCTGCTGAAAAGCCCACAGCATCTCAAGAATGCCCAGTTTTGAATTGGTAGATCTGTTCTGAATCTATACCACTTAGTACAGTGTGATATTAGTTACTAGTTCAGTACCATAACCACTAGGCTAACATACCCCACTTTTCAGCAGGAGTCGTCAGCCAACAGGACAGGGAACGCTGGTCAGTTACATCTAGTCAAGTCCAGGGTTAATGGGACAATTTCTAGTACATCTACTGTTATCCTGTCTGAGTTTAGCTAACTCCATGCAGACACTGAAGTCAGAGGGTGGTAGTAGATGGAAAGTATTCAGCATGGAGCTCGGTGACCAGTGGTGTTCCACAAGGACCTGTTCTGGGACCTCTGCTCTTTGTGATTTTTATAAATGACTTGGATGAGAAAGTGGAAGACTGGGTTAGCAAGTTTGCCGATGACATGAAGGTTGCTGGAGTTGTGGATAGTGTGGAAGGCTGTTATAGTTGCAAAGGGACATTGACAGGATGCAGAGCTGGGCTGAGAAGTGGCAGATGGAGTTCAACCTGGAAAAGTGTGAAGTGATTCATTTTGGAAGGTCGAATTTGAATGCGGAATACAGGCTTAAAGACAGGATTCTTGGTAGTGTGGAGGAACAGAGGGATCTTGGGGTCCATGTCCATAGATCGCTCAAAGTTGCCACCCAAGTTGACAGGGTTGTTAAGAAGGCGTATGGTGTGTTGGCTTTCATTAACAGGGGGATTGAGTTTAAGAGCCGCGAGGTTATGCTGCAGCTCTATAAAGCCCTGGTTCGACCACACTTGGAATATTGTGTTCAGTTCTGGTCGCCTCATTATAGGAAGGATGTAGAAGCTTTAGAGAGGGTGCAGAGGAGATTTACCAGGATGCTGCCTGGACTGGAGGGCATGTCCTACGAAGAAATATTGAGGGAGCTAGGGCTTTTCTCATTGGAGCGAAGAAGGATGAGAGGTGACTTGATAGAGGGGCATAGATAGAGTGGATAGCCAGAGACTTTTTCCCAGGGTGGAAAGGGCTATCACCAGGGGGCATAATTTTAAGGTGATTGGAGGAATGTTTCGGGGAGATGTCAGAGGTAGGTTCTTTACACAGAAAGTGGTGGGTGCGTGGAATGCGCTGCCAGCGGTGGTAGTAGAAGCAGATACATTAGGGGCATTTAAGCGACTCTTGGATAGGTACGCAGATGACACTTCATGTCATAGGTAGAATGAAGGGTAGGTAGTTAGTTTGATCTTAGAGTAGGTTAAAGGTTCAGCACAACATCGTGGGCCGAAGGGCCTGTACTGTGCTGTACTGTTCTATGTTCTATGTTCAAGGTGTTCTTGTCTGTTAGGGGTATGGTAGCATAATGAGTATGTCACTGGTCTAGTAATTCAGAGGCCTCAACTAATGATCTGGAGATATGAGTTCCAAATCCCACCGTGGCACCTGAAGAGTTTAAATTCCATTATTTAAATAAAACCTGTAATAAAAAGCTAGTGGTGACCATGAAACTACCGGATTGTTGTAAAAATCCATCTCATTCGTACATCTCCTTTATTGAAGGAAAACAGTCACTCTTATGTGACTCTACATGTGACTCTAGATCCACAGCACTGTGGTTTACTCTTAACTGCTGTCTGAAATGGCCTAGCAAGTCACTCAGTTGTATTCAAGAAGTTGGCTCACTACCACCTTCTCAAGGGCAATTAGGGCTACGCAATAAATGCCAGTGATGCCCATATACTGTGATTGAAAAGAAAAGTCAAACTAAGCACTGCGTTCACCAACAGCCATTGGAGGAGAGAGGAAATCAAACTTTAATTATAACCAACAGTTGCTTTTGTGAAGTGAAAGTTGGATAGAACCATGCTTCAGTTCCTCTTCCATTATGATAGTTAACAATGATGAGACAATATGTTATACTAAGTATTTGGTTACTACTATAATGTCTTCTGTAGGGAATTAAACCAGAATGTATTTTCTCCTGAAAAGAATCGTTTTTAAAAATCACAAAACACTGCTAAAACTTGTATAAACTTTAATCCAAGATCAATATTTACAGAAAGACAAGTGAATGAATGGCAACTTAAATAACAAGTAATCAGCAAAATAATAGCTTCACTTTCATAGCAGATCTATATATGGGTGTCACCCATTAATGGTTTGAGTGCTATTCTAGCCTCTTACAGGCAATTCTGCACTTGCAACTCTGAGGCATTGATTAAATACATCTTCATTTCGTTCTGCAGAAGTAACATTTTTGAATCTGCCGCAGCAATTTTTAAACAATAGAAAATTAGTTCTATTCTGATACAAAATTGGAAAAAATTAAATTTCATTTTCTCTTAACAATAGCTTTCATTTATCTAGCACCTTTAACATAGAAAATGGCACAAGGCACTTGTCAGGGAAGGGAGTGGGGGACTAAATAATGGAATGGACATTAATCCAAATCGGGAAAAAAAGTCCTTAAATGGGTTTTGATAAGGATTTTACATTCCTGCTATTGAGTTGATACCAAAATCAATTCAATAAGGTAAACTGCTTTTAAGGTTTGAATAGTTTTACTTGGAATAATGTGTTCGTATTATAGTGGTATCCTGTTATTAGGCCATATTAGAATAGACCGATGTTAAATGTAATTCAAGCTGGCTTTATGTACAGGAATAGGTACAACTAATGATCACAACAGATATCCTTATGTTGCAGCAGTGACAACACTTCAAATGTATTGCATTGGCTGTGAGGTTCTTTGGACTTTTGACGCTTTTAGAAGCGGAAAATTAGAAGCAAGTTATTTCTTTCTGCTTTTCTTTTAAATGAATTGGAAATGAAGTGGACTTGGTAAACATTTGACCGTATAATGTGAGATTTACAAATTCTGCAATTTATTATAATCTTTGGAATATTTGAAATATAATTCTACAGTTGTTAATAGATTAATTTTCCTCTGTGCCAAAAATGTCTTTCAAAGACTTCCTCTCGTTGTTTGTTTATTTTATTTGGAGATACAGCACTGAAACAGGCCCTTCGGCCCACCGAGTCTGTGCCGACCATCAACCACCCATTTATACTAATCCTACATTAATCCCATATTCCTATCACATCCCCACCTTCCCTCAATTCCCCTACCTATACTAGGGGTAATTTATAACGGCCAATTTACCTATCAACCTGCAAGTCTTTGGCTGTGGGAGGAAACCGGAGCCCCCGGTGAAAACCCACACGGTCACAGGGAGAACTTGCAAACTCTGCACAGGCAGTGTCCAGAATTGGACCCAGGACGCTGGAGCTGTGAGGCTGCGGTGCTAACCACTGCGCCACTGTGCTGCCCAGCACAGTTATGCAGCACTTCAAGCAAGGAATTGAGGGGGTAATAGCTGAACATAAAAATCAGTACACTATTGAATCATTATAGAAGTTTAACAACTATTATAATATTTTAGGTTAGAATACTTTTTTCTGATGCTTATGCCAGTTGAAACTCAAAATGGAATGTGTATTGATTACCATTGTCATGGAAACAGAACAAACATTCCATACAGCATTCTGTTCATTGGAAGTGGTTTCTGAGTTTAGAGAGCAGTGCTGCTGATATCTAGGAGAGCGACAATGATTGTTATATACTTATCTTTCGTAATACTTTTTTTCTTATTTATTTATAAAGTTCAACTCTTCCAACAAAAATTAGCTGCGCGTGTAATTCAGAGGCAGCAAAAATTGCACATCAATTAAGATTTTTTTTTAAACTGAGGCACTTGAAAATAGGAATAGAACAAAACTCAGAACGAGAAGTCACAAAAACAAGCAAATTACTGTCCAATGCTATCTTCGAGAGGAATATATCACTGCATAGTTGAATTGCGAGTCTCCAAGATCAGAATACTCAGATGAGGATCCTCCGAATCCCAAGATCTAAGGATGTAAAGGCTAGCCAAAGGCAAATATCTACCATGAGTGGAGAAAAGCAATCATAGAAAATGAGAAGAAACGAGGTCAAAAGCCTACCTGAAAAACCACAACTATGAGAAAGTGCTGGAAGTTTTTCAGGAAGACTGAAACAATGAGTAACATTTTATGATATTAACTTATTTTCTTCTGACATAACTCCTACTGTATTGACAATTTCCTCTTCAGTCAGTAGGCAGGGAGACATCTTTGCAAATGTTGCTAAAGAAACTTGTTTGAAAATTTCACCCAAGAATGGCAGAATGCATTATTTTATAGGATACTTAATCCTCCCTCATGGAGATGGCTCTGCTGAGATGGGAAATTCAGCTGTGGTGGAAAAATGAATAAAGATTTATAAAATAGTGCCTGTGTTGTCAATTCACTTCACATTACTAGTTGGGATTTCTACAGAGAAACAATAGCCCTGCTTATTAAATGTTACTTGTAGTTCTAAATTGATCGTCCAATAGCAGTCTTTAGTCTGTTTCATCTCATGACATTATTTCAAATAGATTATCACTCTAAACTCTTTGTCAATTGTATGAAGTAATGTTTCCTCTGTAAGCCTCTAACATAAGCATACTCCAGGACTGAGAAGTAACAATGGGGGAAATGTTATGCTCTCCTCCACATTGAGTTTGCAAGCAGGGAGAGTATATAATTGGACGGGATGGTGGCGGCTGGTGACAAGCCTTCCCGCCCCACTGCCAATTGAGGCCCGTAAGTGGGAAATTAATGCCTAATTAAGGGCCTCATCCTACCACCGCCAGCATTAGCCCCAGCGGCAGATGGGCCTGTCGTCACACAGGGAGCATGTCAAGCAAACCTGCGCGCATTACTTGCTGGCTCCGGGGCCTGCTGAGAGCCACCCGTCTCCCCTGCAACCCCCACATGACAAAACCCCTCCCGCTGTGACATATCTGTGGCCTGTTCCCAGCGCCTCAGTTGAGTCCAGTACTGGCAGCAACCACCACCTCTGTGGTGGCGCTACTCACTGAATGAGCTGCCAGCCTTTGATTAGTTGACAACTCCCAGCAGGTGGGACTTATGTCGCTGCTGTCCGCTTCAGTACCTAATTGGCACTTGATTTGCTGGGCCTTCCCCAGAGGAGGCGCCGCGGGGCTCTTGCCAGCACATTTGCCGGTGGTCGAGACTCCTGTTGCCAAGAGAAAATCCCAGTGAGTTTAAAAACTCCTTTAAAAATGGTTAAAAAATCAAATGGAGTGATAGTTGATATCCTGAGAAACTATTCGTCCCTTTTGGCCCCGTGCTATCCAGTATACAGTACTGTGTGTGGCATGTGGAGATTGAACTCAACACAAAATGAACTTATCTTAACAGTACCATTCTATGTCACTCCCTCCTCACTCCTTCCATCTTCTCTTCAACCTACAGTCCCAAGTTTTTGAAAACGTAGCTCAGTTTTTCTCTTTTTTTGCCAACCCAGATTGTCTCCATAGCCCTGAATCTAGAATTCTAAATAACAAAAAGAAAATGCTGGAGTGGTAGCTAACATATTCACTTTACCAGACTCAACAATGGGCACTCAATTCTGACCAACAGACTTGTGATGATGAACTTTAGCAGGTATTTTAGTAAGATATGAGCTAAAATGTGTATGTTTTGAAAATCAAATCCAAGAGTTTTCATTGAATCTTACAGCATGGGAGGAGGCCATTCAGCCTATCATGACTGTGCTGGTATATTAGAACATTAGAACATTACAGCGCAGTACAGGCCCTTCGGCCCTCGATGTTGCGCCGATCATCTGACCTACACTATTCCATTTTCATCCATATGTCTATCCAATGACCACTTAAATGCCCTTAAAGTTGGCGAGTCTACTACTGTTGCAGGCAGGGCGTTCCACGCCCCTACTACTCTCTGCGTAAAGAAACTACCTCTAACATCTGTCCTATATCTTTCACCCCTCAACTTAAAGCTATGTCCCCTCGTGTTTGCCATCATCATCCGAGGAAAAAGACTCTCACTATCCACCCTATCTAACCCTCTGATTATCTTGTATGTCTCTATTAAGTCACCTCTCCTCCTCCTTCTCTCTAACGAAAACAACCCCAAGTCCCTCAGCCTTTCCTCGTCAGACCTTCCTTCCATACCAGGCAACATCCTAGTAAATCTCCTCTGCACCCTTTCCAAAGCTTCCACATCCTTCCTATAATGCGGTGACCAGAACTGCACGCAATACTCAAGGTGCGGCCTCACCAGAGTTTTGTACAGCTGCATCATGACCTCGTGGCTCCGAAACTCGATCCCCCTGCTAATAAAAGCTAACACACCATATGCCTTCTTAACAGCCCTATTAACCTGGGTAGCAACTTTCAGGGATTTATGTACCTGGACACCAAGATCTCTCTGCTCATGTACACTACCAAGAATCTTCCCATTAGCCCAGTACTCTGCATTGCTGTTACTCCTTCCAAAGTGAATCACCTCACACTTCTCCACATTAAACTCCATTTGCCATCTCTCAGCCCAGCTCTGCAGCCTATCTATGTCCCTCTGTACCCTACAACACCCTTCGACACTATCCACAACTCCACCGACCTTCGTGTCATCCGCAAATTTACTAACCCACCCGGAGGACTGGAGAATTGCTAATGTTGTCCCCTTGTTTAAGAAGGGTAGCAGGGATAATCCAGGTAATTATAGACCAGTGAGCCTGACGTCAGTGGTAGGGAAGCTGCTGGAGAAGATACTGAGGGATAGGATCTATTCCCATCTGGAAGAAAATGGGCTTATCACTGATAGGCAACATGGTTTTGTGCAGGGAAGGTCATGTCTTACCAACTTAATAGAATTCTTTGAGGAAGTGACAAAGTTGATTGATGAGGGAAGGGCTGTCGATGTCATATACATGGACTTCAGTAAGGCGTTTGATAAGGTTCCCCATGGCAGGCTGATGGAGAAAGTGAAGGCGCATGAGGTCCAAGGTGTACTAGCTAGATGGATAAAGAACTGGCTGGGCAACAGGAGACAGAGAGTAGTGGTAGAAGGGAGTTTCTCAAAATGGAGACGTGTGACCAGTGGTGTTCCACAGGGATCCGTGCTGGGACCACTGTTGTTTGTGATATACATTAATGATTTGGAGGAAAGTATAGGTGGACTGATTAGCAAGTTTGCAGATGACACTAAGATTGGTGGAGTAGCAGATAGTGAAGGGGACTGTCAGAGAATACAGCAGAATATAGATAGATTGGAGAGTTGGGCAGAGAAATGGCAGATGGAGTTCAATCAGGGCAAATGCGAGGTGATGCATTTTGGAAGATCCAATTCAAGAGTGAACTATACAGTAAATGGAAAAGTCCTGGGGAAAATTGATGTCCAGAGAGACTTGGGTGTTCAGGTCCACTGTTCCCTGAAGGTGGCAACGCAGGTAAATAGAGTGGTCAAGAAGGCATACGGCATGCTTTCCTTCATCGGACGGGGTATTGAGTACAAGAGTTGGCAGGTCATGTTACAGTTGTATAGGACTTTGGTTCGGCCACATTTGGAATACTGCGTACAGTTCTGGTCGCCACATTACCAAAAGGATGTGGATGCTTTGGAGAGGGTGCAGAGGAGGTTCACCAGGATGTTGCCTGGTATGGAGGGCGCTAGCTATGAAGAGAGGTTGAGTAGATTAGGATTATTTTCATTAGAAAGACGGAGGTTGAGGGGGGACCTGATTGAGGTGTACAAAATCATGAGAGGTATAGACAGGGTGGATAGCAAGAGGCTTTTTCCCAGAGTGGGGGATTCAATTACTAGAGGACACGAGTTCAAAGTGAAAGGGGAAAAGTTTAGGGGGGATATGCATGGAAAGTTCTTTACACAGAGGGTGGTGGGTGCCTGGAACGCGTTGCCAGCGGAGGTGGTAGATGCGGGCACGATGGCGTCTTTTAAGATGTATCTAGACAGATACATGAATGGGCAGGAAGAAAAGAGATACAGAACCTTAGAAAATAGGCGACATGTTTAGAGAGAGGATCTGGATCGGCGCAGGCTTGGAGGGCCGAAGGGCCTGTTCCTGTGCTGTAATTATCTTTGTTCTTTGTTCTACACCCTCATCCAGGTCATTTATAAAAATGACAAACAGCAGTGGCCCCAAAACAGAACCTTGCGGTACACCACTAGTAACTAAACTCCAGGATGAACATTTGCCATCAACCACCACCCTCTGTCTTCTTTCAGCTAGCCAATTTCTGATCCAAAGCTCTAAATCACCTTCAACCCCATACTTCCGTATTTTCTGCAATAGCCTACCGTGGGGAACCTTATCAAAATCCTTACTGAAATCCATATACACCACATCCACGGCTTTACCCTCATCCACCTGTTTGGTCACCTTCTCGAAAAACTCAATAAGGTTTGTGAGGCACGACCTACCTTTCACAAAACCGTGCTGACTATCGCAAATGAACTCATTCTTTTCAAGATGATTATAAATCCTATCTCTTATAACCTTTTCCAACATTTTACCCACAACCGAAGTAAGGCTCACAGGTCTATAATTACCAGGGCTGTCTCTACTCCCCTTCTTGAACAAGGGGACAACATTTGCTATCCTCCAGTCTTCCGGCACTATTCCTGTCGACAATGACGACATAAAGATCAACGACAAAGGCTCTGCAATCTCCTCCCTGGCTTCCCAGAGAATCCTAGGATAAATCCCATCTGGCCCAGGGGACTTATCTATTTTCACTCTTTCCAAAATTGCTAACACCTCCTCCTTGTGAATCTCAATCCCATCTAGCCTAGTAGGCTGTATCTCAGTAATCTCCTCGGCAACATTTTCTTTTTCTACTGTAAATACTGACGAAAAATATTCATTTAACGCTTCCCCTATCTCCTCTGATTCCGCACACAACTTCCCACTACTATCCTTGATTGGCCCTGTTCTAACTCTTATCATTCTTTTATTCCTGATATACCTATAGAAAGCCTTAGGGTTTTCTTTGATCCTATCCGCCAATGACTTCTCGTGTCCTCTCCTTGCTCTTCTTAGCCCTCCCTTTAGATCCTTCCTGGCTAGCTTGTAACTCTCAAGCGCCCTAACTGAGCCTTCACGTCTCATCCTAACATAAGCCGCCCTCTTCCTCTTGACAAGCGCTTCAATTTCTTGAGTAAACCACGGCTCCCTCGCTCGACAACTTCCTCCCTGCCTGACAGGTACATACTTATCAAGGACACGCATTAGCTGCTCCTTGAATAAGCTCCACATTTCGTTTGTGCCCATCCCCTGCAGTTTCCTTCCCCATCCTACACATCCTAAATCTTGCCTAATCGCGTCATAATTTCCTTTCCCCCAGCTATAATTCTTGCCCTGCGGTATATACCTGTCCCTGCCCATCGCTAAGGTAAACCTAACCGAATTGTGATCACTATCGCCAAAGTGCTCACCTACATCTAAATCGAACACCTGGCCGGGTTCATTACCCAGTACCAAATCCAATGTGGCATCGCCCCTGGTTGGCCTGTCCACATACTGTGTCAAAAAACCCTCCTGCACACACTGGACAAAAACAGACCCATCTAAAGTACTCGAACTATAGTATTTCCAGTCAATATTTGGAAAGTTAAAGTCCCCCATAACCACTACCCTGTTACTCTCGCTCCTGTCAAGAATCATCTTCGCTATCCTTTCCTCTACATCTCTGGAACTATTCGGAGGTCTATAGAAAACTCCCAACAGGGTGACCTCTCCTCTCCTGTTTCTAACCTCGGCCCATACTACCTCAGTAGACGAGTCCTCAAACGTCCTTTCTGCCGCTGTAATACTTTCCTTGATTAACAATGCCACACCCCCCCCTCTTTTACCCTCTTCTCTGTTCTTACTGAAACATCTAAATCCCGGAACCTGCAACATCCATTCCTGCCCCTGCTCTACCCATGTCTCTGAAATGGCCACAACATCAGGATCCCAGGTACCAACCCATGCTGCAAGCTCACCCACCTTATTCCGGATGCTCCTGGCGTTGAAGTAGACACACTTTAAACCAAGTTCTTGCTTGCCAGTGCCCTCTTGCGTCCCTGTAACCTTATCCCCTACCTCACTACTCTCAACAGCCTGTACACTGGAACTACAATTTAGGTTCCCATTCCCCTGCTGATTTTGTTTAAACCCCCCCGAAGAGCACTAACAAATCTCCCCCCCAGGATATTGGTACCCCTCTGGTTCAGGTGAAGACCATCCTGTTTGTAGAGGTCCCACCTACCCCAGAAAGAGCCCCAATTATCCAGGAAACCAAAACCCTCCCTCCTACACCATCCCTGCAGCCACATGTTCAACTCCTCTCTCTCCCTATTCCTCTCTTCGCTAGCAGGAATAGGGGAGTTATTTTAAGATTTTTACATAAAAGAGATTTGAGCATTCACTTTCAACCCTCCAGCTGCTCCAATCTACTCTAACTACTGGAATCAGTTGTGTTTGGCACAATTACTGTCATACCTCTTTCAATAAAATTTGCCTACTATTGAAGAAGTGAAGTGGTTTTATTTGTGCCGAACCAGTTTTACAGAACAGTAGTGGTTCTAGTGGTAAGGCGCCAACCTGATGACATCTCAAACTATTTTGGATCTGACCTCAACAGGTTTTAACTGAATTGCAACCGCACACCCATTATAGTCAACTAGACATTTATGGCAATTAAGGGAGAAGAATAATTAAATATACTTAACAATTTTATGATCTTGCAATCATATTTATTTACATATCTTTAGATGTAAATTAAAAAGAGACATATCTGATAGGTTGCTATGTGCAGGGTAGTGTTATTGGGACTTGTTGGCATTACTGCATTCTGTATATATAAGATCACATCTGCCACTGCACCTCCAGGTACCAATATACTTCAATAAAAACAATTACATTGGCAGGAGAGTATTGGGCTCTCACACTGTGTGATAAAGTTAGCCAGTGCTCATGCGACTGTTACAGTACATGCCCATTAGCAAGGGCAGCATAGAGACCAGCAGTAGTGGCGCCTTACTAAGACCAAAGAGGGAAAGCTCCAATGAAGTGGGATGTGAGAAAAGATTTATGAAACAGTGACTCGAGAGGTTGGTTCAGTGCGCTGAATCAAATCCAGGAGCGCCAAAGAATATTTTGCTGTTTAGTCATTGTTTGTACTGCAATAAAACATTTACAGCTTGTGTGTTTTGCCCAAGTGGTTTAAAGGACAAACACGCAACCTGGTGTGGAGCACAGCTATAATATTCAGGAGCGTTACAGTTCTGGTCTCTGGTCCATGTTGAGTTAGCTGATCTGAGCCAGGGCAGTAGTCATGGCTTAATATTGCCACTGCATTTCCGGACAAAGAAAGGGGGAAATGAGTATTTCATTCCTACTCCTTATTGTTAACAGTCCCCACTAGAAGCTTTATTGGTATGAACTTTGGATGAAGATAGGAATCTCCTTGGCAGGATCTGTGAACACTAGTGGGGCATAAAATTATTGACATTTGTGTAAGTCTGTTGATAGCTTTGGAGTCATAAGAGAGCAAGAGTCAGCACCATCAGGACAAGAGATCAGAACATGAGAAAAAATATATTTTAGTGCTGCAACTTTACCATCAGTTTTACATCATAATAAAATTACAGCCGTTGCAAACAGCAGAAACAGTAGGGAGTAATTTTACTGTAACTGTTCCAGTGTGAAACTAATGGGATAGGATTGGCCATCTGTTTCGCACTCCACCAGATTTTACTTTCAATTGACTTCACGTAGTTATAGAATCATAGAATTTTACAACAAAAGCAATGTTTTTGTTAAGTTGCGCGTGTGTGAAGTTGAACAGCAGCCTGAAATGTACCATTAGGCCTTGTTCCATGTTAAATACTGTGCATGTGGGGCCACGCAAAAAAATTTAAAGGTACTGTGTATTGAAAAAAGTGGCTGCGCACAACAATGAAATTTGAAAGCGAACATTGATAGAAAGAAGGCCATTCAGCCTATTGCGTCCATGTTGACTCTTTTAATGAGCTATCCAATTAGTTTCAACATGGGGCTGTTTTCCCATAGCCCTTTAAATTTTTCCTTTTCAAGTATATATCCAATTCCCTTTGGAAACGTACTACTAAATCTGCTTCCACCACCCTTTCAATCCGCTCATTCCATATTATATCAATTCGGCAGAGAAAAAACTCATCTCCCCTCTTGTTCTTTTGTCAGTTACTTTAAATTTCTGCACTCTGGTTATCAACCACCCACCAGTGGAGACAGTTCGCAGCATCCAACATCATCTTGGATTTCTATAGTACGTTTAACATAACATTCCACGGTGCTCCACAGAGGTGTAATCAGACAAAAACAGCAAATAGGTTATTGCCCAGTATTATAGCTACATGAGCTTCATTGTAATCTAATTTAATGGAGAAAAACATTTTTATAGTAACTACTTTTGCAGTTTTAATAATTTGCTTTCACTATTTCAGATCTGAACCAGTTGTTACCGTCACCAAATTGTTAGCTGAATAGACAGATTTTTATATTTACAAAGCCACAGCTTCTCCAATTAAACATTAAGAAGACCAAAGCTGTTGTCTTCTTACCCTGCTACAAACTTCATTCCCTCACCATCAATTCCATCTCCTTGCCTGAGCATTGATTCAGGCTGAACTAGTCTGTTCACAAACTTGGTGTCCTATTTGACCCTAATCTGTGATGTTGGCCACATATTCTCTCATTCACCAAGACTGTCTGCTTCCACTTGCATAACATTGCCCATCTTCACCCCTGTCTCGGCTTACCTGCTGCTCAAACCCTCACCATACTTTTGTTTCTTCTAGACTTGACTATTCAAATGCTCTCCTGGCTGGCCTCCCATCTACCACCCTCCATAAACTTGAGTTGATTCAAAATTCTACTATATGTATCCTAATCTGGATCAAGTCCCATGCACCCATCACCCCTATGCTCTCTAACCTGGTCCACCAATACCTTGATTTTAAAATTCTCATGTTCACATCTCATTATGCCCTCTCCCCCTCCCCCCATTTCTGTAATCTTCTCCAATTCTACAACACTCCAAGAACTCCCTCTTATCTATCCCTCACTCCATCATTGGTGACTGTGTCTTCAGCTGACTTTAAGTTCTGGAATTTGCTCCCTAACTGTCTCCATCTCACCAATTCTATCTCCTCCATTAAGACTCTCTAAAACCTATCTCTTTTAAAAAAGTTTTTGCTCTTGGGATGTGGGTGATGCTGACATTCCAGACTTATAGCCTGTCCATAGATTCACAGTCTTACATTATATTTACAGTACAGAAACCTAGAGAAAGTAGTGGTAGGTCTTCTCTTTGAACCACTGCATTACTTGTGCTGGTGGTGCTCCCACAATGATGTTAAGTAGGGCTTTCCAAGAAATTGACCCAGCAATAATGAAGGGCTGACATCCATGTCCAAGTCAGGATGGCCTGTGTCTTGGAGAGAAACTTGGAGGTGTTGTTGCTCCCCGAACATTGCTAGTCTCATCCTTTTCAGTGGCAGATGTCACAGTGGATCAGGATGCTGTTGAAGTAACCAGAGTCAGTTAGTGACGTGCATTCTTTAGTTTGTATGTACTCTCACCACAGTAATGGAGGGAATAGATACTGAGACCAGTGGTGGGGTGTCATCAAGAAAACTACTCTGATGTTGAACACCTTGAATACAATTAATACTGCACCATCCAATATTGCATCACATTTCTGATTTGAGCCTCGTAGACAGTGGAGTGGCTTTGCGCGTTAGACTTGGTAACTTCAAGCCAGTGCCCTCGGCAATGTTATCAGCGCTTAGGTAACAATATTCAAAAATCTACAGAAATGGAGAGAATGAGACAAACAAATCATAATTTTATAAATAAGTCTTTATAACTGTTTGTTTTCTTATAACAACACATTATTAGACACATGTTATACCACATAACAGAAGAGAATTGAAGGCTGAAGGTTTTTTTCCAAGTTAGGGTTATTTTGGAAAATGCCTTGGACCAAAATCTTTAAACTGGCAATTCCTACAATTTTTAATTTAAAATGCCTTGTCATCGTGTTAGAGTCTCTTGGATAAACTTGATTCTTGGAGTCATCGTGAACAGCCTATTGTAAGGGCCCTGTGTGATAATTCACCCTGCTGGAAATACTCCACCTACCACAGATTAAAATGTTTTTCTGGTGCTCTTTTCCCCCCCAAATTGTACTCGGTTTAAAATTTTATTTGAAAGTACCCATCTGGTTTTGTTATGAAGTGGTGTGGTGATACCATTGTGCACATTTACAAACAACTTGTCGTTCATATATTTATGCAAGAGAAAAGGCCATTCAACATAAAATCATCAGTTCAAGCTATAATACATACAATGAGTTCATTGAAAACATTGTGCAGCTTTGGGAGCTTTGCAGGTGATTCAGCTACTCTTTTCATACAGGTGCTATGCGCCACTGCCTTGAAAGCCTATGGTTTTTTCAGGTGACTGTCAATGATGCAGCATCCTTCCAGTAAGTAAGTCATTCCGCTACAGCACAATTCATGGCAGGAAGGAGTCCACATGATGAACGGTTCATGATTGTGACTATTAAAGATAGAATCTGTGATTACTCATTGCCTGCTATAGCAATCTATCATATGACTGTGAGTGAGGCCAGTCAATCTTCTGTTGCCCCATATATCAGCTTGTGCAACCTACACAGGAATACAATAATCAATGGTGTAATTTTCTGCTAAATTATATCTGTGCCTAGATACTGTATAGGAGAGAAACTGGTGATTCTGCTGTAGCATCCGAAACACGAATACCTACTTGACAGGTACATGGTGAACGTTTTGGTCAATAGCAGTAATCTTGAAGATTTATAAGGGCTCCTGAATTCTACTTCCCAGGGCAAGGCTCTGATGAAGCTTATAGATAGAAATGTTGCTCATAAAATTCATAGCTTGCCCATGCCACAGCAACCAGATTGATGTTCACCAGACTGTGAGTAAATTATGTGGTTAAATCAGGTATTATCTAATCTTGAGTTCAACCTTAATTTAATCAATGATGAAGACTACGAGGGGATTGGTCTGAGTATAACTCTTTCTGAAATGTAGCATCTTAGACAGGTTGCTGACGATGTTTGTCCTCTAGCTACTATCCAATGTGATCTATTGAAGAAGAAGCTCCACGTTCAGGTAAAGAACTGTCCACAGGCCTTATTGGCTGGGAGATAAAACACGCTAAACAGAATTGAAACATTAATTATACGTAAGGCCATGTCTTCCCCTTCTTGCTTGAAGCATGTAATTCTCTTGATACTAACGAAGAAGCATGTATATCTGTAAAGATATCTGACCAGGTCCCTTCTGCTGCTAGCAGTCAGGTATGTTTTGGGGAAACTTATCTTTTACCTCCTCTTTAGATTTTTTTGCAATGCTGAACTATTAGCGATTTATTTTTAAATTTCAGCTTGATTTGGTCAAGAATATTGAAAACAGAAGAGGTTTAGTTCTCTCTTTGGGAGTTAAGCTATTTCATTCCATTAAAAAAAATGTATTTAGAAAAATTAAATCATCCCACTGAGACGATGCTCTGCAGAAGATATTGTTGATTCAATGGGTAGATTTTGGTGTGTGATGCAGGTGATGGATAGGTCAATTGGGTCATCCACTCAATATAAACGGCAAGAAGTCTGACTCATTTTATCAATCAAGCCTCATCTAAATGTTACAGATGAGCCGCCTATGGTGTTTTCCATCTTGATTGTTAGCTCACTGATTTGGAGAGCATGATTTCCAACATGTCCAATGCCATTTTAAACACATTTACACCCCCTAAATGGGGTGTCCTTTAATTTCTGAATTTTTTGTGCAGTTTCACAATTTGGGCTGAGAGATGCCTCCTGATAAAGCTCCGTGATTCAGTGATGCAATGGTAGAAATTCTGGTGGAGCAGGTGAGGGCTCAAAGACAGACCCTCTTTTCTTCAAGTGGCAGAAGGGTGTTCAGGCAGATGTTACAGTAGGCCTTGGGGGAAGTGGCATAATTTGCAGTGTCCCAGGCAACATGTGTGTATTGACCATCACCACCTAGGCAGCTTAACTGGTTAATTTTTATATTTCCCTATTTATGGGACCTTGCTGTGTGCAAATTGGCAACTGTATAACAGCAGTGGCTGCAGTTCAAAATGTCCAGTACATTGGGATATCCTGAAGACATGAAAGGTGACATACGCGTGTTCTTTCCTGTTGAAAACATGCTTAGACTTTGTGTGATGATCATAATTTCTGACAATTGATATCAGAGGTTGACTTTATTGGTGAACATCATCTGGTAGATTGGTGACTCTATGACCTATGAAAATATGACCATCCTTGATAGATGGCTGAAGTATTACAAACCAAAATAAATTGCGTTCTCCTGTGTCCACATTTTTCTATTTTCTCAGGCCCCACATCTTGGTTAAAATCCAGGTACACTGAAGACAAAAAGGTAGTATTTCATTTTATCTTGCCTTTCCGTGGCTGTTGGAAGCATTCATAAATATGGCATCATCTATTTCTATGCTGTTTAACTAAATAGACAACATGACAAAAGGCTCAAAATCTCATCCTCACAGATGAAATTTGCAAAAGCATTAAATTGTCATATGAATTACATGAAAGTTTAAAACTACATCATTAACCTATTATTTGAAATGGAAATTCATTTTGTTTTAGGCCACATGATTGGAAAAACATTAAAACAAATTAAACAGTATGGCTCCACCTGTAGCATAAGAGGTCATGGTAGGAGCATCTCATGTCAATAATGCAGCTTGTTTATCTGGCAGTGCTCAGTCAGAATGATCTTGGTAATACAAGCACAGGTTGTAACAGGTTTTCCCAGCTGCACAGGTTGAAGGACATCACTGCAAATCATAGCATCTTCAAATTGGCCAATCTATTAAATACTAACAGCCTGTAGTTATAAACACTGCTGTTTATAGCCTGCTAAAATGTCAGTGATAATTTCTCTTTCAAGCATATAAAGGGCATATTCCTTGTGAGGCGGACTCACAAAGGTTTTCCAATTAGCACTGTCAGTGCCCAATAAAATGAAGGGATCACCATCAAGGTCGTGATTGCAAAGCCCACTATTTCAAATCTTACAGAAAAATATGTTGTGAATTGTACTGTTCGACACACTGACACCAGAAACGGGGCTGGTGCGCAATTAAAGTTGGCTAGGTTACCTATTCACCCTGGACCTGACATGAGCTGACCAGTTGTGATTTTAACCTGCTTCACTGAGATGCGGTAAGGACATCTGCCCAAAGCTGGCCGCTCTCTTTTTTTTAAGATATAAGCATGCCAGGTTCCTATGATATCACCGGGACCTGAGCAATTTTAACCCGTTGACCATAGGTGGAAGACACAGTTAGTTTCCCACTGGGCCAATCAAGAGGGAAAGTGAGTCGGGCCAGTTGAGGCTCAAAAACGTAAACCTTTTAAAGTTTTAAAACTTTTCTTGTTGGACCAGTGTAAGGAGGAGTGCTCCTCCCGACCCAACAAGGAAAGCTATGCCTCCCCTGCCAACCCATCGATTGCTGAGTGTAGGACCTGGCAGCCAATCCTATCACTTGCCTGGTCTGGGCCATAGGGCTGGATTTTAACAATCTCGAGGGCCCGCCGTGATCTTCAGTGTAATGGCTGGCACTCCCGCGCCTTCAAATCCCTCTCCAGGGAAACGCGATGCCACACTGGTGGGGAGGGGGCAGGAGGCAAGTTTGTCAGTGCGGTTGGGAGGGGTGGTGCAGATGTCAAATACACATAATGGGTGTAGGGGAAGGTGGGAAGGGTTGAACCTTAAACTTTATGCAGTGCAAGTGTAATGGGGGGGGGGGAGGTTGGGAGAGGGGCAAAATAAATTTATTTATTTAATTTTGGGGGATCTTTCTTTAAAAATTTAAATTTGACAGCAGGACTGACTGCCCTTTAAAAATGACGCCAGCGCCTGCGCACAGGCAGCTGACACCATTGCTGGGTACGGATAGCCCGCCCCCTCCAATGATTGGCAGCAGGCTTTTAAAAATCCAGCCCATAGAGTCATTTATGGCACAACAGGAGACCATTTGGCTCATTGAGCACTCCATGCAATTTTCTGCCCTTTCCCAAACAATTTCAGTCCAGAACAGGTGGCAAGTTGAGGCCCAGAAGTTAAAAAATCCGAGGCCTCATTTCTGGAAAAGCGGAAAGTGGCTGAGAGTTAAATCAGGCCTGAAATGAAGCCATGATTAGCCTAATATTTAAAGAGCTGTATCGTGCCTGTCTTGTTGGATATATGCTAAATGTGGCTCTGAATTTAGACAGTTTAGTGCCATTGTAAACTATTAAACATTTTTTTACTTTTCTTGTTGGGTCAGGGGGAGGAGGTGTTTGCTTTCGTGCCGTGCGAGGAAAGCCCAGGTCTTCCCTGCTGTGGACTCACACCCCCCACCCCTCCATCAACAATCGCTAGAGCCTTATGGGATGGACCTCACAGCCAATCCCACCCATTTCTTAAATACTACTTAAATAGAATCATGATACAATGTCATTTGTAAATGCAAGTTCTTTTTCTTTCTTTTCTCAACGCAAAGGCCATAATTTTATCTCTCCAGTATTGGCAATAGAGGGGTTTTTAAGAGTCTATAAAGGGAGACGGACTGGTAAATCAGGATATAATGTTTTGATTTTAGCTGCCACAGGGGCCAAGGGTCAATATTCATTAATACTGTAATGCCACCAGTTAGGCAATGGTAAGTTCAGTATATAGATTTTCAAAATCTCATCATCCCTTGACCAGGACAGGATAATAGTTTCCAAACACCTGTGGGAATTTTTAACCAATTTGTATGAAGTGCTTAAAAAACTTACAGCAGGGGAAATGAATACTCTTAAACCGAATTTCATTTGCCAAGAATCACACTTGTGCTTTCAAAAGACAACAGCACAAAAGTGTAACGAAAGTATGAGGATTTAATTGAACATTGAACAACACGAAACATGAATAACAATTTACCCCTACTGTAATGAACACAGTGAAAAGTAAAATGTGTCTATTGTCTGGTCAAATGCCCAAGATTCTGAAAAAGATATCTATATTTTAACCACAGATTCCCAAAGCAATCAGCCCAGGTTCCAGATAACATCACTTCACTTTTAGTGCAGTTTATATTTGCCTAAGAAATCAGTGCATGCTTAAAAGTATATACTAAGCAATCTATGAATTGAAAACTAATCTGAATGGAAAACAGTGGCACTATCCTTACATTTCATAGGAAATTACATGGCCAGTGTTACATTTATGTGGCCTCTGCTGTTTTGTTACACTGTTTATGAATGCAATATATTCAACCAGCTGTTGGGTGCTATGCCTGCTGAAGAGTATATGTGTAGGCAGCAGGCTTTCTAGACCTGATGTGAATTCTGTGAATATGATCCCTATATTCAGAAATTCAGCCTTTGATTTGTTCAAAATTGGTCATTAACACCAGTTTTCAGCCAATGAAAATCCCTTTTTTAATAAAAGTTTTTCCCATTTTCAAATTTGGCAATGGGAGCAAACAGGCAGAGTAACAATCATAAGAGAAAGCTTTTAAATTTAAAGGTACCAAAATAAATGTAGAAAAGTTTGGAATATAGTGTGTTAGAAACAACAGAAAAAAATTAAAAGTAAAAATTTTAAAAAACTGCGAGAGAGAATAGGAAGAAAATGGAATGACAGCTCTAGCACCAAGAAAAACATTCAAAATTGTGTCTCAGATATTAAGAGTTTAATGTTAACATTATAGCAATAAAGCTTTTTCTGATGTTAGATTAATACTATTATATTATTATATAGAACTTTCTTTCAATGCAAGAGCTGAAAACAAACCAAATTGTTTGTCAAAAAGAAACAGGAACTTCCCTGGAACTGGAGACACTCTAAGGGTTAATGCCTTCAAAGATAATTCAGAAGGAGTGGTTACAACTTACTGTTTCACTTAGAATCAACCTACAGCATGTTACGTTCATAAGATCCAGTTTTGACTCCAAGGTGTAATAAAAGCTTTCAATAAATGTCACAGATTGGCATTGGAAAGTTAAATGCAATAATATTTCAATAGTTCTCAAAGTCTAAGGGAGCTATGGATCTGGTACAGATATGTGCCATTGCTTTAGCTTATTTGTCAGTACTGATTCCATATGTGACACACCCAAAACTATGAAACCCATAAATATCTAAAAATAGATGACAGTGGGTGACCTAAGCCCTGCCCAAATAATTACTATGATGTAATTACATGTGATGAAGCAACCCCAATGGAGTTTTAGTTAGTTGATGAGCTTTAAAAATCCTTTTATTGGTAGGAAACCTTAACCACGTATACTGACAATTTGCATGTTTTATTGGAGAATAAGGGAAAACAAGATTCCTGAAAGAAGCTTTATGGGTAGAGTTTAGGAATAAAAAAGGGACAGCCACATTGCTAGGTGTTTATTATAGACCCCCAGATAGTCAGCGGGAAATTGAGGATCAAATATGTGCACAATTCGCAGAGGTGTGTAAAAATAATAATAGGATTATAAAATTATATTAGATGATTTCAACTTTCCCAACATTAATTGGGATAATCATCGTGTTAAGGGCTTAGATGGAGTGGAGTTCTTAAAATGTATACAGGAGAATTTTTTAGCTCAATATGTAGAGGATCCAACAAGGGAGGGTGCAGTGCTGGACCTAATTCTCGGGAATGAAGCCGGACAGGTGGTTGATGTGTTGATGGGGGAGCATTTTGGTGACAGCGACCACAACATGGTACAATTTAAGCTTGTTATGGAGAAAGAAATAGACAAGTTGCAAAAATAGGTTTTGGATTAGGGGAGAGCGAATTTTAGTAAAATGAGGCAGGATCTGGCCAAGGTAGACTGGAAAGAGTTACTTGTCGGGAAATCTACAGAAGAGCAGTGGGGGGTATTAAAAAAGGAAATGGGGAGGGTACAGGCCTAACATGTTCCCTCTAGGGTAATAGGTAGGAGCAACAAGCCCAGAGAACCATGGATAACCAGAAACATTCAGGGTACGATGAGTAGGAAAAGAGAGGCTTTTAGCAAATACAAAGAGAGCAAATCAATGGAAGCATTAGTGGAGTACAGAAAGTGTAGGATGGAGCTTAAGAAAGCAATTAGGAGAGCAAAGAGGGGACATGAGAAAGCTCTGGCTGGTAAAAGTAGGAAAAATCCCAAGATATTCTATAAGTATATCAATGGGAAGTGGATAACCAGGGAAAGAGTAGGACCCTTTAGGGACCAAGGGGAAATCTGTGGGTGGAGCCAGAGGACATTGGTAGGGTGTTGAATGAATACTTCACATCTGTCTTCACTCAAGAGAATGAGTAAGTAGATATGGAACTCAGAGAGAGAGACTGTGAGGTTCTTGAGCAAATTGTCATGGGAGTGACAAGGTATTGGAGGTTTTGGTAGGCTTAAAAGTGGACAAATCTCCAGGTCCGGACAATTTGTGTCCCAGGATGCTGTGGGAGGTGAGGGTGGAGATTGCAGGGGCTCTGACCCAAATTTTTAATTCCTCTCTGGCCACCGGGGAGGTGCCAGATGACTGGAGAACAGCTAATGTGGTCCCACTATTTAAGAAAGGTTGCAGAGATAAGCCAGGGAATTACAGACCAGTGAGTCTCACGTCAGTGGTAGGGAAACTATTGGAGAAAATTCTGAAGGAGAGAATCTATCTCCACTTGGAGAGGCAAAATTTCATTAGGAATAGTCAGCATGGCTTTGTCAGAAGGAGGTCATGCCTCACAAATTTGATTGAATTTTTTGAGCATGTGACCAGGTGTGTAGATGAGGGTAGTGCAGGTGATGTAGTTTACATGGATTTCAGCAAAGCCTTTGACAAGAAAGCAAATGCACATGGGATACAGGGTAACTTGAGAAGGTGGATTCAAAATTGGCTGAGCTGGAGGAGACAGAGAGTGATGACAGACGGCTGTTTTAGTGACTGGAAGCCAGCGTCCAGTGGCGTACCACAGGGATCTGTGCTGGGTCCCCTATTGTTTGTCATTTATATAGAAGACATAGATGACTATGTGGGGGGTAGGATCAGTACGTTCGCTGATGACACAAAGATTGGCCGAGTGGTTAACAGTGAGGTTGAGTGTCTTGGGTTACAGGAAGATATAGACGGGATGGTCAAATGGGCAGAAAAGTGGCAGATGGAATTTAACCCTGAAAAGTGTGAGGTGATACACTTTGGAAGGAGTAATGTGACATGGAAGTATTCAATGAATGGTATGACACTGGGAAGTTCTGAGGAACAAAGGCACCTTGGCGTGTTTGTCCATAGATCCCTGAAGGCAGAAGGGTAGGTTAATAGGGTGGTGAAAAAGGCATATGGGACACTTGCCTTTATCAATCGAGGCATAGATTACAAAAACAGGGAGGTCATGTTGGAGTTGTATAGAACTTTGGTAACGCCACAGCTGGAATACTGTGTGTAATTCTGGTCACCACATTATAGGAAGGATGTGATTGCACTGGAGGGGGTGCAGAGGCGATTCACCAGGATGTTGCCTGGGATGGAACATTGAAGCAATGAAGAGAGGTTGGATAGGCTTGGGTTGTTTTCGCTGGAGCAGAGAAGATTGAGGGGAGACCTGATCGAGGTGTACAAGATTATGAGGGGTGTGGATAGGGAGCAGCTGTTCCCCTTAGTTGAAAGGTCAGTTACTAGGGGACACAAGTTTAAGGTGAGGGGCAGGAGGTTTAAGGGGGATTTGAGGAAGAACTTTTTTACCCAGAGGGTGGTGACGGTCTGGAATGCCCTGCCTGGGAGGGTGGTAGAGGCGGGTTGCCTCACATTTTTTTTTTAATTCATTCATGGGATGTGGGCGACGCTGGCCTGGCCAGCATTTATTGCCCATCCCTAATTGCCCTTGAGAAGGTGATGGTGAGCTGCCTTCTTGAACCGCTGCAGTCCATGTGGGGTAGGTACACCCACAGTGCTGTTAGGAAGGGAGTTCCATGATTTTGACCCAGCGACAGTGAAGGAATGGCGATATAGTTCCGTCAGGATAATGTGTGACTTGGAGGGGAACTTGGTGTTCCCATGTATTTGCTGCCCTTGTTCTTCTAGTTGGTAGAGGTCGCGGGTTTGGAAGGTGCTGTCGAAGGAGCCTTGGTGCATTGCTGCAGTGCATCTTGTAGATGGTACACACTGCTGCCACTGTGCGTCGGTGGTGGAGGGAGTGAATGCTTGTAGATGGGGTGCCAATCAAGTGGGCCGCTTTGTCCTGGATGGTGTCGAGCTTCTTGAGTGTTGTTGGAGCTGCACCCATCCAGGCAAGTGGAGAGTATTCCATCACAGTCCTGACTTGTGCCTTGTAGATTGTGGACAGGCTTTGGGGAGTCAGGAGGTGAGTTACTCGCCTCAGGATTCCTAGCCTCTGACCTGCTCTTGTAGCCACGGTATTTATATGGCTACTCCAGTTCAGTTTTCGGTCAATGGTAACCCCTAGGATGTTGATAGTGGGGGATTCAGCGATGGTAATGCCGTTGAATGTCAAGGGGAGATGGTTAGATACTCTTTTGTTGGAGATGGTCATTGCCTGGCACTTGTGTGGCGCGAATGTTACTTGCCACTTATCAGCCCAAGCCTGGATATTGTCCAGGTCTTGCTGCATTTCTACACAGACTGCTTCAGTATCTGAGGAGTTGCGAATGGTGCTGAACATTGTGCAATCATCAGCGAACATCCCCACTTCTGACCTTATGATTGAAGGAAGGTCATTGATGAAGCAGCTGAAGATAGTTGAGCCGAGGACACTACCCTGAGGTACTCCTGCAGTGATGTCCTGGAGCTCAGATGATTGACCTCCAACAACCACAACCATCTTCCTTTGCGCTGGGTATGACTCCAGCCAGCGGAGGGTTTTCCCCCTGATTCCCATTGACCTCAGTTTTGCTAGGGCTCCTTGATGCCAAACTTGGTCAAATGCTGCCTTGATGTCAAGGGCAGTCACTCTCACCTCACCTCTTGAGTTCAGCCCTTTTGTCCATGTTTGAACCAAGACTGTCCTGAGGTCAGGAGTTGAGTGGCCCTGGCAGAACCCAAACTAAGCGTCACTGAGCAGGTTATTTCTAAGCAAGTGGTTGATAGCATTGTTAGTGACACCTTCCATCAATTTACTGATCAAGGATCGAGAGTAGACTAATGGGGCGATAATTGGCTGGCTTGGATTTGTACTGCATTTTGAGTACAGGACATATCTGGACAATTTTGCGCATTATAGGGTAGATGCCAGTGTTGTAGCTGTACTGGAACAGCTTGGCTAGGGGCGCGGCAAGTTCTGGAGCCCAGGTCTTCAGTACTATTGCCGGAATATTGTCAGGGTCCGTAGCTTTTGCAGTATCCAGTGCCTTCAGTGGTTTCTTGATATCACGCGGAGTGAATCGAATTGGCTGAAGTCTGGCATCTGTGATGCTGGGGACTTCAGGAGGAGGCCGAGATGGATCATCAACTCAGTAATTCTGGCTGAAGATTGTTGCAAATGCTTCAGCCTTATCTTTCGCACTGATGTGCTGAGCTCCCCCATCATTGAGGATGGGGATATTTGTGGAGCCACCTCCTCCAGTTAGTTGTTTAAATGTCCACCACCATTCATGGCTGGATGTGGCAGGACTGCAGAGCTTAGATCTGATCCGTTGGTTATGGGATCGCTTAGCTCTGTCTATTGCATGCTGATTATGCAGTTTGGTACGCAGATAGTCCTGTGTTGTATCTTCACCAGGTTGACACCTCATTTTGAGGTATGCCTGGCGCTGCTCCTGGCATGCCCTCCTGCACTCTTCATTGAACCAGGGTTGGTCTCATGGCTTGATGATAATGGAAGAGTGGGGGATATGCTGGGCCATGAGGTTACAGATTGTGGTTGAGTACAATTCTGCTGCTGCTGATGGCCCACAGCGCCTCATGGATGCCCAGTTTTGCATTGCTAGATCCGTTCGAAATCTATCCCATTTAGCACGGTGATAGTGCCACACAACACGATGGACGGTATCCTCAATGTGAAGGCGGGACTTCGTCTCCACAAGGACTGTGCGGTGGTCAGTCCTACCAATACTGTCATGGACAGATGCATCTGCGGCAGGAAGATTGGTGAGGACGAGGTCGAGTATGTTCTTCCCTCGTGTTGGTTCTCCCACCACCTGCCGCAGACCCAGTCTAGCAGCCATGTCCTTTAGGACTCGGCCAGCTCGGTCATTAGTGGCGCTACCTAGCCACTCATGGTGATGGACGTTGAAGTCCCCCACCCAGACATCCTTTAAAAAGTACCTGGATGAGCACTTGGCACGTCATAACATTCAAGGCTATGGGCCAAGTGCTGGCAAATGGGATTAGGTAGACAGGTCAGGTGTCTTTAATGCATCGGTGCAGACTCGATGGGCCGAAGGGCCTCTTCTGCGCTGTATTATTCTGTGATTCTGAAAGTACAGTGCAGTGCAGGACCTCATTAGAGACCTCTAACCAACAACCGGTAATATCTGTTGCAATAATATTAACAGTGTAATGTTAAATATTCGAAAGAAAGTTGAGAAAAGACTTTTCATCATCATTTACAGATTAGTTGCATATTCTGTGTATAAAGCGGAAAATGAAATATATTTCTGGTTATTCGCTGGGCATTAAAATGTTATAGGAGTGTTTTTGAAGAGTTAAAGTCCAGCCAAATACTGCTCCAGGAACTGGATTGAGAAGAGATTGTGTGAGGAATAAGAAGTCATAATTTAAGGAAAATATTAACTACATTACTTCCAACAAAGAAAAAAATATAATCACTTGGCCGTTGGACCAGAGAGCTGCATTGATTAATCAAACACACATATCTAAATACCCGAACCAAAACAAATCTTTGTTCACTGACTGGAAATTGTAAAATATCATTCGAAGACACTGGGCTCGATTGTTGGCGTCAGGTGCAGAAAATGGCGGATGTCCCACGCCACTGCAGTGCCATGATTCTGCAGCGGGCGGCCACTTGCATATTCACGGTGGCTGCCCCCACCCCCAATCACATAGCGGGGGGTGGTGGGGGAGGGGGGCAGCATTGGCGATATCATTCACGGCATCACCTGATGAGGGAGCAGGTTCTGGTGCCATTTCTAAAAGGCTACCAGCCCTGTAGACAGTTCAACAAAACGCAGAGTTGACCTCTTTTCCTCTTCCCTATATAAATACTGCAGAGTTGACCACTTCCCCACCTCGGTGGTGCCAGCTTTCCCTGGGCGGGAAAGTGAAGGCATGTGAGTGCCACACGTTGTGCTGAAGGTCGGGAACTGAAGGTAAGATCGCTGCAGGTTACATTTTAAATTAATGCAGAGTTCTAATTAGCATATGGAAAGCAGAGTCCCGTTGCAGAGTGGAGGAGGGGCCGCCATGGAGCTTCCCCGCCACCGGGAAGATCGGGCCCAGCAATCCTGACGTCAGGTTCCGTGACAGCTGCTGCCACTCCGATTCTCCAGCCCTCCCCCACCAACCCCCCTCCCCCCACAACCCCTGCCACAGAATCTGACGTTGGGCTGGGAACAAAATCCAGCCCTCTATTTCTGCCAGCATGCTTGGATGATCTAGTTGTTAGTATTTCAACGTTCCTCTCTTGGGTGACAAGAGTGTTCTATCAATCTCTATAATGTATGCCACGTCCTCAAGATCCGCTGACAGGACTGCATCACAAACATTGAAGTCCTGGAAATAGCCAACATCACCAGAATCGAGGCCATCCTCCTGCAAAGCCAACTGCGTAGGGTGAGTCGCATTGCCCGGATGGACGACAGTCGCTTGCCCAAGATCATGTTTTATGGAGAGCTGACCACTGGTTATAGGATCAGTGGGGTCCCATGCAAACATTTCAAGGACTCCCGTAAGAAGTCCCTCTCTATGTGCCACATCGACCATCAGTGGGAAGTGCAGGCCATAGATCGTGATGCCTGGGGATGCTACATCAGGAGGGCTACAGACACCTTTGAGACTGAGTGAAGAACCAGCATGAAAGAGAAAAGGAGGGGAAGGATAAATCCATTTGCCCCAGCAGCGACTACACCTTCACTTGTACCCGTTGTGAGAGAATCTGCCGGTCACGCATAGGCCTGACTAGCCACCAGCGGGCCTGCAACCGATGAGGACAACCCTCCCAAAATCTTCATCCCTGAGGAAATGTCAAGAGAGAGATATCATGTACATTATCCATAGATGTGTTTCACACGCCATTGGTTCCTTGCAGGGAGGTAATACATCATGAATTTTCCACGAGCTTGATGAGAAATTTGTTCCATACATAGGCACTCACCAGATTCTCAACAGGAATCATATCCCTTACTTGAAAGAACATAAATATCCACAAAAACTTGTCTTCAGCAGTCCTATCTCCAGCCTTCATTGTGACTCCAAAACCTTGACAATACTGTGGCTACGAAATATATTTACTAAATTGACTATCCAGACTGGTCTAGATTTATAAAGACAGCCACTTTGCACTGTACATTGATCACTTAATATTATACATAGTGGACAAACCTTGGAGAATCCAATATTAATTCTTTCTGCCAAGACAGAAAAAATGTATTTGATCAAGCTAAAATTGTTTTATGAGGCGAGAGCTTAAAGTGGTCTTCTCTAGGTTCTTTTTTTTTAGCTTTATTTCTAATAGACACTTAATAGTCATTAATTAAATGTTCTCTAATTTATGAGTCTGTGCAGGGACAGCAGGGTTTTTTGTTATCTTAGGAACATACGAACTAGGAACAGGAGTGGGCTATTTGGCCCCTTCAGCCTGCTCCACCATTCTATAAGATCGTGGCCGATCTGTTTGTGGGCACAACTCCACTTTCCTGCCTATCCCCGATACCCTTTGACTCCCTTGTTTGTCAAGAATCTGTCTTCCTCTGCCTTAAAAACATTTAATGACCCAGCCTCCACCGCTCTCCAGGGAAGAGAGTTCCACAGACTCACGACCTTTAGAGCGAAAAAATTTCTCCTCATTTCTGTCTTAAATGGAAGACACCTTATTTTTAAACTGTGTCTCCTTATTTAGTGTCCCCCTTATTACTTTTCCCCTTTATCGAAACTTTAGTCACCTGCTTACATCTTATCTTGGATACACAATGAATCTAGTCTGTCAGCCAAGAGCTCTAAACATTGTTATATGCAGATCATGTCATGCTATGTATATGACACACTCTATTGCCACCCTTCAGAATGTGGTTCTTTACCTTTGCTAAAATCAGCCACAATGTCAACCTCATTGCTACCCCCTCAAGTGAACTATTCTGATATTACCTGATGGGATGTTTAAGTAGGGAGCAACTGCATAAGAAAACATCATTCAACTTGTTAAAGTTGAAAACATTAATGAAGCTCAGGAATAAACTCGAGTAATTAGTTGTTGCATTAATATTGGTGTAACTTTGCAAACTGAGGTCTTTGCCTCCTCTGTCCTGGGAAGTGTTTGTGTAATTGACAATCACATATCATGTGGTTGAAATGACTGATCAGTATGCGGCAACAAAAACAGCTTGCATTTATCTCCAAGGATATAGGAAATTGGAGCAGGAGTAGGCTATGCTGCCCCTTGAGCCTGCTCTACCATTCAATAAGATCACGGTTGAACTTCAATATCAGCTCCACTTTCCCAACCTATCCCCATATCCCTTGATTCCCTTAGTGCCCATATCTATTGATCTTAGTCTTGAATATACTCATTAAATGAGCATCCACAGCCCTCTGTCATAGAGAATTCCAAAGATTCACAACCATTTGAGTGAATAAATTTCTCCTCATCTCATGCTTAAATGGCTGGCCCCTTATCCTGAGATTATGACCCCTAGTTCTAGACTCTCTAGCTCAGCGAAACAGCCTCACAGTACCTACCCTGTCAAGCCCTCTAAGAATTTTATACATTTCAATGAGATCACGTCTCATTCTTTTAAAATTTAGAGAATATAGACCTAGCCGACTCTTGTGCTTTTAATGTAGAAAATCATGCTTATATACTTTATAGAAGGGTAATCTAGGAAAAAGGATGCTGAGCCAAAGAAGGAGACATTAGATGGGGTGCTCAGAAAGAGATGTGTTTAAAGGAGGAGAGGGAAGTGGAGAGGTTTAGGAAGGGAATTCCAGATCATTGGGGCTAGGCAGATGAAGGCATGCCTGCCAACATGATTTGAAAACCTGTGGGTCTTCACTGCAGATCTGATAGGGGAGATGTCTGATGTGAATCACCATTGCTGACAAAGGTCAGACAACCTGGGCTCAGGGAAAGGTTCCTTAATTTAAATATTACTGGTGGACACGTACACTACCATGTGTACTTATAGGGCATTTTACAGAGCGGGGGTATGTGGGAAATGTGGTGCTGCACAACTGCTCATGTTTGTGCGAGCAGCTCTAGCTCCAGCAGAAATTTTTGGAGGGCATGACGGAAACTGTGTTTTTGTTTTCAGGGGTTCAGGCCAGGACCTAAGTCTGAACCTCCTTGCTAGTCCCCATGTATACTGCTGGAGAACTGGTACAGCTCATTACTCCCGGGGGTCCGAGCTGCCTGGGTGTAACACTGTCAGGGTCAAGGATGTTCCTGGGTGGGAAATTCCTTCCCCTGAAATGTTGCCTCTTGTGTATGGGGCCATGATTAGGGCAGATAGAGGATCAGAAATATTGAATCTTTTCATTTTTTGCATTTTTCCCCTTTTTTTGTAACATGTTTTTTATTTTCATTTTTTACAGTAATTTCATTTATTTTGATTTATAAAGCATAGTAAACAAATTTCACTTTTTTTTAAACCACTAACCTAGCTTAGAATAGTTATATTATTGTAGGAATATAGGAATTGCTAGAAGCAAAAAAAACAATATTCATCTAGTTCGCTTCCACCATCTTAGTATTTAGTTGAAACAATAATAATAGTCATTGATGAATCATAGCAATCCATTGCTACCAATTAGCCGACAACAGACCCAGAAATTACACAAGAAAAATCCAAATGGTGGAGAGCTTTCTGAACTATATGTCTGAAATCACCTTTTTCCTCACCAGTTCTGACAATACTCTTAATATGGGGAATGGATTTTTACAAAGTTACTTGCAATGTTGTACACAGCAGAGTCACTCAACAGAATCACACTGCCCATATTAGAAGAATACTGACAAATACAAGGCACCAGTAATGAGATGATTTTTAAAATATGTTGGCCTGTATTTCACGGTCCTCAACAAAGCAACAGCAATTACTACTGACCTTGGAGAAAGCTGTCCATACAAAAATCTAGGGTTGGATTTTGTTGGGGTGGTGGTGGCCCCAACAACAGCTGGGGGCAACCCTGCCTTGGTGGTTTGGGGGAGCTCCAGTTGGATCCTACGCCAATCTAGCAGATAGTGAGCTACTGTCAGGGCTCCCATCCCTTTAAAAGAGGAAAGCCCACCTCCAAGAGCTGCTGGCCACTCAGAGGGCCGGCAGCTCTTCAGTCCCAGCAGTGTCACCAGGAGCAGTGGCCACTGGTGGAACTGCACCCAGCTGAGAAATGGACACTGGCCTCGCAGCAAGTTAAGTGAGGTCAGGGATCACAGGGGCCAGTCAGGCAGGCTCCAGTGAGGGGTGGGGGGTCTGGTTGATGGTTGTTGCCACCAGGGTGCTCCTCTGTGGGCCACAGAGTGCCTGATTAGAGGGCCCTCCCTACCCTGAGCCCACAGATAGGCCACGAGAGTTCACCAGGCAGTGTCCCAAAGCTGGCAAAATACCAGCGATTGCAGGAAGTGGTCCTTAATTGGCCACTTAAGTGACACAATTGGCCTCTGGATGGGAGGTTGTCTTCCACCTTCCCCGCCACTGGTAAAATGCCATCATAGTGGGAAGGCAACAGGCACACCGTATCCTGCCCTCCCTCCTTATTTTTCAGCTCTCCCCGCCTTTTATCCCACTTCTGCAGGTCCCATAAAATCCAGCTCCTATCTGCAACTGCTCCATGGATTTCCCCTTTCCCAATGCCATTTTGAATCTGGCACCAGGTCAAGGGGATCGCCAGGTGAGCAGCAATAGTGAAATCATCAATCTGGGTAAACAGTCAATCGCATTGAACTGTTCTCACTGACAGCCATCAAGGAAATAAAATGCACTGATTTTTTCACTTTTCGTTAAAAATTAACAGAGGGCAAAATAAATGCTTGGGATATACACATCGGATTAAGGCAGAATCTGAAAGATCATAAATGAACCATTTAAAAAATATTATCTTAAAAAACTGAATTTTTTATATAATATGTGGAGAAATTTGAGATTCCACAAATGTAAAATTTGTTTCTCAGGGCCAGTGAGGTTGTTTAGCAGCAATTATGAATTTAGTACGCAGTTAAAAATTCAGTCACACCTCATTCAACGAGGTGTAACTTTTTCAAGAGTTTTCACAGTGAGACTAATAGTGTAAAAGGGCAAGTTTTCGTCAGTTCAGTGATTTCTACTTGAATGCAGACTGGGGGTTTTCAACACTGCACCCTATGGGGAAGCGTAGAATCACTGACAGCAACGTTTGGATTTCCATGTTTAACTGTTCATATGCGGACTCTTGAGGTTGCTGCCAGTTTCAGAGGAGTAATAAGAATGAACACTGACAGTTGCACCTTCATTCCTACTGTAAAATAAGGACCATTGAAGTATAGGTTGCACTGACCTTCTAGAAGGGATTCCGCACTATTTACTACAACTACTTAAATCTATTTTAATTCTGCAGTTGAACTCTGAGGCTAAACATGATTTAAACCTTTTTTTGGTGTCATTTTTCTTTCAATTTGATTCCTGCGACATTTTTGGTAACAATGCACAGCGGCACTTTAACACTATACAGAGGTAACAAGACCATGCATTTTCCTGTTCTTTTTGTCACCGGATAAATGTCAGATAATTCTCTACAAATTATGTTGTGTTAAGAATTAGTTCCTCAAGCTCCAGCTTTTAGAAGGAATTGGCACTTCAACTGCATCAAGCATCTGGCAACCCGGCTGAGCCTCTCCACTGTTGTCTTGGGTTAATGGAGAATCCAACAACACACTTCAGCAATTGTCATCTGGTGCCCTTGTGGATGACCTATTTCCTATTAATTTTATCTATATTCACCTTTTCTGTTTCTATGTTATCTCCCTTTGCTATTTTAACAGTGTTAAAATTTCTTTGTGCTTTAAAACTGTTGTTGCTAGGCACTCTACACACAATATAGCAACAGGTAACTACTATTGTTTTCTCTACAACAACGTTTGCTTGTTGGGGTGAAAAGTAGGGCATGTTATGACTGTGAACTTATACTTGACAAGGCCTGTTTGTTGTATACATGTAATTAATAAGGTGCATTTCTGAAATGCTTAGTGTAATTTTTCTTAGGTAAATAATGTTTTTTTTAATTCATTCATTGGATATGACAAGGCCAACATTTACTGTCATCTCAATTACTCATGAGGTGGTGGTGTGCCTTCTTCTTGAGCCACTATTGTCCACGTGGTGGAGGTACTCCCACAATGTTTTTAGGATGGGAGCTCCAGTGTTTCGATCCAGTGATGATGAAAGAAGGGTGATATATTTCCAAGTCAGAATGGTATATGAGTTGGAGGTGTTGATGTTTGAACTTGATGTTTCCCCTCTATTGTCCTTTCAATCTTGAGAGGTCAATATCACCTTTATTGTACAATTGCTGAAATTCTATTTTAATTCATACAGGATGATACCTGATCCAAGGATAAAAGGATAATCTCAGTAGCTTTCATATTACTGAAATGCTGACCCAGACAGACAGCTTTATTAAACTAATTCTAATCCAAGTATAAATCTTTTGCAAGTTATTTCTGGACGTGCTGACTATGGAACCTTTATGAATAAAAACAATGAACACATCCAACTATAGGTTTAATTTGAATTATTTCAGACAGGGTTTTTCCATCTTGAGACATGAGCATCACTGGCAAAGAAGACATTAATTAATTATCCCTAGTTGCCCTTGATAAGTTGAACCACTGGAATCTTTGTGGTGAAGGTATTCCTGTTGGGTAGAGAGTTCCAGGATTTGGACCCAGTGACGATGAAGGAATAGTGATATCAGTCCAAGACAGGATGGTGTGTGATTTGGAGGTGAACGTGGAGGTGATGGTGTTCGCATGCACCTGCAACCCTTCTCCTTCAAGGTGGTGGAGGTCATGCATTTGTGAGATGCTGTTGCAGAAGCCTTGGTGAGAAATTGCAGTGCAACCCATAGATAATACATACTGCAGCCATGATATGCTAGTGGTGGTGGAGGGTAGATGTTCTTCTGGTCAATGGTGACCCCCCAGGATGGTGATGATGGCGGGACTTGGTGATGATAATGCCATTGAATATGAAGGGTAGGTGGTTAGACACTCCCCTATTGGAGATGGTCATTGCCTGGCACTATTGGCATGAATGTAAATTGCCATTTCTCAGCTCAAGCCTGGATATTGACTTGGTCTTTATGCAGGCAGACATGGACTGCTTCGTTATCTGAGAAATTACAAGTAGAGCTGAACACTGTGAATTGAATTAGGGACCTCAAGAGGGGGCCGAGATCATAGAATGGTTACAGCACAGAAGGAGGCCATTTGGCTCATCTTGTCCATACTGGCTCTCTTCAAGAGCAACTCAGCTATTCTCACTTCCCTGCCTTTTCCTCAAAGCCCTGCAAACTTCTTCTCATAGGTAAATATGCAATTCCCTTTTAAAAGCCATGATTGAATCTGCCTCCACTGCACTCTCAAGCAATGCATTCCAGATCCTAAACGCTTGCTACGTAAAAATATTTTCCTCATGTTGCCTTTGGTTCTTTTGTCGCTCACTTAATTTGGTGTCCTCTGGTTCTCAACCCTTCACCAATGGGAACTGTTTCTCTCTATCTACTCTGCCCATAATTGGACACAATACTCCAGCTGAGGCTGAACCAGTGCTTTCTAAAGGTTCTTCATAACTTTCTTGCTTTGCACTTTATGCTTCTATTTATAAAGCCCAAAGTCCCATATGTCTTATTAACCACTATCTAAATCTGCCCTGCCACCTTCAATGATTTGTGCACACATAAACACCAGTCCCTCTGCTCCTTTGGAATTGTATCCTTTATTTTATATTGCCTCTCCTTATTCTTCCTACCAAAATGTATCACTTCAAACTTCTCTGCATTAAATTTCATTTGTCATGTCTCTGCCCAGTCCATTAGCCAGTTTACATCCTCTTAAAGTCTATTCCCATCCTCCTCACATTTCACAATACTTCCAAGTGTTGTGTCATCTGCAAATTTTGAAATTGTGCCCTGCACACCGAAGTCTAGGTCATTAATATAGATCAAGAAAAGCAGAGATGGATCATCAACTCACCACTTCTGGCCGAAGATGGCTGCAAACAATTCAGCCTTGCCTTTTGCACTCATGTGTTGCGTTCTGCCATCATTCAGGTTGGATATGTTCATGGAGCCTCCTCCTCCCATTAACACGATTGCGACTGAATGCGGTAAGCTTAGCTCTATCTATAGCGTGCTGTTTCTGCTGTTTATCATGCATGTAGTCTTGTGCTGTAGCTTCACCAGATTGACACTTCATTTTCAGATACACATGGTGCTGCTGTGGGCATGCTCTTTTTGACTCCTCATTGAACCAGGGTTGGTCAATTGGTTTGATGGTGGTGGAAAAGTAAGTGATATGCTGGTCCATGAGGTAACAGAGGTTTCAATTCGATAAGGAGTACAAGACTAAAATTATATTTATATACTACCATATTTCTAGAGACCATACACACCATAATGTGTGAGCTGCTGCTGACCCTCTCTCTTGCAATATTTCTTGGTCTTGATACTATCAAAGTCAATTCTTCTTCTTTTGTTCATCCAGCTCTCTGCATCAATATTAAGTTTTATTACATTGTCTCTTATTTTCTCTTTTCAGTCTTGATCATGTCCTGTACTATGGGTCTTTGCCCTTGACCTCCATTTCTTAATAACAATAAAGAAGAGAATTGGGCTTGCCTGTCAGAGAGCAATTGTCGAGTATGCATTTGCCTGTTGCAGTTTTCTTCATAAATTTGGAAATAAAGTAAATCACCACCAGTCCGTGCTTCACTGGAGGAAAATTTTCGATTGTCCTCTAACATTTCTAAGCATGAAGTGTGATCAACGCCTGGCATGGACAGCAAGGTTGAGTAGTGAAATCATTTGGGAAATAATTGGATCCAGCAATGGAGTCTTTCTGGTTTGATAAATTGTGCTGGGCCAAATACCATTCCTCATTTTTAATTATCTGGTAATCCTGTTAACAGTTGAATTAAAATGCCAGAAGTGCAGTACAAGAAGACTTTGAAATAAGAAAGATACCCAGGATATATGCTGCAATTAATCCTTTTCTTCAAAGTTTTTGAAATCATTTTTAAAAAGTGCATGTTCTTTTTTTCTCAAAGTACATTCCTGATTATACAGCCATTTAAGATCTGCAAAACACCAGGATAGGGCAAATTCCTACAAAGCTTTAGTACATAAAAATTATGCTGATAAAATATCTTGGAAGCTGGGCTTTTGCTTTTGAAAGTAACAAGTGTTCAAAGCACAATGCTATCATTGCAGTGGAATGAGCAGAATTTGGCACACCTCGCATTCCACAGCCACTGACTCTGGCTGTAACAACAACTAACTCCACCCAACTCTTAAAAACTGTACTGCCTTAAAAGACACTCCAAGTTGTGTGTGTGCAGATACCATCGAATCTGTAATGTAGCATGTACTCTGTTATACAGTTTTAAGCTGATAAAATATCTGAGCATTTGTACAATGTAGTAATAATTAAAACATGCAGGGTAAAATTTAGGAATTTTAAAGCACAAAGTAAAAGAGATAAGTTCATATTACAATTGGTTGTAAAAGCAGGGCACAAAGGAGCCATTGTTGGTCTGGAAAGCTGGGAGAAGATCATTTTAACCAATTAAATGACAATTAATACCTAGTTTTTAATAAGTCCCACAATAGCAAATTCATCTACACGCCCACTTTGAAAATTGCTCTGTACATTTTGGGTTTCATTTCCTTCTAAAACCACCTATTTATGGTATGGAGTTAACAGAGTGGAAGTGCTACAAACTCTGCTCCCTAGTCAACGACTTCATTTCTTTACCTGGCCACTGTTTGAGGTTGAACCAGCTGGATTGCAACACTGGCATCCTACTTGACCCTGAGATGAGCTTCCAACTCCAAATCCTTTTCATCAACGTAATTGCCTACTTCCATCTCTATAACATTGCCCATTACGCTGCACCTTCTGTAACCTCGAACTCATCCAAACCTCTGCTGCCTGGATCCTAACTCGCACCAAGTCCCATTCACCCATGACCCCTGTGCTTCTTGACCCACATTGGCTCACAGTTCAGCAATGCCTCAATTTTAAAATTCTCATTCTCGTTTCAAATACTTCCGTGGCTTCGCCCTTCCCTATCTCCGTAACATCTCTAGCCCCACAGTCCTCAAAGGTCTCTGCATTCCTCCAATTCTGGTCTCCTGTGCATCCATGATTTTAATTTCTCCACCATTGGTGGCCATGCCCTCCTATGTTCTGGAATTCCCTCCCTCCACCTCTCTACCTTTCCTCCTTTAAGAAACTCCTTAAAACATCCATCTTTGACCTCTCCTTTCTTAATATCTCCTTATGTAGCTTGGTGTCAAATTTTGTTTGATAATTGCTCCTATGAAGCATCTTGGGACATTAAAGGTACTATATAAATGCAACATGTTGTTGTTAAAATTCAAGCCCATCACCAACTTGACCACCTGGAGCCCATACAAAAGCAAAATACTATAGATGCTGGCAATCTGGAATACAAACAGAAAATGCTAAAACTGCTCAACAGGTCTGGCAGCATCTGTGGAGAGAGAAACAGAGTTAACATTTCAGGTCTGTGACCTTTCATCAGAACCCACCTGCAACCCATATTGCCAGCCCTTGAAAGATCAGCAGCACGTAAGTGACATGTTATCCAATGTGCAGTGTTTTCATTTAAAAAAGCCATCAAACCATTTCGTCTTTGCCTCTCACACTCATTATAGTGAAAGCAAAGTCTAAAGCCAGGTTTCCAACTTTTGGCAGCCACCTTTTTGCTGGGTTTCTGAACAGTTGGTTTTTCTGATGGCCTGTCCTGCGAAGCAGCCAAACAGGTGTTTCGAATCCTATAATTTATTACAAATAATGTGAAGGCTGATTGGGACAAGATGACTCGCAGCAGTCTACCTCTATAGGTGTATTCTACTTTTCTTGATGTGTGTACATCTTGTTACTCATGGATAACTGCAGTGGTGTAGCCAAATCAGGTGAATATCACCAAATGACCACCAGCAACTATCCTGATGTCTGGACTTGTAGGCACTTGCAGTTATGGCAGACATCAGGGAAGATGGAAAGAGAATATCACATCCCAGCAGAGGCAGCAAAAGATTCTATGGTTTATTTTGGTGAAAGAGTGAAGACAGGGACTAAATGGGTGCTAATGAGACACTTGTTTGAAAGACTGGTTTTAGCACATAATTTTGGTCCTAATTGCTGATTACCAGAGTTTGAATTTGCCTGGAGGCACTAAATCAGACACCTACAGGTTTAACACTCAAACCCTGCTTGGATACAATTTTGGTGAACAGTATATGCGGGCTCCACGCGCTCACCTCTACTGAAGATGTGGAGTGGGCTGGCTGACACACAGTAGCAGGTTTCAGGATGGCTCAGGGACCCGGTGAGACAGCACACTGGTTCTTGAATGCAGCACTGGAAATCCAGAGGTGGAGGGATGTACTCTATCTGCAGTGGGGAAGCAGTCCACCTTGCCCTGTTGTCCTTCTCTCCTACAGCAGCTCATGCTGCGCTGCTTGGCCTTATCTCCTCCCATTACTTCTGCAGACCAAGGGGTCCTCCAGAAAGATGCCACTCTTTTTCTCCTGGTGACACCTACACGGTGTCCAATAATGTAGAGTAGCACAGCACTTTCCCTTTTTAGGTTAATTCTTCAGAGAATTTCAAGAATAATTGTGGATCGAATGTTGGTGAAATCTCAACAAAGTGTCCCAGAAAGTAGTGCTCAGAACTCCCAGCAATGACGTGCTTACTCCTGTTCAGTTAGTTCCTGTTCTGAGAGGTTAAATAAAGCATTATCCACCAAAATGGCATGCAGCTTCTTTAATGAGCCCTTGCAGGCAATTTAATTGCCATTAGCCCCTTAATGATTCTCTAGGTGGCTGATACTAGTGCTGACTTCAACATCTTTACCAAGATAGTGTCTTGTGTTAAAACAGTGCTAGCTGGACAATGTTGCTGCCACCTCTATCTGCATGAAAGGTGTTCACTTCAACTTTAGCACAAACTGTGTGCAGAAAGGCAATGGCTGTGTACCATTCTTCATAGAATCACAGAATAATACAGTGCAGAAGAAGCCCTTCGGCCCATCGAGTCTGCCCCGATGCATTAAAACACCTGACCTGTCTACCTAATCCCATTTGCCAGCACTTGGCCCATAGCCTTGAATGTTATGACGTGCCAAGTGCTCATCCAGGTACTTTTTAAAGGATGTGAGGCAACCTGCCTCTACCACCCTCCCAGGCAGGGCATTCCAGACTGTCACCACTCTCTGGGTAAAAAAGTTCTTCCTCAAATCCCCCTTAAACCTCCCGCCCCTCACCTTAAACTTGTGACCCCTCGTAACTGACCCTTCAACTAAGGGGAACAGCTTCTCCCTATCCACGACCCTCATAATCTTGTACACCTCGACCAGGTCACCCCTCAGTCTTCTCTGCTCCAGTGAAAACAACCCAAGCCTATATTCTTGAAATTATATCTCTCAAAGCATGGGGTTGGGTGGGAATATCCATCTTACCATGTCTACTCAAACACAGGAAGTTTCCTGACTGTTCCCTGTAGCCTGGGAAATCTTTGCAAGATTGACAGCTGCATGTAGTTAGTAAAAATGGCTGAATGATAAAAAAAAACATGCTGAAGGCTTTTTGATTTTGTTACTGACTCACTGACCCTAGTAGCCAAAAATCCAGGTTCGGGGGTGGGCAAGGGGTCAGTGGAGGGGAACCATCCCAGAGTAAGTGACACGATGTCTCTGCCCCGGACCTTCGCCAATGATCCTGCCAAAGTTCATGGGCGCCGACAACTCTAGGGCTGGAATTTGGAATAAAGGTTGCCAGTTCTGGGGGATACTGGGTCTCTTTCCTTCCCCACGCACCCACCACCTCTAGAAGGAACTTCAACTTGACCCAGGTGTCTCCCTCTAAGTTGGTTGCATTCAAATAATTTTTCAAAGTGCCTTTACTTTGAGGATCATAATCCTACCCTAAACCTGCAGGTGGGCCCATTCCTGCCCATTGGTGACCTGCTATGTCTGGTCAAATGTATCACCATTGACCCTTGTGCCAGATGCCTTTGTAGGCTAGGGATGCGGAAACTCCTGCCTTATCGGGTCTGTCCCCTCTTACAGCCAATTAATTTGTTTGGGGAGAGTGAATGCTCTACCCCCCAAAGAAAGCTTCAAAAAATTCCAACCTAGAGCAGTAACCCAGCATAACTGGATCCTGGCCTAATGTGCAGCCCTTCTAGCCCACTCTGAGTGACAGTGGGAGTGTGCCAGCAGGATTGTAGATTCTCAACTTTTTTTCTTCCTTTCAGGTGTCAAGGAACGCAAGCTCCAGCAGCTGATGGGGACTAATGCCCCTCCAGATCCTTCTTCCCCTTCACTTCCCTCTGACCCCGCCCCTTCTGATCTGACCCCTTGCCGTGTATTCACTATACCCTCTGACCTCCCCCTCTCTGACGCTGAACGTTCTGTACTCAGCAAAGGTCTCAATTTTATCCCCTTACGCCCCCACCTCAATGAATTACACGCTCGGCAGCACATTGAGCTCTTCTTCCGTCTCCTCCGCCTCCGGGCTCACTTCTTTGACCAGGAGTCCTTCCCCCGATCAGTAGACCCATTCATCTGCCTCCAGCATTCTCCCTCTACCTGGACCCTTCCCCCTGGCCTCTTACCCGCTCTTGATCTTGTCATTGAAAACTGTCGGCGAGACATTGATCATCTCAATTTCTCTGCCCCCTTCACTCACTCTAACCTGTCCCCCTCTGAACTTGAGACACTCCGTTCTCTCAGGTCTAACCCCGACATGGTCATCAAACCTGCAGACAAGGGTGGTGCTGTTGTTGTATGGCATACCGACCTCTACCTTGCAGAGGCTCAGCGCCAACTCTCAGACACTTCTTCCTACCTCCCTCTGGACCATGACCCCACCACCGAACATCAGGTTACTGTCCACAGGACTGTCACTGACCTCATCTCCTCTGGAGATCTTCCCTCTGCAGCTTCCAACCTCTAGCAGCCCGCTTCTACCTGCTTCCCAAAACCAACAGACAGGACTGTCCCAGCAGACCCATTGTGTCAGCCTGTTCCTGCCCCACTGAGCTTATTTCTTCCTATCTTGACTCTATCTTTTCTCCGCTGGTCCATTCTCCTCCCACCTACATCTGTGACTCTTCTGACGCCCTAGGTCATTTTGACAATTTCCAGTTTTCTGGCCCCAACCGCCTCCTCTTCACTATTCACGTCCAATCGCTCTATACCTCCATCCCCCACCAGGATGGTTTAAGGGCTCTCCACTTCTTCCTTTAACAGAGGCCCAACCAGTCCCCATCCACCACCACCCTCCTCCGTCTGACTGAACTTGTTCTCACATTGAACAACTTCTCCTTCAACTCCACTCACTTCCTTCAAGTAAAAGGTGTTGCTATGGGTACCTGCATGGGTCCTAGTTATGCCTGTCTTTTTGTGGGATATGACAAGCATTCCTTGTTCCAGTCCTATTCAGGCCCCCTCCCCCAACTCTTTTTCACATTGATGACTGTATCGGTGCCGTTTCCTGCTCCTGCCCCGAACTGGAAAACTTTATCAACTTTGCTTCTAATTTCCACCCTTCTCTCACCTTTACATGGTCCATTTCCGACACTTCCCTTCCCTTCCTCAACTTCTCTATCTCCATCTCTGGGGATAGGCTGTCTACTAATATTCATTATAAGCCCACCGACTCCCACAGCTAGCTTGATTACACTTCTTCACACCCTGCCTCCTGTAAGGACTCCATTCCATTCTCCCAGTTTCTCTGTCTCCAACGCATCCGTTCTGATGATGCTACCTTCCATGACAGCGCTTCTGATATGTCTTCCTTTTTCCTCAACCGAGGATTCCCCCCTACTATGGTTGACAGGGCCCTCAACTGTGTCCGGCCCATTTCCCGCACCTCTACCCTCACCCCTTCCTCCCCTCCCTCCCAGAACTGCGACAGGGTTCCCCTTGTCCTCACTTTCCACCTCATTAGCCTCCATATCCAAAGGATCATCCTCCGCCATTTGCGCCACCTCCAGCGTGATGCCAGTACCAAAGGTATCTTCCCCTCCCTTCCCCAGTCAGCATTCCAAAGGGATCATTCCCTCCGTGACACCCTGGTCCACTCCTCCATTACCCCCACCACCTCGTCCCCTTCCCATGGCACCTTCCCCTGCAATTGCAGGAGGTGCAATACCTGCCCTTTTACCTCCTTTCTCCTCACTATCCAACACCCCAAACACTCCTTTCAGGTGAAGCAGCGATTTACTTGTACTTCTTTCAATGTAGTATACTGTATTCGCTGCTCACAATGTGGTCTCCTCTACATTGGGGAGACCAAATGCAGACTGGGAGACCGCTTTGCGGAACACCTCCCATCAGTCCGCAAGCAGGACCCCGAGCTTCCGGTTGCTTGCCATTTTAACACTCCCCTCTGCTCTCATGCTCACATCTCTGTCCTGGGATTGCTGTAGTGCTGCAGTGAACATCAATGCAAGCTCGAGGAACAGGATCTCATTCACTGATTAGGCACACTACAGACTGCCGGACTGAATATTGAGTTCAATAATTTAAGTGCATGACGGGCCCCCATTTTACTTTTATTTTTAGTTATTTTTTTCTTTTTCCTTTTTTTATATATTTTTGTGTTTATTTTATTTCATTTCATCTTAGTTTATTCAGTTTGCTTACCCGCTGTTTTTTTTCATATTTGTACTTGCAGCTGTTCAATTTTCAGTCCGTTAATACCCTATCTGTACTAATGCTTTGTCTTTCAGCACACCATTAACATTTTGTTTGCCTTTGCTCCATGACCTTCTGGTCAGCTATTGTTCTATCTACCCCCTCGCCTTTGTTATCTCTTGCTCCACCCCCACTTTACTTGCTTATAACCTTTTACATTTCTAATATTTGCCAGTTCTGAAGAAGGGTCACTGACCTGAAACATTAACTCTGCTTCTCTCTCCACAGATGCTGCCAGACCTGCTGAGTATTTCCAGCATTCCTTGTTTTTATTTCAGATTTCCAGCATCCGCAGTATTTTGCTTTTATTGTAGATTCTCAATCCTGACCACCACCTCTGTTGTAATGTAAGCCGTGGTGCCAGCCAACCTACAAACAGCAAAGTCCCACAAACAGTACATGAGATGAATGACCATTTAATCTATTTTTGGAGGCATGCTGGCCATGTACCTGGGAGGATTCCTTGCTCCTTGTTTTGAATAGTGCCACAATGTCCACCTGAACAGATAAACAAGGCCTCAGTTTAACTGAAAATAAGTCCTGGATTTTGCGGTGATAATAACGGTGAAACTGTCAGCGATTGCTGTCATTACTCCATTGAAACTGACAGCAACTTCAGGAGTCAGCGGATGCGCAGAATAACTTGGAAATCCAGAAGCTGCTGCCAGTGATCCTATGCTTCGCCATAGGGTGCACCTTTAAGGTTCCCAGAGACTGCAATCCCTTAGCAATCAGTGAATTGATGAAAGTCTCCACTTCTATGCTGTTAGTCTCACTGTAAAAACCCTTGAAAAAGTTAGAAGTCGTTGAATGAGCTGTAACTGGGTTTTTAATGCATACTAATGTTATGGCCAGGCGAGGAAGGGTCACAAGGCTCCCCTCTAGTCCTTCCTCTTATTTGACTGCAACAGGGTTTATTCCTTTTTAAAACAGTGGATGTGATCACCACTTCAGTGGGTGTTTTACATTTTTACCTTTGTTGTGATTGTAAAAGAACCAATTGGACAGGTTTTCTTGAGTTAGACTAGAAAAAGGTGAGTTTATTATGCTTAATAATCTAAACCCCAACTAAATAAAATAATAAAATTACGCTACATATTCACGCACACACTCACGAGAATTATACACACACAAATAGATTACAGGGTGATGAGGAGTAGTTTTGTGGATCGGTTAGAATTCAGAACAAATAGAAATTAATACACAGTCTGTAGAGTTGGGTGATTCCATTGTCTTCCAGCTGAAGTTGTGTTGTGGCTGGTAGAAGTGCACTTTTTGGCTGGCCCACCTGTTTCAGGGTTTTCTTGGAGGCAGAATTATAGGTGGCTTTCTTCCCCTGTTGTCTTTGTCTTGGATCTAGCAACCAGCAGCTAGGCTTTGCACGCCCCACCAGGCCTACCGGAAAGAGAGAGAGACAGCTCTTCTGGCTTCTGCCCAGTTTGAGTCACTGGCTTGACTGCCTTTTCCAATGGACACTCCCAGCTTTCACAATGGTGAACAGACAGTCACATGACTGCCTCAGCATATTCACTGGAATCTTCTAATGAGATTCAAGTTTAGGAATTTCAGTCTCTCCGACCTCAGGATGTTAATGTTTACACCTGGAAGGGTTGGTTTTTCAATGTAAATGTGTCAGGATGGCTTTGAATGTCTTGCTAATGAAAGTAATCTCTGATAGTTCAATCAAAGAGCAAGCCATTGTTTGGGTACTGGCTCATCAGACACGTGTCTCCTCTTTGATGCCTTGGAATGTGCAAGGTGTTCACATGCAAATTGTGCTGGCCATCTGGGCTGCAAGCTTTTTTTCAAAGTTAAGTGCAGGATTCCTTTAGTTTCATTGAAAGTTTAATGTAGGCTTCCACTTGATGAATTTAAAAATCCTCCTTTGGCATAGTAGGGTTTCCTGACACTATGTTCATAATCATTGCCGCACACCCTCACTGACCCTGAAAGCTAATTTCATATTTGTGGAATTCCAAATTTCTCCATTATGATGAATTCCACATTCAAAAAAAAAATTGTTTATGATATTTTAGCTTCTACCTTAATCTAATCATCATTTATTTCGCTTAAATTTCAATTAAAAGTGAAGAATAATTATTGCTTTTAACTTGTGTGTGTGAATATTTCCAGGTGATCAGCTGCTTGCCCTGCTTGCTGATGCATGCAGATCCCCTTGATTTGGTACCAGATTTAAAATGCTGTCAGGAAAGGGAAAATCCATGCCACAGAGATCATGAGATCATTGTGGGCAGTTTTCTTTGAGGTCGGCGGTGAGTGCTGTTACTTTGCTGCTGACCACAAAATCCAGCTAAATCTCAACCCTGCACTAAAGTGTCAGCCTGGATTATAGCTTCAACTAAATTGAAAGATGTCATATATTCCAAAAGCAGCTCTTTTTTAAATTGCTGCATTCCTTTTTTAGAAAGGGTTTATTTACTTATTAAGTAATATTTTCTGTAATATTGCCTTAAAAGTTCAAAAAAAAATTTCTGATCTGTTTATGCTCAAGCAGCCTTCCAAACCTCACTGAGATCCAACTGTGAATATCTGTAATTACACTAATCACTGTAATTATCAAGGGAGGTTTGATTTTTAAATGTCAGTGCTATACAGCTTAAGTTTCAAAAGGTTGTGTGACCAGCCATTTTAATTCTCCAAGTTAGTAGAACATAGTTTGAAAGTGAGATGAGTCAAACTGTACAATATGCACTGTTCCCATGTTGTACCAGCTCCTTTTATAGTAAAATGAATCGGGTTATATTAATCGCATTACACTGCCCCTTTACAGTGAGATGTGTGAGATTAAACAGGGCTCCTACATTATATCACAGTGGATAAGAGATTAAAAGGTGGAAAGGCACAGAATGGGGGAAGTTTTTGAAGTGGATAATTAACTGGTTGAGTTTATTTACTTATTTAGAGATACAGCACTGAAACAGGCCCTTCGGCCCACCGAGTCTGTGCCGACCATCAAGCACCCATTTATACTAATCCTACACTAATCCCACATCCCCACCTGTCGTTATATTCCCCTACCACCTACCTATACTCGGGGCAATTTATAATGGCCAATTTACCTACCAACCTGCAAGTCTTTGGCTGTGGGAGGAAACCAGAGCACCCGGCGAAAACCCACGCAGTCACAGGGAGAACTCGCAAACTCCGCACAGGCAGTACCCAGCATTGAACCCGGGTCTCTGGAGGTATGAGGCTGTAGTGCTAACCACTGCACCACTGTGCTGCCCAGTTAGAGGGTACAACAGAGTTGTTGTTAGGGAACCAGCAGCAACATGGAAAGAGATAGATGGTGGGATACTGCAGGAATCTGTTTGGGGTCATGGTTGCTTTTAATATATATTACTGATTTGAATGAATGATAGTAAGCAGACTGAGTTTTGCAATGGTACCAAATTTAGTAGGCCATAAGTAACAGGGCAGAAGACCAGTTGCTAAGGAGTTGGACAAGTTGAAAGATTCGGCTGAAAAGTGGTGAATATTGTTTACTGTTTAAAGAAAAATCATCTTTAGCAGTTAACAAACATGCAAGTTCCAAAAGTTGTGGAAGAGAAACATTTAATAGAAAACCACAGGAAATAAAATACAATAGGAATCTGTGAGGTAACTTCAGAGCTTGTGTGATAATGTAAATCTTCTGATTTTTATTTTAAATTTTCATTGACTTTAATTGGGAGAGACATAAACTATTATGTCCCTAACATAATAGACATTATTACTATTGTGCAATAGTATACTATTGCATTAAATCAACATTTGCCCTGTGTAGTTTAAAATGCCCTTAAACCATCAGCACAGCATATTGGTGGTGAAAAAAGTAAAAACAAGACCTTGGACTGTGTAGCTCAGTATAAGTGCAGAAATGCAAGGGAGTGATAGTTTGCAGGGAGAACACTCTCAGTGAGTATCATGGACTTTTCTTTTATCCCATTGCACCTGCTCATTGCCCTAGTAGCGAGACCTCTGGTTTTCCTGTCAGTGATTTTGTGGCCTGCACCTCAGGGCAGCATTGGTATTGAAATTCTGTTAATAAGTTCCCAGTAGCTTTAACCTGATCCATGACCATTTTGCTGGTCGTCTGTCAAGTGCTATTCATCCCCAGATAAATTGAATGCTATGAGACTGGAAAGTCAGAGCTCTAGGTTTGTCCTTGATGATTTTAGTGCAGCATGTAAGCAACAGCTTTCTTCAAGAGATTTTGACTGATGGGAGGAGTGGTTATTAATTTACTGTTTTTTGATTTGGTAAGCCTAAAACTCGATACAAGGATATTCTACATGTTCCTTTTATCTTTGCTGGAGGAGGAGGATAAGTGCATGGCATCCTGTATTAAAAGGGAGAATGGCTTGTGTATTCTACTCCCCACCCACATGGACGTACTAGTCACTGTGAATACTTCTGAAAGCTGGAATATTCATGTAAAGGTGAGTTCCATCAAATCCATATTCTAAGTTTTTGTGGATTCAGTGCTGCATTGAAAGTTGAGTTGAAAGGAGAGCATCAGCAAGAGTCTGAGGTGGGCTGCCCGTGTTGACAGATGGTACAGAAGGCATACCATCAAGTCTTACTGCTCTACTGTACGTTGAGTTTGCCATCCCAGCCACAGCTACCTGGAAAGCTAGAGGTGTGCTTGAGACAGAGGATTTAGTAGAAAGGTATTTGACAGAGTTGTGCATCTCTTTCAGCAAAACCTCTGCACAACATGTAAAATCTGTTGTCATGCTAGGCCCCCACCTACCAAGAATGAGGCACATTAATTTTGTCATGAACATTGATTTTAAACTGTTACTGGACTGAAGAAAGGACTTGCTAAACAGATCAGCCGTGGCTGGAAAATACATTTGCATATTAACAGGTGGTGATTGGAAGGACAAAGGACCATTCCCTGACACATTCAATCCACAATGGGCCTTGATCACCAGGTATTGTGTGTAAGAGGAGAATTCCAGAGACTGCTAAGGTGATACAATCCGAGATGCGGTCAGACCTGTTAGTCACATGACTTGGCATTGCTTGGCAACCTGGGGTTTTCTGAATTGTACAAACAGTTTGAATTGAGAGTGTCTGTTTGCTCCTAAACTGAGAAGATCTCTCCTGCCTGCTCCCATCTCTTTCTCCCAAGTCTCTGAATCCACTGAAGACACATGAACCCCAAGAGAGAAAAGTCTCCTACAGCGAACAAGGTTTAAGAAGAATACTGGGCCCCAATGAAATACAAGATCTAACTACAATCAAGGATTCTACAGTGAGCTCGAAGAACCGTAACAAAAACTCTTCAGATATTGCCTCAAACTTTTCCACTTTAATTTTCTTCTGCTCGTTTCTGTCTCTATTTGCATGTGTATATCGCGTATGCATTTTAGTGTGAGTGCGTTGTGTATCCGTAGACGTTAACCAAATTAGAGTTTAAGTTTAATAAATTTAAACTTTTCTTCTTTAAACCTAAGAAAGCAAGTTTGTGCTGGTTTCTTTGCCTTATAATTGAAAAGCGATGAACAAGGATTCACCAAGGGGGAGCTAAGAACACTGTGTGTTTAAAAATAAAACCCTGCGACGGTAAGACCAGGTGAAGACTGAGAGGGACCCCTAGACACCTTTCTCAGCTGGTCGTAACATTCCTGCCAGCAGCTGCCAAAGCTGTTTCTTTACCATCCACTTTTGCCTTGCACCATCATCTCTTTTGTCATTTAATCTTTCCTGCCTTCCAACCTAAAACAGACCTTCCTTTTTTTCTTTCCTTCCTTCCCCTCTTTCCCTGCCTCTATTTTTCTTGGCATCCTTCCATCTGTGAGAGATGATGGGAATGCAGCCTCAGAACTTTGAGTCAGATGAGATCATCTGCTGCATTTCTTTTGATGGCTGAGCAAGCCGATCCTGGAAAGGCAACATCTGCCATAAGTACCAACCATGAAGTACTCCCTTTCAGGTGGTGCGGGTTGATCTCTGCTGACTCCTTGTTTGTAGGGCTGGCATCTGCTTTGGCATTTGCTTTGCCTCTATACTTAAAAATTGTTACATCTCTAACTTGTTCCAGTTCTGACGAAAGGTCATTGACATGAAACATTGGTCCTGATATTAACTTGGATGTTGGGAAGAAGCGGGGTTGTTGGCTGGGGGTGCCATAGCTATTCTGCAGTTGGGAAATGTGGAAGAATGGCTTTCCCTCAGGGCCTGATTAGCATTCTTTGGGGCTGGATTTTAAGAGCCCACTGCCGATATTGGCGGTGAGCTCAAAAATTGGCTGCCCTCCCATGCCAAAGAGCTGCTGCAATCTCCCGCACGACGGCTCATTTAAATAGCCAAGGTGGCCTGCGCCCTCCCCCCCCCCCTCCCAATTACATGGAGGGGGTGGGCTGTCCATTCCCAGCAATAGCATCAGCTATCTGTGGGCAGGGGCTAGTGCCATTGTTAAAGGGCAGCCAGCCCTGTCAGCACATTTAAATTTTTAAAGAGATAACCCTCCCTCAAAATTAAATAAATTTATAACGCCCCTTTCCCACACCCCCATGACAACTAAACTACCTATTTGCCCTTCCCTCCCCCAAAACACTTACCTTTTACATCTGATCTATCTCCCCCAAACTGAACAAAGTTTAACATTCAACACTTCCCAACATCCCCTACACCCATTACGTGTATTTGACCCCTTCCTCCCCGCCGCTGCACTGAAAAACTTACCTGCTCCCCCCCTCGCCACCAGTGTGGCACCACGTTTCCCCGGACGGGGATCTGAAGGCACGGGAGTGCTGGCTGCCACGCTGAAGATCACGGCGGGCCCTCAAGATCGCAGGTAAGTCTATGTAAATTCATTAATTTCATTCACTTGAATACTTAAATTGAGGTCTCGTCGCCCAGCATTGGCGGGGGGGGGGAGGGGTAGCTGCCACGGATCCTCGCCGTTGCCGGAAGAATCGGGCCGGGCCCTCACGGCATCAAGGTCCGTGGCAGGCATCATCCCAATCCATCGTCAGGCCCCTTCCCCTGCCACGGGACCCAATGCCAGGGGGAAGAACAATCCTGAAGTACAGGAATCCTGGTCAGCCAGGGGGAAATTTAAAATGTAGGTTAAATCTGAGACACGCAGCCTTGTTATAATATTTAAATAACTATGACACCTTCTGGAAGCAGATTGGTTGAACCTATTTCCCCACCCTGCCAAAATCAGAAGTGAGCGGTTTGGAGGTGGATTTGAGATTTTTAATCTTTTTTTACATTCTATCAGAACCATACTCATCCATTTTGGGGGGTTAAAAGTCCCACCATTAATTCTGTGTGTGTGTCTCTCTCTCTCTCTCTATACAGGTGCTGCCTGACCCGCTGAGTTTTTCCAGCATTTTCTGTTTTTACAATTCCTGCTCACTGGTTCTCTTGTGGAAAGATTAGCTGCACAAAATTCAGATCTGTACCACTGGTTGCTCGAATGCCATTGGTGCTATTTGATGTCCAAAACAACGTCTGAGGTAAGCGCAGTCTGCTGGGGCGAGTCACGCCAGGCGCCATATCGGTGAGACTGTTAGCACGCATGCAGTGGATGCCTGCTGGAAGTATGCAAAGTAGGCAGATCATGACATCAATCTGTGTGCAATGCTGATTTGATGCCAGCACTGCCATTTGAAGTTCAACTTTCCAGCTAACTCAATCTCTTAACCATGCAAGGCTAACCTGCATTTAAGCAGCAGGAAGGACTCCCCCACCACCAGCACTATTTAAACGGATCATTGACTCCTGCTGTTTGATTTTCTTCTGGCTATCGCTTCGATTCTACAAGTGTTTGTTGCTTTCTCTAGTTGTTTCAAGCTGCAAAAGCCCGCAGAGAGAGGATTGGCAGGTACTGACTGACTTTAGGCTGGAGCTGGAGATATTCAGAACATCTAGCAATTTGCCATCCACTGTTACATAAAGGAGTTCACTGCTGTGTATTCAATAAGAGCTATGTACAATTTATTCTCTCTTGTCAGAGACCAGCAGGCAGAGCAAGCACATGGCTTCACTAGCATTGCAGGCTTACCCATGGTGCAGGGTGTCATTGACAGCATGCACATCACTTTGCAGATGTTGCCTGTCAACTGTGCCCTATCCTACAATCAAGAGGGATTCCAGCCCCCTCAACATCCAACTGGAGTACGACTACATGCAGAGAATCATGCAGGTCAATACCCGATATCGTGGCAGCAGTCCAGGTGCTTTCATTCTGCGGCAGTTTGCTGTTCCAGATGCATCTGTGCTACCACAGAAAACCAGGGAGTGGCTTCTGGGCAGCAAGGACTATATGCTGACCACATGACTGCCTGACTCTGGTGTACAACCCATGCACACATGTGCAGTATGCATACACTGAAAACCATGCTGCCACACAAAATGTGACAGAGCAAACTATTAACATGTTGAGACAATGCTTCCTCTGCCTGGACTGCTCTGGAGGAGCCCTGCAGTAATCAGTATGAGTGGGTGTCAAGATTCATTGTGGTCTGCTGATGTTGCAAACCCTCATCATCATGAGGGCACAGCCCTTGTCACCAGCTATATGGTGAGTGGCTCAGGAGCAACAGCATGAGGAGGAGGAAAAGGAAGAGAGGAGGCAACCTTGACAACTCCTTTTCGACTGGGCTGTCCATGAAGAACTCTTGAGTGCAATATTAATAACTGCAACCCAATTCGCCATTCACCAATACTACCACATCTGACCTTCCCTCTGTCCCTGATCATCAGACAGTCCAATTGGCCATAATGTAAAAGTAAAAGCCAGCATAAACCAAATATTTCAAACCAAATTTATAAATCAAATAATTCCATATTGTATACAAAGTTCGACTAATCACCCTTGTGCATTCCCTGAATGCCTGTCTTCTATGTGCCTTTGCCTGTCTTCGAGCTCCTATGCATTGCCAACTCAGTGGTTGTGGCATGGCTGGTGGAACGCTGCTGAGTTTCAGTGGAGGACAACCTTGAGCAGACTACACTATCTCGGCATGGATGGCAGCAGCCTGGGCTGGCTGGCTTACAGGCGACAGCAAGGGCACTGGTAGAATGGCAGGGGTGGGAGGACGAATGCAGTCTTCCTGAAGAGAGCACAGCAGGTATGTCATCCATGAAGTGTTACGAAAGTGCTTCCATGTTTTGTTAAATTGTTTTGAGGACTTGGGTTTTAGAACTGAAAAGGATTCCATAAATACTGAACTTTGTTTTTTTTAAAAAAGAGGTAATTGAATGGTCTTTTGGGCTTGGTTTGTAAACAACCCTTACTGGAAGTCACCTGTCTTCAGAGAAGCACCCAGCGGGGGCATTTTGACCTGGGGAAGATGTTTACAGAGAAGTGACAGGTCAAGATTTATAGGGGTCAGAAGGCTTGACTCTTCAGATATTGTTTTGGGTTTCACTTTGGACAGTCAGTTGGGGTGTGGAGTATTTTGAATGGAGTATTTTAAAAATCAACCTGACAAGGACAAGACCCCAGCTCAGCCTTTTCCATCTCTTTGAAAGCCAGTCAGCTTTTCCATCTCTTTGAGAAGCTCTTAGAAATGAGTGTATGAAATAAAGAAATTGATGCTGTATTCCTCCAGAAAGGCTTGCCAGAAACTCCTGTTGCTGCATTTCTCCTGGAAAGCTTGCCAAACTGATCTTCAATGTCACCTGAAAAGAACTGTTCTACAAAGATCCCAGTGACAGCCGTCTACGCGTATTTGGGACAACTGACATCTTTCCACATCTTTTTTATTGCTGAAAATAGATACATGTTGTCAAAGATTTTCGTCTTGCACTCATTAGGACAATCCACAAGAATAACCAATGTAAGGGAAAACAACAACTTATACTGCATGAGAAGAGAGTGCTGATTGGTTGGCAAGTGAACTTTGATTGGTAGAGGCGTTGCCACAGAGAATGCATCAATTTATGGTGACTGACAGTTAACTGCCAAGCTTTGTTTGAAATTTAAACCAGGCAGCTTGACTGTGATTGGTCAAGGTATTGGCCTGAGGAATGAACCAGCAAATAGCTGTCGCTTATTTTGTTCAGCTGAAACAGGCGCAATGTTTGTACATATTCTTTCAGTCTACTAGCCCCTTTGAACATTGGTATCCACAGACATGATGGCAGCAATCTGAGCTTGCATCGCAGATCCCACTTCTATGCTATCCTCTAAGTTACACACAGTGTCAGTATCTGAGCTGGTGGCTGTGAGTATGAAATCGAGTGACAGTGCGTCTTCATCATCACTGTCTTCTTGTTGTTTCTCCGCTGCCTGGCCAGGTTGCACTTCTTGGGTATCTGAAAGGAGAATGGCACAAGGGTAAGGTTGTGGTGCAGGGAGGGGAGTAGAAAGTAAGAGGTACTTGCTTACATCATCTGTAGCATGTAAATTAGAGAGTGTGTGGTGAAGGGGAGGTGCAATGTGAGAAGTGGGGGGGGGGGGGCGCGGTGTTAGTATGAAGATAATGCCATTTTCAATGGTTTCAGTGCCTCTGCTAGCCATGGTCTCAGCAATGGGCATCACAATAATAGCCAGCACTGTCTCCTCCGTGAGGATCAGAATATGCAAGTGCATCTGTCCTCCTCCAGTTAGCTCCTGCTGCCTTTAGTTTTGTACCACATTGCCCTGCAAGAGAGAAGGAAGTGTGTCAGTGATGTGACTGTCATGGTTGAATAGCTGGTAATGTGTGCAAGCTGTGAGATGTGGCTTTGAGGCTTACAGCAATGCTGTGTAGCATATGTATGTCACATATGAGTACTGATTAATAATAGATTGTTGGTAGGTGAACAATGGGTGTGGTGAATCGAGATGTATCTGCAGTATGGTGCAGTTGGTAGGATATATTTGAAGATGTATTCAGTGACTTTGATCACTCTTGTGAGGTCATTCAATTTCTTGTGGCACTGCATCCATGTCCTTGGCACTTGGTTCCTGGCATTGACCTAAACAGCTATCTGCCCCTATTGCCCACAGCTATCCGTCCCTACTGCCCTCTGGCCATGTGTCTGGATGTCCTCCTGGCGCCCTGCAGATGCAGCAGGACATCACCCTTCTTTGTACCCGCTCCAGAACCTCCCTTTGAAGATGTGCAGGCTAACTTTAAGCAGTGCAGGCTAGCTTTAATTGAAACTGATGCTAGCCTCTCTTGATTTTGCCGTCCCCCGCCCCCCACCTTCATTCCACCGCTCAGGCATGTAGCCATTCAATGGGGCAGCTAGCTGCACGCTGCAATCCTCTTAATCAGCAGGCAGCACAAAGTTGGCATGCTTCCTGCATCACATTGAACTGAAAGGGTTAATCACGCTTCGCAATCGCTGCACCCATTTTCGGAAATTATCTAATTTGGCTCTCTAAGTGTGCTGGCTGATTGTAGGATTTCACTGACAGGCTGCTGGGATTCTGGTGGCTCGGGGCCTCTTTGGGCTGTGCATCAAAAGAGCCCTGCATTTGCCTTCAAACTACTGCCTCTCATATCTGGTGCACCAGGCACTTCTTGGGGAGGAATGGGGGGAGGAGGGAGCCTCATTAATCCAACAAATTGGGTGGCCTTTGTTTCCTGACACTTTGCAGAGTAAAACAGCATGCTTTACTATTCCTCAAAACTTTGGAGGGTAGAAATTCCAATCAGCAAAGTTCAGTTAGGAGCGTTAATGCAGTTGTACAATAATCGGGTAAATGTCAGCTTAAAAATATTGCACAGAGGAATATCGTACAAACACATTGAGTTTGTATGTAAACTTTACCTATTAATTGTTTGAGCATTCAGTAATCCACATTCAATCCCCGAATAATGTATTAATAGCAACTTCTAGGCTTAAAAGCTTGATAATTTTTATAGTTATTTGTTCAGTTGAGTAAATGTATAGATGGTAAATTTCTGAGTATGGGGCGAGTGAACTTCCTCCCACCAGCATTTACTCAGAAACTCAGCTCCATATTGTCTGGAAATCCTGAGATCATATGTTCCGATTGTTCCATTTTAATTGGTGTTAGTGATCAGTCCAACTTGTTAAAAGCAGGGGTTCCAATCTAAAACTCAAGAGGGGAGAAGCCAAAAACTTTCCCATGGTATGTCATAGAATTATTTTCTTTCTCCTTATATTCATATTTAGATTTACTTTTATTTGTTCTCTCATTTCATCTGCTATATCCTGGCCAGGAGGATAAACGGGCAATTTCCTATCCGTTTCTGCCAACTCGGCTGTGTAACCAGCTGCAAGGAAGCACACAAGAGTGATCAAGGGTTATTGCCCTTCAATTTTCTTTCTCCTTTCACTTCTATTGGATGTCGTCCCTGTCAGATAAGCTGTGATTGAGAGCTCAGCATTACAGGAACCATGGATGGAAATCCACCTTCTCACATACATTGCCTGTTGATACACCAAGCATTGCACACTTTGCTGATGCACTGAATGATTTACTGTAAGCATTCAGCACCATGCTGACTAGTGAATGTGACCTGATGTCCCACTCAACACCATCCAGAACAAACCGGCCCACTTGATCAGCACCCCATACACAACTGTAAACATTCACTCATTCCACCATCAGCGCATTGTGGCAGCAGCATGTACCATCTACACTTCCACAGGATGCACTGCAGCTACATGCCAAGCTTCCTTTGAGAGCACCTTCCAAACCCACAACCTCTACCACCTAGAAGTACAAGGGCAGCAGATGTATAGAAACACCACCACCTGCAAGATCCCCTCCAAGTCACACACCATCCTGACTTGGAACTATATCGCTGTTCCTTTATTGCCACTGGGTCAAAATCCCTTCCTAACTGCACCAAATGGGTTGCAGTGGTTCAAGAAAGCAGCTCACCACCACCTTTTCGAGGATAATTAGGGACAGGCAATAAATGTTGGCTTTGCCAGTGACTCTCGCATTCCATCAACGAAGAAAAAAAAATCCATTCTGTGAGGATCAGAAAATTAAAACTTTTATTCCGCATTCTTATAACTCCCTGAAAAATAGAAACCGAACAATCCAAATGTAAGTTACCGAAGTACATTTACCTAGGCTGAACTGAAAGTAGGTTACTAATAAATTGTCTCTGTAGCTGTTTGCTGTCCCCTGTTGGTGGAAGGCAGCAATGCACTAAAATGTCCAAACTTTCACCTTCATTGAAGTTTACAGATTGCTCTGTTGCACCCCAGTATGATCTGTCATGTCGTAAAACATTATTACACATTAAATATAGCCCATTACTTTATATGAATTACAATGAAAATATAGTACACCTAACATATCAAGGTGATGCTCTAAAATATTCAAATAACATTAAATTAATTGCGAGGAAACTCCTCAGGGATCTTTCTGCTCCGCCATTGTAACATTGGCAGAAACCCCATTTACATGCATTAAGTGGGGTTTACACCAAGCATCTACTGAAATTGTGATGGTGGAGCAGGATATTCCTGGCAAAAATGTATTCTGTAAATGAATCAGTCTTGGGCTTCCACATGCAGAAAGGTTAGGAATTTTTTAAAATCTAGAGTCCAAGTTAGGAAATCTTTTACATTTACGAACACTTCAAGGCCAACTTTATGAACGCACTCCTCCGCCATGGGGCTTTGCTAGCTGACAGCACACGGCATGCTTCCCATGGTGCTTTGCCCACATTTGAAATATTCAAATCTCTATTTCCTTTTAAAACATAATCAGTTAATTATAGGATTGAACTGTTAAGAATGCCTTTGTAGTGTACAATGGTTAATGGTTTCAAACTTGCTTTCCAATCTCGTAGCATTGCAAAAATCCACTTGTTCAATAAAAACAGAAAATGCTGAAAATATTCATCAGGTCTGCCAGCATCCGCAGAGAGAGAGAAAGAGTTAACAGATGGAATTTTCCCAGTCCAGTGTAGACGGGTTTGGAGGCGGGGAAAGCAGTGGGGAACTCTGTTGGGACGGCTCCCCGATGCTGTACTGCCTCTGGGTAATTTTTCCGGAAATGGGCTGCCACGGGAATCGACAGCCTGCTCCATGAACATGGGCAGGAAATTAAGCCAAATTAAGGCCCCAGTCAAGGTCCATTTCCCCCCAGCGCTGCAACTTTTCCACCATCGTATGAGTCTCCCGCTATGTCAGGAGCCCAGCAGCACTGCAGAGACAGCCCCTCGTGTGAGTTTGGTGGGCCGTGGGTGGCTGAATTAACTGGCGGCATCAGAGGGCTGCAATGCACACTGGTTCAGGAATGGCCAGGAGCACTGTTCTGGAGGGGTCAACCCTCCACCCTGAGGTTCCTCACAGTATCACCACTGAAGAGAAAAGCCTTCATGAGTGCCTCCATTGTGAGGTGCCCCCCTCCTTTTGGGCCTTCCACGTCCCTGGTCTGCCCGCTGTCACTAATTGGAATGCGTACATGGAGGCAGTCCATTAGGAGGCTATCTCAGGCAAGATTGCTCTGGAGGCCACGCTGAGGCAATCCATGGGCTCGGGACCTGCGTATGGTCCTGATGTTGGGGTCCTGACAAAGTGGGAAAATTCAGCTCAAATGTGAACTCTGTTTCTCTCTCCACACATGCTGCCAGACCTGCTGAGTATTTAGAGTCATAGAATCAGAGTCACTTACTGCACAGAAAGAGGTCATTCGAGTCCATGCCAGCTCTCTGTAGAGCAATCCAGTCAGTCCTATTTCCCTGCTCTATCCTTGTAGCCCTGCAAGTTTATTTCCATCAAGTGCCTATCCAATTGCCTTTTGAAATCATTGATCATCCCTGACATCATTGAGGATGGGGATGTTTGTGGCTCCTCCTCCTCCCATTTGTTGTTTAATTGTCCACCACCATTCACGACTGGATGTGGCAGGATTGCAGAGCTTTGATCTGATCTGTCGGGATTGCTTTGCTCTGTCTAATTCATGCTACTTCACTAATTAGCGTGCATGTAGCCCTGGGTTCTAGCTTCACCAGGTAGGCACCTCATTTTTAGGTATATCCGGTGCTGCTCCTGGCATGCTGTCCTGCATTCCTCATTGAACCAGTGTCCCTTTGTCCTTCTACTATCAGCTAATGGGAACAGATTTTTTGTCTGCCTTATCTAAACATGTCTTGTACACCTTTATCAGATCCACCCTCAACCTTCTTTGCTCCAAGGGGAAAGCCCCAGCTTCTCCAACCTAACCTTTTAGCTGAATTCCCTCATCCCTGGAACCATTCTGGTAAATCTCTTCTGCGCATCCTCAATGACCTTTTTAAAATGTGGTGACCAGAACTGGACGCAATACTCTAGTTGTGGCCTAATCAGAGCTTTATAAAGCTCCAACATTTTCTGTTTTAACTTCAGATTTCCAGCACCCACAGTATTTTGCTTTTGTCCAATTGTGTAATGTTAGTCATATGGTGTAAGATAGAATAAAACTATCAACATAGGTCTGGTTTTTCAGACTCATGCAGCTCTATAGTTTTATTTTTAAACAGTATTTTTCCAGTGAATGCAGAGTTCTTAAGGTTGCAAAGTGTTTCCTGCTCTGTTCTACTTGATATGATTTTTGCAAAGTCAGGGCAAGAATAGGAAAGAAGACATTTTGTTTTCAAAGCACTTTTGACTCAATGACTCAGTCTGCTTTGCAGGATTTTCTTTCTAGCAGTTTCATGCTTCTCGAAGAAGCATCACAATCCTTTTTGACTCTCTTTCCATTTTTGTTGCCAGTTCTGCTATAAGAATGTCCAGATTTTATTTTAATGCTCAGTGGCCCTCTCAGTGGATCTCTCCTTCTTCACCTTTAAACCTCTTCTGTAAAGTTAAACATTTTCAAACTGAGAGATTGTAACTTCCGCAACTGTTTTCTCCCCAGTCTGGACCACCCTCACCCCCCTGGTTTCACCTTATTTCCCCAGCAGGCACTCTTTTCTTGCTGTGGTCTGGTTCCAAGTGTTCCAAAAGCACATTGGCCAAGAGGCAAATCTTAATTCTGCATAGTGACTGCTAAGCAGTTATTCAGCCACTTAGGCATCACAGTTAAATATTTATATGGTTTTCTTTCATGGTTGGACATAAAACCTCATTACATTTCATAGATAGCAATCCACTCATATTGTGGGGGTTGAGTGGGTGCTTGCAAAGTTATGAGAATTCAGTATCCTTCTGTATTTGTTGACTTGTTTCGAGGTCATTGAGATCCAGTTGCAATATTAAGCCTGGCTTGCTAAGGGAAATCCTTATGGCTTCCTTGCCAGGACCATAAGAGACCCTGGTAAGTTAAATTTGAAAAAAAGTAGTATCTTTGTACACCAGGAGGAGCAGAGGTGAAACCTCCAAGGAAACCGTGGACCTCCCCTGAACTGGGTTTTCCCCTTCCTCTCTTGACTGCGATTGCCTCTGAATCCTCCACCACCACCACCACCCCCACCCCCACCCCCACCTCCCCCAAGCCAACAGCTTACCTTATGTTAGAGACTGCTTCTTCACCCCCTCAGCTGCTGCTCTCTGACCCCTGAAATCATGCTCAAACCAGCTGGCCTCCTTGCCATTCTTGCTATGTTCGAGCAGAAGTCCATCCTGCAGAATGTAAATCATCTGGACTTGCTGGCTGCCACTTCCAGACAGGCTGGCCACTTGCTAGGCCATGTTCCCACCCAGGTAGTGAAAATCAACCCCCAAATCCCAGAGCTTTACTACCACCAAAGGCAGTAATTGGAGAACATTTCAGTACAAAAACTGGCTTCTCTGTGCATTGCAATTGTTACTGTTTATTTGCCTGGTTTCATTCTTTGGCTCCAAACATTGCTGCTATGTGAAAAAAGCAGTCAAACTGAGGTCTGAAGCAGCGTGAAAGGAAGTTTTGCCATGTGGAATGAAGTGATATTACTAGCAGGCAGCTCTTATGATTACAACTGCCTTATGTAGCAAAAGCCGTTTGTAGGTCAATTAAGATTAAAAGGAATTTAGCAGCTTATGGTCGCTGCTAAAAGCTTGGCACATTAGACTTAATTACATATCTGGTTCATACTTTAGTTGAACCAAAATATTGCAAGTGAACCTTGGGTCTATTTTCTAGTCCATTCCTTTGCTGTAAACTGAACAAATATCAACAGGAATTCTTAGTGAACACTTCTATCTCTGTAGCAACTATAAATTGTATGAGTGTTATGAGTAATTGTGGAACTATTTCTCTTCTGTTCAGCTAATTAACTAGCTAAGTATTAAGGGGTGCATCTTTTTTTGGCACATTGACACTACAAAAATTAAAAAATGACACAGGAACTTTTTTTAAAATAAGTTTTGGTAGAAGTGTTTCCATTGCTTGTGCACCCTTAAGATGTGTCCTCAGAGTCTCATCACACTTTTTGACCATTTCTGAACTACCACCCAATTCCCTTGTTACTGTGTTAATTGTGTATCAATGGTTTGATTGTATACAGGTGAAGTGTGTTAATTGGGGATCTTAGTTGAGCACTTATAAACAGACACTCACTGAGACTGGTGGAGGGTTTTGAGTGAGGAGTTGTATGATTGTGATCATTTTTACTCTGCACAATAAATGTGAAACTGAGTAAAGATAGGCTGCAGCATTATCCTTTCATAACAAGCTTTTTGGAGTTTAACACCCCTGACCTCATTTGCAAAAAGCAGACTGGGAACCAGTTAGTTTTGGAAGAGTTTCTTTAAGTGGATGATGGGTGTGCTCACGGTAGTCAAGTGTCATGCAGGCCCCCACCTGCCAAGAATGAGGCATATTAATTTCACCACATGGACATTAAATTTCAAATTGTTGCTGGGAAGAAGAGAAGGCCTGTTACAAGGGGTTGCCAAGCCCCTGGCTGGGAGGACATTTTTGCATATTAACAGACTGTGCTTGGAACAAAGAACCATTTCCTGACCTACCAAATACACAAAGCCAGAAGTAGTTATACCAGTCACTTGACTACCCTGCTGGCCAACTTGGGGAGTTTTAAATTGTAGAGACAGTGTTTGAACTGGCAGAAAACTCTTTACTCCTGGACTGAAAAAGACCTCCTCTCCTCCTGTCTGCTCCCATCTCTTTCTCACAGAACTGAAACCCAATGAAGAACATAAACCCCAAGAGAGAAAAGCCTCCTACAGTGAGCAAGGTTTAAAAAGAATACTGGGCCCCAACGAAAAGCAAGATCAACCTACATTGAGCACACAATTGGGAATACAATTGAACATAATCATAGAATAATACAGCACAGAAGGACCACATTCGGCCCATGGTACCTATGCTGACTCTCTGAAAGAGCTATCCAATTAGTCTTGCTCCCATACTCTTTCCCCAACAGACTCAAGAGACTCGTCTTTAAATCCCACTACAGGAAACTGATGGGCACAAAGATTCTTTTAACAGAGCAGCAGTGTTGTAAATCACACTGAGGAAATTCCAGGCTAAAGCCTACGTTTATGGGTGAATTGATATTCAGTTGAGCCTTCTTCTGTTTAAATATACAATGTAATGATTTCACTGGTGTTGTGAAAACATCAGTACTACCATGTCACAAGAGAACTATTGACAAAATGGCATTGAAACTAGTAGGTTCTTTTCATCCTTAAAGCAGCTAAAATTCTCCTCCTAACAGACCATACAATACCTATAATATACACACTTTTCCTTTCATTATACATAGTGTTATGAACACTGAACTTTGTAGTATGGTTATGTTTCAAAAACTGTGTTCTTTAATGCAGAGTAAAATGGATATTCAGAGGACACATGTGACCTCACACCAATTCTGCCCAGAGACAAGCCAGGAGTCTTGGTTACCATGATAACAAGGAACCCAGATCAAAGATCCTTTTGAAAGCAGGATGCAAGGCAGTAACATCTAAAGGACAATGAGCTTTGCTCTCCCAGACTCTCAGATTGTAAACTGGGAGCCAGGGGCTCTAAAATACAAATTCATGTTGCAATTGTTATCACCTGGAAACAAAGGAAGGCCCAGTTGGTTTTGCTATGGTCAGACCTATGGTCTGAGAATTTTTAAAGACAAGTGACTACTGACTTTTGATCTGGATAATTCAACAGGTTTTCCTAGGTCTGGAGCACAGCCTAAAAGAGAGAGCGAGAAAGATATGAACAGCTGCTGTCAGATCACCGGTACAGCAAAAGGTTGCTAAGATTTGAATCCAGTTCGAAAGTCAAGGTTTGTGGTTGAGGAAAGATCAATGGGGGTCACCAGAGATTGCCTTATTACCGGAAGACCAGTCAAATGTGCTCAAAAACAGTGAGGGAAGAGGACGTGTGCTTTGATAAGAACACTGGGAGAGCCAACCCATTGCAACTGCGAGGCATTTGGGACTTTTAATTGCAAGGATATCTATTCAATGAGAATACTGTGTATTCGCCACTGGTATCAGACCCACCGGCCGTCCATGTCTCCGTTATAAAGACGTCTGCAAACGCGACATGAAATCGTGTGACATTGATCACAAGTCGTGGGAGTCAGTTGCCAGCATTCGCCAGAGCTGGCGGGCAGCCATAAAGACAGGGCTAAATTGTGGCGAGTCGAAGAGACTTAGTAGTTGGCAGGAAAAAAGACAGAGGCGCAAGGGGAGAGCCAACTGTGCAACAGCCCCAACAAACAAATTTCTCTGCAGCACCTGTGGAAGAGCCTGTCACTCCAGAATTGGCCTTTATAGCCACTCCAGGCGCTGCTTCACAAACCACTGACCACCTCCAGGCGCGTATCCATTGTCTCTCGAGATAAGGAGGCCCAAAAGAAAAAGAAAGAACTGTGTAACATATAAATGTAGTGTGGGGTTGTCAAATGTGTTAATAAGTTAATAGGAAATACCTTTCTCTGTAATTTAGTGTATTAGCTCCCTACTAATTACTGTTCAGTTAATGTTGATTTTTAGTTTATTTGTTACAGCCAAAGACTTAAAATGTGAAATCTTGTCATGTAATTCTTTAATTGGTTTAGGGAGTTCATATCTCTTTTAAAATTACTGGTCTGTACTGAGGTTGTAAGAGAGGGAAAGTTACAACATGACTACTAATGTGGCAATTTGAATGATTTTGTTCTTGTGCATGTTGAGAGCCCAATAGCATTTTTAATATACAACTGCTGAAATTCTATTTTACTTCATACAATATCATACCTGATCCAAGGATAAATAGTTAATCCCATTAGCTTTCATATCATAAAATTCCTGACCCAGATAAGCAGGTTTATTCATGTAATTCTAATCCTAAGTATAAATCTTTTGCAAAATATTTCTGGCATGCTGATCATAACACCTTCATGAATATAAAAATACCACACTGTAGGTTTACTTTGAATTATTTCATACAGGATATGATGTGAAAGGACCTATGGCTTGCATGACAGTTACCTAACCAACTTGTCAACAATTGACACCAACATGTTTCTGATTTTCCACAGGCCCAGAGGCACATTCCTGGTGTGAGCTGCCCAGGAGAGCAGTGTTGTCTTGGGGATCTAAACCAGGTTAAAAATTTCCAGCAGAAACTCCACCCACCCCTAATGTGGCCCATGACCTCAGGAGGGAACGCATATGCCAAGAGATTTCTTCGTCACAGCCTTCTTACTACCAACAACAATTTAACAACAACAATGTATATTTATATAGAGCCTTTAAGGTAATAAAAATGTCCCAAGGCTCTTTACAGGAGTGGTGTAAATCAAAGCACAACACCAAACCACAAAAGGAGATATTAGGTCAGATGACCAAAAGCTGAACAACTTGGTTGCCACGGTGTGTCTGGGATGCAGGTTGTCTTGGCAATCCTGGGGAGGGGGGGAGGGGGGTGGGCGTTGCCAAGACATGGACCTCCACAAAAATCCCAGCATTATAAATCTTAATGGGGGCTGACTGTACCAGGTTTAAAATATATTCATTTGTGCCCAATGTCTCCAACTATGGCCAGTGCTACTTCCCACCTCGTTCTTCTTCCTCTAGTGGGGGGGGTCTAAGCCGTGTCTGTCGACATATGAGTGCCTATTACATGTATTTAAATCAAAGGATCCTGCACTGACTGTGGATATTCCGGTAGGTCTGGAATGGAGGTCACTGGAGCCCACTGCAATTTACGCAACAAAGTGGGGCTGAGCATTTATGACCCCGGCATTTTCACAGATGAAGAGAATTATGTCAAAATCTTGGGACCAAAAATCCTTGGCCTCACTTCACTGGTAGTAGTATAGTGTAGCAAGTGCTGTTAGCCCTCACTTCCCACCCCACTGAAGTATTAGGGGTCGTGGAGAGACAGTGGGAGGGGTCACTTGATTTAAATTATGGTGGCAGAATCTCACACCACTATGCCATTTGAAGTTAAAGTGTTCCAAAGACCCAAGAGACACCCCCTAATTGCTGGGTAGAAAGAGGATGACGCAGATAGGAAAGATGTCTCCAGCAGGGGGTTAGGGGAGTGGTAAGAGGGGGATGCCTCTTGAACACAAGACTAAGGATATTTGTATAAGAATGCTTAAGAATCTACAAAGAAAATTCTTCCTACGTTTCAAGGGTTGAATTGATATCATTCCTAGATATTGACATTCATGAGAACATTTAGGAATATTTAGGAACAGTTCATCTGCAGTTAAGAGCTGTCACTGCAATGTGTGAACTGCACCACCACTCACTTGTTAAAGCAGATTTTCAAATAAATTATGAATGTAGATGGTTGTGCTATCATGCATTATTAGGTATTACACAGGCATTACTGAGGTCAGTTGTCTAGTTATGTGACTGTGATTTGTTCAACAGACATTGCTGGATAGTCTAGTAAACATTTAATATTCTGTTCAGTTGTGAGTTTCAGGCTAACTAATGCATCATGCAAACATTTTCCCTTTATTTCACCCAAGCCAAAGCAGGTTTGATCAATAAAATAACTGAGCTCTAATTCAGTGAGGTCTGTCAGTGCAGACAGCTCTGAATATAGGTCCTCATTCACCCTATGATGTGTCATGTTAAGATGTCAGGATGTGAGCAAAGTAATGTGAATTACACCCTTTCAGTATCTGTTTCCAGGCAACCACAGAATAACTTCCAGCAGTTATTTACACTGTCCCCAAACCACCATGCAAATGTGAAATTAATTGTTGGAGATACCTCTTTAGGTTAATGGTATTGTTCCTGCTGAGTATATGAATGAGCAGGGTTCACACTTAGTGATAATTAACTCCCAGCAAAGTATGGCTGTACTGAAATATTTAATATGCTGAAATGGGTATTACAGAGGACATTGCAGAAAAATAAGGGCTATTTTTATCCAGCTATATTTCATCGAAATGTGAGACATTTAACGATTATTTTTGTAAAAGCATGCTATTTTTTGTTCTGATGTAAACCCATCTGATACAATATTACAAACAATATGCAGATAATTAGGAATTTAAAAAAGTTCCAGTAAAACTTTCATCAGTTATAATTTGAGGCAGGTTAAAAAAAGAGGAACAAATTCCTTTTTCATTATGTTCTAATTTTGTGATTTGTGAGCTGACTCAATGTTGCTTGATAGCAGTTTTGACCAATTTTCAAGTGAAGAACAGCAATTGACAGTAAAACTGGGGAATCAACAGCAAGTTTAATTTATATTGCACACATCATATACACAGATGTTCTCGAGATCATTTTAGTGCAGTGGACAAAAATGTAGATACCAAGCAAGAGGGAAAAAGTGGATAGAAAGGGTAAAAGCACAATAGAAAGTCTTTCGTCACCTTTCGCCCTTCTGAGTTCTGACGAAAGGCCATCGACCTGAAACACTAACACTGCTTCTCTCTCCACAGAGGCTGCCAGATCTGCTGAGTATATCAAACGTGCTTTGTTTTTATAATGAGTTCTTTATGTTGTCTGATGCAACACAAATGAGATGTATGGAGTCCAGTTTACTGAAGATTTCAAACAGGTATATTAGCAGCTAAACTATTATACACAGTATAGAACAAACTATTTACAGAACCTTCCTCTAGATTTTACAGTTTCAGAGTGACTTGGGCTTGTAGTCACATGACTACATCCTGGTACTTAGCTCATTAGCATACTGAGATCTTAAAGGGACATCACGCTCAAAGCGATCATGCAACAGTTTTGATTTCAGACTTCCAGCATCTGCAGTATTTTGTGTGATGAGAAGAGGCAGTTTGTTGTGGAGGAGTAATTTTTAAAAAAATGTATGGTTGCAGTCATTTCAACTAACAGCTTGAATTATTTTGTGAATAGTCATTTAATAGTACAGAACTTGAGTACTACTGAAAATAGAAACATGTTGTCGAAGCTTTACGCCTTGCACTCATCAGGACAATGGCGAGAATAACCAAAGTAAGGGAAAACAACAATTTATACTGCATGAGAAGAGAGTGCTGATTGGTTGGCAGGTGAACTCTGATTGATAGAGGCGTTGCCATGGAGAATGCACCTGTTTACGTTGACTGACAGTTAACAGCCAAGTTTAGGTTAAAGAATTAATTTTAAGAATTACACTGACAGCCAATTTAAGATTGTCAGTAGGGCTCACAGTGTGGCGCATTTGTGCTTACTGGAAGCTACATATATTAATATATAGGGTCCTGTTCTTTGCAGACAGAAAGAATATGGACAAACATTGCACCTGTTTCAACTGAACAAAATAAGTGACAGCCATTCATTGGTTCATTCCTCAGGGCAATACCTTTATTTATTTAGAGATACAGCACTGAAACAGGCCCTTCGGCCCACCGAGTCTGTGCCGACCATCAACCACCCATTTATACTAATCCTATACTAATCCCATATTCCTACAACATCCCCACCTGTCCCGATATTCCCCTACCACTTTCTTCTTCTTTTCTTTTCTTTTGGGCCTCCTTATCTCGAGAGACAATGGATACGCGCCTGGAGGTGGTCAGTGGTTTGTGAAGCAGCGCCTGGAGTGGCTATAAAGGCCAATTCTGGAGTGACAGGCTCTTCCACAGGTGCTGCAGAGAAATTTGTTTGTTGGGGCTGTTGCACAGTTGGCTCTCCCCTTGCGCCTCTGTCTTTTTTCCTGCCAACTACTAAGTCTCTTCGACTCGCCACAATTTAGCCCTGTCTTTATGGCTGCCCGCCAGCTCTGGCGAATGCTGGCAACTGACTCCCACGACTTGTGATCAATGTCACACGATTTCATGTCGCGTTTGCAGACGTCTTTATAACGGAGACATGGACGGCCGGTGGGTCTGATACCAGTGGCGAGCTCGCTGTACAATGTGTCTTTGGGGATCCTGCCATCTTCCATGCGGCTCACATGGCCAAGCCATCTCAAGCGCCGCTGACTCAGTAGTGTGTATAAGCTGGGGATGTTGGCCGCTTCAAGGACTTCTGTGTTGGAGATATAGTCCTGCCACCTGATGCCAAGTATTCTCCGAAGGCAGCGAAGATGGAATGAATTGAGACGTCGCTCTTGGCTGGCATACGTTGTCCAGGCCTCGCTGCCGTAGAGCAAGGTACTGAGGACACAGGCCTGATACACTCGGACTTTTGTGTTCCGTGTCAGTGCGCCATTTTCCCACACTCTCTTGGCCAGTCTGGACATAGCAGTGGAAGCCTTACCCATGCGCTTGTTGATTTCTGCATCTAGAGACAGGTTACTGGTGATAGTTGAGCCTAGGTAGGTGAACTCTTGAACCACTTCCACAACATCCCCACCTGTCCCGATATTCCCCTACCACTACTAGGGGCAATTTATAACAGCCAATTTACCTATCAACTGCAAGTCTTTTGGCGGTGGGAGGAAACCGGAGCACCCCGGTGAAAACCCACACAGACACAGGGAGAACTTGCAAACTCCACACAGGCAGTATCCAGAATTGAACCCGGGTCACTGGAGCTGTGAGGCTGCAGTGCTAACCACTGCGCCACTGTGCCGCCCATACTGCACCACTGTGCCGCCCATTAACCAATCAGACCTTAACCAATCAGAGTCAAGCTGCCTGGTTTAAATTTTAAACAAAGCTTGGCAGTTAACTGTCAATCACCGTTAACTGGTGCATTCACCATGACAATGCCTCCACCAATCATGGTTCACTTGCCAACCAACCAGCACTCTCTTCTCATGCAGTACAAGTTGTTGTTTTCCCTTACACTGGTTATTTTTGCAATTGTCCTGATGAGTGCAAGATGAAAAGCTTTGACAACATGTCTCTATTTTCAGCAATATTTTGTGAATGTTTCTTAAAAACAAATCTGCTTTACATTTTACAGAGGAATTTTCTTTTAAAAATTGTGTCTGATGAGGATCTGTCCTTTTCTTATTTTGTCAAAGTGATGAAGGAACCTGTCATGTGAAAATCCTCTTAATTGTGATTGAATAAAGGTCACGTAGAATACACACTGGGACACAGTAACTCCTGGTACACAACGCCAGCCCTGTGTTTTGAACAATAGATTCCCTGATGCGGCACTTAGTGATTGACCCTGGCCAGCTGTGCGCAAGTCCAGAATTGGAAAGTTAAGGTACAGCACACTTAGTGCTGAAATTGGGTGTTAAGGTCAATACTGGCTACAACCAGAAGTGGAGTAAGATTCATCTCCTCCATGGAATTTCACTCTGATTATCTTCAGTGTCAGGCAGAACCCTGACTCTGGATTTGGACTGCAATGACAAACTGCAACATTGCTGTGAAATGAAGCTGTTTCACACCAAAACTTAATTTGTAAATGCAAGGTATTGGGTCCGTTCTGAATGGGCTATATATTCATTCGCCAAGGGAAGCAGTTACAATAGCAATCCATTAAACAGTTTTAGCTGATGCAGTGTGAATGGTAGTGATGTCACCAGGAAGGGATCTCTCAGGAAAAGAGCTCAGTATGTGGGTGACGTCTGACTTGGACGGCCACAGAATGGGCTAATTTGAACAGCTTCCAAGCATTACTCACCTTTTACCTGAACAATTCCATTAGCTTTGAATGAACACTGAACCTGTAATGTAACCCCGGTCTCTCTTCCCCCTCACTGGGCTGAATTTTGTATTCTCACCGCCGGAAGTGGAGGCGGGCGTGGAACATAGCGGCTGTCCCCCGCTGGACCCGTGCCACTTCGATTACGTGCCAGGCAGCCATTTTACATATTCACGACGGTCGTTACCCCTGCCCCCCCCCCCCCCCACCCCCCCGCCAAGTCACGTAACGGGGGCGGCCTCGGCAATGTGGCTTATGGTGTCCCCTGTTGAAGGAGCAGGCACTGGCACCATTTTAAAAAGGCTGCCTGCCCTGCAAACAGTACATCGTAACGCAGAGATCGCCCCTTCCCCACCTCAATGGTGCCAGCTTTCCCTGGACGGGAAAGTGAAGGCACATGAGTGCCACCTGTCACACTGAGGATCGGGAACTGAAGGTCAGATCGCTGCGGCTTACATTTGAATTCATGAAAATGTGTTATTTAAATATGTTAAGTCGGGTTCCGTCGCAGAGCAGCAGCCACACAGCTTCCCTGTCACTGGGAAGATCGGGCCCAACAATCCTGGCGTCAGAATAAAAGCAGAGATAAAAGACGCCGGGATCTTTTAACACCTGTTGGCAATCTCTTGGGGATCTAACTAACCAATGTTTAGTTGGAGTGAGCATTTTGATGTTTATGGATCTATGGAACTTTCCCATCCTCCCCACCCAGGCCTCCTATTGGAGCTCAGGATTGGTCCTCCTCTCCTCATTTTGTCTGCTTTCCTTGTTCCTAACCTTCCCCTTTAAGGTGCTGATCTGTGATTTAGTGGCTCAGATTTGTTTGTAATCTGTTTGGAGCTAATGCTTGGAAGCGAGGCAGAAGGAGGTGGATTCGGGGCGAGGAATCACAGCAGACAGTGTGTGTGTGTGAGTAAGGAGCCTGGCTCTCCTATTCCGCCACAGGTCTGCCTGAGCTGACAGAGTTCAGTTGGTGTTGGTATTTATTTATCCTGGCACTTGACATTCCGGTTCATTTTTATTCCGGTGTCTCCTGGAATTGAGACAGGAGCTAAGACTGAAATCTGCTTCCTTCGGAAATTGGTGTTAATTGCTATATAGATATTAGAAAATCATTTTAATGCTTGTATTTTCATGTTAAATCTTCAGAATCAGCTATTCAGCCAGACAAGTGTTTTGTATTATTTATATGTTTCATATCACATGGAGCTTTAACCAGCTTGGTGCTTTTTATGTTAGTTAATTTTGTTTCCATTTTTTTTCCCTAGAAGTGTCCAGTTTGAGAATTTCCAGAAACTATGGGCCGTAAGGAGGAGTGTATTTGCTGGAAGAAACAAACGATGAACATCACGGACAATTTCCAGTTAATAGATCTCCTGGGATCGTAAGTAGATTCATTTAAAACTAAAAATGCATCAAAATGTACATTTGATGGATTAAAGGGGAGGAGATCGTGTGAATTTTACAAAAAGTCAGCAACAGCGGATGGGACTGTAAAATATGAGAGACAGTCACTCACTTAAGCTGAGACCCTAAACTCACTGGAGTGAACTCGCCGCAACTGGGATCCCCAGCAGGGTGATTCCAGCTGTGGGACTCAGAGCAGAGATGAGAATTTTTTTTAAATATTCATTCATGGGATGTGGGCGACGCTGGCCAGGCCAGCATTTATTGAATCGCTGCAGTCCCTTTGGGGTAGGTATACACACAGTGCTGTTAGGAAGGGAGTTCCAGGATTTTGACCCAGCAACAGTGAAGGAACGGCAATATCGTTCCAAGTCAGGATGGTGTGTGACTTGGAGGGGAACTTGCAGGTGGTGATGTTCCCATGTATTTGCTGCCCTTGTCCTTCTAGTTGGTAGAGGTTGCGGGTTTGGAGGTGCTGTCTAAGGAGTCTTGGTGCATTGCTGCAATGTATCTTGTAGATGGTACATGTGGTATTTCTCAGGGTTAATTCAAAGAAGAGGTTCTACTTTGATGTGGGTTGGAAATTTTTCAGGCGACAGCATTGTCTACACCACACACTAGACGTCTGAAAGCTGCATAGTTGCTAAATGGAGGTTCAGTTCTCCAGCGAAAGCATTTCCAAGAAGAGGGGCTTTTGAAGAAACGCTCAGTCTCACAAGATGCTTTCAATCAGTTGTAATTTTACCATTAGATGCAATTTCTTCAAAAATGTCTTTCCTTCTCAATGTAATGATAGGCTCCATGAGTGATGCTGATTTGAATGCCCTGTATTTGCCCCAATGGGATTTTCATCTTGCCAAACATCTTATCAAAAGCCATATAACCCCATTAAATCCTTATTGATTTTCTCAAAAATGATGGGCGGCACAGTGGTTAGCACTGCAGCTTCACAGCTCCAGCGACCCGGGTTCAATTCTGGGTACTGCCTGTGTGGAGTTTGCAAGTTCTCCCTGTGTCTGCGTGGGTTTCCTCCGGGTGCTCCGGTTACCTCCCACACGCCAAAGACTTGCAGGTTGTTAGGTAAATTGGCCATTATAAATTGCCCCTAGTATAGGTAGATGGTAGGGAAATATAGGGTCAGGTGGGGATGTGGTAGGAATATGGAATGAGCATAGGATTAGGATAAATGGGTGGTTGATGGTCGGCACAGACTCGGTGGGCCGAAGGGCCTGTTTCAGTGCTGTATCTCTAAAAACAAAATTCTTGTGATAGTAATTCCTAATGCACTTTAGTTTTAAAAATATATTAAGCGTATAAATAAAATGACTAATTTAAGCATTTTGAAACATGTTTAGGATGGTGCCCTAATCTGAAACAAAAATGGAAACCAACAGAAGGTCAAGCAGCAACTGTCGAAAGAGAAACAGGATTAACGTTCCAGGTCGATGACCTTTTATTAAAACTTTGATGGAAGGTCATTACCTGAAATGTTGGGCTGAATTTTACCAGCCTCTTGATGCCATGGGACGTGGCAGGGAGGCCCATAAAATGCTATTGGGAGCGTCCCACCATGACCCACAATGCTGAGAAGGCCCCACTGGGTATTAGTGTCGGAAGTGAGGCCTCGGTGTGGCCCTCCACCCCCCCTCCCCCCACCCTGGCTGCTTGGTGGCGGGGCCTTCAGTAAAATATTGCAATTAGATCAATTAACATGCAAATGAACTTACCTGCCGCTGCCGGCTGTCCCATGCCGATTTTACGGCCAACCGGCTACAACTCGCACACTTTTGGAACCCCGTTGGAGTTCCGAGGTGAGACACTGGTGGGAGGAATAAAATTATCAGGGCGAGGTGAGGGGGAGCGGGGAAAACTATTCCTATTGGTTGTGGGGATGGTGGAAAAGTGTTGAGGGTCAAAGATACTGAAGTTTGAGGGCGGGGGGAACGTTCAGAATTTCAAGAAGTGTTTTTTTTTGCGGGGATAGGTCAATTTATATATTGAGGACTCAGTGGGGGCGGGGGCATTGGGAGAGGGGATTCAATGTTAAATTAAACTTTTATTGACTTTTTAATCACACAGGCACCGTTAAATATTGAAATTACTCCTGAAGCCCTTTAAAAATGGCGCCGGCACCTGCGTGGTGACGCTGGATGCCATTGCTGGGGACGTGACAGCCGCCCTCCCTATGTCATCGGGGGTGGCCGCTCCGCCCCCTCCATTTCCACGAGCCCCTGCGCTTAATATCATGGGTTCTGTGCAGCGGCACTACCGTGTTGGAAGGCCGCCGACATCACAGTGCACCGCCACGGAGTGCAGCACGCTGATAAAACTCAGTCTGTTAACTCTGTTTTTCTCTCTCTCTACAGAAGTTGCCTGACCTGCTGAGTGTTTCTCGCATTTTCTGCTTTATTTAGGATAGTACAGCTTCAGTCCAGCTACTCCAGTGACTCCATGCTGGCTACAGCTCAAGTACAGTGGCAGTCACCAGAGGCAGCTTCAGCTTATCACCTGTGTCCTAGTATCTACAAGTGCTTAAAAATGCAGTCAGACTGTAGGAGGCAGGCATTCTCAACTGGAGCTCCCCAATCTCAGACTCATTAGTAAATAGATTATAAATTGCAGTGCAGGGCTCTCTTGAATTTCATTTAGATGATAATTTGTTGTTATGTAGATAATATAATGGCATTTTACTGTTAACCCCCCAATCCTGTGAAGGATATACTACTCCTTCAAATAGCAAATTCATTTTTATTGCTTTTAAAATGCGCTTTTCAACTCTTTACACCTTTAAATGATGAATTGATAAGTTTACAATTGTTTAGATTTTACGGATTTGATTCGTACACAAATTCATCCATGCATGTTCAGCAAGCCCTGTTTACACTACAATTGCACATTTCTGTCTGGTGCTATCTGGTGTAGACTGTTACATGTCAGGCACATGGCCTGCTGTGTGGTCTGGCCCTGCTCACAGCCTTGCCACCTGTCAGGTGTCATCAATCCCCTAAGATCAGCTCTATCTGTGTAGCATCACCCCAGTGTTGCGCAAGTGAGCGAAGGTTAATGCAAAATCCCAGCTCCCAGCCTTCTCTTCTTGGTGCATCAAATTTAAAAGTCTTAACCATTCTTCAGGTGCTATTACTATAATAGTACATCTTCAAATCTCACTATTACCTGTGTAGAGAGAACAGGGAATTTATGGCAATTGACTGCAGATTATTTCCTGATAAGCCTGTATTAAAGATGTCAGTAGCCATTTATCCTCCTGTTTAATGTCACTGTTAATCCAAGATCTGCAACTAACAGGTAGCTGACATCATCCCTGGCTGTTGTGCAATGACAAAAAAACTAATCAGGATTTAAAAAGAACGCTGGTTTGAATGTTTTCTTGAAATTATATCCATCAGCCGTAATGAGTAGGCTACAATCTAATCTCAAGTTTCGACTAGCTGCTGTAAAACTATACAAGTGTTTTTTTTGGAATTAATCTGAAACTCTTAATTAGATTGCAGGCTTATGATCACTCTGCACAGTGCCCTCTCTACACTTGTCCTTGAACTGGAATCTGCTGTTTATCAGGCAGTCGGATGGTTTCATTTAATCCTGTGACAGAAGGACTTCTTCAATCTTTTGTCTGATTTATTTATCAGTTTTGTGTAAAAACAGTAATTCATAAGATAAAGATAGATGTGATGCACTCAAGATTTTATAGCAAATAGATTATAGAGAAGATGTGCAGGTTGGGAGATGTTGACCGTTGATTAGGGTCACTCTGCAGCACGGTGTTGAAGAGGGCAATCATTCAATGTGGGCTGTAGGATATAGTTGTATATTGCTGTGAGCTGCCAGGTATAAGGATCATTATCAGACAGGCCACAGTACTAGGTATATTTTAGCAAGATGGAGTATTGAGAATAGTGTGTAAAGGGGAACCGTGTCTGCAAGAACTTTTGCCTGGGTCATTCCCCACAGCTTGTGTATCCACGTTGCTATTGCAGGAAGTTTGGGATGTGGTGAGAATGTACCCATATATGGTGAAAAGCAATAGTTTTTTAGTCATTCAATGAGTGGGTTGAGTGGCATTTCACCAGTGGACCAAAGAGGAATTAACATGAGTGAAACTCTGGCAGCATCTGTGTAGAGAGAAATAGAGTTAGCATTTCACATCTATGACCTTTGATCAGAACTGGCAAAAGTTAGAAATGTCTTTGAGCAAGTGAAAGGGGGAAGGGGGAAGAAGAACAGAGGAGAAGGTCTGTGATAGGATGGAGGGCAGGGGAGATTAAATGACAGAGATGTCATGGAATAAGAGGCTAAGGGAGTGCTAAATAGCTGTAGTAAAAAACAAAGCATGAGTCCAGAGATGGTGCTAATGGCAGAATAATGAACAGCTCTGTCCAAAAGCAAGAACAGAAAAACAAGTTTAAGACTAGCACATAGTTAAAAAATAAATAATTAAAAAAAGAAAATATACTAAAAAAAACTAAATAAAAAATAATAGAGCTCATGGTCTGAAATTATTGAACTCAATATTGAGTCCAGAAGGCTGTAGAGTGCCTAATCGGAAGATGAGGTGCTGTTCCTCAAACTTGCATTGAGCTGCAGTGGAACACTGTAGCAGGCCGAGGATAAAAATGTGGGCATGAGAACAAGGTGGTGAATTAAAATGGCAAGGAACCGGAAGCTCTGGGCCATGCTTTCCGATTAGGTACTCTTTGTGTGAAGGTGATCACAAGATAATTACAACTGAGGAAGACCATTTGGCCCATCTTAATTTATCCATCTGGAAAGATCCTATTGCTCTCATCCCCCATAATAACATGCAATGCTTATTTAAATAATTTTTTGGTTTCCACTTCCCCCACTCTTTCTGGAAATGTATTCCATGTGTTAATCACTGTTCCTGTGAAGAAGTAGTTCCTGATATCAGCTCTGAAATTACCTTTTTACTACTTTAAATCAGTGTCCCTTCATTCTACACCAGCACTTCATTATAAAATAATATTCTAGGCTAACATTAGTTTATGCCCTTAACAATATTACATACTTTTTGTCTTGCACTCAACAGGACAGACACAAGAATGCCAAATTTCAAAGGGAGCAACAATTTATACTGCATGAAAAATGGGTGCTGATTGGTTGGCAAGTGAACTCTGGTTGAGTTGTTGTCACCATGGAGAATGCACCAGGGAACTATTGTCCTCCATGCTTTTCTTTAATTCAAAAAAGGCACAACGCCTGGACATGTTCCTTTTGCCTGCAGAGGTTAGGTCCCTGTATTATGAATATATGTAGCTTCTGGCAAGTGTAAGTGAAGCACATTGTGAGTCTGACTAATAATCTTAAATTGGTTGTTGGTATAATTCTTAATACACTCGTGATTGGATAGCACTTACAGAACAATCGTGGAATCACATCTAGTGTTAGAATTTGTGTTCATATATATTCATTAATATAATTGTTGCCCATCCCTAATTGCCCTTGAGAAGGTGGTGGTGAGCTGCCTTCTTGAACCGCTGCAGTCCATCTGGTGCGGATACACCCACAGTGCTGTTAGGGAGGGAGTTCTAGAATTTTGATCCAGCAGCAGTGAAGGAATAGCAATATATTTCCAAGTCAGGGTAGTACGTGACTTGGAGGGGAAATTGCTGGTGGTGTTCCCATGTGTCTGCTGCACTTGTCCTTCTAGGTGAAAGAGGTCATGGGTTTGGAAGGTGCTGTCAATGGAGGTGTAGTGAGTTGCTGCAGTGCATCTTGTATATGGTACACACTGCTGCCATTGTGCGTCGGTGGTGGAGGGAGTGAATGTAATATTCAGGATGCAGCCTGACCAGAGCACCAACCACTGTCATCATTGCCTGCTCCAATATATACTCTATCTTTTTCACTATATTGTTCAACATCCTATGACTTTGTTGAATGCTGCTCTGAATTATTTGAATATATTTAGCATTGTGTTTACCAAGACTCCTAGGTCTCTCTGTACTTCATCCTTAGCTACTTCAGCACCATTCATGGGGCATGTCTGCCATTGATTTTTTCATTCCTTTGCATTTTACACTTGTCTGCAATAAATATCACCTCCCATTGTTCTGCCCACTTGTATACTTTGTCCAACTCATTCTGTAGTTTCTAAGCTGCCTCCTCAGATTCCACTGCTGTTTGTAGTTTGATTTCATCTGAAAATTTGCCGCCCTAGGATTAAGTTTCCAGATCCAGGTCATTGATGTAAGTTAGAAAAGTAGTGGTCCCAACACTGAGCCCTGAGGTACTCCACTCGGTATTTCCTCTCTCCCCCAACTCTGACCTGTTTGAGCAATTTACTATGCATGCTGGTATGGATTCCACATGTCATATGTTATACAGGAGCAGTACACCATTGCAAGGCATGCACTGTACTGGGGCTGCTGCACCCATATCAGATACCAGAGACATGATTCCCGGCAGGATCTACAGATAAATACAAATAAAGCAATCCTGTTTTGTACTCATATTGACTTTCTTCTAAATAATAGCCACCCTTTAATTAATGATGCAATGGGGTGTTTATTGGCTGGATTGGATTTGCCCTGCTTTTTGTAGACAGGACATACCTGCACAATTTTCCACTTTGTCTGGTAGATGCCTGTGTTGTAGCTGTTCTGGAACAGCCTGGCTAGAGGTGTGGCTAGTTCTGGAGCACAGGTCTTCAGCACTGCAGCTGGGATGTTGTCAGGGCCCATAACCTTTGTTGTATCCAGTGTGCTCAGCTGTTCCTTGATATCCTAGTCTGCAATGTCTGTATAAATTATAATATTTGTGCTGCAGTAATTATAGCTGAATTTACTTTTAAATGGATATAATATCAATCATATATATTAATAGCCTCATCACGTACACAATGACTACCTCGGAGTGAGACTAGAGTAAGCCTTTTATCTCTGCCTCCATATACCAAGGGCCACCAGGGTGGTGTCTTGATCATGTCTCCTTTTTTCATGGTCCTACAGCTGAGCTACACCTTCTGTCATGGTGGGGCGAATTTTACTGACCCCCGACGTCAGGGGTTGTGGCTGGGGGGGGGCAGTGGAAAATGCCTCCAGGAGAGGATCGCCACGGGCCTCGACACTGGGAAGGCCCAGCCCCTTATTGCCGGCGGCAGCGAGGCCTCGTGGTAGCCCCCTACCGCTGCTTGGTGGTGGGCTCAAAATTTAAATATGTTAATATATACTAAAGTATTAAACCAAATACCTACCCACTCCCGCCATCAGTCCCAGTGCGATATTCATGCCGGTGGCTGGCACTCTCACACCTTTGGATCTCCATCGGGAGATCCGATGCAAGACACTGGTGGGGAGAGGGGAGCAGGTAAGTATTTCAGTGTGGGGGGTGGGGTGGTGGGGGGAGTGGGGGCAAAGCAATCCGATTGGTCTAGGGGATGGTGGGAAGGGGTTGAATTGAAAAGTTTATAAAATTTGGGGGCGGGGGTGGGGGGTCAGGTACACAAAGTAAGTATTTTTTTGTTGGGGGGGGAGGGCAAGGAATGAAGTGTATGGTCATTGGGGGATGTGAGAGAGGGGAGAGAAACATGTTAGTTTTTTCAATAGGATGTAAAAGGCCAATAACTTTAAATATCTAAACAAAATTGAAGGGTTTGAAGTCCTTTAAAAATGGCGTCCAAGCCTGTGCAATGGTGCCTGACGCCGTTGCCGGGGATAAACTTCCTGCTCCCTCCATGCCATCGGGGGGGAGGGGGGGGTGGGGTTCGGTCCGCCCTGGCCATGTAAATGAGCCGCTGCATTCAATATCGCGGTGGCTCTGCGGAGTAAAGCCCGCGCATGTGGGCCGCCAACTCTGAATGTAAAATGCCGGTATATGTAAAATCGGTATAAATGTCCGATTGAGCTCACCAAAGTAACTCAGAATACAAACATTATTTTTTGAGGAAACTTGTAGCAACACTCATAATTGTTAGCTTAGCAAACCAGGTCTTAGAGATTTTTTTTAAGCAATGACGCACTACATTTTGTTTACTTTTCATGAGCAATGCCATTGGAGATGAACTGTTATAAAATGAATTTATGATTCATATGAATTGTTGAAAAGAGTTCAAGAGCAACAGAGTGAGAATGATCAACGAATTAAACTTGTGGACAATTGGTTGAATTAATGGTGTTACTTGATGGGACTTTCTAAATAATAACTTGCCCGCCTATTCAAGTTATCTTTCATAGACAGTGTACGGGAAGGAGACACGCTATTAATAATTTTGAAAGCAATTAAAATTTGCAGAAAATGTATCCTGGACCTCCGACAGTTAGGGGAACTTTGTATTTGGACATCAACCAAAGCTGCTTTTTTAATCACAATAATATTGTTTGAGTAAGTCATCAGCAATGAGAAAGACAATATGTTGTTCTGTCTCTTCTTCATTATATAATCTGTCATTTATCTTCCAGTATGTCTGCTGTGATGATGCTTCCCACTGGTTAAGCTCAGGGCTACCCTTGAGTTTAGTACAAATTTCTTGATCATTATTCCATAATTCATCACAAATTTACTTTGGTTTTGAACAAGGTTTTTTGTTCTTTTAGCTAATTTCTCCAAACCCATAGGAGACGCTGAAAAGCTGCACTAAACATGGATAAATTGGGGTAAATTTCAGTCTGGCAGAGCAGACCATCCGCCCTTTATAGAACGCTCCTGACTTTCAACCCTTTATGTTCCTATATGGTGTTGAGGTAGATGATCAACCATGATCTAGAATGGTGGAGCAGGCTGGAAGGGCTGAATGGACTACTCCTGCTCCTACGTTCCTATCAATGAAACGAAAATGGTGTATAATGGACTGGCAATATTCTCCCATATTACTGTGCATTCAGTGAAGACAAAAAATCACTTCATAGTCCATTTGCACTTTCTACTTGCATTACTCCACTGTTTAAACACATCTACCTGTTAATTAAAATGAGTGAATGGAGAAAGATATAGCTCTAGAAAGTCAACAAATGAAGTGTCAAAATGTGCTTATTACTGAGTGAGCAAAGTACAGAAAACAGTCCCAGGCTCTACAGTGGTACAAATAATGCAAATAGCATTCTGCTGAATAATAGAAATACTATTAACCACACTGTTACCACAAATGTAATATAAATGCTTCTTTTATTGTTACAGAGGAGCCTTTTCAGAAGTATATTTGGCAAAAGAGAAGGCAACTGACAAAATGGTAGCTTTGAAGTGTATTCAGAAAAACAGCAAAAATGCAAATAACATTGCATTAGAAAATGAAATTGCAGTTTGGAGAAAGTGAGTAACATTATGTTTATTCTACTTGTGTGTAGGTGAAAATCCATTTGCTAACCTGCATCACCTGAATGAATGCACTGGAGCAATTGCAGAATTATTGCAATGTTTTTACTTATTACTTTGGATTTCAGGCTAAATCATGAAAACGTCATAGCCCTAGATGACATCTATGAGAGTCCCACTCACTTCTACCTCGTCATGCAGCTGTGAGTAGGCTTTCAGAACCACTTTACATTATATGAACTTCTTTCCATGATTTATACATTGCATTATTTCAAGAATTATGCTGTGTTAGTGATGAAAAATATGGATGCAAATGTGAGATCTATACTTTGCTGTGGGAAACGCCCAAAATAATTTGAATTTATATAAGTGTCTTCAGCATGGTGAAACATTCCAAGGCATTGCACAACAGCGTTAGGTAACAAAATCTGACATTGAGCCACTAAAGGAGATATTAGATGACCAAAAGCATGGTCAAACAGGTAAGTTTTAAGGAGTGTGTTAAAAGAGGAGAGAGAGGCAGAGAGGTAGAGAGGTTTATGGAGGGAATTACAGCCCTTGGGGCTAGGCAGCAAAAGGCATGGCTGCCAATGGTGGTGATGAAAACCAGCATGCACAAAAAACAGAATTGGAGGAACAGGGAGAACCTTTGTTAAGACTTTTCCCCAGAGGATTAACTGGGTCGGCTTGTGTGGACAACAGGGATAACATTCGATTTTATGTTTCCAGATGGGAGCCCGGCAAGCTGCAATTGCAGATCAAAAATTTGAGAATGTGCAACACATGGTTTTTGTATTTAAATCATGCATTGCATGTGCACATATACCACAATGCATTCCTGATAGGTAAGGCACCCAACACAATGTTGAAAAATGATCTCTATTGCCTCCACCTTACCCGGCAGATTAACAGTTGCCACTCTTTGTAGTGCCTCTTTGACGTTTTTTTGTTTTTTTTTAGAACATTACAGCGCAGTACAGGCCCTTCGGCCCTCGATGTTGTGCCGACCTGTGAAACCATCTGACCTACACTATTCCATTTTCATCCATATGTCTATCCAATGACCACTTAAATGCCCTTAAAGTTGGCGAGTCTACTACTGTTGCAGGCAGGGCGTTCCACGCCCCTACTACTCTCTGAGTAAAGAAACTACCTCTAACATCTGTCCTATATCTATCACCCCTCAACCTAAAGCTATGTCCCCTCATGTTTGCCATCACCATCCGAGGAAAAAGACTCTCACTATCCACCCTATCTAACCCTCTGATTATCTTATATGTCTCTATTAAGTCACCTCTCCTCCTCCTTCTCTCCAACGAAAACAACCTCAAGTCCCTCAGCCTTTCCTCGTAAGACCTTCCCTCCATACCAAGCAACATCCTAGTAAATCTCCTCTGCACCCTTTCCAAAGCTTCCACATCCTTCCTATAATGCGGTGACCAGAACTGCACACAATACTCCAGGTGCAGCTGATTTTAATGGGGAGATTAGCCTATGAATTTTTTTTTATGTGGAAAGCACAATGGGCAGCCCAGCAAAAACTGATTAGTACAACAGACTTGTACCGAACAGTACAACTGATAACAAATGTAAAGCTTGCAGTGTATTGAGGCTTTTGGGAATTGGGTTTTGAGGGTGTGTCAGCCATGGTACTGTGGGTAGCACTCTTGCCTTTGACTCAGAAAGTGGAGCACAAAATTTAGGCTGACATTCCAATGTAGTACTAAGGGAGCACTGCGCTGTTGGAGATGCTGTCTTTCAGATGAGGCGTTAATTCAAGGTCCTGTCAGTTCTCTTCGGTGGATGTAAAAGTAGTAGTGCAGGGGAGTTCTCCCGAGGGTCCTGACCAATATTTACCTCCCAACCAATATCGCCAAAAAGAGATTTTCTGATTGTTACCACATTGCTGTTTGTGGGAGCTTGCTGTGTGCAAATTGGCTGCCGTGTTTCTTACATTATCACAGCGACAACACTTTTTAAAAATACTTAATTGGTTGTAAAGCTTTTTGGGACATCCTGAGGTTGTAAAAGGTGCGATATGAATTCAGTTCTTTCTTTCCTTTATATCTGCCAGATCACTATGAATGGCAATGACTATACTGGATTCTCCAATGCAGGCCAATGAATATTGGGTTAGAATTTCCAAGGGGATTTCCAGTTTCCCTTCGTAACTTTGTTGGAATATCACAGAAACGCCAGAGAAATTGCATAAATGTTCATTTAAGTTGTTTCTCTGAGTTTTCTACAGAAGTTATTGCTGGAAATCGGGAGAATCCCATTTTGCAAATTACTGGCAGTTGTCTTTGTGGCGTCATAAAATTGTCTTAATATCATAGTTCTCAAACAGATAGATCTTATAGAACACAGCACTCTAGGCTTCATTAGAAAAGCAACAATTATAATAGAGTTGCTGATTGTATGGGGAAGGAAGGTCACAATCAAGGATAAAAGCAAAATACTGCAAATGCTGGAAATCTGAAATAAAAACAAGAAATGCTGGAAATACTCAGCAGGTCTGGCAGCATCTGTGGAGAGAGAAACAGAGTTAACGTTTCAGGTCAGTGACTCTTCTTCAGAACTGGCAGATATAAAAAATGTAAAAGATTTTAAGCAAGTAAAGTAAAGAGATAACAAAGGAGAAGGTGTTGATAGAACAATAGCTGACCAGAAGAGTCATGGAGCACAGGCAAACAATATGTTAATGGTGTGCTGAAATGCAAAGCATTAGTACAGATAGGGTGTTAATGGACTGAAACTGAACAGCCATAAGCACAAACATGAGAAAAAACAATGGGTAGGCCCAGTAGAAACAAACTGAACAAACTAAAATAAACACAAAAAAGAAAAAAGAAAAAATAACTAAAAATAAAAGTAAAATGGGGGGCCCGTCATGCTCTGAAATTATTGAACTCAATGTTCAGTCCCGCAGGCTATAGTGTGCCTAATCGGTAAATGAAATGCTGTTCCTCAAGCTTGCGTTGATGTTCAATGGAACACTGCAGCAATCCCAGGACAGAGATGTGAGCATGAGACAGGGGGAGTGTGTTGAAATGGCCAGAAACCGGAAGCTCGGGGTCATGTTTTCGGACTGAGCGGAGGTGTTCCGCAAAGCGGTCACCCAATCTGCATTTGGTCTCCCCAGTGTAGATGAGACCACATTGTGAGCAGCGAATACAGTACACTACATTAAAAGACGTACAAGTAAATCGCTGCTTCACCTGAAAGGAGTGTTTGGGGTGTTGAATAGTGAGGAGAGAGAAGATAAATGGGCAGGTATTGCACCTCCTGCAATTGCAGGGAAAGGTGCCATGGGAAGGGGTGAGGTGATGGGGGTAATGGAGGAGTGGACCAGGATGTCACGGAGGGAACGATCCCTTTGGAATACTGACAGGGGAGGGGAGGGGAGGATGCCTTTGGTAGTGGCATCATGCTGGAGATGGCGGAAATGGCAGAGGATGATCCTTTGGATATGGAGGCTGATGGGATGGAAAGTGAGGACAATGGGAACCCTGTTGTGGTTCTGGGAGTGAGGGGAAGGGGTGAGGGTAGAGGTGCGGGAACTGGGCCGGACACGGTTGAGGGCCCTGTCAACCACAGTGGGGGGGAATCCTCGGTTGAGGAAAAAGAAAGACATACCAGAAGCACTGTCACGGAAGGTTGCATCATCAGAGCAGATGCATCGTGGCGGAGAAACTGGGAGAATGTAATGGATTCCTTACAGGAGGCAGGGTGTGCAGAAGTGTAGTCGAGGTAGCTGTGGGAGTTGGTGGGCTTATAATGAATATTAGTAGGCAGTCTATCCCCAGAGATGGAGACAGAGAAGTCGAGGAAGGGAAGGGAAGTTTCGGAGATGGACCATGTAAAGGTGAGAGAAGGGTGGAAATTAGAAGCAAAGTTGATAAAGTTTGCCAGTTCTGGGTGGGAGCAGGAAACGGCACCAATACAGTCATCAATGTACCAGAAAAAGAGTTGGGGGATGGGGCCTGAGTAGGACTGGAACAAGGAATGTTCGACCATATCCCACAAAAAGACAGGCATAACTAGGACCCATAGCAGCACCTTTTACTTGAAGGAAGTGAGTGGAGTTGAAGGAGAAGTTGTTCAATGTGAGAACAAGTTCAGCCAGGCGGAGAAGGGTGGCGGTGCATGGGGACTGGTTGGGTCTCTGCTCAAGGAAGAAGAGGAGAGTCCCCAAACCATCCTGGTAGGGGATGGAGGTGTAGAGAGATTGGACGTCCATAGTGAAGAGGAGGCGGTTGGGGCCAGGAAAGTGGAAATTGTCAAAATGACGTAGGGCGTCAGAAGAGTCACAGATGTAGGTGGGAAGAGACTGGACCAGCGGAGAAAAGATAGAGTCAAGAAAGGAAGAAATACGTTCAGTGGGGCAGGAACAGGCTGAACCAATGGGTCTGCCGGGACAGTCCTGTTTGTGGATTTTAGGAAGGAGGTAGAAGTGAGCTGTCCGGGGTTGCGGGACTATGAGGTTGGAAGCTGTAGAGGGAAGAGCTCTGGAGGAGATGAGGTCAGTGACAGTCCTGTGGACAGTCGCTTGATGTTCGGTGGTGGGGTCATAGTCCAGGGGGAAGTAGGAAGAAGTGTCTGAGAGTTGGCGCTGAGCCTCTGCAAGGTAGAGGTCGGTACGCCACAAACAAGGATGTTCTTTGCCACTGGAGAATCGTGTGAGTGATGCATATTTTCAGCATTTTCATCACTGCACACGTTGTTACATCAATGATTTCTGCAGGAATGTACACGCTGCAGATTGAAAACTTTCACCATGTTAAAGGATTCTGTGACGCATCCTGCCCAGGTATAAAACAATGTTTTAAGTACTGTTGAGTGCATGCACGCTCATTGTGAGCGTGCATTTCATTGCATTCCATTCCAGATGAAACATGCATGTTCACATTTATTTGCAGCATGTTGGGAGGAGAACTTTTTGACAGGATTCTAGAGCGTGGAGTTTACACAGAGAAAGATGCCAGCATTCTGATTCGGCAGATTCTCGATGCTGTAAAATATCTTCATGACAATGGAGTTGTACACCGAGATTTAAAGGTATTGACATGATTTTGATGGCAAGAATACTTGCAAAAGCAACCATGAACCAATAATGTTCGAACTTTACCAGAATAATTTTGTTCACATACATTAAAGGCAAAACATTATGTATACCGCATACTTCAACTTCTATGCCTTTGCTCCCTATGAAACAAATGTAGCTTTATGCACAAAGTAATGTGGAATAACCTGCCCTTGGGTGGACAATGAACCTTTATGCTGCACTCAGATAGGAGTTTCAGTATATTTCACATCCCTTCAGAAGACAGATAATATCAACCAGATCATAAAGTTTTGTAACAGACTAAACTATCATGTAGGTTTAATAATGTAGAAGCAGAGGCAGCACTATAAGCATTAAATCTATTCAAATACAGCAGTCTGGAGACAGTTCTTGAAGGCTTGATCAAATAACCATTCAAATGAGATTCTTTGAAAATTTCATGTCAGAGCCTTCATTGCAGAGCTTGGGATAAAATAAATGCTTTTCAGAGAGAGAGAAATAACAGTTTAATTCATAATGGAATCAATAAAATAGAGGGAATTATACTGGCCTTCACCATGAACATGAAAGGAGCTCAAGTATGGTGTAGTGCATGCTGTTGATTGGCTGTGAGCCCACTTCACCCTATCGGTGAAGACCATCTCACTATTTCACCGCCACAGTCTTTGCAGGATGTGTATATACCCACAGAATTGCATTCTGTCCCCTCACTGCATGGTAAATCCAAAACCAAACTGCTGATACATGAATTCTTCAGAAACCTTAGTGATAAAAATACTTTGAAAGTCAGTCTGTGAGATGCAGGAAATCTACTTAAATAATTGCAACAAGCTATAAACACAAAGGCATGACAATAACAATCTGCCAGTAACTGGATATTTCACATGCCCTGATTGACACCCTGGTTCAAGTTATCATTAATCCAACTGACCGATTTTGAATAGATTTTTGCCATTCTTTGTAATGGTGCAAATATTCTTGATAAATTCTGCAATCAAAATATTTTCATATGAAGAGTAGTTATGCCCAATGCTGGCTGATGATCATTTTGACAGGTCAGACACACCCTATACATAATAAAAGCAAAATACTGCGGATGCTGGAAATCTGAAACAAAAACAAGAAATGCTGGATTCACTCAGCAGGTCTGGCAGCATCTGTGGAAAGAGAAGCAGAGTTAACGTTTCGGGTCAGTGACCCTTCTTCGGAACTGACAAATATTAGAAAAGTCACAGATTATAAACAAGTGAGGTGGGGGTTGGGCAAGAGATAACAAAGGAGAAGGTGCAGATTGGACCAGGCCACATAGCTGACCAAAAGGTCACGGAGCAAAGGCAAACAATATGTTAATGGTGTTTTGAAAGACAAAGCATTAGTACAGATTAGGTGTGAATATACTGAATATAGAACATCAGCAAGTGCAAACCTGAAGAAAAACAACCTGAAAAAAACAGTGGGTAAGCAAACTGAACAAACTAAGATGAAATGAAATAAATGCAAAAAATGTAAAAAGGAATGCAAAAAAAAGGAAGAAAAAATAACTAAAAATGACTAAAAATGAAAGTAAAGTGGGGGGCTGTCATGCTCTGAAATTATTGAACTCAATGTTCAGTCCGGCAGGCTGTAGTGTGCCTAATCGGTAGATGAGATGCTGTTCCTCGAGCTTGCGTTGATGTTCACTGGAACACTGCAGCAATCCCAGGACAGAGATGTGAGCATGAGAGCAGGGGGGAGTGTTGAAATGGCAAGCAACCGGAAGCTCAGGGTCCTGCTTGCGGACTGAGCGGAGATGGTCCGCAAAGCGGTCACCCAGTCTGCGCTTGGTCTCCCCAATGTAGAGGAGACCACACTGTGAGCAGCAAATACAGTATACTACTTTGAAAGAAGTACAAGTAAATCGCTGCTTCACCTGAAAGGAGTGTTTGGGGCCTGGGATACTGAGGAGAGAGGAGGTAAATGGGCAGGTATTACACCTCCTGCGATTGCAAGGGAAGGTGCCCTGGGACGGGGACGAGGTGGTGGGGGTAATGGAGGAGTGGACCAGGGTGTCGCGGAGGGAACGATCCCTTCGGAATGCTGACAGGGGAAGGGAGGGGAAGATGCGACTGGTAGTGGCATCACGCTGGAGGTGGCGAAAATGGCGGAGGATGATCCTTTGGATATGGAGGCTGGTGGGATGAAAAGTGAGGACAAGGGGAACCCTGTCACGGTTCTGGGAGGGAGGGGAAGGGGTGAGGGTAGAGGTGCGGGGAATGGGTCGGACACGGTTGAGGGCCCTGTCAACCACAGTGGGGGGAAATCCTCGGTTGAGGAAAAAGGAGGTCATATCAGAAGCACCGTCATGGAAGGTAGCATCATCAGAGCAGATGCGTCGGAGACGGAGAAACTGGGAGAATGGAATGGAGTCCTTACAGGAGGTAGGGTGTGAAGAAGTGTAGTCGAGGTAGCTGTGGGAGTCAGTGGGCTTATAATGGATATTGGTAGACAACCTATCCCCAGAGATGGAGACAGAGAAGTCGAGGAAGGGAAGGGAAGTGTCAGAGATGGACCCTGTAAAGGTGAGAGAAGGGTGGAAATTGGAAGCAAAGTTGATAAAGTTTTCTAGTTCGGGGCGGGAGCAGGAAACGGCACCGATACAGTCATCAATGTACCGGAAAAAGAGTTGGGGGAGGGGGCCTGAGTAGGACTGGAACAAAGAATGCTCGACATATCCCACAAAAAAACAGGCATAACTAGGACCCATGCAGGTACCCATAGCGACACCTTTTACTTGAAGGAAGTGCGTGGAGTTGAAGGAGAAGTTGTTCAATGTGAGAACAAGTTCAGCCAGGCGGAGGAGGGTGGTGGTGGATGGGGACTGGTTGGGCCTCTGTTCCAGGAAGAAGCAGAGAGCCCTCAAACCATCCTGGTGGGGGATGGAGGTGTAGAGCGATTGGACGTCCATAGTGAAGAGGAGGCGGCTGGGACCAGGAAACTGGAAATTGTCAAAATGACGTAGGGCGTCAGAAGAGTCACGGATGTAGGTGGGAAGAGACTGGACCAGCGGAGAAAAGATAGAGTCTAGATAGGAAGAAATAAGTTCAGTTGGGCAGGAGCAGGCTGACACAATGGGTCTGCCGGGACAGTCCCGTTTGTGGATTTTGGGAAGGAGGTAGAAGCGGGCTGTCCGGGGTTGCGGGACTATGAGGTTGGAAGCTGTAGAGGGAAGATCTCCAGAGGAGATGAGGTCAGTGACAGTCCTTTGGACGGTGGCTTGATGTTCGGTGGTGGGGTCATGGTCCAGAGGGAGGTAGGAAGAGGTGTCTGTGAGTTGGCGTTGAGCTTCTGCAAGGTAGAGGTCGGTACGCCATACAACAACAGCACCACCCTTGTCTGCAGGTTTGATGACCATGTCGGGGTTAGACCTGAGAGAACGGAGTGCCTCAAGTTCAGAGGGGGACAGGTTAGAGTGAGTGAGGGGGGCAGAGAAATTGAGACGACCAATGTCTCGCCGACAGTTTTCAATGAAGAGATCAAGAGCGGGTAAGAGGCCAGGGTGAGGGGTCCAGGTAGAGGGAGAATGCTGGAGGCGGGTGAATGGGTCTGCTGGTCGGGGGGAGGACTCCTGGTCAAAGAAGTGAGCCCGGAGGCGGAGGCGACGGAAGAAGAGCTCAACGTCATGCCGAGCGCGAAATTCATTGAGGTGGGGGCGTAAGGGGATAAAACTGAGTCCTTTGCTGAGTACAGAACGCTCAGCATCAGAGAGGGGGAGGTCAGAGGGTATAGTGAATACACGGCAAGGGGTCAGATCAGAAGGGGTGGGGTCAGAGGGAAGTGAAGCGGAAGGAGGATCTGGTGGGGCATTAGTCCCCATCAGCTGCTGGAGCTTGCGTTCCTTAACACCTGAAAGGAAGAAAAAAAGTTTTTTGTTAATGCGTCGGATGAGACGTAAGATGAGATGAAACTGCGGAGTAGAACAGATTTGAGATAAGGTGAGACGGTGCTGCTGGAGAGAGAGGTCCAGTGTGTGCATATGGCGGCGCATAGCACTGAGTGTAGATCTCAGGATGCGGCGAGAGTAGCAGTCCGAGGAACGTTGTATTTCAGAGCATGACAGCCCCCCACTTTACTTTCATTTTTAGTCATTTTTAGTTATTTTTTCTTCCTTTTTTTTGCATTCCTTTTTAAATTTTTTGCATTTATTTCATTTCATCTTAGTTTGTTCAGTTTGCTTACCCACTGTTTTTTTCAGGTTGTTTTTCTTCAGGTTTGCACTTGCTGATGTTCTATATTCAGTATATTCACACCTAATCTGTACTAATGCTTTGTCTTTCAAAACACCATTAACATATTGTTTGCCTTTGCTCCGTGACCTTTTGGTCAGCTATGTGGCCTGGTCCAATCTGCACCTTCTCCTTTGTTATCTCTTGCCCAACCCCCACCTCACTTGTTTATAATCTGTGACTTTTCTAATATTTGTCAGTTCCGAAGAAGGGTCACTGACCCGAAACGTTAACTCTGCTTCTCTTTCCACAGATGCTGCCAGACCTGCTGAGTGAATCCAGCATTTCTTGTTTTTGTTTCACACCCTATACATGCCTGGCCAAACCAATTTGTCACCATGGCAATGCACTCTTCTCGCATAAGCATTGTCTTTGGGTGAACATACTGAAAAGCAGGAACAGAGCTCCAGTCAGTCCAAACAGTAGCTTAAAAGGGGGAAATGGTGCTGCAAATAGTAATTTCTTCTAATCTATATTATCATTGAAGGATTGCTAATTTTAAACCAATGTACTCCAGTGCTGTATTCAAATAAATATTGCTTTTTATTCATTTGTGGGATGTGGGCATCACTGACTAGGCCTGCATTTATTGTCCATCCCTAATTGCCCTTGAGAAGGTGGTGGTGAGCTGCCTTCTTGAACCCCTGCAGTCCTTGGGTATAGGTACACTAACAGTGCTGTTAGGAAGAGAATTCCAGGATTTTGACCCAGTGACAGTGTAGGAAAGGCAATATTGTTCCAAGTCAGGATAGTGTGTGGCTTGGAGGGGAACTTGCAGGTGGTGGTGTTCCCATGCATCTGCTGCCCATGTCCTTCTAGGTGGTAGAGGTCGAGGGTTTGGAAGGTGCTGTCTAAGGAGCCTTGGTGCATTGCTGCAGCGCATCTTGCAGATGGTACACACTGCTGCCAATGTGCATCGATTGTGAAGGGAGTGAATGTTGAAGATGGTGGATGGGGTGCCAATCAAGCGGGCTGCTTTGTCCTGGATGGTATTGAGCTTCTTGAGTGTTATTGGAGCTGAACCCATCCAGGCAAGTGGAGAGTATTCCATCACACTCCTGACTTGTGCCTTGTTGATGGTGGACAGGCATTGGGGAGTCAGGAGGTGATTTACTTGCCGCAGAATTCCCAGCCTTTGATCTGCTCTTGTAGCCACAGCATTTTGTGGCTGGTCCAGTTCAGTTTCTGGTCAATGGTGATCCCCAGGATGTTGATAGTGGGGGATTCAGTGATGGTAATTCCATTGAACATCAATGGGGGATGGTTAGATTCTCTCTTGTTGGAGATGGTCATTGCCTGGCACTTGTGTGGTGCAAATGTTACTTGTCACTTATCAACCCAAGGCTGGATGTTGTCCAGGTCTTGCTGCATATGGACATGGGTTGCTTTAGTTTCTGAGCATTTGCGAATGGTACTGAACATTGTTCGCTGATGATTGCACATCCCCACTTCTGACCTTATGATGGAGGGAAGGTCATTGATGAAGCAGCTGAAGATGATTGGGCCTAGGACACTGTCCTGAGGAAGTCCTGCAGTAATTTCCTGAGACTGAGATGATTGACCTCCAACAACCACAACCATCTACCTTTGTGCTAGGTATGACTTCAACTAGCAGAGAGTTTTCCCCCTGATTCCCACTGACTCCAGTTTTGCTAGGGCTGCTTGATGCCATACTCGGTCAAATGCTGCCTTGATGTCAAGGGCAATCACTTTCACCTGAAGTCCAAATAGCCTTCTTGCATCTACATCAACATGCTGCTGAGCATTTTAAAGACCTGAATCATGGGGACCAATTTGTCAGATATCAAAGTCCATGCCATTTCTATGGGAAGTAGATCTGGACATTCTCAACACAAAAGCAAAATACTGCAGATGCTGCAAATCTGAAATAAAAACAGAAAATGCTAGAAATACTCAGTCAGGTAGCATCTGTGGAGAGGGAAACAGAGTTAACATTTCAAAACTGTTGTCTGAACTGATGAAAGGTCATCGACCTGAAGCGTTAACTCTGTTTCTCTTTCCACAGATGCTGGTTGACCTAGTGAGTATTTCCTGGATATTCTCAATCTGGATTCTGGTGGCCATGGGTCATGGTCCCTAAACCAACAATTGCAGCCAGAGATGGCCAGTGTGGGCAATGGGAAAAATGTCAGAAAGTTAGGGGTTATTTATTCTGAGATTAGTTGCTGAGGGACATTGATGGGGCAAAAAAGAGGGAATTTTATTGTACATGTAACTCCTCTACACCTGGCCAGAGAGTGCTTGATACTGATACTGGGTGCCTGAAATGGGAAGTGTTCTATTCTTCAGCATTCTTCAACATCCCTTACCTTGCCAGGCATAGAAGTTGCATTGAAAACAAATCGATAAAATAATCTGGTTCATGTCCCCTTTCAATTTGTTTTTCTCCAGTGAAAACAAGTATAGCTCTACGAACCTGTCCTCATAAAATCTAAAGATATGGGATGTTCCTTATTCTTCTTCTCTAAACCTTCTCCAGTGCATCAATGTCCCTCTGAAAATACCCAATAATGCCTAACAAATACTACGATGTTCCAAATGTAGCCTCACCAGTGATCTAAAGCAGGGAGGATTGAAGATACTCTAAGTATTTCGAACAAGAAGGTTAAATAAATACTAATGTTACAATTTCACTCATAGCCTGAAAACCTGCTATACTACAGCTCTGACGAAAACTCCAAGATTATGATCAGTGACTTTGGACTTTCTAAGATGCTGGATAAGGGTGTGATGTCCACAGCATGTGGTACACCTGGCTACGTGGGTAGGTCTGGATGTTTTATGAATTGAATCGATGTATGAATGGACAGTAAAACATTACTGACTGTGTTTAGGCTGTTTTGATACTTAACAACATAAGAACATTTCATTGCTGACTCTGAGATTCATCACACACCAATCTTTAATGTTAAACTCCAGAAAGCTTGTTATGCAAGGATAATCCTGAAGCCTATCTTTACTCAGTTTCAGATTTATTTATTTAGAGATACAGCACTGAAACAGGCCCTTCGGCCCACCGAGTCTGTGCCGACCAACAACCACCCATTTATACTAACCCTACAGTAATCCCTTATTCCCTATCACCTACCTACACTAGGGGCAATTTACAATGGCCAATTAACCTATCACCTGCAAGTCTTTGGCTGTGGGAGGAAACCGGAGCACCCGGGGAAAACCCACGCAGACACAGGGAGAACTTGCAAACTCCACACAGGCAGTACCCAGAATTGAACCTGGGTCCCTGGAGCTGTGAGGCTGCGGTGCTAACCACTGCATAAAATGATTACAAACATGTACCTTCTCACTCAAACCCTCCGCCATTCTCAAGTGCTCAAGTAAAGCTCCAATTAACACCCTCCACCTGCATATAATCAAACAATTGATAAACAATTAACAGATTCCCCTCTTTCGTTTATAATGCTCAAACAAGGGGCTGAGTTTTATTAGCCCCTTGATGTCATGGGTGGTGACGGGGAGGCCCATAAAATGCTAGCAGGAGTGGCCTGCCTCGACCCACAACGCCAAGAAAGCCTCGCCAGATACTAGCAGCAGCGGCGAGGCCTCAGTGCGTTGGAGTTCCGAGGCGAGACACTGGTGGGGAGGGGGGAAGAATAAAATTATCAGGATGCGGGGGCTGGGGGGCAGGGAAAACTGTTCCAACTTGTTGTGGGGATGGTGGGAAGGGGTTGAGGGTCAAAGATAACGAATTTCAGGTTGGGGGTTGGGAGTTCCAAATTTCCCAAAGTGTATTTATGGGGGGATATGTCAATTTATGTGTTTAGGACACAGTGTAGGGGGTTGGAGGGGGAAGAGGGGATTCAATGTTAAAACAGAATTAAATTTGTTACTCACACCGGCACCTCTAAATATGTTAATATATCCTGAAAAACTTGAAGCCCTTTAAAAATGGCACCGGCGCCTACACGGGTGGTGCCAGATGCCTTTGCCGGGGACGTGGTGGCACCCCCCTCTAAGTCATCTGGGGCTGTTGCTCCGCCCTCTCCATTTAAATGAGCCCCCACATGTAATATTGCAGGGGCTCTGCGGCAGCACTTCCATGTCGGAGAACAGCGCGCTGATAAAATTCAGCACAATATTTCAAAATAAATTCCATATCGGGTACCAAGTATTACATTGTGAGATGTCCCTCCTGTAGCACCCCTAACAATTTCTTTGCGCTGGCATTTCTTTTTGTGAAACAATCAGATAGCTGATGACTTGCATCTACCCATTTAAGTTTGGAGATTTCCTTTTTCTCCAGCATTTGTTTCAATCCAGTCTTTTCTCACTCACACTTTTTGTAGAGTGTACATTGTCCCACAAAGAACAATTATCCACATAATATTCAATGGATATCCTATCTTCAGTTTATCCCTTGTTCAGAATTTCACCCTAAATGTTTGACAAATTTGACATATCCACTGCCTCCACAAGACCCAGTGTTTCCACAGCTCAAGTGCTTTTAACAACCCGTTTTATTTACTTAGCCTCCCAAGTTAAAGGACGTTTCCCATTTTCACCCATCAGAAATATTATGAAACCAGCTGCACTGATCATATGGTTCAGATTCCGCAAACATCAGAAGGTAGTCATACCCTGGCAATTTACACTTGCTTTCTGCCATATTTTCCACAATAGCTCATCAGATTTTAGATTTCTATGTAAAAAAAATAAAATCCTAGTTTCCAACCTTCAGCTTTAGGCAACCATCCTCTGCTACCATGTTAAATTCCAGAAAGCTTGTTGTGGAGGATAATCTTTACTCAGTTTCACATTTATTGTACAGAGTAAAAGGATTACAAACATGTCGCTCCTCACTCAAAACCCTCACCAGTCTCAGTAAGTGTCTGCTTATAAGTGCTCAAGTAAGACCCCAGTTAACACCCTGCAAATAATCAAACAATTGATACACAATTAACATTTAATAAATTTAGAAACTTTAAACGATCTCTTTAGTCTTCTGTTACCAATTTTATCTCAAGAATTGGGTCATCTTTAAGAAGAATAAACTAGCTTTAATGTAGTGTTTCATCAGTCCTGAGGACATTTCAAGGTGCTTTACAATCAATGAGTTGTTTTTGAAGTATAGTTCTTGTTATTTAGGCAAATGTTTACATGATACTAATGTATGGCCCAGGCAGTATTTATTCAGAGGTAGTTGACAGTGCCTTACAACTGACATGTGGCTCTACTGTTTCTGAGCTATGGTTCTTTCCCATGCATTCAAATTGCCTGTAGTGTAACTCCCGTTCTCTGATTAGTTGAACCGGTGCAAACGGTCCTGCGGGGAGGCTGTGGCATAGTGGTATTGTCGCTGGACTAGTAACCCAGAGACCCAGGGTATTGCTCTGGGGGCATGGATTCGAATTTCACCACAGCAGAAGGTGGAATTTGAATTCAATTAATAAAAAATCTGGTCTATTGATGTCCATGAAACCATTGTCAATTGTTGTAAAAACCCATCTGGTTCACTAACATCCTTTAGGAAAGGAAATCTGCTGTTCTTACCTGGACTGGCCTACATGTGACTCCACACCCACAACAATATGGTTGACTCTGAAATGGCCTGGCAAGCCACTCAGTTGTATCTAACTGCTACAAAGTCAATAAAGGATGAAACCGGACGGACCACCTGGCATTGACCTAGGCACCGGCAATGACAACAGCAAACCCAACCCTGCAAAGTCCTCCTTACTAACATCTGGTGGGGGCTTGTGCCAAAGTTGGGAGAGCTGCCCCACAGACTGTTCAAGCAACAGCCTGTCATAGTCACGGAATCATACCTTACAGACAATGTCCCAAGCGCCGCCATCACCATCCCTGGGTATGTCCTGTCTCACCGGCAGGACAGATCCACCAGAGGTGGCAGCACAGTGGTAAACAGTAGGGACGGAGTTGCCCTGGGAGTCCTCAACATCAACTCCGGACCCTATGAAGTCTCATGGCATCAGGACAAACATGGGCAAAGAAACCTTCTGTTGATTACCACCTTCTTCCCTCCCTCAGCTGATGAGTCAGTACTGCTCCATGTTGAACACCACTTGGAGGAAGCACTGAGGGTGGCAAGGTTGCAGAATGTACTCTGGGTGGGGGACTTCAATGTCCATCACCAAGAGTGGCTTGGTAGCACCACTACTGACTGAGCTGACCAAGGACATAGGTGCTAAGTTGGGTATGCGGCAGGTGGTGAGGGAAAAACATACTTGACCTTGTCCTCACCAATCTGCCTGCCGCAAATGCATCTGTCCATGACAGCATTGGCAGGAGTGACCACCACACATTGTGAAGACGATGTCCCGCCTTCACATTGAGGATACCCTCCATTGTGTATATGGCACTACCACCATGCTAAATGGGATAGATTTTGAACAGATCAAGCAATGCAAAACTGGGCATCCATGAGGCACCGAAGGCCATCAGCAGCAGCAGAATTGTACTCAAAACACAATCTGTAACCTCATGGCCTGGCATAGCCCCCACTCTACCATTACCATCAAGATGGGAGATCAACCTTGGTTCAATGAAGAGTGCAGGAGGGCATGCCAGGAGCAGCACCAGGCATACCTCAAAATGAGGTGCCAACCTGGTGAAGCTACAACCCAGGACTACTTGCGTGCCAAACTGTGTAAGCAGCATGTGATAGACAGAGCTAAGCGATCCCATAACCAACAGATCAGATCTAAGATCTGCAGTCTTGCCACGCCCAGCCATGAATGATGGTGGACAATTAAACAACCAATTCGAGGAGGTAACTCTACAAATATCCTCATCCTCAATGATGGGCGAGCCCAGCACATCAGCGCAAAAGATAGGGCTGAAGAATTTGCAACAATGTTCATCCAGAAGTACCGAGTGGATGACCCATCTCGGCCTCCTCCTGAAGTCCCCAGCATCACAGATGCCAGACCTCAGCCAATTCAATTCACTCTGCGTGATAGCAAGAAACGACTGAAGGCACTGGATATTGCAAAGGCTATGGGCCCTGACAATTTTCCAGAAATAATACTGAAGAGCTGTGCTCCAGAACTTGCCGTGCCCCTAGCCAAGCTGTTCCAGTACAGCTACAACACTGGCATCTACCCAGCAATGTGGAAAGTTGCCCAGGTATGTCCAAACAAAAGCAGGACAAGTCCAACCTGGCCAATTACCGCCCCATCAATCTGCTCTCAATCATCAGTAAAGTGATGGAAGGTGTTTTCGACAGTGCTATCAAGTGGCACATGCACAGCAATAACCTGCTCAGTGACGCTCAGTTTGGGTTCTGCCAGGGCCACTCAGCTCCTGACCTTGGTTCAAACATGGACAATAGACCTGAACTCAAGAGGTGAGGTGAGAGTGACTGCCCTTAACATCAAGGCAGCATTTGACCGAGTATGTCAACAAGGAGCCCTAGCAAAGCTGAAGTCAATCGGAATCGGGGGAAAACTCTCCGCTGGTTGGAGTCCTACCGAGCGCAAAGTTAGATGATTGTGGTTGTTGGAGGTCAATCATCGCAGTTCCAGGACATCACTGCAAGAGTTCTTCAGGGTAGTGTCCTAGGCCCAACCATCTTCAGCTGCTTCATCAATATCCTTCCTTCAACCATAAGGTCAGAAGTGGGGATGTTCGCTGATGATTGCACAATGTTCAACACCATTCGCAAATCCTCAGATACTAAAGCAGTCTATGTAGAAATGCAGCAAGATCTGGACAATATCCAGGCTTGGGCTGATAAGTGACAAGTAACATTTGCGCCACACAAGTGCCAGGCAATGACCATCTCCAACAAGAGAGAATCTAACCATCTCCCCTTGACATTCAACGGCATTACCATCGCTGAAGCCTGTACTATCAACATCCTAGGGGTTACCATTGACCAGAAACTAAACTGGAGTAGCCTTATAAATACCGTGGCTACAAGAGCTGGTCAGAGGCTAGGAATCCTGTGGCGGGTAACTCACCTCCTGACTCCCCAAAGCCTATCCTCCATTTACAAGGCACAAGTCAGGACTGTGATGGAATACTCTCCACTTTCCTGGATGGGTGCAGCTCCAACAACACTCAAGAAGCTCGACACCATCCAGGACCAAGCAGCCCACTTGATTGGCGCCCCATCCACAAGCATTCACTCCACCACCAACACACAGAGGCAACAGTGTGTACCATCTGCAAGATGCACTGCAGGAACGCACCAAGGCTCCTTAGACAGTACCTTCCAAACCCACAACCTCTACCACTTAGAAGGACAAAGGCAGCAGATGCATGGGAACACCATCAACTGCAAGTTCCCCTCTAAGCCACACGCCATCCTGACTTGGAACTATATTGCCTTTCCTTCACTGTTGCTGGGTCAAAATCCTGGAACTCCCTTCCAAACAACACTGTGGGTGTCCCTACCCCACATGGACTGCAGTGGTTCAAGAAGGCAAATCACCACAACTTTCTCAAGGGCAATTAGGGATGGGCAATAAATGCTGGCCTAGCCAGCGACGCCCACATCCTCGTAAATGAATTTTTTAAAAAGCGGCGTCACCTGCTGGCAACTGAGCTGATTGACAACTGTAGCAATTATGTATGAGGCACCTACGAGTAGTGGTAAGGGGTTCAAACAAGCAACATAGAGAGAAAAAGTGGTGAATGGTAAAAAGCGATTATAATCCAACAGAAAGCACATTGGTGAGTCAAAGCTGTGCAAATCCACATTACCTTCCAGTGTCAACTTTGTATTAAAATAAAACCAACAGCAAAATAAGACCTGCCTAACATCATGATAAATTTCTCTGTTACCTTTTGTGCAATTCCACCTATGTTAGAGAGAAAAAATCCAAACACAATCGAACATTGCTTGGAATAGGTGACACAACACACAAAGCTGGGTCTATAATTCTGCTCCTGGGATAAGAAAGCAAGATTTACCAGTGTAAATGGTGAGAGCTGGCATCCTGGAATCTAACTCACCAATATAAAAGTGGTTTTAGATCCAAAGCAGATGAGTTTGTTTAGTCTTAATCCAGTTGTTAGTAAATTGCCACTGTTCATAATTCAGCACAGATTAGTAGTCTACTCAGACATGTGTGCAGGGGGAGGTGCTCCCCAGATGGCAGTTAGATTACATTACTTGAGTAAAATGGAGAGAATTTTAATCTGCATCTGACCTGCAGTACACCTACCCATGCAGCATTTGAAGCTAATACCGGTTGAAAAATGTTCCAATTTCCAAACATCCCTCGTCATGATATCCAATAAATATTCACTCTTTACAAAACCATGATTCACTGAAATATCATTTTGTTTTATTTTTATTTATACTTTTACTTAAATAATATCAATAACATGATTAGGGAGAACAGACCTTGAGGAGTCACAGAATCCGATGGCGGGGTAGATGAATTAGCACAGGCCTTTTAAATAATAGCAATGCTTGTGCTAATGAATCCCTCAGACTCAGATTCAGTAAGTGCTCATAGGTCTCCAAGTGGCATAATCAAGATTCGCAATGCACAAAAGTCTGTTTCTTAATGTGTTAGAGTTTTGCATGTAGAACACTATTTCTTTAAGTGTCACAGTCACCTCTTATAACACTTTCCCTGTTATACTTTAACAGCCCTATCGTTATAAAACATTGTAACCTCAGACTTATTATGAGCAACGATATGAGAGATCTGCATACTTTTTGTGTAATATCTGTGTAACTTGAGTCCAGTGTGTATCTATCACCTTTCAGATGTCACATTCAAATTAGCAGTAACATGGAAACAAATTAAAAAAGCTTAAAGATAATTAAAAATTCTGTGCAACTGCTTTTTAAAATGAGGTACTAATGTCCTCACTGACTCTTTAAAATTTGTACATTGGAGAAAAGCAAAGTTTCTTATTGCTAACTAATGAATTCTGTAGTAACAATTGGTCAAACATACCTATAACAAAGATAACAAAGACTGTAGTCATTAATAAGAAATATATTCATTCTATTTGTTTCAGTAGAAAACAACTGCTGTCTAGTCTTCAAAGGAACTAACACATTTTATCTCTCCCCAAGCCCCTGAAGTTCTTCACCAGAAACCATATGACAAAGCAGTTGACTGCTGGTCCATTGGAGTAATTGCATATATCCTGTGAGTATCTGAATATATGTAAAGAATTTTGACCTGATGCTCTTAGGAAACAACACTGTGCATTATCAGCACCCCCCCACCCCCCGCCTACCCCAGGCTGTCAGAAAGCCACCTGCTTTTGTCAGGCCGCTTTTCTCAGGCCTGGGCCGCCCGACCAGCCATGGGTAAAATCCCTATGGTGGTGGGCGGAGGCTCTTAAGTGGCCGTTAATTGGCCACTTATGGGCCTTGGGCCTTGATTGGCCTGGGGCGGATGGGCCAGTTTTTGCTGCCACCGCCCCACATGGAATTGCGGTGGAGGCGGGAGCATCGGGAAGGGTCCCCCCCCCCCCACAAGCCTCCCACTCCATTTTATGCCCCCCCCCCCTACCCACACCAACTCGCTCTTTGTTGGGGGGTGGGGGGGGCATAAAATTCCAGCCTAAGAGTATTAATTGCCAAGTCATTACATTCTGAATTTTCTCTTAAGTCTGACACCTTTCTTAAACTAAACCAAACCTGTTTGATATACAGGACAGATGATTTACTCAACAATTATGTGCTGAATATAATATAAATTGAGACATTTACTGTGAGATTTCAAAATCCAGCCTCTTATCTGGTTACCAACATATCAATGATCTTTCTTACAATGGTGGTAATGGTACTATGTCGCCACTGGATAACCTACATTTTATTTGAAAGCTATTCCTAAAATGATGCACAGAATTTTACAGGAATGCCAAGGGTCCCAATATTGGGATCAAATGCGGGTCCTGAGCCCACAACAGTGAAAGGCAGGACTGCGGCGACAATTTTATCAGTGGTAGCCAATTAAGAGGTCGCTGCTGGAACCGCCATCCAATTAATGACAGTAGCCTGCCTCTCCGAGCTTCCGGCCCAATCAGAGGATCGGCAGTCCTGCCACCTCGGCAGTGCCACTGATAGTGGAGGCTGCCGCTGAGGCTGCAAGCGGAAAAAGAGGGCGCCTCCGTATTGAGGTGCCCCCAAAGGGCCGGCAGAAAAGGTGGTGATGTACTACGCCGAGCAGGCAGGCTCCTGCAATTGGAGGGGTGAACCCTCCAGCGGTGGTGGTGGGGCCACGGGGCATCCATCGCCACCAGCGTGCCCCTCTGTGGGCCATGGGGCCTCAGGAAAGGAAGGCTCCCACCCCTCACCAAGATGCCACTTGGTTCTAATTACTCATCTGGATTTTGAACCATTAAACAGCTCATTTCCCAATATATCATGTGCCTACCATGACCATGCTTCTGGCACAGGCAACAGCCCTGAGGATTGAGACTAACAATTTTGTTATATTTTCGCAGGTTATGTGGTTACCCTCCTTTCTATGAAGAGACTGAATCTAAACTGTTTGCTCAAATTTTAAAGGCTGACTACGAGTTTGACTCTCCATTCTGGGATAATATTTCTGAGCAAGGTGTGTGAACAATAGAAGTAAATGGTGTATGTATCTTAATACATTGAATGACTCTGATCTCCTATCCCATCAGTGAAGGTTATTTTGAATGAGACTGTAAAGATCAGATTTGCAAATTATCCACAGTGTCTTAAGGTTTATTCTGTCAGTACCATAGTTTCAGGATTTAAACCTTTATTTGAAAAATAATTTCATTAAATTACATTTGTATGTTGGGGGCCTTTACAGTGCTTAACACCTTCCATTGACTATACTCAGCTGTCCCTATGAGAGTTTTACCTTGGTATTGTTAAACTGCTTTGTTACTGCCACCTGGTGCTTTGGAGAGTGAACTACACTACTCACCCACATTTCCCAGTCAATATGCTGGAGGGCTATGGATGCTCAGTCAATGAACAAGTTCAAGACTGAGATTGATAGATTTTTAGACATGAAGGGAATCAAGGAATATAGTGAAAGTGGAGTTGAGGTAGAAAATCAGCCATGATCTTATTGAATGACAGAGTAGGCTCAAGGGGCCACATGGCCTACTCCTGCTCCAGTTTCTTATGTTCTTATGATAGTCAGCTGGTCTTCCTGTTAACACGCTGCCCTCTGGGGCCCATTAATTCGAGTAGGGTCATGGCAGATGGGCCAGTTGGCATGTGCAAAGTTCTGACATCATGATAGCACCTGCAATGGGACATCCCTGCCTCCAAAGCAGCATGTTTACTGGGCCACAGGAGGCTGGCTGCCTGCAGTTGGGAAGATGCTGCAGAAAACGGGTCTACTGGGCACCAATCTCAAAATAACCAGTAAATTTATCTTAATGTTGCCCTCAAAAGCATGAGACTTACACTCTGAGAGCTGCTGCTATAAAACAATATAAAAATGGTTATAATAGTCTGTGTGTGCTGTTCAAAATTCTTCAGACTGCATACATGCTATATGATCAAAGCACCAGAAGAATGCAATGACCCACCAAAAGTATTTCTGATTTCCAAATAATTTGGGAATTTAACCACCTTACATTCGAGAAAATATTTGAGTGTAAAAGCAGTGTAACCTTTATTGTATATCATGACTTTTGGACATGACAAAAACTCTGGGCAGAATCTTCTAGTCCCGCAAGATGGATTTGAAGGTGGAACTGGGAGGAAGTTCACATATCGGGACATCAGGTTAGAGGTCCGACACATTCCCGTCTCCGGGCAATCATGTCAGAGGTGCATCATCACTGGCAATGGCTCCTTGCCCCGCAGCAGTAAATAGCCAATTTGAATAATTAACTGCTCATTTGTGGGCCAATTGGGGTTGCTGCCGGGATCTTCCCAGCAATAGATGGGCCCCCCACTGAGGTCAAAGCCTAGCAGGTGCTTGGAGGCAGCTAGCCGGCAGCTGGCCAGTGTTGGGGGGGGGGGGGGGGGGGAGGGAGGAGGGCCTGCGAGGCCTCCTATAGATAGCCACCCCCACCAGATCGGCATTGAGCAGCAGGCCACACATGTGGGCACTGGCCATCTTGTGGGAGGGGCCAGGGGGTGTTCCCCTCCATAGGGATGGCCAAGCAACTGTGGCCAGAGTTTATTTTTTCAAAACTTCAAACCTCTTCAGAGGATGCCTCAAAATGGAAGTGCCCTTGCAGTCCCCATCTTGCATGGGCAGCGCCAACTTCAGACAATGGGGCTGCCATACTCCAAGGCTGTATGGTCTCTAATTGGGCCAGCAGCCTTGGCAATCTGACCATCATTCTTAAATGGATGATGAACCCACAGGCAGCCAATTAGGAGGCTGCCTCCCAGAAGTTTGTGCCGACAGGTGCATTGCCATCAAGTGCAGGGTCTGGACCGGAAATGGTCCCACCCTCTGAGAGCAGAATGGACAGACATGGGTGAATCAAGATTTATTGGCCGGGATTTTGCAGTGGTAATGACAGTGAAACTGTCAACGTTCACTGTCATTACTCCACTGAAACTGACAGCAACTGCAGGAATCCGCACATGTACATAATAATGCAGAAATCCAGAAGCTGCTGTCAGTGGTTGTATGTTTCTCCAGAGGATCTGCTGTTGAGATCCCCACAGACTGCAATCCCTAAGCAATCAGTGAATTGATGAAAACTTTCACTTTTACGCTGTTAGTCTCGCTGTTAAAACCCTTGAAAAAATTATACCTTGTTGAGTGAGGTGTAACTAGGGGTTTTTAACAGTGTCCTAAAAGTTCATAATTACTGCTAGATACCCTCACTAACCCTGAAAAGGGAATTTTATGTTTGTGGAATGTCAAATATGTACTTTATAATAAAAAGAATTCCACATTTTTTAATAGAATTTAAAAAAAAATTGTTTATGATATTTTAGCATCAATCTTAATCCAATCATAATCATTTATTTTGCTATCTGAAGTTGTAAATTAAAAGTGAAGGATAATCAGTACTTTTAACTTCCTGATTCCCTGTCTGGGAGACTACTTTAGTGTGATTGGCAGCTTACCCTGCTTGCTGACATCACTGCTGCTGGATGCCTGGAGATCCTTTTCACTTGCCGCCAGATTTAAATTGCCATTATAAAAGAAAAAATCTACCCCACAGAGATTGCTCGGTCTTTATGAGTGGCACTCTTTGAGGTCAGGGGTGAGCACGCTGACTGCAAAATCCAGCCCCACATAACTGGAAAAGTGAAAGCCCTTTTTAGTATGGTTTTCCTGAGGGAGATTATTTTAAATATTACTTGCACAGTGTAAGTAAAATGAATGTATCGCTGTCCTACAATGGATCAGTGTGGTGTGTTTTACACACTTTCTAAGTCACTGCACTGAATTACCCAGTAATACTGCTAGTTGCTGATAGAACAATAAACTGAAATATACTGAAAAACATCCAAACAAATTTAAAGGGGTTCAAATCTCATTAAAGGAAGTGAAAATTTGGATTTTTTTTTACAGTAAGTATGAAATTTCTGTTCTCTCAGAATAAATGTGAATAAAATTTCACCTGCTAAAAAATAACTTATATTTTAATCAGGACATTTATTTACCCATTTAACCATTTTGGTCTGGAATTACCTCAATGTGATCTACACTGCAGTGCACGCTTTTATTTTTTTAAAAAGTGATGCATCTGTTGGGGGCCTCTGGAGGAAGATACATAGGAATTTCCAGGGTCTGCTCGTTTCCATACACCTTGTGGCAGTCACTTCTGTTGTAATGTAAGTCAAAGCACTTATGATAAGGTTTCTGGAGTGTGTTAATGTGTTAGAAAGTGGTCTGTCTTTCTTTGGAATTGAGCTGTTTCTTGGAGCGACTTTCCCAACACATCAGCAGATTGCATTGAAATGCAGCAAGACGCTGTCAATAACCTTTATCATTGCACTGGAAAATCTGAAAAGTGTACAAAATGATTCTCTCTTCTTACAAACTGTGTTGTTTTTTTATTTCTCTTGCCTCGTTTTCTTAAACAGCGAAAGCTTTTATCAGGCACTTGCTGGAGAAGGATCCAACAAAGCGCTTCACTTGTGAGCAGGCTCTGCGACACCCCTGGTAAACTATTAGTTGATGGCTTTAATCTGTGCAAACTGTTCTAATTTCACCAAAGTAGAGTGAGACTAAGAACTGTGTTAGGGAAGAGAAAAAAGTAAAATTAATGTCACATATTGTAATTGTGGAGCATAAATAAAGGCCTTCATTTATTAGAAAGGGATGTAAGTGTCGCTGGCAGCATTTGTTACCCATGCCAAATTGCCCTTGAGAAGGTGGTGGTGAGCCACCTTCTTGAACTGCTGAAGTATTTCTGGTGTAGGTATACCCACAATGCTGTTGGGGAGGGAGTTTCTGGTTTTTGACCCAGCGACAGTGAGGGAATGGTGATATAGTTCCAAGTCAGGATAGTATGTGACTTGAAAAGTAACCTGCAGATGGTGGTGTTCCCAAGTATCTGCTGCCCTTGCCCTTCTAGGTGGTAGAGGTTGGGGGGTTGGAAAGTGCTGTCATAGGAGGCTTGGCAAGTTGCTGTAGTGCATCTTGTAGATGGTACACACTGCTGCTACTGTGCATCATTGGTGGAGGGAGTGAATGCTTAATGTGGTGGATGGGATGTCGATCAAGTGGGCTGCTTTGTCCTGGATGATGTCAAGCTTCTTGAGTTTTGTTGGAGCTGCACTCATCCAGGCAACTGGAGAGTATTCCATCACACTCCTGACTTGTGCCATGTAGATGGTGGACAGGCTTTGGGGAGTCAGGAGATGAGTTACCCGCTGCTGAATTCCTGGCCTCTGACCTGCTCTTGAAGCCACAATATTTAAATGGCTGGTCCAGTTAAGTTTCTGGTGGGGGATTCAGCAATGGTAATGCCATTGAATATAAAGGGAAGATGGTTAGATTCTCTCTTGTTAAAGATGGTCATTGCCTGGCACTTGTGTGGTGCGAATGTTACTTGCCACTTGTCAGCCCAAGCCTGAATGTTGTTCAGGTCTTGTTGCATGTGGGCCTGGACTGCTTCAGTATCTGAGGAGTCGTGAATGGTGCTGAACATAGTGCAATCATCAATGAACATCCTCACTTCTGACTTCATGTTGGAGGGAAGATCATTTATGAAGCAGCTGAAGATGGTTGGGCCTAGGATACTACCCTGAGGAACTCCTGCAGTGATGCTCAGGACAGAGATGATTGGCCTGCAACAATCACAACCATCTTTCTTTGTGCTAGGTATGACTCCAACCAGTGGAGAGTTTTCGCCCTGATGCCCATTGACATCAATTTTGCTCGGGCTCCTTAATGCAATACTCAGTCAAATGTTAACTTGATGTCAAGGGCAGTCAGTCTAACCTCACCTCTGGAACTTAGCTCTTTTGCTCATGTTTGGACCAAGGCTGTATTGACGTCTGGAGCCAAGAAGCCCTGGCGGAACCCAAAATGAGCATCGGTGAGCAGGTTATTGCTGATTAAATGCTGCTTGATAGCACTATCGACGACACTTTCCATCACTTTGCTGCTGATTGAGAGTAGACTGCTGGAGAGGTAATTAGCTGCTTTTTGTGAACAGGACATACCCAGGCAATTTTCCACATGGTCGAGTGGATGCCAGTGTTGTAGCTGTATTGGAACAGCTTGGCTAGGGGTGCAACTAGTTCTGGAGCACAAGTCTTCAGTACTACAGGCAGGATGTTGTCAGGGCCCATAGCCTTTGCTGTATCCAGAACCTTCAGTCATTTCTTGATATCATGTGGAGTGAACAGAATTAGCTGAAGACTGGCATCTGTGATGCTGGGAACCTCAGGAGGAGGCTGAGATGGATCATCCATTCACCACTTCTGGCTGAAATTGGTTGCAAATGCTTCAGCCTTGTCTTTTGCACCGAACTGCTGGGCTCCCCCATCATTGAGGATGGGGATGTTTCTTGAGCCTCCTCCTCTGGTTATTTGTTTAATTGTCCACTGCCATTCATGATTGGATGTGGCAGGACTGCAGAGCTTTGGTCTGATCCTTTGGTTGTGGGATTGCTTAGCTCTGTCTATCACTATGCTACTTCTGTTGTTTAGCATGCCTGTAGTCCTGTGTTGTAGCTTCACCAGGTTGGTACCTCATTTTTAGGTATGCCTGGTGCTGCTCCTGACATGCTCACCTACACCTCATTGAACCCGGGTTGATCCCCTGGCTTGATGGTAATGGTAGAGTGAGGGATATGCCGGGCTGTAAGGTTACAGATTGTGGTTGAATATAATTCTGTTGCTGCTGATGGCCCACAGTGTCTCATGGATGCCCAGTGTTGAGTTGCTAGATCTGTTCTGAATCTATCCCATTTAGCACAGTGCCACACAACACGATGGAGGGTATCCTCAGTGTGAAGACGGGACTTCTTCTCCACAAGCATTGTGCAATGGTCACACCGAGCAATACTGTCATACTACGTGAATTATGGGCTTTCCCATTCATGTAAAAATGGTAATACGGAGTATTTATGTAGGATATATTAAGAATTCGGTCTGTGATGGGGGGCAGTGATTCCTTTATTGATCCTAATTAGAAATGTATGGCTTGCACCAACTGCACTTAGTGTGGATTTCCTGAAGCTGCACAAAAATTTGTATTTCATAGATGTGATCTAGCATTTAAGTCGAACATATCTATGAAACATTGTGCCTGTATATGAATTATGACATTGAGGGAAGACAGGAGTGTGACCAAGTCAGAGGAGTGAGAATTGAGGTGTTGGGTGAAATCACTAGGAATAAGATGTGCTGTGCAGAGAATGAGAAAGAGCGAAGGTAGGACACCTCATGATCTCCACTTAGTGCCTTCTCCTGATAACGCAGTCAGATTGGTTCGACTTACTTTATTTTTGATGAAACTTGTTGCAGAGGTCCTGAGGTATGGGTGGTAAATACTGCACCTGATGAGGTTTGTGGTGTTTTAGCAATGACCTAGACCAGGGGTTTGCAACCTGCGGCTGCAGAGCCACACGCTGCTCATTAAGGACTCGTGTGGCTCCCAACCCTAATCGATTGAACATATGAACAACGAACATACGAATTAGGAGCAGGAGTAGGCCATTCGGCCCTTCAAGCCTACTCCACCATTCAATAAGTTCATGGCTGAGCTGATTACTCCACATTTCCACCTACCCTCAATAACCTTCCATCCCCTTGCTTATTTTGATGGTAATTAAATGGCTTGTTTAATTTTTTAAAACTTTAATCAACATTGTATTTGTGAGAAGGTATCATTCAATTAACTTGTTTGTGGTGTTGAGATCGAAGATCAGCCGAGGGGCCAAATGGCCTACTCCTGCTCCTATTTCCTATGTTCCTGTATTGTGGAAATGTGTTTCTTGTTTAGATTATTTTTGGCATTTGAGTAATAACGTTGCAGCTCTTAAGAAAGGGTACTTTTGACTACATTTTTAAAAATGGCTCTTCTTATGACTAAGGTTGTTGACCCTGACCTAGACAATACAGTGTTACTCCACAAAATAGAAATAAGTTGAACTGAGAAACTAAAGGAAGGAGAGGTATTTGCAGTGAGCTTGTGAATGACAATTTGTGCAAACACTGATACCACCCTTCACCCACAAGCCAAATTAGTAGCAGATGTTGCAAAAGGTGACACCAATTCTGCAAATAGCACAGCCCAAAAAATCTTTAATCATAAAACGTATGTGTGAGAGAAATATTGATTAAAAAGACTGGGTGATTCTTGCTCATATTGGTAACTCTCTGTGCTGTGATCTCGCAACTCACCCAGCTGTTGAGCTTCTCTTCCTCTTTGACTCTCGACAGGATTGCAGAGAACACTGCTACACAACGTGATATCTATCATTCTGTCAGTGTTCAGATTACAAAGAACTTTGCAAAAAGGACTTGGAGGGTGAGTCCATCTGGAATGTGTTTCAAAACTGTTGCTAAACCTGCCAGTGTATTGGGATTGCTGATATTTATCATACAAAACTATTGCATGTATTATGCACACATTTTATAGCTGTTATATTCTTTCAACCTTTATATGCAATTCAGATAATATTAGAATCAGTATTTTGTTATGTAATGATGTGATCTGTGCACAAGCAGGGCCTTCCAAATGGATCATGTGACTCAGATCCTGCTTTACTATAATTACTGTTTAAACGTAGCATGCAAAGGTTGTGGAAAGGGCGCAGCCTGTATATTGACATCAAAAATTATTGGTGAGGAAACAATTGGAAATGGAAAATGTATGTTTTAATTTCTTTCAAAAATAATGGTAATTTAAAATCAAGACTACGAGGATGAATTTCCCAAAGCTCTCCAACTCTGACACCGTAACTTCAGAGGAAGATCTGTTTATGACTGGAAATGGAATTTCTGCCAAAGTCACAAAATGCGAGGAGATCCAAGGAAATTCACCCCCTATATTGCACTTAAGGAAACTTGGGATGCCAGCAAGGCAAATCCACAGTTGTATTTAGAAACATGGAAATTTTAGCACAGGATGAGCTTTCTGGCTTCTTCTCACCTGCACTGAAATTTTAGGCCACTTTTGTCAGCTGGTTTTACACAGTCCGTTTTTCTTGCTTTCTCACCATACCAATTTACATTCCTATCAATTCAGTATCGTTTTAAGTGCTGTAATCAATTTAGAAGTAATCACCACTGGTGATAAAGCATTTATTATTCGGCTACTTCTTTGAGTGATGATCTTTATTCCAATCACTCTGTAGTATTATGCAAGAGAGTTTGTATCCATTAGGAATTTCCTCAGAGCTGCTTCCAATCCAATGCCATAAATTTGCCCGCAAAACCCCCATTCATGCATGGAATTTGGTGTTCCATTGGACTTCCGGTGATGTTACAGCAGAAGAATGGAAGCAGCTCTGAGAAAATTCCTGGCTATAGATTTCAATGACTTTTGCACCCCCCCCCCCAACCCCCACTTCATTTGCCCTACGATTGGTGACCATGCCTTTAACTCACTGTGCCCTGAGTTCTGGAATTTCCTCCCTGAACCTCTTTGCCTCTTTACCTTTATGACACTCCTTAACACCTACCTCTTTAACCAAACATTTGGTCACCTGTCCTAATATCTCCTTCTTTGGCTCAGTATCAATTTTTATTTGTACTCCTGTGAAGTGCTTTGGGATGTTTGACTAATTTGAAGGTGCTATATAAATGCAAGCTGTTGCATTGGCAAATGGGAACTAGGAAAGTTGATGGTTTTTCTTGCTCCCTTTATTGTTGGCAATTTCGTTTGTGGGCATCGCTGGTAAGCCCAGCATTTGTTGCCCATCCCTAATTGCCCTTGAGAAGGTGGTGATGAGCTGCCTTCTTGAACCGCTGCAGTCCATCTGGTGCGGGTACACCCACAGTGTTGTCAGGGAGGAAGCTCCAGGATTTTGATCCAGCGACAGTGAAGGAACGGCGATAGATTTCCAAGTCAGGATGGTGTGTGGCTTGGATGGGAACTTGCAGATGGTGGTGTTCCCACACGTCTGCTGCCCTTGTCCTTCTAGGTGGTAGAGGTCATAGGTTTTGAAGGTGCTGTCAAAGGAGCCACATTGAGTTGCTTCAATGCGTCTTGGTATATGGTACACACTGCTGCCACTGTGCATCAGTGGTGGAGGGAGTGAATGTTTAGGGTGGCGGATGGGGTACCGATCAAGCAGGTTCCTTTATCCTGGATGGTGAGCTTCCTGAGTGTTGCTGAAGCTGCATCCATCCAGGAAAATGGAGAGTACTCCATTAGACTCCTGACTTGTGCCTTTTAGGTGATGGTCAGGCTTTGGGGAGTCAGGAGGGGAGTTACTCACTGCAGAATTTCCAGCCTCTGATAATTCCCAGGCAGTTTATCCTAGAGGCCTGCTCAGGTCGGGAAAAAAGAACCCAACCTGAACCTAACCAAACCACAGTGGACCCAAGCCCCACCGGCCCGAGTCCCTCCGATTTTGCCCTGAGCCCAAGCCGACCCGAACCCAACCCGAGCCAACCTGAGCCAACCATCCCTTTACTTACCTTCCGACTGGGAAGCTCCACGATGCCGCAGCACATGCATGATGACGTCATAGTGACATCACCTGCTCAGTGCGCAGACTCAGTTTTGTCCTGGACTCCCAGCTCAGGTAACTTTTTTAATTTCAATACTTACCAGCAGAACACTTACCGTGTGTGTCTGGCCCGACCCGACCTGGACTCAGCCCGACACGACCCGGGCCCGAAAGTCGTACCCTGTGGATGGGCCCGACCCGACCCGAACCCGACACATGTCGTCGGGTCCCGTCGGGTTTGGGACAGGTAGAAGGCCTCTAGTTTAGCCTAATTTTCTGACTTTTTAATTTTTTAACTGTTTGACTCTTTCAACATTCATCTCATATTTTTGGAAAAATTTTTGTGTGGGATGTGTGACATTTTTGCTTACAGAGTAACAGTCATAACACATAAAAGTTACTTGTATTTATGAAGTGCTTGGAGATGTTTTTTCTGGGACATCATGGAGGGATTGGCATCCTTCCAGCTACGAATGATGGTGGGCACACAGCAAACAATCCATTTAGGTGGGGTGTCTTCTCTTAGTGCGCCTTTGTTGATGGCTGTGAAGGCCAATTCTTGAGAGGCCTCTTCTGCCACAAGTGCTGTACATGAAGCTGCCAAGTGACACAGTGGGTTGTTGTTTTTGACATTGGCGTGTGTTGCCAAGCTGCTGTAGCAACTGGTCATCATGGTAGTGCATGCCAGTCCACAGGATGTGGTGTCATTTCCATCTTTCACCAGCTATTGACTCCCAAGTGTGATAGTCGACATTTAGGGCCTTCTTGTCAAGCATCCTTGAAGCGGAGCTTTGGGTCGTCTGACCCCGGCTACCAAACCATACAGAAGGTCCTTGGTTATGCGACCGTCTTCCATCCTGCAGATGTGTTCGATCCACCGAAGCCACCTTTGTATGATTAGTGCCAAAAACTTGGGAGTTCTGCCTTTGAGAGGACTGCCACATTTGTGATTTTTTTCCTGCCATAATGCGTTGCAGACAGCGAAGATGGAAATTATTGAGCTTCTTTTCCTGGTAGCTGTAAGTCACCCATGTTTCACAGCCATATAGCGAGGTGCTGACTGCACAGGCCTTATAAACCATCAGCTTGTTCCTAAGGGTCAGCTTGGTGTTATCTCAAGCGTGTTTCACAAGTCGGCCAAAGGTGGGAGCTGCTTTCCCCCTGTATGTATCGAGCTCTGCATCAAGGGACAGATTGGCTGTCACCGCGGACTCTAGGTAGAAGAATTTGCTAACCACTTCCAGTGGGATGTTATTTAGTGTAGTCGGAGCAGAGATGCAACACCTTGTCCCATGACCACGGTTTTCTTGACGCTTATGGTCAAGGAGAACAAGTTACAGGCATGGGAGAGACAGTCCATGAGTCTTTGTAGCTGAGTTTCTGTGTGAGTGATCAGCACAGCATCATCAGCGTAGAGGAGTTCTCTCATCAGTACGTAATGTGTTTTTGTCTTCGCTTTCAGCCTTGTTAGATTGTGGAGCTTGCTGTCTGACCTAATGTGCAATTGGACTCCTTCCATATCTGCAAGGAAGGTGAAGGTCAGGAGCATGGAGAAGAAGATGCCAAACAGAGTGGGGGCTAGGAAACCCCGTTTCACTCCATTGTAAAGTGCAATATAAATGCAATTTTTAAAAAAAGTTATTTTTTTTATTCATTCATGGGGTGTGGGCATCGCTGGCCAGGCCAGCATTTATTGCCCATCCCTAATTGCCCTTGAGAAGGTGGTGATGAGCTGCCTTCTTGAACCGCAGCAGTCCTTGTGGGGTAGGTACACCCAAAGTGCTGTTAGGAAGGGAATTCAAAGCTCCCTCATTATAACTTTGAATACGCACAGTTGCTATCTTTCAGTCAAAAAGCATTGCAGATAAAGATTATTTTTCAGATTTGATTATATATTGCTTGTCTTCCATTCAAAAAAAGTACTCCTGCAGTCTTGTGGGAGTGATGCATTGAACTGCTTAGTTCTGGTATTAATGTGCCACGAGAGGACATTAATGTACCTGGTAAAATCAGCTGGAAGTGAAAAACAAAGTTCGATGAAAAGATTGGTGGAATTCTGTTATTGTACTATATGTTATCATTGAACCACTGGTGACCATCATGTTACCAGCCTACTTTGTTTTTTCTTAGGCATACCTCATCCAGTCTCAATTTCTGTATGTTTGTGACTTATCCAATCTCTTCCTTCTCACAGAAAGCAATCAACGTTGCATTAGTCGTGAACCACCTGAAGAAGTTGCAGTTAACTTCAGACCAAATATTACGGACAAGCAGTTGCAATTGCCTCCAGCGTGACTCCAAACGGTCATGTTTACAGATTTCTAAGAATCTGCCGCAAGAGGGATTCAGGCAACATTCAGCTACAAATCTTTCAACCAATGGGCCTGCACCATTGGCGACAAACAAAGTTGTCAATCAGAGCACTGCATCAAACTATGTTGCAAAGGAACCTCCCCACCAAAGGACGGGCGAGAGCGCATTGGTTTGTGTGGCGTCGGATGTGAAACAAAGTGATGGACCATCGAAACAAGACATGGCTGCTAGCTGTGCTGTAAATGGCAACTCGCACATTGGGACTACTGAGAAAGGGATGCAGGCAGAAGTTTCTACTGCCGCAATTAAAACTCTTCAACCAAGTAAAGTCAGTGCTCAAGACCAGTATGTACTGCATGTTTCAAACTTATCATTCAAAATGTACAAGGGCTTCTTTTAAGGCCATTGATTTTATTATTAGAATACAGAAGCGTGTGTAATAATGGGGTACCAGTCTGAGGCATAGTCTCCACCCTTTACTTTGCTAATTTGCTGGTTGTAGCTGTCTTTCCTGAGGAAGTTTCTGGGCTCTGCTCAGTGCCCCTACCCACAAAAACCAATCCCCTCCACAGTGAGGAAGATAAATGAGAGGGAGATTCTTCCAGGTGTTATCTAACATGTTCTAGTGATCAGCTGATGATTGCCACCAGCAGAAGCCTGGGACTGAGTCATCCAATTGCTCTCTTGTTTGTAGTAAGTACGTGACTCAATGATAAAATGGTAGGAAAATAACAGGATTTTGGACCCTGAATGAATACAACAATTATTCATTTGCTCACTACGCTTCCTCTCCAAAATCATAGAAAAATATATTGAAACTGGATCTTTTAACAAATATCTTTAGGTACTTAATATAGAAAAAATTACGGGGAACACAAGAAAACAAACATGCTGCAATGGTGCAGTTTGGGAGTGTCTTGTTCCATTTCAGAACAGAGTAGAGGGAACTTTACTGTGGATCTATCCATACTATATTTTATCAGGAGTATTTGATGCTGATGCCAAGTTCCAGATGCATTCTTTGCCATTCACCTCACCCTGCCGAACACACAAAATAATTACATCCAAAATGTTATAAATGTTACACAGACATTTAAGAAATGCATACACTACTAGGTATATAATATTTTAGTCTTGTGTAAAGCATGCACTTTTTGGAAGTGTAATGCTTACTCCCTGTAAATAATTTTCCATCACACTTTGTTGATAAAACATATGTCTGACTAATCATAAGCTCAAAAGATCTGCTAGTAACTTAATGTTATAATTCAATAGTTAATAATTGTAAAGATTTTCAGGAGGTGAGTCCAGATTATCCTAGAGACATAATGACCAAAAGACCAATTAGTCTGCCCACTGGCGAAAATAAAATGTTACATAAAAACAAGAAGTAGGCAGATTGGCAGCTAACTTACTATAGTCAACGGCCATTTCTTTGTTATCGAATAGATTTGCATGAACTCATGGATGACAACAAGGAACTAATGGATCAGTTCACTAGGTCTCCACTCAAGTTCACATGACAAAATTTTTATGATTCGTATTTGGATTGAAGAGGTAAAGTGGAGTAAGTAATGATGCTAAACCTTAATATTGTCAGCATACTACCGGCCGTCCATGTCTCCACTTTAAAGACGTCTGCAAACGCAACATGAAGTCCTGTGACATTGATCACAAGTCGTGGGAGTCAGTTGCCAGCGTTCGCCAGAGCTGGCGGGCAGCCATAAAGGCGGGGCTAAAGTGTGCGAGTCGAAGAGACTTAGCAGTTGGCAGGAAAAAAGACAGAAGCGCAAGGGGAGAGCCAACTGTGTAACAGCCCCGACAAACAAATTTTTCTGCAGCACCTGTGGAAGAGCCTGTCACTCTAGAATTGGCCTTTATAGCCACTCCAGGCGCTGCTCCACACACCACTGACCACCTCCAGGCGCTTACCCATTGTCTCTCGAGACAAGGAGGCCAAAGAAGACTTTGCATCTACTAAATGTGCATGTGACATTTAGTGGCAGAATATCAAACAGTACCAGCTGGTTGATATATTCGAAGGTTTCCAGTTTGGACATCTTTAATCAGGTTAGAATGTCAACACTCATTGGACACATTTGATTTGATCACAAGTTCACTGATTTCTCCTGGTCCTTAGATGTTTTCCTCACCAAAAAAAATTCCAATACAGTTTTCAAAGGACTATTAAAACTATCATTATGCAGTGGTACAGCAATGCTTTAGCACAGACTAATTGCAGAAGCACTCAAATTACTTGGGATCTGCTTTTCTTGTTTTTCCTAGAAGTATCCCAATTGAACATTAATGATGGAATGTGAAGGATGACTGACTAAAATGTTGAATAATGGTTTTCCTTTTAAAATAAGTGTACATTTTGATTTTCTTGACAGATCAACCTCATGTCCAACTACAATCCCAAAGAAATGGCATAACATTAAACGGGGTACTGCCATAAAGACTGGTGTATGCTTGATTATGTAAAGCATGTCATTGGAATGCGTTAGGCTGTCTTCATGCATCTGTAAGTGGTTAACGTTGTGCTGTGGTATGTAAACAAGGGAAATCACAACTGTTTCAATCGTGAAGTCAGGAAAAATAAATGAAGTACATTTTAACTCAGAGAGTGAAGGGGCAAGGACAGTACCTAGAGTGCTTAGGGCATTTGACTCTCATGTAGTCGGCTTGAGTTTGAATGTCAATCTTGTCTGATATTCTCATTCATGTTTCCTATAAGGGAGACTTTATCAAATTTATTCATCTTGTCTCGGGCTGTTGGAGAATCTTACAGAGGGAGGAACAGGGTGCGCCAACACTGTTCAAATGCACTGCGTGGAAGACCAGCTATGCAATGATATTGAAACCAAGCACAGACGTATCAATGCAGGGGGATCTTTCTTCCTCAATAAAGAGGAAGGTGGGAGCAAAGAATAAGAGAAAAAAATGTCATGATCTGAGGGAGCAATCCAACCTCTTTTTCTTAGGATTTATTTCATTTACCACCTTCCTAAGGTCACTTGACTATCAGCCTTACGCCATATTCATTACTAACTCCTGATGACCTATGGAGTTGAATTTCCATCAGGATTCATGTTGTTTCTGCGGATCTTCTGCCTAACAAACAGGAGAACCCCACCAAGATTCAACCCCTTACCATCTTCTATTAGAGGATGTGTTATTGTCATGCTTGTTGCAATACTTTACCTTCGTAAAATAAAGCAATGCCTTGAATGAAAACAAAATGTTAACTGCTTTATGTTAACAATATTAATCATGCATTATATTTTGTGGATATAAAGATATCCATGATTTGTGTAATGAAAAGTGTGCAGTATAACAATTTATTGACCACACCTGTAAGTTGACCATATTTTTAAGGTCTATTCAAAAAAAAACAGTAGTGCATGGAATTATATGCTGGCAATTCAACCATTCTATTATCAACCAGTTGGCTATTTTTTTCACCTTAACTCCCTTTTTCATCTCTCTAGGAGAGAGAGTTACATTTATATATCAAAGAACAAAGAACAGTACAGCACAGGAACAGGCCATTCGGCCCTCCAAGCCTGCGCCGATCTTGATGCCTGCCTAAACTAACACCTTCTGCACTTCCGGGGCCCATATCCATCTATTCCCTTCCTATTCATATATTTGTCAAGATGTCTCTTAAACGTCGCTATCGTATCTGCTTCCACCACCTCCCCTGGCAGCAAGTTCCAGGCACTCACCACCTTCTGTGTAAAGAACTTGCCTCGCACATCCCCTCTAAACTTTGCCCCTTGCACCTTAAACCTATGTCCCCTAGTAACTGACTCTTCCACCCTGGGAAAAAGCTTCTGACTATCCACTCTGTCCATGCCGCTCATAACTTTGTAAACCTCTATCATGTCGCCCCTCCAGCTCCATCATTCCAGTGAAAACAATCCGAGTTTTTCCAACCTCTCCTCATAGCTAATGCCCTCCAGACCAGGCAACATCCTGGTAAACCTCCTCTGTACCCTCTCCAAAGCCTCCACGTCCTTCTGGTAGTGTGGCGACCAGAATTGCACACAATATTCTAAGTGTGGCCTAACTAAAGTTCTGTACAGCTGCAACATGACTTGCCAATTTTTATACTCTATGCCCCGACCGATGAAGGCAAGCATGCCGTATGCCTTCTTGGCTACCTTATCCACCTGCGTTGCCACTTTCAGTGACCTGTGGATCTGTACGCCCAGATCTCTCTGCCTGTCAATACTCCTAAGGGTTCTGCCATTTACTGTATACCTCCCACCTGCATTAGACCTTCCAAAATGCATTACCTCACATTTGTTCGGATTAAACTCCATCTGCCATTTCTCTGCCCAAGTCTCCAACCGATCTATATCCTGCTGTATCCTTTGACAATCCTCATCATTATCCACAACTCCACCAACCTTTGTGTCATCTGCAAACTTACTAATCAGACCAGCTACATTTTCCTCCAAACCATTTATACATACTACAAACAACAAAGGTCCCAGCACTGATCCCTGGGAACACCACTAGTCACATACCTCCATTCAGAAAAACACCCATCCACTGTTACCCTCTGTCTTCTGTGACTGAGCCAGTTCTGTATCCATCTTGCCAGCTCACCTCTGATCCCGTGTGATTTCACCTTTTGCACCAGTCTGCCATGCGGAACCTTGTCAAAGGCTTTACTAAAGTCCATGTAGACAACATCCACCGCCCTTCCCTCATCAATCATCTTCGTCACTTCCTCAAAAAACTCAATCAAATTAGTAAGACAGGACCTCCCCTTCACAAAACCATGCTGTCTCTCGCTAATAAGTTTGTTTGTTTCCAAATGGGAGTAAATCCTGTCCCGAAGAATCAGTGGTATAACCTTTTCATAATTCTTACTGCTACAAATAAGTAATACAACTACAGATAGGTATAGAGTAATTTACCCTAAGCTAAGAACTAATGGCATTTCACAAAGGCTGTTCTGAAGTTAAGTGAAAATGTTATTAAATAGAGCAGCTTTTTTGATGCAAAATAGTTAAACTAATTGCTTTAATATGTTTTGCTAGCATTATGTTATATTTTCCTACTAAGTTTATAATACACACAATTTATACTGGCATCATTTATATATGGGTGGGGGCACTGTTAGTTGAGGACCTAGCATCAGAAAATGCAAAATTGCTCCTAATATCCAATCTTATATGATGTGCTAAATATTTGGAGTTTTTTTTAACAAGCATTATTCTTTACACTAGGTGGAACAAGTGGCTTCTCAATAATATCTGGTTTTCATGGAGAGAAAATAATTGCAGCACATTACCATAAGAGAAGATATTTCATGGTAGTGAGAAAGGAGATGTGCAATGATGCTATGAGGGTGCACCTTGTGGCCATTGTGGACACTGCTGAATAGTAGGTCCAGAACAAATAAAAGAAAGCTATTGGAATGGGACATTGCATTAAATGAGTGCACAAGATTGAACTGGACTAGGCTGAGTATAGCCAAGATGAGATTTAATGTAAATTTTCCTCTAATATTCAAGTTCTGTTTAATTTATGGTGATAAATGTATTTTATTGAGTAATGCCAGTACAATAGCAGTATAGTTTTGGATCTACACAACGCTATTCCTTCAACAGCAAAGAAAGGACAATTATGTGGAAAACAACATGCCTAGCTTGCATTTTTAAAATAATTAATAATGTGGCATTCGCTCGAAGTGAAAAGCGTGAGCAGTGAGATTCAGTGGGAGATATGGTTCGATCAGTACCCAAAAAAGTTGTCTTACAGTAGCTTTGCTGTCCCAACTCGTGAGGTATCAGAGAAACTTAGCATTTCTCACTTGCCGGACTGCAAGTATTCACAACTGTGTTGGGCACCACACTACTTCCACAGAAAGGAGTCATCATACCAAAGTTGTAAAGAATTGAAAATATGATGAAATGCTGACATTTCTGTAGACTTTTATTGTACTTAAATTGTATTGTATGATCATGTAACATAATAGTTATAAAATTTGTGGGCTGTGGTCTTTGTATTTGCAGCTACATTACTTGTGTGTCCAACAGTTAGATCAGGCCCACCAGTATAAATATATCACAGGCTCTCTGTAAGATGAATGAATGTCAATTTTAGAGGCAACTGAACAGCAAGCAGAACTTAGTGCAACTGTGAGAGCTTCCATAAAAGCAGAACTTAACAGGGAAATTCACAGAACAGGCCCATCAGACTTGTATTTGATATATGTAAATGAGGTAAAATTAAGAACTATATTCAAACTTCCTTAATACTGTGTCATCATGGCTTGGTTCTTTATATAAAGTGAGATCACTTTAAAAGTTAAACTTGAAAGAAAGCTAATATTTCTTGTTTGCAGCATGTGGTCATTTTTTGTGGGACACAGAATGTAACGTTCCTATGTTCTCTCACTTGTGAAATCAGTGATTATATTTATTCATTGAGTTTTGGAAGCGGAAACTGAAATAGTCTTCGAGATATGAGGCCTGATTTGTAAACAAAAGATTAGTTTGCAACATGCTGTCTTTTGGGAGCTGTTGTTTCCTAACCAGAGATGTTTTCTTACGCCTCCTAATTTTACATTTTGTTGCAGGTCTGCCTTGATTTTGTGCTGATTGTTTAATGAGAAAGCAGATTGGGCTAGAGTACATGTTGCTTTAAGTGGTGTCACAGAATCAAACCGCTCTGATACACATATATGATTTACACCAAGGTCTTTGCGGTAAACAAAAATAACTATACATGCCACAGTATGAATCACCATTGATCCAGTGAGAATTTCAGCAGAATACAAAGATAAAAAACACCCAAAGTCAACATGCTGGCGCATTCAAATTCAATTCTCTGTGGAGGTGAAAATGTGCACTCAAATATCTGATTTGCAAACTGCCACAATATAAATGAGGCATGCAGTGGTATCAGTTTGAAGATTCATACATATCTTTGAAATGATGCAACCCCACGTTGCCCTTGTGCATTTTAAGAACTGGGCCCAGATTCTTCAGCTGATTGCCATTTTAGGATGTCTTGCATTATAGACAGTTAATCTCCATAGGCACTCAAACTCCAATCATTTATCTGGTTAATAAACTAGTGGAATTATAGAGACACTCAGATTAATATGAACATTTTGTAAAATTAAATCATTTTTGTTATTCATCGTTCCCTTTCAAGACTTTATTTTAAATGAAAGGTTGAACTGCTGTGTAAAGGCACCAAATCTAATTTGCATTAGAATTGGATTGAACTGGGAGCAAAACACTTTGGAGTAAAGTGTGAACTTCCTGCTTGGAAATAAAACGAACATTGTGGATCAGCTGCCCGTTAGAGAAAGTGTACCATTTTATTTCCCTTGATCTCAATGGAAGTGAATTTGCTTTGATTGCCTTGGCAAACAATGCTTGTAATAACTAAGCTGGTAATGGTTGGTAGGATTCTCAAGTCTGTTTTGCAGGATGAAGCCATTCAGTTTGAAGTGATGGATTTAATTGTCTCTTAAAGCTGTAACTTGTACTGAGAAATATTTCTGTAGATCTGAAGATTAAAGTCTGTAAAATGAATGTTTTTTCCATTTAAGGGCCACATGTAATTTTTGTTTAAGCAAGTCTTCTGCGATTTGTGAATTTTAAATCTGCGTCCTCTCTGTTCTCAGTGTGTCATATATAGCTTATTTATGCAACGTTATTTATGCCTCTCAGGATTTTAAAGACCTGGATTGTGTCTCTCTTCAATTTTCTTGTCCCCAATGAGAATGAGTTCAGGTTTATGAGTCCCTCCTCATTACTAAGAGTCATCAGAACACAAAACATTCTTATTCTTCTGAGCCCTCGCAATGCATTAGTGCCATTTTAAAGGTGGGACGCCCAAAATGACGCACAATGGGGGACATTTTCCACTTGGGTGAAATATCAGGGGTGCACCCATGGTGTTTGTCCAATATGGTGGTTCGGAGAGTTGAACTATTTTCAGGTTTGAGCCTCATTAATATTTTTCTGTTGAGCGACGCTGCCAAATAGGTGCTTCATTGCAGCTGCCAGCTGTAGCACGCAACCAGTCAGCAGATAAGGCCTAACTGGGGAGGGAGCAGATGCTGGGGGTTTGATGGCAATGGACTGCCTGTGGGTCAGAAGATTGTTATTTACCCTGGAGGTGCTGCTTTTGGCCCCGTAGCATTTATTTTTTAAACTTAACTTTTCAGAGAGACTTCCCTCAAAGATTACCAGTTATGCCTCTGAATATCCAGAAAGCTGGGAATAGCATCCTCCACCTATTTCTCCATGGAAATTGCAATCATGGTGCACCAACAGGTGTAGGACTCTCGCCTGCTTTGGGGGCAGTGCTGGGGCTGATTTGAAGGCATGTCTGGAAATTGATTCAGGCAAATGGGTGCACAAGGACCCACCAAATGTTCCTCTGCTACTGCCCAGGTGAGAAGCAGGGAGCCAGCAGTTGAAAACTGTTCCAGTTCTCCAAATAAACCCTTGTTGTCTATAGGAACAATACTGGGTTATAAAGCTTAATAATGCTGTTAGTCACTCATTTCAGTGATTTTTACAAATAATTCCAAGAGTCCCAGATTGTATACTGAAAATGATAAAATATCATTTATTGAATTCCAACAACTCATTATAATATTGTGTTTTAGACAGTTTCTGAAATATTTAACATTGAAAATAAAAGGTTCTCATTTTATAGCCTGGTAAACCTAAGATTTTTATTCACTAAAATTGGAGTTCTTGTAATGAAAAGATGGAAATGTGCAAACGAAAATAAAAATATTCAACAGAGTAGTTCTTATTCATATTTAATGAGGACAAAGTTGTTTTCCGGCAGCCCTCTTGCATCTCATATTTAAAGGCCCAATCTGAATATAGTGTTGATCTTCAAAAATAAAGGTAACCATAAAGGAAATAACTTCTCTAAATCTCACACAATGTCCGAGAACAGTTATGGTCTGCACTGGTCATAGAAACGTGCTTGAGCTTCAATGTATTGCTTGATCTTTGTCACTTGATTCTGATAATCTTCCAGTTGAGCAAATTTCTTCACCAGTTGCTCATTTCCCATTGCAAGATTTTGTTCAATTGCTAAAGTAAGAACAGATTCAAAATGTCAGGGTAATATTTTGAACTCAGTCCCTGATATGGTATATTATTAACTACAAATATGCGCAGTGGTTAGCACCACAGCTTCACAGCTCCAGCGACCCGGGTTCAATTCTGGGTACTGCCTGTGTGGAGTTTGCAAGTTCTCCCTGTGTCTGCGTGGGTTTCCTCCGGGTGCTCCAGTTTCCTCCCACATGCCAAAAGACTTGCAGGTTGATAGGTAAATTGGCCATTAGCAATTGCCCCTAGTATAGGTAGGTGGTAGGGAAATATAGGGACAGATGGGGATATGGTAGGAATATGGAATTAGTGTAGGATTAGTATAAATGGGTGGTTGATGGTCGGCACAGACTCGGTGGGCCGAAGGGCCTGTTTCAGTGCTGTATCTCTAAACTAATCTAAACTAAACTAAACTCCTATTTTTGTAAACATTCCCTTTAAGTGAATGACTAGTACCGGCCGTCCATGTCTCCGCTTTAAAGACGTTTGCAAACGTGACATGAAGTCCTGTGACATTGACCACAAGTCATGGGAGTCAGTTGCCAGTGATCGCCAGAGCTGGCAGACAGCCATAAAGGCAGAGCTAAAGAGAGGCGAGTCGAAGAGACTTAGCAGTTGGCAGAATAAAGACAGAAGTGCAAGGAAAGAGCCAACTGTGTAACAGCCCCGACAACCAATTTTATCTACAGCGCATGTGGAAGAGTCTGTCACTCTAGAATTGGCCTTTATAGCCACTCCAGGCATTGCTTCACAAATCACTGACCACCTCTAGGTGCTTACCCATTGTCTCCCGAGACAAGGAGGCCAAAGAAGAAGATGAAGAGTACCACTGTTAGCTGCTCTGCACAGTCTTCCTTTTGAATTTGTGATAAATCTTTTTGAGATAGTTATATCCATTGGAATTAAGCACTGTGTCAGGGTGCCTAATTTTTAATGAGTTTTGTTGGATCAGTCTCAAGCTTTTTTTAATTCATTTTGGGATGCAGGTGTCGCCAGCAAGGCTAACATTGGTTGCCTACCAGAGGGCAGTTAAGAGTCAACTACAATGGTGTGAGACCGGAGTCACATATAGGCCAAAACAAGTAAGAACAATAGGTTTCCTTCCCTTAAGGACATTAATTAACCTGACAGCTTCATGGTCACTTTCACTGATGTCAGGATTTTTCTTTTCCAGATTCAATAAAAAGCTGAAATATGGGGCTGAATTTTACCCTGCCCTTGGAGATAGGGGGTGGGAGGTGGGCGGAGTACAGAAAATGGCTTGGGATGGTGTCGGGCGACATGCCTGCCCCCATGCCATTTTGTCCGTGGCGGGCACTGTGGCAAATGGGAAGTCTGCTGCGAAGCCAATTAAGTCACTTAAGTGGCACATTAAGGGTTAATTGCCTGCCCACCAATGAATTCGGACGGGGATATGATATAGGGCCCAGACAGGGCTGACCCACCCACCTTCCAGCCCATTGCTGGGTCTCCCGTTGTCGATATAAAATCCTGTCCCATGGTGATTGGAACTCACATTCTCTAGATTAGTCCAAGGGCTGAATATTTTGAAGTCCTGCCACTTGGGACAAGGGCTTTGGCAGGCAGCAGAACCCTGGGATGGGATATTGCTGGTGGCGGTCAATTAACAGGCCGCTGCCGGAGCTGCCGTCCAATTGAAGACAGCAGTCTGCCTCCTAAAACTGCCAGCACAATCACAGGCTGGCAGTTCAGCAGCTGTGATGGCCTCGGCTGAGGCTGCAGCTCCGTGGAGAGGATGCCTCAGTGGCGAGGCGCCCTCAAAGAGTGGATAGGTTTTGGCGAGGATGCTGGGGCAGGGAGGAAGGTCCTGGCAATCGTGGGGGGGGTGAGGTGGCTGGGGTCATGGTGCACCGGCAGCGCTGTTGCCATAAAGGCAACCAGTGCTGCCAGGGGCCCCTCTCAGGCCTTGGAATGCCCATAAAGGAGGCCACCCACTGGAAACAAGCAGGTAGGCATTTCAGGGTTTACTTGGTAGTTTCCCAACATGGCAGCGGGCCCTCCTGAGTCGTGCAAAATGCTCAGGAGGGCAGGCAGTGGTCTGCCCAGTGACCGGTTGTGCTGCTAACATTACTGCCACTGGCAATATGCCATGGCAATGGAAAGACGTCAAGCTCCTCTCCCAATGCCTTCTGGTGCCATGTTGACAGCCCTCTCTCCTCCCGGCCTGTTTCCAATGAGCCAAGAACATTTAGCCCTAGGTCTCTGCGTTACCAGTACAGTAATATGGCCTGTATGCTAACATATCCAATCTGTGTGAGCAACATTTAAAGAAAGGGGATAGTCAAAGGGGACTGTCATAATGGTCTGGATTTTATCTCCTGTTGAAGGCAGGATCATAGGTGGGAGGGGCCAGAGAATCCCTGCGGAGCCATCTGCCATGGAACCGATTCAGATTTTGTCGGAGGCGGCGATATACTGACACATCAGCATCATCATTTAAATGTTTTACATACTTTTGAATGTCATTCACCGCAATTCAATGAGGCATTCCTAATTTTGTGTTTGACATGCGGCACTCATGTGCCTTCAGTTTCGCGTCTTTCAAAAGCTGGGACCACCAAAGTAAGAGTCCGCTGTGCCTCAAGAGAGAAGGCAATTTCACCGAATTATGCAGGGGGAGTGGGGTTTGCAGCGGACATTGCCGCTATGCTGACTCTGCAAGGGGATTGTTTGTCATGGTGGTCGGGGAACTCTGCAAGTGCATTCTGTATGAAGATGGGGAGTGTTGGAACACTGCAAGTGGATTGAGTGTGAATGTGGAGGGGAAACTCTGCAAAGGGATTGTGCATGAAGGTGGGGAACTCCGAGAATGTTTGTTTTGTTGTTTTTGTGGGGTGGGGGAGCTTTACAGTGTAGTTTATCTGGTGTTGGTATGGTAATGATGGCTTATTGAAAAGTTGTCAACCAACATTAATCCATACTATAGAGCTACTGCAGGTATCCTGCAGAACCACAATTTACACACTTCTTTGCCTAGACAGGTTTACTTTCGCTTTTGAAGTATGCCGAAGGTCCAAGGAGGATAGAGATGGTATATGCAGGGCTGGCAGCTTTTTAAATATGGCACCAGTACCTGCTCCAACATCATATAATGCCTTGAACAGCATCTTCACTGCGCCCCCACTACGTGATGGCTAACTAGCTGCCCGCGGCTAATGGCTAATCGCAGCAGCACAGCCACTGACCTCACAGGCGGGACTGCCACCATTTTACGCACCCGCTACCACTTGCAGCAGCAGGATAATAAAATTCAGCCCAATATGATGACGAAACTTCTGAATGGCTTTTGAAAAGCTCAAAAGGCCTCTCAACCTATTAGCAGCCTTTGACAAAACTGGACAGGGGAGTAAGAAGTGGCAAGTAAAAATGAAGGGAAAGGGAACCCAAGGTGCATTATGCACTTGTGGGCAAATGGTAGAGAAATCTAGCACCCAACCCACTGTTGTTGATACAGTTTGAAGCCACAGCTGACAATTTCTGTCACAGGATGGGATAGACCTACGCTGCATGGTGTCTGCTGGTATCCTTGGTATACGACAGCAGTGCATCTGATTGGCTGATGACTAGATCCTTTGAAAATGATTCACAAAGTGATTGCCATGTAGTTATGCCAGAGCCTGCAGGTATGACTGGTGACATCTTAGAAGGTGCAGCCAATCAGGTTATGCTGATGGCTGACCAGTTTGTCGTGCTTCACTTCATGCAGTACTACTGATTAAATGATATGCTGTGATTTGGCTGCTTATGAGGAAGCAAACAACATTAATTTTCGTGAGACAGTCACACATTCAAGTCATGTCATGACGTCTGCTGTCCCAGCATCCTTGGGAAATAGGAGCCTTCTCAAGTACTAATCATCTGCCAAAGTGAGGTAGGTTAATCCCTGTCTGCAGATGTGGGTATACAGCTACTGGCAGTTAGAGACAGAGAACCCCTTGTGCAGCCGATGATTATCAGTCGCCTTATTCTTCCAAAAATATCAGATAATGCATTCCCATTGAAAACCCCATTGGTGCCAATAATGGTGTGGGACCAAAACTATTAGAATAATTGGCAGGAAAAACCTAAGTGATAGCAGAACAAAATACATTTTTAAAAAATCCCTTTTTATTACCCTACCCTGCTGGCTGCCTTTTGTCCTTACTGACCCTGCATGCCCAATTTCCACCGTGTTATTTGCACTGGACATCCTGCATGCCCAAATGTGTAGAACGCTTTGTCCCATTTCCATATTTAAATGAGGTTCCAGATTTTATCAGGCAGGAGCTTCTGCTATCAACCTCAACTACCACTGCAGGCTTGAATGGTATATAAAATGGGCACTGATCTCTGCCCAATTTCAAGCACTTTGCATCTTTGCTTCTTCCCAAGGCTTATTGCAAAGACTAAACTCAGCTCCATTGAGTCAGTGCAATAAATGCAATTTCAGTACAATGTGCTGAATTTTACAGCCCCCGACATTGGGTGTTGTGGGGGGAGATGCGGTGGGGGGGGGGGGGGGGCTGGAAAATGCCTCTGGCAGAGACCTGCCAAGGGTCTCAACGCCAGAAAGGCCTGTCCCGATATTGCTGGCGGTGGCAAGGCTTCGTGCGATCCTCCCCAGCCATTTAAATGAGCCACCACATTCAATATTGAGGTGGCTCCACGACGTGCGATCCACCTGGGCAGACTGCCATTTTGAAGCTTGCCACCGACTTATAAAATCCAGCCCAATATTTTGTATAATAATGTTTGTGGGCTTCCACTACCATTTTTGATGTTCCCAATGAGCTTTTTCTAAACTGTGTCATGCAGACCCCCACCTGCCAAGAATGAGGCACACATTATTTCGCCACGTGAACATTAAAACTTAAAATTGCTGCTGGGAAGAAAATAAGGTCTATTACAAGGGGTTGCCAAGCCCCTGACTGGAAAGACATTTGCATAGTAACAGACAGTACTTGGAACGGACAAAGGGGCCACTCCCTGCTCCAATTTAATCCACAATGGACTTTTGATTACCAGACGTTGAAGGTGGCGAGGCTAGCAGTCCAGATTAACTGCTAAACTGGCCGAATACACAAACAGATGTGGTCAGACCAGTTTAGTCACATGACTAACTGACTGTTGGAGTTTTTTGAATTTGAACTTGCCACAGAGTTTTGGAACTCAGAAAGCTCTTTTCTACTGGACTGAGAACATCTATCTCCTGTCTGCTCTCATCTTTTTCTCACAGAACTGAAGAAAAGTGTCCTACAAGGTCTCGTAAACAAGGTTTAAGAAGAATATTGGGCCCCAGCAAAAAGCAAGACTACCTACAAAAGGACTACAGTGAGCTTGAAGCACAGTAACAAGAAACTCTTCTGATATTGTCTCAAACCTCTCTACTTTATCTGTTCTTCTGCTCTTTTCTGTCTCTATTTGCATGTGCTTCTAGCATGGGACGCAGCGTGTATCCAAAGGTGTTAACCAAATTAGAGTTTAAGTTTAAGTTTTAATAAATTTCACTTTTCTTCTTTAAACCTGATAAAACCTGTTTGTGCTGATTTCTTTGCCTTATAACTGGAAAGTGGTGAACAAGGATTCACCAAGGGGGAGCTCAAAACACAGTGTGTTTAAAAATTAAACCCTGTTACAATAGGGCTACGTGAAGGCTGAAAGAGACCCCTAGACACCTTTCTCACCTGGTCGTAACAACTGCAATTAAATTCTCAGCAGCACAAAAACCTTCGTCCATTATGCTGCAAAATACCAACTGGTCTTTTTACAAAATAGATAATCACTGACTTAATAATCAATGATTTTCAATAACTTACTTCTAATTTCCTGCATCCTCTGTTGAACCTCTTTAAAATAATAATCGGCCTCAAATTTAACCCGATTTACTCGATCTAACAGGTCATTTGGGAGTGATTCCGGAACCTTATTTCGAAGTTGCTCGTACAGGAAAATAAGTTGTTTCAGATCCTGAACAAAAAGAAAAAATTCAATTCAAGACATTCCACCTTGAGCTTTAGTAATTCATTTCATACTTGGGCTAATCAATCCAACAGTGCAATTTTTGCTATTTCCCTCTCTATATCTAAGTTTATTAAAGACTGTGTAGCTTTAAAAAAAAATCACCTGTTGAAGCAAAGACTGATGGGCAACAATTTGATTTTTAGCATGGTAGTTTTCATAGGGTTTATCATCATTTTTGTAATCACGAGATTTCTGAAGAGTTTCAGAAATCAAATGTACCTTTTGAAGCTATTTGACATTATATTCTGGTGGAGTCTACGGGGGCCGATTTTAACTCTGTGTAAGAGAAGGATTTTGGGTGAGTTAAAATCTCCAATGAATCCCAACCGAGTATAATGTATCCAAATTTGCTGACGATACAAAACTAGTGGGGAAGCAAGCTGTGAAGTGGAAGCAAGGAAGTTGCAAAGAGATATTGATGGTTAAGTGAGTGGACAAAATGATAGAAGATAATGCGGAGAAATGTGAAGTTAACCACTTTGGTAGGAAAAATAGAAAAGCAGAATATTTTTAAAAGAGGTTGAAAAATGTTGGTACTCAGAGGGACCTGGATGTCCTTGTACACGATTCACAGAAAGTTAACATGCAGGTAAAAACAATTCGGAAAGCAAATGATATGTTAGCCTTTATTACATAGGGATTGGAGTGTAAGAGTAACGAAGTCTTACTGCAACTATATATGGCTTTGGTGAGACCACACCTGGAGTACTGTGTACAATTTTGGTCTCTTTACCTAAGGAAGGATATATTTGCCTTAGAGAGAGTGCAACAAGATTCAATAAACAGATTTCTGGAATGAAGAGATTGTCCTATAAGGAAAGGTTGTGTAGACTAGGTCTATATTCCAAAAAGTTTAGAAGAATGAGATTTGATCTCCTAAAACATATGAAATTCTGAAAGGGGCTTGACAGGGTAGATCAGGGTTGTCCAACCTTTTCAGGTGGAGGTCCGCATTTTGATTTTTGCTCGACCCAGAGGGCCGATGGGCAAATTTCAAAAGATAAAGGCATTAAAAATTTATCTTACTAATAAAAACAACAACAAATGTGCATTTTTATGAAGAAGCTTTAAATGAGAAGACTAATTTATTGACTTAATTTCTCATCACTATATTAAAAACTGATTTAGGGACATACTTGGCACTGTTTTTGCTTACATTAGTAGTCAATCTCTGCCCGCACACTTGATGTAGTGATGCAGAGTATTGTGGATAGATGTCCATCTTTCAGGAGAGACCTTGATCTCTCTCCCCCCTCTCCCTGCGCTGTGTGTGTGTGTTTCTCATTCTCTCTAACCACACCCCCCAACCCCCGCACACCGCCCCCCCTCCCCTCTAGGAATGGGGGACACAGATTGAAAGTTTTGTGCAAAAGACGCAGGGGGAATATGAGGAAGCACTTTTTTACACAGCAGGTGGTAATGATCTGGAACTCGCTGCCCACAAGGGTGGTGGAAGCAGAGGCGATCCATGACATCAAGAGGAAGTTTGATGACCACCTTAAAAAAAAACGAGAACCCGCCAGAAAACCCCAAGCCTGTTGGAAAATGGCTGTTCCCCGCAGTCAGCAGCTGTCGGCTTGAAACTGACTGCGCAATATTTTTAAAAAGGCCATTCCGTAAGAAGATGACAATGGGAAATTTCCAATCTCCAGTCACGGTGAGGATGAGGAACTGCCCCGGGAACAGTTTACATCCATGGGCCGGATGGAACCATTTGGCGGGCTGGATTCTGGCCCATGGGCCGTATGTTGGACAACCCTGGGGTAGATGCTGGGAAGTCTAGTACTAGGAAGGCACTGTTTCAGAATAAGAAGTAGGCCATTTTGGATTGAAAACAGGAGAAATCTCTGCACTTAGAAGGTTGTGAATCTTTGGAATTCTCTATCCCAGAGGGTTGTGGGTGCTGAGTTGTTCAGTATATTCAACACAGCGATCAATAGATTTTTGGATACGAAAGGAATAAAGAGATTTAGGGATAGTGTGGGAAAGTGGAGTTGAGGTAGTAGATCAGCACTGATTTATTGAATGGTGCAGCAGGCTAGAAAGAATGAATGGCCTACTCCTGTTCATCTTTCTTACATTCTTATCGCTGTATTATTTGAAGCCTTGTATGCATATCCTGTATAGTGCAAGGAAAGTAAGTTGCCAAGACTTTTTTTTGTCAGAGGAAGCCTGTTCTCAGCTACATCACATCAAAAAAAGGTACAAGGATGAACTGCAATCAACATAAGCAACACTTGTTCAGGTGACATAAAACTAAAGCTCATTCTGATAAACATTAGAAAATCCTCCGACGTTCATGTAAACAATAATATAGGATACAGCCAAGTTGTTGAAATATGAAATTAAAGCCAACAAGAGGCTGTTTGAAAATGACATTTACCAGTTTGCAATCAGTATTAATACTGTGCAATCCTGGGTCAAGTACAGATGAGAGGTAAAAAAACTAAGTATCTATTAACCTAACTATTGTAGAATTAAATACATATTTAACAATATGTGAAATAAAATAAATGTTGAAACCCCATTAAAATGTTTTTTCCTATTTAATTTTATGATTGTCTACCTGCTCAGCCCCTTCACCCATGCTTCGTGAATTGAGAGCACTGGCTTCTAATGTTGTGGCCTTCTGCCGGTTAAGAGTGTTTTGCTTCTGCAGGGTGTTGATATTATTAGTGAGATCCCTTAGACGATCTGTTATATCCTGCAAATTAGTTTCTGTGTGACTGAGTTTGTCCTCGATCTGAAAGATAGATATATGAACATGTCAGCATCAAAATCCAAAAATGGAAACACAGTCAATCTTAGAATTCACTGCTCTTTGGGTACCGTATATGGAATACAAATCAGCTGTAATAGCAACCTATGCATTTTTCGTAATGCACTGGCAATGTATATTTGCAAATTATGCATGGAAGGGAAAAGAGAATGATTATCTCTAATCTAAAACAGTCCCGTATTCCTTTACTGTAATATACAGAAAACAAATCTTAGATGTATCATTTTCAGAATTTGCTTAGTAATATTCCAAACATCAGTTTACAGCTAAATGAATAAGACTGTTGGCATTTCAGAACTAATGAGTTGTTTTATTTATTTAGAGATACAGCACTGAAACAGGCCCTTCAGCCCACCGGGTCTGTGCCGACCAACAACCACCCATTTATACTAACCCTGCAATCCCATATTCCCTACCACCTACCTACACTAGGGGCAATTTATAATGGCCAATTTACCTATTAACCTGCAAGTCTTTGGCTGTGGGAGGAAACTGGAGCACCCGGCGAAAACCCACACAGTCACAGGGAGAACTTACAAACTCAGCGCAGGCAGTACCCAGAATCGAACCCAGGTCCCTGGAGAGGTGAGGCTGCTGTGCTAACCACTGCGCCACTGTATCGCCCATTATTTTTCAATAATGATGTGCGTTCCCTCACAAATAGATGCCAACAAAATAAAGATACAAAAATAGAACCATAGTAAACCATAGAAAAGTTACGGCACAGAAAGAGGCCATTCAGCCCAACATGTCTGTGCCAGCTGAAAAGACTAGCTGCCCAATCTAATCCCGCCTTCCAGCACCTGGTCCGTAGCCTTTCAGGTTACAGCAATTCAGGTGCAGGTCCAGGTACCTTTTAAAGAGGTAAGGGTTTCTGCCTCCACCACAATTCCTGGCAGTGAATTCCAGACACTCACCACCCTCTGGGCAGAAAAGTTTTTCCTCATGTTCCCTCTAATCCTTCTACCAATCACCTTAAATCTGTGCCCCTCGTAATTGACATCTCCGCTAGGGGAAATAGGTCCTTCCTGTCTACTCTATCTAGGCCACTCATAATTTTGTACATCTCAATTAGGTCACCCCTCAGCCTCCTCCTAAGGAAAACAACCCCAGCCTATCCAATCTTTCCTCATGGCTGCAATTTTACAAGCCCTGGCCATATTCTTGTAAATCTCCTCTGTACTCTCTCCATAGCAAATATGTCCTTTCTGTAATGTGGTGACCACATTAAATAAACATTTAATGTTAAATAAAGAAGTTAAATAAACATTAAAAATGGTTAAAAATAAATTGAACAAACAGTGTAGCCACCTACTAACTACTGGTATTTCAGCTTCTGCTTAGTAGATTGACTTAAATGTTAGAGAAAAAATAAAAATCATCAGAAATAAGAAAATAAGAAAGTAAGAAAATACCCACCAGATACTCACCGACTAGCTCCCTGTGCCACGCCACTCTCTCCCCCCTTGCGCTGGTTGTGGCGTCAAAATCTCACCCAGTCAATCACCTACCTGCTTCCCTGCGATATTCACTTACAAGAACAAATTTTTTTTTTTATTTCCAAAATATACTTTATTCATAAAAATCTGTAAAAATTACATTGCCAAACAGTTTCCAAACAGCACCAAAAAATACAAACATTGCAAGGGAGATCAGTTTCCTTCAATACTGTCATGAGTTTCTTCCCAACCCTTCCGTTTCTCAATTGTCATGTCAATTACAGTTTTACATTTACAGCAATTCAGAATATTAACGATACAGTTCGAGGGGTTTCCCATGGATCCAGCCCCTCAGTCTAGCTTGGTGGGGGAACCTTACACTGTGGTCTTTCCCCATTGAGCCTTTGCTGCGGCTGCCCCAAGCTTTAGTGCGTCCCTCAGCACGTAGTCCTGGACCTTGGAATGTGCCAGTCTGCAACATTCGGTGGTGGACAACTCTTTGCGCTGGAAGACCAGCAAGTTTCGGGCAGACCAAAGGGCGTCTTTCACCGAATTTATCGTCCTCCAGCAGCAGTTGATGTTTGTCTCGGTGTGCGTCCCTGGGAACAGCCCGTAGAGCACAGACTCCTGTGTTACAGAGCTGCTTGGGATGAACCTTGACAAAAACCACTGCATCTCTTTCCACACCTGCTTTGCAAAGGCACATTCCAGGAGGAGGTGGGCGACCGTCTCTTCCCCACCACAGCCAACGCGGGGGCACTGTGCGGAGGGGGCGAGACTTCGGGTGTGCATGAAGGATCTGACGGGGAGGGCCCTTCTCACCACCAGCCAAGCTACGTCTTGGTGCTTGTTTGAAAGTTCTGGTGATGAGGCATTCTGCCAAATGACTTTGGCGGTCTGCTCGGGGAACCATCCGACAGGATCCACCGTTTCCTTTTCCCGTAGGGCCTTGAGGACATTCCGTGCAGACCACTGCCTGATGGACCGGTAGTCAAAGGTGTTTTTCCGCAGAAACTGCTCCACGAAGGATAGGTGGTACGGCACGTCCCAACTGCACGGAGCGTTCCGCGGCAATGTGACCAGGCCCATCCTTCGCAACACCGGGGACAGATAGAACCTCAGCACGTAGTGACACTTGGAGTTTGCGTACTGGGGATCTACACATAGCTTGATGCAGCCGCACACGAAGGTGGTCATCAGGATGAGGGCCACGTTGGGTACATTTTTCCCGCCCATGTCCAGAGATTTGAACATCGTGTCCCTCCGGACCCGGTCCATTTTAGATCCCCAGACGAAGCGGAAAATGGCTCGGGTGACTGCCACGGTGCAGGAGTGGGGTATGGGCCAGACCTGCGCCACGTAGAGCAACAACGTGAGCGCCTCGCACCTGATGACCAGGTTCTTACCCACAATGGAGAGAGATCGCTGCCCCCACATGCCCAACTTTTGTCGTACCTTGGCTACTCGCTCCTCCCATGTTTTGGTGCACGCCCCGGCACTTCCGAACCATATCCCCAGCACCTTCAGGTAATCTGACCTGACGGTGAAGGGGACAAAGGATCGGTCAGCCCAGTTCCCAAAGAACATGGCCTCGCTCTTGCCTTGGTTAACTTTGGCTCCCGAGGCCAGTTCGAACTGGTCGCAGATGCTCATCAGTCTGCGCACGGACAGCGGATCCGAGCAGAAGACGGCGACGTCATCCATGTACAGGGAGGTTTTGACCTGAGTGCCTCCGCTGCCTGGGATTGTCACCCCTCTTATGCTCGCATCCTTCCTAATAGACTCAGCAAAGGGTTCAATACAGCAAACAAACAAGACCGGGGACAGAGGACAGCCCTGTCTGACTCCAGATTTGATCGGGAAACTTTCAGATTCCCACCCGTTGATTGAGACTGCGCTACTGATGTTTGTGTAGAGCAGTTGGATCCAATTGCAGATTCCCTCCCCAAACCCCATTTTGGAAAGCACGTCCATCATGTAGGTGTGCGATATCCTGTCAAAAGCCTTCTCCTGGTCCAGGCTGATGAGGCAGGTGTCCACCCTCCTGTCCCGTACGTAGGCGATCGTATCCCTGAGTAGCGCGAGGCTATCAGAGATCTTCCTGCCGGGTACAGTACAGGTCTGATCGGGGTGAATCACCAGCTCCAGAGCAGACTTGACTCGACTGGCTATGACTTTGGACAGAATCTTGTAATCAACATTAAGCAGTGAGATGGGCCGCCAATTTCTGATTTCTACCCTCTCCCCCTTCTGCTTGTAAATGAGGGTGATGATGCCTTTTCTCATGGATTCTGACATGCTACCGGCCAGGAGCATACTCTCGTATACTTCCAGCAGGTCCGGGCCGACCCAGTCCCACAGGGCCGAGTACAACTCGACCGGTAAGCCGTCGCTCCTGGGAGTTTTACTCGCCTCGAAAGACTCGACGGCCTTTGTCAGCTCGTCCAGAGTTAGCGGCTTGTCCAGTCCCTCCCTCCTGCTGTCATCTAAGACCTCTGTGATAGATGACAGGAAGGACTGGGAGGCTCTGCTGTCTGTGGGCTTCGCGTCATACAGCCCAGCATAAAAGGATTTGCTGATCCTTAGTATGTCGGACTGCGAAGACGTTACCAAGCCATCTTCTTCCTTCAGGCTGCTGATAACAGAGCTCTCTCTGTGTACCTTTTGGAAGAAGTAACGCGAGCACGTCTCATCCTGCTCGATGGAGCGGACTCTGGACCGGAAGATGATCTTGGAGGCCTCCTTGGCAAAGAGCGAGGCCTGCTGGCTCTTCACCTCTTGGAGGTCCTCCTTGACCTCGACCCCCATTGACTGCAACCGGAGTAGATTTTGCATAATTTTCTGGAGTCGGGACAGTTCCCTCTGTCTCTCTCTCGCCTTCTGAACACCTTTGTGGATGAAGAACCTCTTGATGTTCTCCTTAATCGCTTCCCACCAGTGAACTGGAGACTCAAAGAGGGGTTTCACGGTCCTCCAACCATTGTAATCCCTTTTGAGTTCCTCAACGTTCTCTGGGGTCAGCAGTGTCGCATTGAGCTTCCACGTCCCTCTGCCAACCCGCTGGTTGTCCTGTAAGTGACAGTCGGCCAGTAAGAGGCAGTGGTCGGAGAAGAACACCGGCTTGACGTCGGTGGATCCGACCGTGACAGCACGGGAAACAAACAGGAAGTCAATCCTGGAACGGGCAGACCCATCCGATCTTGACCATGTGTATCTGCGCTGCGCTCCGTCTGCAGGTTTGCTGAAGACGTCGTGCAGTTTGGCATCCTTAACTGTTTCTATGAGGAATCTGGACGTAGCGTCCAGTTTGCTGTCGTCACTGCCGGATCGTCCAGCCGCATCGATGATGCAGTTGAAGTCACCGCCTAGGATGACCGGCCTGGACGTCGCCAGCAGCAGTGGGAGCTGCTGGAAGACGGTCAGCCGCTCGCTGCGTTGTACCGGGGCGTACACGTTGATCAACCGGAGCGGAGCGTTGTTGTACATCACGTCTGCTACGAGGAGGCGGCCGCCCACCACCTCCTTAACTTCGGAGATGGTGAAGTTACCTCCCCGCAGCAGAATACCCAGGCCGGAGGAACGGCAGTCATTACCCCCCGACCAGATCGATGGCCCGTGGGACCACCATCGCGACCACTGCCTGTAGGTGCTGAGGTGTGGTATTCCACACTCCTGCAGAAACAGTAGGTCAGCTTTGACCTTGGCAAGGTAATCCAAGGTTGAAACACATCGCGTAGTCGATTTAATGCTACGCACATTAATGGAAGCAATTCTTACACCCATTTTTTACTAAAAATTAGTTGTTGCTTCCCATACCATTTGTCCTCGCTAGTCCCAGTCCTTCCCCTTCGGGATGTTCCTGCATACCCATCGTATGCGCAAGCAGTTTCACGTTGGTTGGGCTCAGAAACCCCTCCTGATTTTTCATGCAGGGTTTGTGCCGCTCGGGTGACATCGGGGGGGTCTTGTAGGCAGAGAGGATTGGGTTGTCCTCAGCTGCTTCCATCTGTTCCTCCTCGAAAACATCACAGCTCCCGGTCTCCCGGAGCTCAGGTGCGCCAGACGTGTCTTTGCTCCCGGTGTCCCGGAGCTGAGATGCGTTGGCCACGTCGTTACGTGTGGGGAATTGGGGTTGGGGCACGCCGGGCCCATCACAGCTTCCAGTGCCCGGGGGCTGGGATGCTTTATCATCCATCTCGGAGTTCTGCCGCCTCTTTTGAAGGGGCTGTCGTTCCAGCATTTCCCCGTCCAGTGAAGAGGAGTTGTTGCAGTCTGATTCAGAAGAGAGCCTCCTCTTGCCACTGGTTTGGGTGGTGGCTTTGGGATGTTTTTTCTTTGTGGTTTTCCTCTGGACCACTTGCCACTGACCTGTTTGTCCATCTGCTGCCTCCTCCTCCATTGATTCTGTCTGTGGAGGAGGGGTTTCCGGGCGCTGGGTAGGTGCTGGGTCGTTGGTTTCAGCCGCCTCCCCTTCCTTCTCAGGTTGAAGTTCCTCACTGCGGAGAAGGTTGCTGGTCTCCTTTCGAACAGCGGACGCCTTCGTCGAACCTTCGCCCGGCCATTCCTTGGACCTTGCCGCCTGAGCATAGCTGAGACAACGTTTGGGGCAGGTCTTGTAGAGATGGCCTGCCGCACCGCACAAGTTGCAACACTTAGTCTGCTTACAGTCCTTGGTCTGATGGCCTTCCTCCTTGCAGTTCTTGCAAACAACCGTGCTGCAGTTGGCTGCCATGTGACCAGATTTGCCACAGGTGCGACAAACTCTGGGCTGCCCAGCGTAGACCAAGAAGCCTCGACTTCCCCCGATAGCGAAGCTGGAGGGAGGGTGGATGATGGCTCCACTGGGATCTACCTTCAAGGTCACCTTGACCTGCCGCTTGCTGGTCCAGATCCCAAAGGGGTCCTTGACATCAGTGCTGCTGCCGGCCACCTCGACGTACCTGGCGAGAAAGGTGAGTACATCCACCACCGGAACATGGGGGTTGTAGAGGTGAATGGTCACCACCCGGTCCCGTTGTGACGGAAGCGTGAAGAGCGGCTCCGCTGTGAGGATCGACAGTGGCGCCCGGTCCCCTTTCTCCTTGAACGCCTTCAGGAACTTGATGCATCCCGCCACGTTCCGGAACGTCACGTCGAAGTATCCACTGCTGGGGAAATCCTGCAGGCAGAAGACGTCCGTCGCTTGAAATCCGCAGCAATCGAAGAGAATTTTCTTGATGAAAAAGGTGCGATCGACCGGTGCATCTCCTTCCTTGTCCTTCACGACCACCCGAACGGTGTTGCGCACTCCCTGGCCCGAAGCTCGAAAATTGGTTATAGCCATTTTACTCAAAGCTTCCCCAGGATCAAAAGGCAATGATCATGGTCTCTTCTCAATCAAATAAGCACTGATAAGAACAGATACTACACTTGATCTTAGCCAAAAGGCCGAATGAGAACTATTTCAAATGTTTAAGCATCTGTTTCAGTGATTTCTCACTGTCACCCCAAAGCCTGTCTAATTTATTACTTCCACACTGAGTGAGTTATTTGTCCCGTTACAGATTACAAGAACTAATCTATCTTACCACTATTAATATACCCTACCAATACTAAAATGTTACCAATAGTAGTAATAACCTCAGTAATAAACCTTACAGCTTTAAAGTAAAACAGAACAGTAGACTCACCAGCTTTTCTTTTCTGCTTGGGTGCCTTAATTAATTATAAGGTCGTTACATAAATTTTAATTTTAAGTTTTTTTTCCAATTTGTAGCTATTTACACATGCATCCTAAGGTAGTTTACTAACCCAATTATTTACACATACTCCCTAACAGCAGTTAATCACCAACCAATCACCTAACAGCTTTCCTGTGATGTCACTGTTCACTTTTTTTTTCAAACTATATACTCATGTACAGTTGCTGAGCTACGTAAATGGTCGAGTGCTTGGTTTGTGATCAGAATCATTTGGGGCTCAAATTCCAAAACCAATCCATTCGAATCGACTCCATCTGCTGCAGTTGACTGAGTGTTTTTTTGTTAGCTACACTGGGAAGTTACAAAAGAAAGGTCCTCCATCACTGGAGGGTAAGGAAGGAAAAATGATATTATATGGCCTGCTCAGTTTAATTTTGGCTTCTGCTGGCTGAGTATGGAGGAGTATTGAGGGAAAATATAGAGACATTTGAAATTCAGACAATTGGCGCTCTCAGTGTAGGAGGAACCTTTGTCCATGGGGAGCAAAGAACAAAAGAAGAAAAAGGAAGCACTCAAAAATTAAAATATTTCTGTTTTCGGTAAAGGCAAATTCCAATTCAACATTTTTGGAGGACATAGTGTAGAAACATTATTGTAATTTTCGTTATGGTTGAAGGAGGTTCAAAATTATAAAGTGTTCCACTTACCTCTATAGTTTGTTCCTGTGTAGTGTCAATAGCCTCTGTGGCATCTTCAATCATATTGTTCACATTCTTCAGTGCCTCATTGGCATCAGTCAGAGCATCACGCACCTCACTGATGTTATCCTTCACTCTGCTAGCTCGGTCCCTGGATCACAACGGCAAAGAAAGAAGAATGAGGTCATCTTAGTTTGAATGTACCTTCAATCATATATCAAGGACAATGACTATTAGATAGAGAAACTCTTTAAGGCTTAGAAAGATTGTCGATCCCTTTCAGGATTGAAGGGCTTCTTTTAAATTTCAATATGCAAGTATAGTTCCCATAATACTGAGGGAAGGAAGAGGATATTTCACAATAAGCTTAACTTTAGGTGTCCTTTTACAATCATATCCTATCTTATTTTAGATGATTTGTTAGCTAGGACCAGTGCAATGCCCCAAGATACAGTGCAACTCTAAGATTATCGTACATAAATATATATTCTCACTTTAAATAAATGTTGCTCCAAATAATTGAAACATTTAAAACGACATCCATGCAGGAATGCATCAATTGGTTATAGATTACAGTGGTGAAGCATGATAGGATTGCCTCTCTCTCCCAAGCCTGATAATATCTATAATGAGATTCACTTGGTACCTGGCTTTGTTTGCATCTTCAAGAAGCACTTTAGCCTTGGCAACATCATCCTGTGTATTAGCTAATATTTCGCTGACGTCAGGAAGTCTGGCTGCAATGTTGCGTAAACTGGTGATCCTATTTCTGATTGTAATAGCATCAGTGGGAAGTTTGAGTGAGAGAACATTCTCACTAATTCTCTGAATTTCATCTGGATCTGCCTGGGTTGCTGTAAAAATTACGTAATATGTAAATAGGTAATGTTATTAAAGCACCTGGAAAGTAAAATGATAGCAACCCAATCCATCACCATTATTAAAGCTTCATGATTTGGAATCACCTTGGGCAATGTCAAAGGTACAATTTTTGTTTCCCCCTAACTATCTTTTACTATCAGTCCCTTTACAATGTCATAATCAGTTCATGGAGACAGGAAAGGGTATAAAGTAGAGGATGCTTACAGAACTGCACTGCACACACACTGTGTATGTCAGCTTTAGACAGAAATCTGCGCTATGTTTTTCACTCGTGACAATAAGGCAAATTAATTAAAATAGATTAAACCAAGACTTGAAACAGTTGATCACATACACGTCAGGAAATCTTTGAGTGTGGCGATGAGGGTCTTGATGTCTGCAATGTTTTTTTGCATCTGATCTTTGGCTGAGACAACTTGATTTGTCAAACGCAAGGTGTTGCTTTTCATTCGTTGCGCCATTACGTCTGTACTTTGAAGCTGGAATTAAGCACGGGTTAGATTACAGCCCATTCTCCACTACTGAAGCTTTCACAGTTTGGTATCAATGATAAAACCTTCTCAGTTAAAAATAGCCAAATAATAATGGTGATATTCAATTACTTATAGTTGTTGGCAAGATTCAGTTGTTGAAAGTAAAATTGCTATTATTGCAATTCTACCACAAACAGCTTGCAGGGAAAAACTATGACAATATGTAAACCTGCATATAAGAAGGGAATAGTATACCTGTGCTATGCACTATATTATTATTAGATCATTTAGAGAATGCTCTTACCCTTTTGGCGAGCTGTGCAATTCTGTTGGAGACATCTGGTATAGAAATGCTTCCTCTCTCAGCATCTTCAATAGCTTTCTTAGCCAGCTGAAGAGTCCCCTGGCAGTTGACACCTTCACAGGTTTCAGGACAAAGGTCACCTTGGCATCTTTCTGCAGTGCAAGGTTCCTTCCGAGAGCCACCACAGACCTGGAGAAAGATCGTAATGGCATTAGTTGAAGAGAGTGATAAATCTTCAACAAAAAAAGCATGTTAACAAAATTAAAAACAGGCTTCGAAAAGTCCTAAGAAGAAAGTCTACCAGATTTTCACAGCTCCTAGGTGAATGCATCTACAGTCCAGCTGCAGAATTTGAGCTGTTGCAAATTATGCAGAACTTAAGTGCGAACCTCCATGAGGTTCAGTGACCGGAGGCAAAGTTCAGCAAAGTACTAATGTTCCCGTTTAATAGGATACTATTTCAGTACTGAAACTGGTTGAGGTTACATAAAAATTTCTGGGGCCATATAACAAAGTCATGTTTACACTATAACAGATCTAAGGACTTGCCCTTCATGTGGGTGGAAATGAAACTTGGGAGATCATCTTGACTCACTTTGAAATTCAAGAAATATACAAATACTTGTACAGTGCATCACTGTGCTATGGAAAATTGGAGCCCTTGTGAAGAATAAGACACCCAATAGCAAGTCAATGTAATCAAGGATGAAGACAGTAAATGACAAGGAGAAATACTTTTGTGATGTTGCTATTTAGCTGAGATGCAAAATGGAGTGAACTTTGTAACAGGAATGTACTTAAACACATTGTGTTCTGTCAGTTGTGACAGTTGTATTGTAAGTGTTCAAGGATCTGTTAACTCACCTGAGAAAAGGAATGCTCACAAAGCCTGCGCCCTGTCAATGGTGTGACACGGCTTAATATGTCAACTTTTTTTTAGACTAATATAGTTGTGTTAATTCACTTATAACAACTGTTCTTCGGAGAGGTCATAAGTCAATATTTGAATGAAACAGGCAATCCCAATACAACCCCATTATTACCATGGCTGCATATTCTGCCCACTATCAAATGCTTTTTGTACAAATTCACATGCTGTACTGTTTAAATGGTCCCTTACTTTGTTGATGAGAGGATTTATATTGGGAGACTTGAGGCCATCCTTCAGCTTGTCCAATTTATTCCTGGTATCTGTGTTTGCATGTTTAATAAGCTGGCTTGCAGTTAACCGAGCTTCTCTAGATTTAATAATGGTGGGTTCCACGCCGACAACCCGGTCTTTTGCTTTTCTAGACCGTTGATATGATGAAAGAATGTTGTTGAATGTACCTGGAGGAAATATAAATCATCAGTAACCCTGATCTGAGTACTTTGTGTGTCAAAGCATCAGTGTTCAGAAGAAAAATGAACGTGTTCAGATTTTGTACAATTATTAATACTGATGTCCCTCATTCTGTAAGCTGCTTTCTCTGATGGTCTTAGGTTTCCTATCCACAATACCCTGCAGGAAGTCTGGACAAGTAGCATATTCCCAGGTATCTGCCAATATTACTCAAATCTAGTCCAGGAGCTGTGTGAGAGACAGTGACGCAGGAAGACATTCCTCTAATTTTCTCTCACCTCACAAGTGAAAGCCTCCTCCCGATGCACTGACATGTCATGCTAGCTCCCAATGTCAGGCTGAAAACCTTCTCCGATTCATTGGCACGTCATGCAAGCATGACAATATCCAGTGCCACTAGATCTTTAAACAATGTTCCTTTCCAATAATCTCCCTATCTTTCCAAAGGTGCAACCTCAGGCTTCAGTGTTATTCTACAGCTTCTCTGAAGCTTGCCAAACAGCCTACTGTCAAGATGACACCACAGCCCAAGCCCAATGCTGTGCTCACTTATCCGCGCACATACACCTTCTCACAGGAGCGACTAGATAGAGAGTGTCCTGTAGTGGAAAACCTAGTTGATTTATTTTTACCTTCTTAGCCAACAATGCTTGACTGAGATTAGTGAACCCAGCACAAAACTCTGGATCAATCTAAACCTTCCTGGTCTGTTCCACACAGTGGTCTTAACAATTAAAGGTACATCATCATTAAATGAAACTTTAGTTTAAAAACCTGCTGCACTCAGACAATGAATGTTGAAAAACAACACAAACTGATGGTTTACTAAAATAGAACACTAGCATAACAGTACTATGGGTTCGAGGGTGTCATACCTTGTGTCCCTTGTGATCCTTCACTGATGAAATGATCTATTTTCTCCTTCGTGCTCTGTAATTGACTGTTGATGTTTTTAACATTACTGTTCAAGACATCCATTTCACTGTGCAGGCGATAACTTTGATCCACAATATTGGTGTCAGGGTTGATCTGCTCAGCCTCCACTCTGTTCCCAAAAATAAACAAACAAGCTGAGGAATAAAGTCCTGAATTTAGTGCAACACCAACAGTCAGGAAGTAGTGAAACATGGATTCTACAGAACCCTTACAGGTTTTGGAATTCTCACATTTGTATTTTTGCTCCAATCTCACCTCTCATACAGCAACAGTTAGATACTGAACATATTGGCATAGATCTGACTGATAATTTTATAGATCAAAGCTTGATGTTTCAGCCTTATGCTCCAGTCAGAGGTTTCTTTCTTAATTCAGATTTCACAATGAGTGATCAGTCTAGATTCAGATGCCTGACTCAGCTTGATGCCTTTCAGCTGCACTTAAACCAAGTCACAGTGAGAAATGTGGAACTGCACACCTGACCTGTAACTGTATAATCTTAAAAACAACTTCAAATGTCAGTGAAACCATTGCATATGTTTCTGCCGTGGAAATAGTTTATGACGTGACCCCTGGGGATAACTCCAGAGCAGGTTAATTATTTTTGTGTATCTTACCACCCCTATATCTGCTATTTTATTTATACTGTGCATTAATGTGACATCAATATTAAAAATAAATAACGTGCATTTATATAGCACCAGAAGACATCACAAAGCATTTCAGAGTCAATGAAGTACTTTTGAAATGCAATCACTGTTGTAATGTAGGAAAACACTTTCTCTTTAAATTGCAATGTGGGATCTTTTACATCTACTTGAGAGTGTAGACAGGGCCTCAGTTTAACATCTCATCCAAAAAACAGCACCTCCGACAGTGCAGCACTCCCTCAGCACTGCACTGAAGTGTCAGCCTAGATTATGAGCTCAAGTCAGAGTGGGGCTTGAACCCATGGCCTTCTGACTCAAACTAATGAGAGTGAGTTACCTGCCTCTGTCTGTTGGAGGATTATACACACTAAAGGGCATGCATAGAACAGGGCAACAAAGTGAATACCAAAATCCTGCAATGAAAAAAGAGTAAATATGCAAAAATAGACAATGATAAAAAATAAATTATTAACATTTGAACGATTATTTCAACCATCCTACCTGAGCCGGTTGTAGTTGTTGTACACATCTGTGATTGTGCTGTCTGTCACGGCTGGATTGCTAATTATTGCCTGAACTTGTTGCAGTTTATTATCTAGGGCACGTATCTCAGAATCGTAACGATTGCCTGCTTGAGTTGGCAGCTTTATGTTTACCAGGGCTTTGTGTCGAATATTTAGTGTGCTTATTTGATTATCGACAATCTGGAAACACGGGTGACACTGTTGGCAGTTTGGAAAGTCAGAGCAGTAACCACGGACTTGCTTGCACTCATTACAGCGCCTCCCTGTAAAGCCTGCGCGACACAGGCACTGTCCTGTACTCTTGTCACATCCACCAGCCTCGGTCCCACTTGGGTCACAATCACATCCTGTCGAGGGAGCAAGTTTCAAAGAGAATTGATTCAGGACATTCAACTAATATTGTTGTGGCATCAATGCAAATACACAATTGTACCATGAGCGAGACCAGAAAATTGGGAGAAAAATGTGATTCCATTTCTAATAGAACAAGACTTATAGATTTCCCCTTTGTTTCTGTCGAACTTGGGGTGGTCAAGAGTGGGAAATGTGTCACGTAGTTGTCCCGACTCCTCCTTAGCCTCCGCCATCACTTCTAGAATTTTCTGTTGGATGTGAAAATAGAGGCTGAATAATATCAGGAAATGCTTTGGAGGTCATATTCCTGTCAACAACTTAGCAGGTGAGTACGCCCAGCCATATGTGGAGGGTGCATTTAAATGATTGGTTTAATGACACATTTATTGTCTGGGTTGCAGTCCTCCATCCAATATTGCTAAGGAGGCAGCAGGGGATTTAAAAATTAAAGGATTGGGTGAAAATGAGAAATATTAGAAGGTGTGCATGAGCAAGCAGGAAAGTGGAATTAGACTAGGCGATTTGAGTGGAGTGAAACACCAGTGCAGATACCATGGGCTGGGGGTTTCCGTTTCTGTGCTTGCCAGCTCGTGATTACTGCCCCCCACCAATTCACGGTAAGGAGCAGAATATCATGGGCTGGCGAGTGCAGAACAGATAGGATTTTACCGATCTTTCCTGTTAATCTGAGGGTTCAAGATTGAACTGCGGCTCTCAATCAGAGCACTAGATGGAGCTCCTCACAAAACCATGAGAGAAAAATATCCAATGTGGCAGCTGCCTTGGAGGTGTTTGTACCTGACTAGACCAGCTGGAAGCAGATAATATGGGGGTGGGAATGAAGGATAAGAAGCAGTTATTAGAGAGGAAGAAACAATGAAGGGAACAAAATCAAGGGTTAAAATGATTATACCAGAGGTACTGGGATGAATTTTCACAATATATTTTAAGATCAGTCAGAATTGGGAAGATTTAGAATAGTGAACTGGAAGGCGAGAATGCTGATATAACAAAGTAAAAGCAAAGTTTGAATGGGTTAAGTGATCAGCTGAGGTCAGAGAATATGTAACAAAACTGATTCTTATGATTTCAGATCTTAACTATCAGACTCACTTTCTTAATGGCAGATGTTGGCAATGAGGGATGGGTACGTCAATGTTTTGGGAGAGCGATGGGGGTGGGGGGTGTTATATGGGTTTAGCATGGGATGGAAACCCTGCACTGGAACACTATCCCGGCAGAGTAATCTGCCTGTGTCTGCCTGCTGTTTGCTTCTTCCCAGGCTGTTGTATTCTGTTTCACTTTGTCAGCCTCTCCTATTTCTATTTCAGACTTGCCTCAGTTATTCACAAGTTCTCTTTGTCTATTTAATTTAGTTTATTATCTCATATTAATATCACCTCAGCCATTTAGCTATCTCCTTTTTCTCTTTTAAGCATCTCACGGTTCGTTCCACACATACTTCCTGTCCTGTTTGTGCATGTATATGTATTTTCTCCCCTTCGCTTTGCAGTGCTCCTTTTAAAATCCTGCTCACCTTTAGTTTTTTTTCTCCATTCTGACGAAGCCTCACACCTGAAACATTAACTTGACTGATCGCTCCATAGATGCTGTGTGTTTCCAGCACTTTTTCTCTCTGTCCCAGAGATTTTGTGATTTATTTTATTGCTAATAGAGCAGTTTTACTGCACAGTCAACATCCATTGCTTGGCTGTGGCTTCACATTGTAGTATAAGTCAGGAATGAAACCAGAGTAAGAATACCTCCTGCAGCTCGTCCAGAACAGAGAATAGCCCCATCACTGATGCTAAATATTTAGCTGAAAAATGGATGCCAATAAAAGCAGAGTCCTGAGTTTATCTGTGAGCCTCTGATCATTCTGGATTGACATTACAGAATGTATTTCTCAGTCATTTTGCCATAAGTAAATGTATAACATGCTGTAATATGTTAACTAGTGAGGATTTATTTAGAGCTCACAACTTGTTAAGCACAATGTGGTACAAGTAGTCAAACCCAATGTAGCTTCACAGAATGTTCTTCTCCACACTTGGAAACTACATTCCTTATTTATGCTTCATTAATACAATCTTATTAGAATACCTTCTGCAGCTTAAGAAATGGTATGATGTCGTAGACTGAGGTACTTGGTTCAATGCATGGCAGTATAACACGCCTTTGTTCACCTTTAAGGCTCCATAACATTCTTTCCTGTTACATTGTACTGAATAGAATCAGCAGGACCTGTTTCACAAATGTACAGGAATCCAATAGGATCTGATAGGTCAGGAGACTTTGACAGGAGGATCCTAAGATGTTTCGATCAGGGTAAGTATATTTGTTTCAGTAAAATGAAATAACTAAAGTCATGGGATACTTACGTACGCATTCTGTACCCAAACTGTAGTAGTAGTCTGGGCATTTTTGCATATTTGACCTGCCACAAGTTCTTCCGCTATTGGCTGTCCTGCAAGGACATTGGCCTGTGACCTGGACACAACAATATAGTAACACATCAGTATTCTGTTACACTGCAAATAGTTGAAGAAGCCCCCAAAATATGTATCTTTTTGGTATTTCAGTGAAGGCTATCCTAAAGGGACACTGTTGTTCTTTGTTATACTGTAAGCATTGTGCGCGTGGTGACTTAACCACCCAGTAACTGAACATAGCAGCAAGACTTCATAAAAGATCACCCACGATAAAGAGACTGCTCTCAATCCCAACAGCAAAACTGTAGATTTTAAACTACGTTGCTAGGGCAGAAGCCTATAGAAGTCATCTAAAGATGTCAAATTTTATTTGGTAAGGATCCTGTGAAGCAGCTCAGGATGTTTTACTATGTTAAAGGGGCTATGCAAATTCCAGTTGCTGTTGATGCTTAATTTCATTACAATTACAAAATATATCGCATATAACACATGCTGTAAAAATTGGGATACAAATTATACCAGAGTATGAATCATATATCTAGTGAAGCATATATCTAAACATGTTTTAAGAAAATATATTGGTGTAAAATTATGTTACATAGCATTACACCCACACTACGTTGTGACAATTCTAGCCGTACATTAGTATTTCAAACAATCTGCAATACATTATGAAACCTTGGGTTTAAGGTTATGCCTTGCTTTCCCCTGCCTTAAAATAAGGCGCCAGCAAAATCTGCATGCCCTTGCAATGAGAAAATGTTAGAAAATCATCCCTGATGGCTCATTTTTGTTTTTGCGCAGTTCATTGCTTAGTAAATGCTGGACTTGCAGCGATACCCACATTGTATGAACGAATGGAAAAAAAAATATATGAATTAACAACGGGAATGAGACAGATTGCTGCTCAACTTAAGTAGATCTTTATTTGGAATGGTTAGCAGCACTTTTAGTGGTGTGTTGGGACTTATACTGTACCTTATCACAGCGCTGGCTGTAAGAGTTTCTGGAATCACAGCTGCATGTCTCGCAGCCAACTCCTCTTCTCAAGTTCCAGTAACCCTCAGCGCACCTGTCGCAGTTTGGACCTATCACATTTGGCAGACAATTACACTGGCCTGTGGCCTGGTTACATCGGCCGTCAGGTTGGGATCCCAGTCCATTGCACGTGCATTCTGAAAAATAAAAACAAATCCTTACAGTATTCATCTTAGAATATTCTGTTTTCCCAAATTATGGGTCATTATTGCATTGCTGTTTGTAGGACAGTAAGTTGATGCTATATTTCTCACATTAAAAATATAACTACACTGCGAAAGTATTGAATTGGCTGTGAAGTGCTTTGCGAGAACTTAAGATTGTGAAAGGCGGCACAGTGGTGCAGTGATTAGCACCGCAGCCTCACAGCTTTAGTGACCCGGGTTCAGTTCTGGATACTACCTGTGCGGAGTTTGCAAGTTCTCCCTGTAACCGCGTGGGTTTCCTCCAGGTGCTCCGGTTTCCTCCCACAGCCAAAGACTTGCAGGTTGATAGGTAAATTGGCCATTGTAAATTGTCCCTAGTATAGGTAGGGGAATTGAGGGAAGGTGGGGATGTGGTAGGAATATGGGATTAATGTAGGATTAGTATAAATGGGTGGTTGATGGTCAGCACAGACTCGGTGGGCCGAAGGGCCTGTTTCAGTGCTGTATCTCTAAGTAAGTTCTTAGTTTTTACTGTACAAGCATTACATTTCTATTTCCCATACCAGCTAATCCTGTGACCACTTACCTTTACTGCAGTGAGGTGTATTGCTTTTGAACTGGAAAATCTGAGCTTTGATTGGAGTGGCTGGAAATTTCTAAAATATAAACTAGACACCAAAAATGTACCACCCACCCCCGGCCCAAGTAAGTGTGACTCTTAATTTAGTGCCAATTAGTGCTGGGCTTGATGCCACGCTCACTGTGATCCAATTTAAATACTATGATAATAAATAGGCTTTGTGGTGTCATGGAAACTGTAGCAAATGGAAAGTTTGACCTGCCTATATATCTTAAATCAATGTACTGGTTGAGGATGTTCTTCCCTATCTCTTTGCTGACACTGATTCTGATACTAGGTGGAATTCACTTACGAAAACAGGCGTCGATTGCTGTGATATCTCGTTGTGGCCTGCGGTAGAAAGAGGGTTTGCATTTCTCACAGTTGTGTCCCATTGTGTTGTGCTGGCAGTCCTCACAGACTCCACCACTGATTCTTCCGCTGGCTCTGTACACCTCTGGATCAAAGTGGCACTTCTGGGAGTGATTGTTACAGTTGCACTCTGTAGGAGGAAGTAAAGAAAGCAAATTATAGCTAAAATCTGCATCTAAGTATCACCTAAATGGATCACCCTATAAGTAAACAGAGCGATGCACAGGATCTTTGTCTTTCCATCCCCGTGACCAGGAAAACTAAGGTACTGTGAGAACATGCTTAGACACTCAAACTCCAATCTAAGACCCTGCCTTTTTTAGTTTCCACGGTTTCCTGCTGTCCGATCTGAATAAGAATGACTTTTCTCCAGTTATGTGGACTTTTTCCAAAACACAATTATAGAAATATACTACATAATTTAACTGTATACATAATCGAGTTTATAAGTGATCATTTTACAAATCTATTCTCCCAGCATCTGGGAATTCAAAGATTAATTTTCCAGTCATTAATTTTGATAGCTGGAAATACAGGAGTGTTTGTGCCCAAATTCCCATTGTGCACTCATGGTGACTGAAATTTCACAACAGGAGTAAGAATTTATAAAATTACCCCGATAAAGGAATATAAAGGAATAGCAATGCATTGGCAAAAAGGAAGAGAACTAATTTGAAGAATGTGTTCGGCATGTAACTAGGTGCAGAGTGAGAGGGTGGGCTAGACAGGACATTGCCTCCCACTCTCTAAAAACCATGTAGTCCCCGCCCCCATAGAGAGATTGGACACATGAGACAATAGGGCATTTACTCACTTTTACACTGATTGGTATTGTAATCATCAGCTGGCTTCCAGGGTTGGTCATTGTAGAAGCTTGCACACATCTCACAATTTTTACCTGCAGTATTGTGCTTACAGACACATTGTTCTTGAATCTAAAAGAAATGGAGAGTGAACTACTGACAACACAAATCTAAAAATGCAAACAAGGCCAGGATTCTGACCTAACTGCAGGGGGCATCTACAGAAGTTTCCCAATTATATGGAAGCGCTTAAACTGCATTACAATTGATACTCATAGACATAAGCAATTTCTTGAAATGTTTGTCCAAACCATTTTGATTAGACTGGTGCTACCATGCCTTGTGAGACTTAAGGTTAGTCTCATTCATTGAATAAAAATCATATCGGACCTCAGTCTAAATCCTGCATTTCTGTCAGTGTAATTCTTTCTCTATTCATTCTGAAAGCCCTAGAAAGGTAAGATATTGGCAGGAATTTCTGACTTTGAGAATTAAAGATAATGGAAATTCCATCTTGACATAATTTTTGCTTCCTAGACAGTTGTCATTCTCCACTGCTGTCCTAACTGCAAACCATGTGGCAGACTTGAACATCCACTATTATCTTCAATTCTCAAGCAACAATTTGCATTTATATGGTCCATTCAATATCCCAAGAGGCTTTACAGGATAAGAAAGGGATGCATGCCGAGCCTTGGAGTAAACCTTAGAAGATGTGATTGAAAACTTGTGGAAGAGGGAGTTTTCAGATGCCGTTGGAAGATGGAGAAAGAGGTAAAAAGGTGAAGATCTTTAGGAAAGAAGTTACAGAGAGTAAAGCTGAATTGATTGTGAAGGAGGGATGCACCAAAGGCCAGAAAAGGAGATGTGGAGGACATGGGAGGGGTGCAAGGCTGGAGGCAGTTGCAATGGGGTAAGGTTGAGGAGTGATTTGTACACAAGAACAGGGATTTTGCATTTGATACATTGGGAGACAGGGAGCCAGTGCAGGTAACTCCAAACTAGCAACTGCTTGTTAAAGAAATTTACTGATTGCAACCCTAAATATTCCTGCATTCAGTATTGATATAATGCTGAGTTTATACTTTTACCACATATCCTACAGAATATCCTACTCAGAAATGCGATAGCATAATTAAACTGATTTATTATATTTGATACTATCTGACAAATTGTGAAGGACAACATTTATGCGAGTTTTCACAGGCTGCAATAAGTAGATGGTATTCTAGGTGGCATTGGGTTTCATATTTCTGCCATTATACAACTTTCATTTTGATATTATTAATGCATCTCTGTGAATTTCCTTCCTATTTCCATAGTTCATGAACCATAGGAATATTATGGAATAACAACCAACTTAATTGTTCTGTACATGATGGTATGGCAGTGGTCAGTACTTTAGACTAAGGTATGCAAAGATGTCCAGTAAAGGCTGTCAGTCTGTTGCTTATTTCTACCTTGAAATAAGGACATGAAATGATAACGGGATTCTTACCATTTTTCTTGGTCCTTGTGGCGTATAAACAGAATTATCTTCTGAGATGCAACTTGATGCATGTCCATTACAGAAACAGCTGCCTTGAACCTTCATTTCATACACAGCATAGAAGTCGTTGACATTACGAAGCTCATGGGATAAAGCTGGCTTGTATGGTTTGATAAAATTAATCCTCAGGTTTGTAAATGGTGTTATGTCTAAGAATAGAGAGACAATATTTGTTTACTTAAAAATACAGCAAGGGTCTTGTGACTCTTCTGGATGGGCTGAAACTATAAGAAACAATTTTAAATCATGACAATGAATGAGATTTGTAGTTGAATAATAGTCTTCATACAAGTTTTGAAGTATCAAGGTTATAGGCTGAGGCGTTTAAGTAGAATGTACAAGCCCCCATATACATAACGAAACTGCTCATAAGTCTACATGCACTTATGGTGTACACAACTTTACTTCCTTATTGTCATTTTGTGTTAACTTCTTCCATTATAAATTCATTACATTCATATTTATAATGGTAATTGCCATTTTGTGTTTCTGATTAAACTACTACACTATCCTGTCAGTCGTGAGATGCATCTCCCAGCTCTGAAGCCTTTAGTGTAGAGGAATTCCTATGCCCAAACAATTCTTCTTTCCTGCTTCCCAAATTGCCATCAGTTTTGCTATTTAACTGGTATTAATATCATTAAACTAATATATAAAAATAACGACAGAACATTTGAGTTTTAAAATTGAGATTGCCTGCCATGGTTCAATTATCCATTGCCCTCTAACCCCACTTTATCTGAAGGCTATACCTATCTAGACTCTTCATGGGTAACGTCATGGAAAATTGACTATTCTGCAGCATACGAATTGAACAAAGCAATAAAGATTCAATGGTTTGATTCCAATGTGTTGCCTCTGGGTTTGCTTGAAACAATTTTCTAACCCAAAACTTAAGTCAGAAGTGCATATCTATTCCTCAGGTAAACTTAGGAATGCTTTTCTGTCAATTCAAACAAGAATTGGAACTCACTGTGTACAAGTTCTAATTATTCTGGTTACTGTAACTATTTACGAAGGCGTTCAAAAACTCAGAGTTCATTTAAAAGTTGAGAGATCATAAATATTAATTGGGATTTATTAGGTCAAATAAGCCTCTTACTGTTAATCTTGTCACTCTTTGAACCACTGATATAATCAGCCAGCTTGAGTGGGTTAAATGTAACCTAGAATCAAACATGGAAAGAAGAAACAGTCAAAATACTTCATTTAATTAATCCTAGTTTTCATAGATTGCAATTTAGCATCATATTCAGCAAATAGAATTGCTGATATTTCTGATATTATACAGCTATCAGCTCACTCCTTTACGTGTTACAGTTTATACATCAGCAATGTGTTTTCCCACTCTCCCTAAAGGAGGGTGTGGATAGAAGGAAAGTAGAATGGTGGTGCTGAGAATCATAGGTTAATGTTTCGTTGTGATCCTCAGTAATATTGCTGTGCGTGGCTGTACCTGCTCATCAGATGAATCTCGATTCCGGGGCTGCACTTGACAACGCACATCATCAAAACTCCGTGGCTGTCCTGTTTGGATTTGAGGGAAGGAGGCTGCACAGTCATCAGCAAAATACTGGTATGGTTTCCAGGTTTGACCAAAATCTGTGGAGCGCTCTATCATCATGGCTGCTGGCCGTGGAGACTGAAGGGAAATATAAAACACAAAGCATTAAAAGCACCTTCTCTTCATGAAAATAATCAAAATTAATTGAGTTCAGAGATGCTAGGAGGATCACATTTGCATGGAGATAAACAAACTCATAATTTATGACTATGTACAGCACTCTTTCCTTGAAGCATGCGACCTAAAAGTGGTCTAGCTAAATAAATCAAGAGATACAATTGGGAACATTAATTCAGTCATTACTGATGAAGTGGGAGGGTATCAACCTATTTCAAATAAGGAACAGCACAGGCAGTGACCTGTAGCATATTATAACCCAACAGTGACAGGCAAAGGCATAATACAGGTAGAATGGATTAGGACAAAATTGGAAGTACTATTCATCGCAACGGTAATAAATTAATAGATATTTCCTTTAGAACTATTCAGAAGGGTCAAAACCTATGGTTGCTATTATCTGAACAGCAAATACAGAATCCAGAAACTATTGTTTTACATTTGGGGAGATGGTGGCATAGTGGTAATGTCACTGAACTAGCAATCCAGAGGCCCAGGCTAATGCCTTGGGGACATGGGTTTAAATCCCACCATGGTAGCTGGCAGAATTTAAATTCAATTAATTAATAAAAAAATTCAAATAATAATAAAAAAAATCTGGAATTCAAAGTGCTAATCTCAGTAATGCTGCCATGGAACTATCATTGATTGTTGCAAAATAAAAAACCCATCTGGTTCACTAATGTCCTTTAGGGAAGAAAATCTGCTGTACTTACCTGGTCTGGCCTACATGTATGTGACTCCAGACCGATGGCAATGTGGTTGACTCTTAACTGCCTTTTAAAATAGTCTAAATAGGATGGGCAACAAATGCTGGCCTTGCCAGTGATGCCCACATCCATGAAAGAATTTTAAAAATCATCACTGTTCGTGGATTTGGTTATTTTCAGGGAACTTTGTAAATTATATTTCCTGTGGGTTTCAGATGGAAATGCCTTCACTGGAAGTGTAGCAATAATAAGAGTACTGTTGGGATTCCTGAATTCTAAACTCTACTGACATTTGCACGTCAGCTTCTCCTAATCAATGGTGTTGGCTCAGGATATCTGTCGGATGGAGAGAAAGTCAATGGCTTCTCATACTGAGCAATTGAACTACCTATTTGGTTGCCTCTGTGGCAATATCCATGGAGTTGACTGCTATTGTTCCATCCTACTCGTCTGCTGAAGATAACATAGATACAGGGATAAAATAGACACAATATAGAAAAGAAAACATCTAGATGGCCAATATATTAAAGAGCGTGGCTTACCTTGAATCTTAGAAGAATATCATTAAGTTGGAATTTCCCATCCATATCTAACTGTATAGACACTTGATCCTGATCTGTAAATGCAGAGAAAGAGACAGAGTCAGATGACAAAATCAAATAAGATATCCTAAATATTACAGCACAGAAGTCATTCAACCTATCATGTCTCTGCTAGTTCTATCCCAGAGCAATTCAAAACTTATCCCCATTCCTATGTTGTTCCCTTAGCCCAGTTTTATCCATAAAAATGCTATGGTCTCTGCCTCAACCATTTCTTGTGGCAAAGGGTTTGGAAGGTGCTGCCTAAGGAGCCTTGGTGCGTTGCTGTAGTGCATCTTGCAGATGGTACACACTGCTGCCACTGTGCGTCGGTGGTGGAGGAGTGAATGTATGTAGATGGGGTACCAATCAAGCTGGCTGCTTTATCCTGGATGGTGTCAAGCATCTTGAGTGTTGTTGGAGCTGCACCCATCTAGGCAACTGAGAGTATTCCATCACACTCCTGACTTGTGCCTTGTAGATGGTGGACAGGCTTTGGGGAGTCAGGAGGTGAGTTACTCGTCTCAGGATTCCTAGCCTCTGACCTGCTCTTGTAGCCACGGTATTTATATGGCTACTCAGGTTCAGTTTCTGGTCAATGGTAGCCCCTAGGATGTTGATAGTGGGGGATTCAACGATGGTAATGCCGTTGAATGTCAAGGGGAGATGGTTAGATTCTCTCTTGTTGGAGATGGTCATTGCCTGGCACTTATGTGGTGCGAATGTTACTTGCCACTTGTCAGCCCAAGCCTGAATGTTGTTCAGGTCTTGCTGCATGTGGGCCTGGACTGCGAACATCCCCACTTCTGACCTTATGATTGAAGGAAGGTCATTGATGAAGCAGCTGAAGATGGTTGGGCCTCGGATACTACCCTGAGGAACTCCTGCAGTGATGTCCTGGAGCTCAGATGATTGACCTCCAACAACCACAACCATCTTCCTTTGCGCTAGGTATGACTCCAGACAGCGGAGGGTTTTCCTCTGATTCCCATTGACCTCAGTTTTGCTCGGGCTCCTTGATGCCATACTCGGGCAAATGCTGCCTTGATGTCAAGGGCAGTCACTCTCACCTCACCTCTTGAGTTCAGCTCATTTGTCCATGTTTGAACCAAGGCTGTAATGAGGTCAGGAGCTGAGTGGCCCTGGTGGAACACAAACTGAGTGTCACCGAGCAGGTTATTGCTAAGCAAGTACCGCTTGATGGCACTGTTGATGACACCTTCCATCACTTTACTGATGATTGAGAGTAGGCTGATGGGGCGGTAATTGGCCGGGTTGGACTTGTCCTGCTTTTTGTGTACAGGACATACCTGGGCAATTTTCCACATTGCAGGGTAGATACCAGTGTTGTAGCTGTACTGGAACAGCTTGGCTAGGGGCGCGGGAAGTTCTGGAGCACAGGTCTTCAGTACTATTGCCGGAATATTGTCAGGGTCCATAGCCTTTGCAGTATCCAGTACCTTCAGTCGTTTCTTGATATCACACGAAGTGAATCGAATTGGCTGAAGTCTGGTATCTATGATGCTGGGGACTTCAGGAGGAGGCCGAGATGAATCATCAACTTGGCACTTCTGGCTGAAGATTGTTGCAAATGCTTCAGCCTTATCTTTCGCACTGATGTGCTGGGCTCCCCCATCATCGAGGATGGGGATATTTGTGGAGCCACCTCCTGGAGTTAGTTGTTTAATTGTCCACCACCATTCACGGCTGGATGTGGCAGGACATAGAGCTTAGATCTGATCCGTTGGTTATGGGATCGCTTAGCTCTGTCTATCGCATGCTGCTTATGCAGTTTGGCACGCAGATAGTCCTGTGTTGTAGCTTCACCAAGTTGACACCTCATTTTGAGGTATGCCTGGTGCTGCTCCTGGCATGCCCTCCTGCACTCTTCATTGAACCAGGGTTGGTCTCTTGGCTTGATGGTAATGGTAGAGTGGGGGATATGCCGGACCATGAGGTTACAGATTGTGGTTGAGTACAATTCTGCTGCTGCTGATGGCCCACAGCGCATCATGGATGCCCAGTTTTGCATTGCTATATCTGTTCAAAATCTATCCCATTTAGCACGGTGGTAGTGCCACACAACACGATGAAGGCATCCTCAATGTGAAGGCGGGACTTCGTCTCCACAAGGACTGTGCGGTGGTCACTCCTACCAATACAGTCATGGACAGATGCACCTGCGGCAAGCAGATTGGTGAGGACGAGGTCAAATATGTTTTTCCCTCTTGTTGGTTCCCTCATCACCTGCTGCATACCCAGTCTAGCAGATATGTCCTTTAGGACTCAGCCAGCTCGGTCAGTAGTGGTGCTACCGAGCCACTCTTGGTGATGGACATTGAAGTCCCCCACTCAGAGTACATTTTGTGCCCTTGCCATCCTCAGTGCTTCCTCCAAGTGCTGTTCAACATGGAGGAGTACTGACTCATCAGCTGAGGCAGGGCAGTAGGTGGTAATGAGCAGGAGGTTTCCTTGTCCATGTTTGACCTGATGCCATGAGACTTCATGGGGTCCAGAGGCGATGTTGAGGACTCCCAGGGCAACTCCCTCCCTACTGTATACCACTATGCCACCACCTCTGGTGGAGCTGTCCTGCCGGTGGGACAGGACATACATGGAGATGGTGATGGCAATGTCTGGGACATTGTCTGTAAGGTATGATTCCATGAGTATGACTATGTCAGGCTGATGCTTGACTAGTCTGTGGGATAGATCTCCCAACTTTGGCACAAGCCCCCAGATATTATTAAGGAGGACTTTGCAGGGTCGACAGGACTGGGTTTGTCATTGTTGTTTCCGGTGCCTAGGTCGATGCTGGGTGGTCCGTCCGGTTTCAATCCTTTTTATTGACTTCGTAGCAGTTAGATACAACTGAGTGGCTTGCTGGGCCATTTCAGAGGGCATGTAAGAGTCAACCACATTGCTGTGGGTCTGGAGACACATGTAGGCCAGACCAGGTAAGGACAACAGATTTCCTTCCCTAAAGGACATTAGTGAACCAGATGGGTTTTTACAACAATTGACAATGGTTTCGTGGCCATCATTAGATTAGCTTTTAATTCCAGATTTTAATTCCAGCTGATATGATTCCACCCTACATATCCATATATGAAGATTTTTTTCTGCAGACCCATTTATATATTGACTAAGTTCTCCGCCAAGTTAATTTGGCCCCGATTCATTCTTATCTCACTGAACGTTATACCCTTTTCCAGGGAAATTCGCTTATCTTTTCAGTTGAGTGAGCTGCCCCTGGAGGCATGACAGATGCTGGCAGCTCACCACAATTACTTAGGTGAGGTCAGAGGACCAGTTTCTCTCAATCCATGATCCTCCTTCCCCAGATCATTCCCTGCAGCCATTTTCCATCGGCAAACTAACCTAAAATAATTTCCAGCCTATTGTGTATCTATATATATATATATATATATATTTCTTTATACATGTTGTGAAGCACTGGCTCTTGAACTCACTGTCTGCCTAAGAATTGCTGAAGCTCAACTAAGAAGTGTGAGCAGGTTCAAAGCTTTAGGATTCCAAATCATAATCTGTAAAATAGGAGCCCTATATTCCACTACTAGGGCTATCAGGCCATTCGACTGGGAAATCTTAATGGGTATTCACCATTCCCAAAGTGAAGGGTCCTGCATGCTTTCACATTAAGGTGAGTGCAATGACACAATCTATGCTAGATGCAAAGGGATCTCATGCAATATAGTAAAACCTAAAATGAATATCTAAACGCTGAACTAACAACACTTACTCTAGAGTTAATAAATTGTCTGCTGCAGTACAGGGCTTCTTAGGTTATTCCAGGAACTCCACCCACTTTGAATCTATCTCATTCTCATACTGCTTCCAACACAAACTCTTTTTTGTAGGATGTTTTCAATATAGGAATACAATTCCATGAAAACATGGTGCCTTATTTTACTACGCACCCTACATGAAGTGAAATGCTAATCTTACCATTTTCTGATTGCCACCAGCTCCTCAATGCACCTGAAGGAACCACATTCTTGATTCGATGGCTGTTTGTGAAATATATGGGATTGTATTCATTTCTGGAGTCACAGATGCAGCACTGCAGCAACTCCTGAGGCACAAATTAAAGTCATTTCAGTGGATTATTTCACTTTTTATAAAGTAGTTTGTTGTTCCCCACAGTTAATAAAATAGACAAATATTTTATTTAATCTTTATTGATTTCTCTCATTCAGCTGATGTGGTATTGGCACAGAATTGCTGTAATTCATGAACCATTAGTCCACTAAAGTAAACAAGAATTGGCTGATTCCAACTCTTGTGCTTTTAACCTGACTATTTATTTAATACAGAAATGCTGCAATAGTCAAAGATGGGTTTGTGCACTGGATGTTTTAAGTAGTTAACTGTTCCAATTCTGTGGGCTGGATTTTGTTCCCACCCTGACGTTGGGTTCTGTGGCAGGGGGAGCTGGAGAATCGGAGCAGTAGCGGCAGCCACAGAACCTGACGCCGGGATTGGTGGACCCGATCTTCCCTGGGGCGGGATTGGCCATCCTTCCCGCCGAGAGTCCAACTGAGGCCCTTAAGTGGCCTATTGACAGACAATTAAGGGCCTCTTCCCACTGCCGCTGGGATCTTACGCGCCATGCGAGGAGGATGCCTTGGAAAACGAGGCGCCCTCCCTGCTGTCTTGGGGGGAGGGGTCCCTCTTTTGTGGGCAATTCATGTATCCCACTAGAGCCCCCAGGATCCCCCTCCCCCTGGACTGAGCGCCCACCCCCCACACCCCCTCGTCAGGGCCTACAGGACTGGCCCCAGCGACCCCGCCTCACCTACTTCTTACGGTGGCGCTGCCGATACGTTTGAGCTGTCAGCCCTGTGATTGGCTGGCAGCTCTTGAGGGCGGGATCCCCCTCCCTGTTTAGTGTTTAAAGGGACGGGGATCCTGCCTCCTTAAACTTTGACCCCAAAAGACCTGAGGATCACTCCGAGGGTCAGAAAAAATGCAGAGTCAGGGTCCCCCCTGTCTTTTCAGCCCGGCGCCGGGAGCCCTGCCTTCTGCATAAAATCCACCCCCATATTTCTATTGGGGTTGGTCTGTATTGCTCAGAAATCTGCATTTTTTCTAAGAGGTTTTATGGAAAATTCTGATGCTTGAGCAACAAGTTACAGCTTTTGCAATAATTGTAAAGATTTGTGGGATCACCAACTATTCCAAATTACTGGTCCCAAGCCTGATACACATGCTATTTATTTTTACATATATCCCCATGGCTCCAGTATATGTTTTTCTTGCATCCGTGAAACACAGTTATGACACACATGATTTTTGCAAAGTGACTATATGATCTCAGTGGAATCATTCCATTGTAATACTTATGATATTCCTGCCAAGATATGATGGTGCAGTGAGAATAACTCCAATAAAATTTCCAGCCTTAGTTTTTTCACTGTTCGTCATTCAGTGTGTTTTCTTGACAATAAGTTCCCACAAGTGGGAGATCAAGATGGTGTGTGACTTGGAGGAGAACCTGGTGGTGATTAATGGCTCCTTCCATCACATTTCTGATGGTTGCATGGAGCCTGATGAGGCAATAATTGGCTGGGTTAGATTGGTCAATTTTCCACATGGTCAGGTAGATGCCATTGTTGGCTTAGCTGCACTAGAATATCTTGGCTGGGGATGGCTAGTTTTGGTGTGCCGATCTTCAGCATTACATCTAGTAAGTTGTCAGAGCTCATACCCTTTGCTGTGTCCAGCACACTCAATAACTTCTTAATGTCATATGGAGTGAACCAAATCGTTTGGACACTGGCATCTATAATGGTAAAGACCTGGAGAGGAGGCTGAAGAGGATCATGCACTTATCAATTTTGAATGAAGACAATCACAAACAATTCAGTCTTATTACTTGTACTTATATGCTGGACTCCACCATGGTTGAGGATGGGGATGCTCATGATGCTCCCACCTCTCATTACTTGCCTGATTGTACAGCAGCATTCTTGACTGGAAGTGGTGCAGTTAGAGAGCTGGCCCATAAATGACCAAATTTCATGCATTTAATTTAACAAGGTGCATTTGAACTCACAATCTGTGTATTGATAGTCCAGTACCATAATTGTTACAGCACCCTACCCTGTGGAATCACAGAGAGTGAGGGGTCTGCACCATTCTGTTTAATACTTTGTATACCTTGAGGACTATTTTCCTTCAAACTGCATAGTTTAAACTTCTATAATCTTTACCTATAGTTTACTTATAAATGTGGGACATAAAGCCTCTCCAGTGCATGTCTGTCCCTTTTGAAGTGTAACAGTCAAAATTGTATACAGTACACCAAGTGTGGCCTGACAAGTGCAACATAAGTCTCGGCATAATCTTTTGCCCACACAGAATTTAAGAATTTGATTCACTGTATCCCCAATTCCAGAAATGAAAATGTTTCCTACTTATTTCTTTTTCTGAATTTCAGTTTTGCTGACAACATGGGCATGAATTCCAAACAGCAATTTCAGCCAGCTGATTTTTCCAGACAGTCATGGTGAAATATATTGAGTAAAATTTAACTGTTGCCCTCTAATGTTAGTAGCAAGGCCATTTATGTCTGGCACTGTATTTGACTTGCTTCCAATTAAAGTGATACGCCCACTGAAATCTACTTGTTCATTTTCGACAAAGCAACTTCACCATGGAAGCTTTGAATGTTCAATTTATCTCAGACGATCCAATAAGTAGACTTCATAACACTTTTAATATTTCATTACAGTCACTATAATTTGGTAGAAAGTTGGCTACAGAGGAAGTAGCAAAATGGGAAATTCCACAATCTTGGAATGACAGTAGCTTTATTTAGTGAGGCCTAAAGTACTCCACAACTACAGTGTCCCTACTCACTGTTCTCAGTATTACTATGTAAAATTTGGCAATATGGCTGATCTTATAAATGCCTCCTATCAGCGAGCTGCCCACTTTTCTATTGATTAATATGAATGAGTGGAAAATCACGGGCATTGCCTTCATTGATTTCCTGATGTGCTAATCAATGGGTGAAAGTTCTCTTCTGGTGGTGCTTATTCAAAGATAATTAGAAATAAAAAGCTCAATGCTCCAAAAATCTGCAGGTCTTCCATTGCACTCCCTACAACATGTTTGGTGGGCTGAAGTAGATGGCCTAAAAATTAAGCCAGCACCAAACATCCACTGAATCTTGGTCTCTGCAACTAATTTCTGCGAGGGCCTGATTGGGACAGAAACCCTGCCTGCCCACCTCAAACATGGTCCCCAGCATCAGAGGAGAAATGGCCAAGAGAGTGGACCCAGGTACAACAAAAGGATGAAAGATGATGTACCAGTATCCCGGCCAATGGGCGTGAAGCTCACTTGGAGGCTCAGGACTGGGTCCTGGCCGAGGCACAGAAGGAAAAAGTGGCACATTAATGGGTGACCCAGGTTTCTTTGCATAGGGCCTTGAGGTGTCCAAAACCACAATTCATCATGCCAGCACAGATATAAATGACTGCAAACAGCAACAATAACTTATACTGATACAGCACCTTTAATGTTGTAAAAGAACCCAAGGTGCTTCACAGGAACATTATAAAACAAATTTAGACACCAAGTCAAATAAGGCGATATTAGCACAGCTTAGTCAAAGAGGGAGCTTTTAAGGAGAATCTTAAAGAAAGAAAGAGTGGTAGAAAGGCTGAGAGGTTTAGGGAGGGAATTCCAGAGCTTAGGGCCAAGGCAACTGAAGGCACGGCAACCAATGGTGGAGCAATTAAAATCAGGGATCCTCAAGAATTAGACAAGCGCAGATATTCCGGAGAGTTGTGGGGCTGGAGGAGATTACAAAGACAAATGAGGGTCAAATTACCAGCTCCCTGCTATGGCAGGCTCCCAAGATGTGTCCATAATGGTGCAGGTGTCCATCAATGATATTCAAAGCAGGAAACATCTGCCTTACCCTGGATTCATTTGTGGATCAATCCAGGGATTTAAGCCGGGAGCAAAGGCCTACAGATTATCAGGGCCCAAATCTCAGTGATTGCTGGCTATGGTAACATGGAAAATGAAACAATAATATTTATAAAGTTTCAATGTCCTTTGATGACATTACCAGAATGGTTCCAGGGATGGAGGATTTTATTTACAAGGTTAGGTTGGAAAAGCTGGGTTTGTTCTCCTTAGGAAAATAAGGGGAGATTTAATACAAGTGTACAAGATTATGACCGGCTTAGGTAAGTTAGACAAGGAAAAGCTGCTCCCATTAACAAATGGTACAAGGACTGGGGGACACAGATTGAAGGTTTTGGGCAAAAAGATGCAGGGGGAATATGAGGAAGCACATTTTTACACAGCAAATGATAATGACCTGGAACTCGCTGCACACAAGAGTGGTGGAAGCAGAGACAATCAGTGACTTCAAGAGGAAGTTGGATGACCGCTTGAGAGAAATAGACTTATAGGGTTACAGGGATCGAGCCAGGGAATGGGACTGACAGCATAGCTCTGTGGAGAGCCAGCATGGACTCGATAGGCTGAATGGCCTCCTTCTGTATGCGACTCAATGACTCCTCTATGACATTTCCCTAGATCATTGTAGGTGCTATGTGTTTTCTTGACAATAATTTCTCGCAAGTGTGAGATCAATATCCCAGCCAGCAGTCTTGGAGACAACATTTGTTTTTTTCCTGTTGATGACTGGACCCTCAGTGTTTCTTCAGAGCAAAAATATTTTCACCAAAACAGATCACTATTGATTTTCATTTTAAAACAAATATCATTTGCATTTCAATCAACTTATTTTAGGTACCTGACTGTACAATACTAAAACAAGAGGTACTGGAAAGGTATGCATTTCTTTTATTCACTATAGTTCTGCACAACTTGGGAAGATTTTCCATCTGTCCGTATTTATATTTGAATAACCACACCAAAGTCAACAAGAGGGCTGTGTAAACATAATGGCCAGTCTTAATCCATAAGGTTTCTGGTCCCAGTCTCTCCCATGCCTGTAACTAGTTCTGCTTGACTATAAGCATCAAGAAAACTGTGGTCATGGGTCAAGGTGTTGTATCTCTGTTCCTGATCACGCTAAATAACACCCCACTGGAAGTGGTTAGCAAATTCTGCTACCTTGGGTCCACGGTGACAGACAATCTGTCCCTTGATGCAGAGCTCAATAGATGCATTGGGAAAGCAGCTACCACCTTTGTTCGACTTGTGAAACATGCATGGGATAACACCAAGCTGAACCTTAGGACCAAGCTGATGGTTGATAAGGCCTGTATTCTCAGCACCTTGCTGTATGGCTGTGAAACATGAGCAACTTACAGCTATCAGGAAAAGAAGCTCAATAATTTCCATCTTCCCTGTCTGCAGCACATTATGGATATTTCCTGGCAGGACAAAATCACAAATGTGGCAGTACTCTCAAAGACAGAGCTCCCAAGTGTGTTGGAACTAATCAAGCAGAGGCGGCTTCGGTAGATTGGACACGTTCGCAGGATGGAAGATGGTCGCGTACGCAAAGACCTTCTGTACGGTGAGGTAGCCGGGGCCAGATGACCAGTGGGGCTCCCAAAGCTCCGCTTCAAGGATGCTTGCAAGCGTGACGTGAAGGCCCTAAATGTCGACTTGGGAGTCACGAGTTTGCACAAAGGGGAAATGGCGACATATCCTGTGGACTGGTCTGCAATACCACGGCAACCAGTTGCTACAGCAGTTTAACAACAGACGCCAACGTCAAAAACAACAACTCACAGCATCACTTGGCAGCTTCACGTGTGGCACTTGTGACAGAACCTGCCTCTCAAGGATTGACCTATGCAGCCATCAGCAAAGGTGCGCTAAGAGAAGACACCCCACCTAAATGTATTTTTTGCTGCATGTCCATCATCTTTCATAGATGGAAGGATGCCAACCAACTATTAACTTTCACACTTTGATATGAGCTGTCTTCAGCTGCTAATGAGCTTTGTCCAAATCTAATTACCTATCACATGCAACACAGAAGCAGGAACATGGACATTTTTTTTCCCTCTAACTCTGCTGCTTTGAAATATGTATTGTCTTCTTTTCCATATCCTGCTTTGTAAGTGTCTGAGTTATTAAGGTTCCAACATAGACTATTACATAATTTGACACTTTGATAGCACTGTGACCAATCTGGCCGGGTTGTGCTTTATAGGACACCAACGTTCTGAATGCACAGCACGTAGTCACTGTTCAAAAGGATCACTTTCCTGCTGCTGTAAGCTAATTTTATAGAGGATTGGCAAATCTGGGCTCTGAATCCTGTGCCAACATTTTAGCAAGTGTTGCAATTTTACCTCAAGTGAACCTCTATGTGTCCTCAAATGTTCTAGACATCTGACCATCACTGTTGATCTGGCTGTACAGCAGACACTTGAAAAGGATTTTTCCAAATTGACCGAGCGATTAAATATAAAAGATTATACACTATTCCGCTATAGTCAACTCCTCTCAATTCAGAAGTTACTTCATACAAACTATCCAAAAATTTACAATAAATTCAGCACTAAATTCACACTTTGCCATGTTATTTGCATTGTTTAATTAAAATTATTGTATAATTCAACTTTTTTTGGAGTCAATTATAAATTCTGCAGGACTGATGTGTTACAGCATATTGTTGCCTAAATCTAAATCAGTGGGAGACTTTGTAGTTAATTTACATTTGCAAAGTTATTCAACAGGGCTGAATAACTAGATACATGTCAATTAATAAGCACATTTTATTTCTTATTAACAATTATTTTCACAACATCTGTTATACAGAATATTATTTTAACATTGTTTGATTTAAATAATTCACAGAAGATTCAGGTCCACACTGCAGGGCTTAAAATAAAATTGGCCATATTACATAGGGAGAGAAGCAGTGGGAGAGGAGAAGATTTAAAAAGTGTGCCAAAACCTGGTGACTTGGAGAGAAGCTGCAGGAGAGGAGAGGGTTTGAAAAGCACCAAAAGCTCAGAAATTCGGAGCGAAGCAGCAAGAGAGGAGAGGATTTACAGCGCGACCTGAACAGAGTGCTGGGAGTTTAGGGAAGAAGCTAGTTGTTTGGTGAGTATCTGGTAAGTGGTAAATGTCCATTTTATTCCTAAGGTTTAAAATAGTACAGGAACTGGTGGTAAGGTTAATAAAATATATAAAAAGGAAAATAATGGAATAAAAAAATTATGTATTTAATTAAAACACATTAAGGATGGCAGAACAGGTGATGTGTCATGGCTGCAGCATGTAGGAACTCCTGCATGCCAGTGTGATCCAGGGTAAACACGTCTGCAGTAAGTGCTTGTGACTCAAGGAGCTTTGGCTCAAGGTCATTGAGCTGCTGTCCGAGCTGTAGATACTGCGCCACATCATGGAGGGGAAAAAGTTACCTGGACACTTTGTACTAGGAGGAGGTCACACTCCTTAGGATAGGGTCTTCTGATTTGGTCAGTGGTCAGGGACAGGAGAGTGTGGCTGCAGCTGAGGCAGGTAAGGGGACCCAGAGGGCAGGAGTGCAGGAGCCTCAGCCTCTGCAATTGTCCAACAGGTTTGAGGTTCTTTTAGCTTGTTTGGTTGAGAGTGGGAGCTGCAGGGTGGATGAGCTAACTGACCATTGCACCGTGGTACAGGAAGCCATTCAAGTGGGGGGATTAAAAAGGAATGTAGTGGTAGTAGGGGACAGTATAGTGAGGGGATTGACACTGTTCTCTGCAGCAAAGAGTGAAAGTCCAGACTTCCCAGACAGCTGTGTTGCCTGCCCGGTGGCAGGGTTTGGGACATCTGCTCAGGGCTGGAGAGGAAAATACAGTGAGAAGGGGAGGTACCAATGAAACAGGCAGGACAAGGAAGGAGGTTCTGCATAATCAGTATGAGGAGCTAGGCACCAAATTAAGAAGCAGAACCTCGAACGTAATAATCTCTGAGCCACATGAAAATTGGCACAGGGCAAATAAGATTAGAGAAATGAATGCGTGGCTCAAAGACTGGTGTGGTGGAAGTGGGTTCCGGTTTGTGGGACACTGGCACCAGTACTGAGGAAAGTCTGGGCTGTACCAGTGGGATGGTCTACACCTGAACTGTGCTGGGGCTAGTGTTCTAGTGAGCCACATAACCAGGGAAGTAGAGAGGCTTTTCAACTAAATAGTGGGAGCAAGGGATCAAATTTGGGAAAATATGGTAAATCAAAAAGTTCAAAAACAAGACAAGAGAGAAAGGGATTAATATGGGAAATGATAAACAGACTGTGACAGGAAGGGAGAGTACAAATCTAAGAGTAAATCAGCAGTCAAGGCTAGTCATCATAAAAATAATAAAAGGACAAAATTAAAGGCACTGTATCTGAATGCACATAGCATTCGAAACAAAACAGATGAACTGATAGCGCAAATAGAAATAAGTATGATCTGATAGCCATTACAGAGACATGGCTGCAGAGATTAGTACCGGAATATTGAAGGGTGTGTGACATTTAGGAAGGACAGGAAGCTAGGAAAAGGTGGAGGGATAGTTCTGTTAATTAATGATGGTATTAGCACATTAGAGAGGAATGACCTAAGTTCAGGAAACCAGGATGTAGAAGTGGTTTGGGCAGAGATGAGAAATGATAAAGGCAAGAAGTCACTCATGGGAGTGGTGTACAGGCCCCCTAACAGTAACCACATGGTAGGACAAAGTATAAAGGAAGAAACAATGGAAGCTTGTCAGAAATGTACAGCAATAATCATGGGGGATTTTAATCTACATATAGACTGGAAAAATCAGATGGTCAAAGGATGCCTAGATGAGGAGTTCACAGAATGTTTTTGAGATAGTTTCTTAGAACAGCACTTTCTGGAGCCAACCAGAGAGCAGGCTATATTAGACCTGATACTGTGCAATGAGATGGGATTAATTGATGACCTCATAGTGAAGGCACTCCTAGGTAGCAGTGATCATAATATGATTGAATTTTACATTCAGTTTGAGGGAGAGAAGAATGGGTCCAAGACTAGTATCTTAAACTTAAATAAAGGCAATTATGAGGGCATGAAAGCAGGGGTAGCTAAAGTGAACTGGCAAATTTGGTTAAGGGATAGGTCAAAATACACAGAATAGATACATTCCAATTAGAAAGAAAAATTCCAAGGGGAGGACCCACCATCCGTGGTTAACTAAAAAAAGTTAAAGGTTGTATCAAACTTAAAGAAAAAGCATATAATTGTGCAAAGGTGGGTGGCAAGTCAGAAGATTTGACAGAATATAATGAACAGCAAAAAATGTCTAAAAGATTGATAAAGAGGGAAAAATTAGAGTATGAGAGAAAGCTAGCTAGAAATATAAAAACAGATAGCAAGAGTTTTTCTAGATATTTCAAAAAGAAAAGAGTTAACAAAGTGAGCGTTGGTCCTATATATAGAAAGTGAGTCTGGGGATTTAATAAGGGAAAATAAGGAGACGGCAGATGAACTGAACTGATATTTTGCATTGGCCATCACTATAGAGGATACAAGTAACATCCCAGAAATGGCAAGAAATGGAAATGGGGGAGGAACTCAGGAAAATTACAATCACCAGGGAAGTGGTACTAAGCAAATTGTTGGAGCTGCGGGCTGACAAGTCCCCAGGTCCTGATGGAATTCATCCTAGGGTCCTAAACAAAGTGGCGAGTGAGACAGTTGATGCGCTGGTTTTAATTTTCCAAAATTCCCTTGATTCAGGGAAGGTTCCATTAGATTGGAAAATAGCCAATGTAACTCCTTCATTCAAAAAGGGAGGGAGACAGAAAGCAGGAAACTACAGGCCAGTTAGCTTAACATCTGTCTTAGGGAAAATGTTAGAAGCTATTATTAAAGACGTTATAGCAGGGCACTGAGAAAAGTTCAAGTTAATCAGGCAGGGTCAACATGGTTTTGTGAAAGGGAAATCATGTTTAACCAATTTATTGTAGTTCTTTAAAGAAGTAACATGTGCTATGAATAAAGGGGAACTGGCAGAAGTACTGTACTTAGATTTCCACAAGGCATTTGATAAAGTGCCACATCAAAGATTATTGCGGAAAATAAAAGCTCATGGTGTAGTGAGTAACATATTGGCATGGATAGAAGATTGGCTAGCTAACATGAAACAGAGAGTAGGTATAAATGGGTCATTTTCTGATTGGCAAGATGTAATGAGTGGTGTGCCACAGGGTTCAGTGCTGGGGCCTCAACTTTTTACAATTTATATAAATGACTTGGATGAAGGGACTGAAAGTATGGTTGCTAAATTTGCTGATGACACAAAGATAGGTAGGAAAGAAAGTTGTGAAGAGGACATAAGGAGGCTACAAAGGGATATAGATAGGTTAAGTGAATGGGCAAAGATCTGGCAAATGGAGTATAATGTGGGAAAATGTGAAATTGTCCACTTTAGCAGGAAGAATAAAAAAGAAGCATATTATCTAAATGGTGAGAGATTGCAGAGCACTGAGATGCAGAGGTATCTGCATGTCCTAGTGCATGAATCGAAAAGGTTACTAAGCAGGTTCAGCAAGTAATTAGGAAAGCTAAAAGAATGTTATAGTTTATTGCGAAGGGAATTGAATACAAAAGTAGGGAGCTTATGCTTCAGTTATACAGGACATTGGTGAGACCACATCTGGAGTACTGTGTACAGTATTGATTTCCTTACTTAAGGAAGGATGTAAATGCATTGGAAGCAGTTCAGAGAAGGTTTACTAGACTAATACCTGGAATGGGGGGTTGTCTTATGAGGAAAGGTTGGACAGGCTAGGCTTGTATCCACTGGAGTTTAGGACAGTAAGAGGCGACTTGATTGAAACATATAAGATCCTGAGGGGTCTTGACAGGGTGGATGTGGAAAGGATGTTTCCCCTTGTGGGAGAATCTAGAACTTGGGGTCACTAAAAATAAGGGTTTCCCATTTAAGACAGAGATGAGCAGAAATTCTTTCTCAGAGCATCGTGAGTCTTTAGAACTCTCTTCCTCAAAAGGCAATGTCTTTACATATTTTTAAGGCAGAGGCAGATAGATTCTTGATAAGCTAGGGGCTGAAAGGTTATCGTGGTAGGCGGGAATGTGGAGTCGAGATTACAATCAGATCAGCCATGATCTTATTGAATGGCGGAATAGGCTCAAGGGGTCGGTGGCCTACTCTTGCTCTTAATTCATATGTTCATATGTACACAGGAATTACAGCCTTAAGCTTTCCAGCAACACTCCTTATTTGCAGAGCAGCAACCTATACCCCTCATAACTGTAGTGAAAACACTATAACTCGCAGAATATTTATTAAATGCTCTTAGTTAACGTTAAAGAATTGTGATTTTGTAGTTGTTTATGTTCTATTGCAGAAATGACACTACAGTCCTGAATGGGTTAAACTGTTGCCAGTCAGCACATTATAAAATGAATCATGCCTTTGGGTAAACAGAACTGAGACCCACCTTTGCTGATTAAATAGGAAGCCACGCCCAACTGTCTACATCCATTTCCTTTAATATACTACAGAGTGAAAAACTGGGCTAGGCAATAATCAAGTCAGAGAAACCCAACTGAAATATTCGTCTCCAGCTTAACATGTGGGGAGTCCAGGCGGGATCAAAGTGGGATAATAACCCAGTATAAATTCAGATTGATAAATATCACTGAACTCTCATCACTTCCTAATTCAGCATGATGTACATGGTTTCTGTGCTAGTGAAGGAACCACAAAATATACATATATAATCACAGAAATTAATAGAATGAGACAACTGTGTTTTTCAGAAGTAAATCACTTCTTTAGCAATATCTTAAGTAAGTTTTACTTTATTTTATTACACAGATCATTTTTCTACCTCAATATATTGCTCAAGAAGATGTTCTGCGGTGGTACCGTTTAAATCAAATTCTATTTCCTCGCTTTCATCAGAATTTTGCCAAGCATTGGGATAAAATGTTGGAAAATGCATACATTTTATTTAAATTATACAGGAAATGTAATGCGAGAATAATCCCTTCAATATCTGGAATATATTCTAAAGTACTGATCACCAGGGTGTATTTGTGATTCAAATTAAATCAACCAATCAGAATGTGCTGTAACACACACTGGATCAATTCTGCAGGTCAGAAATGCCCACGAGAGTCCCTCACGGGCTCAGCAGGTTTAATCAGTGAATAACTGAGTTATATAGATCAGGAAGGGCCCACGTTCTGGGTTTGCGCTGGATTGCCTGATATCAGTTGGAATGACAGCAGGGCTGCTACAATTGGCCCGAGCACCCTTTGGTTATGAAGGGAATATGGTTCCCATTCCTTTTTGCTATCCAGTTAATCCTTATTGGAAATGAACATGGGAACGTTGGATGCGGACAGGATATGACAGGATCGAGATTAATACTCCCCCAGCCCATCCCAGGTCAATGGCCTGCTGATATTCAATGTCCAGTCATACGTTAATAATGATCACTTGGTGAATGTGTCAGAACATGCCTGCTGCCCGTGCAATTATATTCCAGCAAAGAAGTCAACACCTTCAGCAGAGGTATGGCAACAAAAAGGAAATATAATATCCACTTCGATCATGTTACTAGATTATGGTAGAGGTTTCTATATTGAACTACATTTTGAGCTTTTTAGATGTAGTATTGCCAGATATTCAACCGCTTTAATTTTAGATTTAAAACAATTCTCTCAAACATACAAATAGTATATATTTGAAAAAAATTCTTTAATGATAAAATTGGCCACTTATTAGCCAGACTAATTAATGGACAACAAGCATGTTAAAAACCTGACACTAATTAATCACAGTGCAAGTTATTACTAGCCAAGAACCCAAGAACAAATTATTACTATATTAATATTACTGACCCGTCCGTAGTGCATCTTTGGGGTGCAGTATCTCTTAGATGCATAGAGGCCACATGTAGATGAAGCTTGTAGCTTATCCACTCGACCTATGACTAGGTCTCCTGGTGTGGGGTAGCATGCTCGTTGTGAGCAGTCTGTCTGTGCCGTTACGTAACTGGCAAATACTGAAAACATAAATAGTGACCATTAAAGTACCAAAAAACTCCACTAATTAACATCATATTCAAGCAATGTTAACAATCAATGGATAAATAATAAATAAATATTTAGCCCGACCTTTATTTATGGAAAATGGCTTTTAAGGATAAAAACAGTGCAATGCATGTTCTGCATACTTATAGAAAGAGTCCTACACACTTTAGGTGATACAATGGAACAGTGCTTTTGTTGCTCGCCAAGGGGGAATAAGGGATCCCAAGTGCTTGCTGCCCTCTGTTGCTTGCCTCAGTGGCTATTTTCCACATCGTCCAAGTTGGGGGTATCATAGTCAGATCTAGTCCTGTCCTAAAGCTACATCCACACAGAAGCATTTTTCATTGGCAGTCACTGGGATGTGAACTAAGGCTGATCTTTCACCTCCTGAACCCAGCCCTATTGAAGTTAATTATAACGTACTTACAACCACCATGATTCTGACCAAATAACTGAGCACTGGCTGCTGACTGAAACCGCCATAACAAAATGGGCGACAGACATAACCATTGTTGGCTTTTTCGGTTGCCTTCTTAAGTGGATTTTCCGTCACATGCCCATTTGTCAAGAGTTTGTTGAATAAGAAGCTAGAGCCATCTTGGACTAATGAGCTCAATCTTAAGAAATGCAATAAGATGCTAGAAAACAAATGTTTGCACTTTCCCAATAAACAAATTGATTCATGACACCACAGTATTAACAAGCCCATCGAGTGAAAATTTAAGTTGGGTATTGACTTGTGGTCATGAATATAATTACTTTTTACCTCAACCAGGACTGCAAACACTGTGGCATTTCATTGGCATGTATTGCAGTTTTAGTGCACTATACATTATAAAGAAAGAGAAATGTTCCTGTTTTGCTAACTATTTTCCTCAGAAACATGTAGTATACAGATATACTTTACACCTGTATTAGATAAGGATTTGACTGTTTTTCATTTTGGATTAATGAAGTTATACAGACATCTGTGAACATTGAACACTTTAAAACGTAATTGGACTTTAAAACTTTATAACAGTAATTGGAACCTGACTAAACAAATCCAAAGTCAGATAATTGATGTTTTCTCTAGGAACTCTAACTAATTTTCTCTTAAAGCTGTAGGCAAATGGACAGCCAGGTGACCTAACATGTGCAATGCCATGGGTTTTGAGTTTTAGGTTTAGGCTCCAAACTCGATGAATATTTACACTTAAGTTTTTCCTTGGCAGTTAGAAGCAGCACTAAGTAGAGATGTGACTTTTTTCTCAACATGAAACAAAGAAAAAGTAATTATGGTTCTAAATTGGATTAAACCTCAGCAATCTTCTCAGCTATACAAAGAAAATGGAGGTTCAATCAACCCAGGTTCCCTCAGGGTAGGACTGAAGAACAGCAAAATAACAAAAAAAGTGGTAAAAATAACCAAACTTTTACACAGTTGAAGACAGTAGGTTTACAGTTCACTAGAGATACTTTCAAAAGTAAATATGGTCCTTGAATTGCCCAATGACATGATTGAAGGTGTTAGTCACACAGAGATATTTTTGAGAGATTTTACTCCTGTCATCAAGAATGCTGAATGCTGGCCTTCTAGCTTTTGCCTTACTGCCAAGGTTTTTATCTTTGCATCAGTTTCATAGTTCTCATGTTCAAGTTCACATTTGTATTTGTGATCCATAATATCTGAATTCTTTTATTCATTCATGGGATGAGGGCATTGCTAGCGTGGCCAGCATTTATTGCCCATCCTTAATTGCTCTTGAGAATGTGATGGTGATGCCTTGAACTCCTGTAGTCCATGTAGTGACAGTTCTCCCACAGTGCTGTTAGGGAGGAAGTTCCAGGATTTTGACCCAGCAATGATGAAGGAAGGCCGATACATTTCCAAATCAGGATGGTGCGTGACTTGGACGGGCACTTGGAGGTTGTACTGTTCCCATAAGCCTGCTGTCCTTGTTCTTCTGGATGGTAGAGGTCACGGATTTGGGAGGTGCTGTCAAAGAAGCCTTGGCAGGTTGATGTAATGTATCTTGTAGATTCTGCACACTACAGCCACATTCCACTGGTGGTGGAAGGAGTGAATGTTTAAGGTGGTGGATGAATACCAATCAAGCAGGTTTCCTTTTTCTGGATGATGTTGAGTTTCTTGAGTATTGTTGGAGTTGCATTCATCCAGGAAAATTGAGAGTATTGCATCACACTCCTGACTTGTGCCTTGAAGATGGTAGACTGGCTTTGGAGACTCACCAGGCAAATCACCTGGTGCAGAATACCCATCTTCTAGCCTGCTCTTGTAGCCGCAGAACATATGTGTCTAGTCGAGTTATGTTTCTGGTCAATAGTGACCCCCAGGATGTTGATGATGGGGGATTCGATGATGGTAATGCCATTAAATGTCAAGGGGAGATGGTTAGACTTTCCTTTGTTGGAGATAATCATTACCTGGCAGGAATATGTGGCATGAATGTTACCTGCCACTTATCAGCCCAAACCTGAATCTTGTCCAGGTCATGCTGCATGCGGGCATGAACTGCTTCATTATCTGAGGAGCTGCAAATGGAACTGAACACTAGGCAAACATCAGCAAACATCCTCAACTCTGACCTCTCTGCATTGTATGGTTCACATTTTGCATCTATAATGATAGTCACGGTTACCAATGGGCTTTAAAATGATATATTCCCAGATTGCACAGCCTTATGGTTAAAAATCTTTACGTACCTAAAACCAAATTGGAGCTTGTTTTAAAGAAGGTAGCCATTGGTGGACTAAGACATTTAACCATACTTCAACCAATGCAACCTCAGAATGATAGCACTTATCCTTCACTGGTTGGTGCCACATGCACAAATAGATTTGGATGGAACTGCTCACCTTTATCTTTGCCTATTGATTGTATCAATCCTTCAAAAATTACCACTTTTTCAAAAGGCAACTACTTCTCAGGAATATCCAATCTAATGACATTAATCTAATAATGTCAGCAAAAATACCATTGGTGTTGACTGACTGATAATTGTATTTAACTGTTCATTCGACTTCCCTTTTAGTAACAATGTTAGCAGGCACTACACACCATAAAAATCATTCTAAAAATGTATTTACAGCAGAAATAGTGATGAGGATTTGTGTGTGGCTGTCTCAATCATTTACTATTAGAAAACATGCCCAAACCAGCCCAGAAATAATATGCATGCATGATCCATCTTTTGGAATGTTTTAAATCTTTTATCTTAAAATGCATGCATTAACTAACTTCAATGATAAATTAGCTCCTGAGACGTATTCATTTTCAAAACAAAGCACAAATAGGCTATAGAAAAGCAGAACAGCGACAGATTAAACCTCGGTGATATATTTAATTATCTATCCATTTTTATGTTCAATGTTATGAGTTTTAAACTCACCCAGACTTAGGAACAGCTGCAGCATCTTCACCTTGGAAGGGAACCTCTTAAAATAGAAAACCTATGGGGATAAACATAAATCCAATCCAGTCCAATATTTCTGATGATATTTGATAAGCTACCTTTAATCATATGAAGATTTTTGTGCCATAATCTACCTTTCGTAAATGAAATCAAAACTCAGTTGTATCAGAAATCAAGCTCACAGTTAAAAATTTTGAGCTATGACATGGACTTGAGCCTTTACAGATTTTTGTGGCTTTTCAATCTGATAAGATCATGTAACCGAAAATTATCAAAGTCCTTATTCAGTTCTGTAGATTTATTATAGTGAGCTGACAATAACTTATAGGGAAATTTATCAGAAAATACTTCACATTAATTCTGAAAGTTTCATTACAAACATTATCAGTAGTAAAGTCTCTTTAATTCTACATGAAACTCCCCTCCTGCTAGGTGTTCCTACCTGTCTCAGTCCTGTCTCTTTCTCTGGATGTGTGAGTTTCTCTTTTAACTGACGCCCTATCCTGGGAGTGTTTTAGCTTGAGTGAGTTTGCAGGTGATGAAGGAATGTCTCAGGATTATTCATATACACACCCATTGGCATGAATATCCTCTGGTGCAATACTGCAAACAATTACAAAGTCTTACTAATCTTACAGTTCTTACCTGAGACATGAATTGTGTTGTATCTTGTGTGTGTTATTTCAAATTTGTGATTAAAGAAGCTAAATATTTTTTAAAGTATTTTTCATTCTAATTCAAATTTCTCTTATGGCTTCCTTTCATAATACTGTAAAACAATACAAAAATAATAAAAGTACAGAAATCTTCCAGTACTCTGCAAGAACTTTCATAACTTGGACCACACGGTCTTGCAGAAAACTTTTACATAAGAAAAACATATCGCAGAGTCTTCCTTTCATGCTAGTACAAGCGAGATAGATAAATATTGTTCATAATTGATGAAAGCTGCCAACCAAGATTAGACTGAAGAGTAGGCTGTTGACAGCCTGATGATCAATGTTGGATAGTACAGATAACTCAGTTTAAAATGCATCTAGATGCAAATGCTATGACCAGGAGACTCTAATTCTGACAAGTGTGCACTTGGCTGGCTTTTGAAACACAATGCTTATTTTGATAGTTCAGCAATTGGGAATAACTACAGTATCTCCTCTTGAAGTGGCAACCTTACATATATTAACAAGTCATCAGCCTGATGTGTCTGATCCAAGAAGCTTTTTTAAAAATAAAGATGTAGGAAAAGAGCAGACAAACCCCCACTTCAATTCCAACTGGGTAGACCAGATATCCTCTCTGAGAAAGTAGTCTCAGATGAATTTTTTTAATTGATACATTTCAGACATAGAACATATTCCTAAAAAATATAGAAATCCTTATGATCCAACAAGATAGATGTTTGATCTATCACAGTTTAATTGCCTCTGATAACCAATTTAAAATAAACGATCCTGCACCTCCATTATGATAGTGTCACTCAGTAATTTCTAACTTACATTCTTCAAGAGTGAAATTAGAATCTACCCTTGATTCTACAGCACTCATTCTAATAGGTTTTAGGTGTTAGACGCTGTGCTGCTGAGGCCTCACATGCATGCATAGCACACTGGAAAATTACAGGCATCATGCCAAATTTACCTCATTAAGTTTACGATCAATATTTTCATATGTGTTCATATTCAGAAAGAGATCCCTTATCATTAACATTTAAAAAAAAACATTTCATTATTTTTTAAGGAAAATCATGGTGATCCATGTTTTGATTTCTATTGAACCCATTTCAGTATGTTTAAGATTTGTTGTTGACGACATCTGTGAACATGATTCACCGAGAGCCTTCTGAACAGCCTGTCTAGACAATCTGCCCGGATGGGTTCATGTTGAATAACTCCTTGCTCATAAAAAAACAAACCACCACCCTGCTACTACACCCCAATGAGACAATTTTACAGGTGTTACAACTTGTCTGAGGGAAGTTACTGCAAAGACCTGAGGCAACAATTGAGTATATTCAGTCATCTGATACTCTGGCTTTTAAAAGGGCAGGCCATGTATCACAACATATCAGTTTGCAACTGGATAAATCCAGTAAATGGAAACTGGGCATTGGAGAAAAGAAATTGGGGGAATACACAACCTATGTCTTTGAAATACTATCAATTATATACATGTTAGCAAAGTATTTGTCTTAGACTGAGTACAGAGGGAGAAAATTACATTGAAATCGCAATATGGATAGGGTGTGTTCAGCTCAGCTTATCCATGCTAGTGTTTATCAGTACACCTAATCCCATGAACCCACTCTGTGCCCATATCCCTTTCATTTAGCCACCTATCTAATCTATTCTGACATATTGAAATTGCATTTCCTTCAATCACTGGAAGAGAAATTGGATAGCCCCCAAAATCAGGCACAGGGATTGCAATGCACGATTAACCCACGCCCATTCCTTACGATGTTGGCAGCAAGCAAACTTGCTTGTTCATTATCATGTTTGTCAGGCTGAATTTTGTTTGGCCAGCAGGAGTAGGGGTGGAGGTGTGGGGCGGGTGAAAAGTAGTGACAGATGCACTCGCCCGGAAACCCAATGCCAAGATGTCGGTTCTGGATTTTGTCAGCGGCGGGAAAGCTGCAAGGTGGCATGCTGCCCCGCGCAGTGCAGCGGCTCTGGAATTGAAATTGCTGAAGAGCTAGTTGTAATACATTTGCATTGAAGTGATCGCAATTTTAAAGCGGGGTTTTAAATTTAGTCAATGGCGCATGAGGTCACGTGCCTTCTGATCTCCTGCCATTTAAAGGTGGCGACACCAAGGTAAGACCTCAGTGACGCAGCGGGAAGGAACCATGGAGGGCAGTGGATAAAGGAAGAGGCGTGGAGTGGAGTCTATTGTCAGCCTGAAGTGCTGTGCACTCTGCACGAGTGGGCCCATTATAGGGTGCGAGGTCGGGTGGGTTATATCTTGGGTGCAAGGGTACAGTGGGCACAGTATCAGGTGCAAGGGTTGGGTGAACTTTATCTAGGGTGCAAGGGTCCGGTGGCCTATATCTTGGGTGCAAGGGTTTGGCGGGCATAGTATCAGATGCTGGGCTCTCTGCAAGGGTGGGCACTGGAGAGATACTGATCAGGTGGCACGGGTCTCATATATCCGTTCTTTGTGGACCCCCATGTTGCACAGCAGGGGCTCAGAGGGAGGGAGGACCAGGATGTAGCTGCTCTTGCAAAGCTCCAAGACGAGATTGGCAGCAGCCAGCTACACCAAGAAGGGCATTCCCATGCCAGACAGCGTACAGGACTTGACTCAGCTACCTCCAAATGCCCAAACAGCAGTGTCAGCGAAGTCTGCGACTCTCCAGGAAAGCCGTCTCCGACTTATGCACCATGCTGCAGGACGAATTACGACCCATGGGCTTCGGTGGACACCAAATGCCCGTGACCCTGAAGATCACCGTAGCACTCAACTTCTACTCATCTGGCTCTTTCCAGGGATCCATATTTGGGGTCTCCTAGACAGCGGCCCACTGCTGCTTCAAGGAGGTGACCAATGCCCTGCTCAAGAGAGCCGGCGACTATGTGCATTACTGGACCGACACTGACAGTCAGATGGAGAGGGCCATCAGCTTCGCAGCCATCACTGGATTCCCCTAGGTGAAAGGTATCATCAACTACATTCATGTGGCCATCAAAGCTCCCACAGAGCAGCCAGCAGCCTTCATCAACAGGAAGGGCTTCCATTTCATCAACGTACAACTGGCCTGTGACCACTGAAAGCATTTCCTTCAGATGTGTGCCCGCTTCCCGGAAAGCAGCCACGACGCCTACATACTTCGACAGTCCCAGGTGCCACAGCTTTTCAGACACCCCCACTCGCCTTCAGGGATGGATTCTTGGGGACAAGGCTACCCATTGAAGATATGGCTACAGACGCCTGTGACAAACCATTGCTCTGCAGCAGAGGAGGGGTAAAACATCTGCCATGACTCCACCTGAGCTAGCCATTGGGCTGCTGAAGATGAGATTCCGGTGCCTGGATTGATCTGGTGGAGCCCTGCAGTATGCTGCAGTGAGGGTCTCATGTATTGTGGTGGTCTGCTGTGCTCTACACAATCTAGCACTGCAGAGGGACAGGCCTTGCATGAAGAGGACATGATTGATCACCAGCCCTGAGCCAACGAGGAGGATGTGGAGGAGGCTGCTGAGCAGGCAGCACTGGATATTGATTCCCTTGCACCGGAGAACAGGGCCATTGAGTAACATGCAAGGGAGGCAAGAGACAATATCATACATACCCGCTTCCTGCCACCATAATGGCCTCTCAAGGTGAACTCACTAAAGACTCACCTCACCGTATTCTGCCTGTCGCCTCCTTTCTATCTCGATTCCGTGCCTATGGCCCCGATTCACAATAAGCTGTGGCACATCTGAGATGCTTGCCAAGCATGGCCTGTCCCTACACTAGCAGCCCATTGAAGGCAGCATCTCACAATTCAGGCATGAAAGAATGAGCATTTTACAACAATGAATGTGAACTCTATTTATGACACCAGTTGCAGTAAACAATACAAAGGCCAAAATTAATAGATCCATGAAGCTCCAGGTGCATCTAGGTGCACTTCTGTATAGGCTTTTGTGTGCTTCTATGCGGTGTGACCACTGCACTGGCAGTTGAGATGGAGGCAGGCTATTGAGCAGGCTGCCCCTTGGCCTGGATTGACTTTGGCGAATTTTCTTTGGGTGCCTGAGGCCTGGAGGGTCCTGGCTGGCTGAGGGGTTCCTACACAGTTGCAGGAGCCTCCTCAGTCATCGTAGCTGCTGGAGCTGGGCTCACTGGTGGAGGGGCTGAGGAGCCGCTGTCCACACTCAGACGCCCTGAGGGGAGCCCCCATATGTGGAGTCAGCCTCTCCTCCTCCCTTTAACACCTCACTTGAACTTCCCTGCTGACCAGAGAAGTTTGAGGAGCTAGAGAAGACTCCAGGGGCCTTATCCTTCTGTCACTTTGCCACTGCTGAGCTGAGCTCATGACCAAGGCGATGGTGTGCCAGTCTGTGCATATCTGTGGGATCTGGCTCTCCAGGAGGATCACCAAACTCTTGATGGAGGACGCCATGCGCTCACATGTCTGAGACATGACAGCACTATTGGCATGGATGGACTCCTCCATCATCCGCTCATGGCTGCGTATAGCCTCTGGCAGTTCCGTCAGATGTTGTCTTACCTCTCTCTGCAACTCCAGCATATCCTGTGCTGTCGACACCAGAGGCTCGTCATCAGGCTGAGGCTCAGAATGGGCCTGGCCACACACAGTCCTCCAATTGTCAGAGGCCTCGGCTGTCACAGCCTTCATCAGCTGCTCGGGCGCATGTATGGTGCTCTCACCAGCTCCTGACCCTGACTCTAAGCCCGAATGCATACCCACTGACGTGAAATTATCTGTGCTGGTGGAATGTGCAGAAGAATGATGTAATGGTGCATCCTTTGACAGCTGATCCTCCTCCTCCTCTGAGTCGACAGCAGGCCCCCGTCGCAACTGAAAGTGTGGCCACCGATGGTGGAGCAATTAAAGTCGAGATGCTCAAGAGGCCAGAATTAGAGGAGTACAGATATCATGGAAGGTTGTGGGGTTGGAGCAGATTACAAAGATAGATTACAGATTGCACCACACTCACAGACACACTTTCCTCTCTATTTTAGGACAAGGTGGTGTACAATCACAGACAGCAGCACCTAACCAATGGGGGAAGGGCACAGATACATGTCCTTGCCCCGATGGAGGAGACAGTGCTGGCCATCATTAGAGTGGCTAAGACTCAGGCAATGGCCAATGGAAAGTTTGAAACCATTGAAGATGACAGTAACCTCGTATCTAACCCAGCTTCTCACATCCCACCACCCCCTCATCCCACAATCTCTTTGGATTTACAAGCTGAAGATGACGTAAGCCTTCACCTCTTGCTTTCCTCACCTCCCTTCATCAAAACCCTATTCTTGTGCCTTTTTCCTTTAAGATACCCAAGAACTGCAACCTAGCCGTGCAAGGGGGCAGGAGCATGAAGTGAAAGAAAAAGAAGAGACTGATAATGACAAAACACTGTGACGGAAACCACACCTGCCAAATGGAAACATATTAATTTTGTTATATGGGACACTACTTGAATCTTTTTTACTGGACATTGCACATAACCTGTTTAAAAAAAAGACCACAGAGTTGAACATCTGAAAACATGATTGCACATTTGCATTCTGTAAGACAGTTGAATAGAGAGACAATGTGAGTGCTCACTGATTCAATTAACAAGATTGATCTGGGCAATCATAATAATCAATGTTCTTTGTCTGTGTAAGAGCCAGAACTCCACACCCCACCAAGTGTAACTGGAGAACTTTGAGAATCAACAACTCTCCCAGAAGATGCTGTCTCAAACAAAGAGATGGTCACATGACTTACCTGCTGGCCAGACTGGAGACTGAATTGTGCCTCAGAGAAAGGTAAGAGACTGCAACTGAACTCAAAGAAGAAAGCACTCTCTCTCTCTCTGTCTCTCTCTCTCCAGCAAAGTCCCAGGAAAGCCACAGTGGCAGCATAAGCCTCAAGGCTAAAGAACTTTACGGGTGCCCGCCAACAAGACAATTGAAACTTCTCCTCGGCCTTCTGGTATCAGAGAAATAAGTCTGAAAGTGTGCATTGGGCCCCAACGAGAATTCTATGAACGCAACTTCAACCAAGGACTTTACATCAAAGATAAAAGACAGTAACTGAATTCCATTTATTGCCAACCCTACTTCTACCCCCCACCCCCCCGCCTTAATTCTTCCTCCCCCTCTGTATCTATTCGTGTGTGTGTTTATCTCATATGCATGCTAGCATGGTTACGTTGCGTATTTTAATAATTTTAACTGAGGTACAGAGATAAGGCTAATAAACTTTCATCTTTCTTGGTTAAACCTGAGAAAACCTATCTGATCGGTTCATTTTGAATTACAATTAGACAGCAGTGACCAAGGGCTCACTGAGGTAGTAAGCCAAAAACACTGTGTCTTAAAAGTTAAGCCCTGTTACGGCCAAACCAGGAATCTATCCTCTCTTGCAAATACAACACTCACCCCCCACCCCTCCCATTCCACCTGTGCCTTGCTGTTGCCAGTCAGCCAGCCAGCCCTGGCAGCTGCTGTCCATGCCGTGATGGTGCATTCCGCAGACCAACCTTTCAGGCCAAAGCTGCTCGAGATTGCCCTCAAAGGCCATCTGCAGTCTCTTCCAATGAAAGGCTTACACTTAGGAGCATTAGGACAGGCAAAGGCACACAGAACATAAGCATTGAGGGAATGCGCAGGGATGTTTAGTTGACTTTTGCATGCAATATGGCAGGATTTCATTTCTAAATTTGGCTTGGAATGTTTATTTTTTAGTGGTTTTTATTTTTGCATTGGGGGCCAAGCGGACGATGTGATGGTCAGTGGCAGAGGGAAGGTAAGGATTGTGGGACTGTTGGTGAATGGGGAATTGGAGTTGCAGTTATCGCACTCGGATGTGCTCTTCACGTAAAGCCTGGGCAGAAAGGTTACCTCCTCTCATCCTCTTCCACCTCCTCCTCTTTCTCATGATCCTGCTCCTGTGCCCACATGATGGTGAGTTTGTGCAGAATGCAGCAGACCACCAGAACCCTTGACACCCTCTTTGCAGACTACTGTAGGGCTCCTCCAGTACCTGCCAGGCAGATAAAGCATTGTTTCAGCACACAATGGCCTACTCTAACACATTTTGTGTGGCAACATGGCTTTCATTATATGTTTGCTGTGCACATATGCGGGGATTGCACACTAGAGTCATCACCTATGCTGTCAGCAGATAGCCCTTGTCACCCAGTAGCCGACCTTTGGTTTTCCATGCTGGCTCAAATGTGGATGACACTGCGGACTGGCACAGAAGGACGGCATCATGACTGATGCCAGGATCCCAGATATTGATCTTCAAGATTTTCTGCCTATGACCGCACACCAGCCAGACCTTGAAGGAAGTGAAATCCCTGTCACTTCCAAAGTGATGTGCATTTAGTCAATGGCACCCTGCACCATGGGGATGTCTGCCAACTTAGAGAAACCCTGTGTTAGCTCCACCTACTTCTCTCTGGCATGAGAGAATGAGATGTGGTCAATAAGTAGAGAGCCTCAGTGACCTCCCTTCTGCCACAGTGGATGGTAAACTGCGACATGTTGCAAATATCTCGAGCTCCAGCCTGGAAGGAGCCAGATGCATAAAAGTTTATTGCCACAGTCACCTTCACAACCATTGTCAATGCAGTGCTTGCTCTGCTCTGAAGTTACAGTTGTGGCTGCAGCAGGAGGCAGATTTCAGTGAGGACATCTTTAGTGAAGCGGAGGTGTCTTACATATTGTTCCTTGCTGAGGTTCAGTTAGCAGAATAGAAAACCCTGGGCGGATATAACTTGCAGCTGAGAGCCCTTCACCCCTTCCACTTCCTCCCTCTCCCTGTAGCTTGTCCTGCTCTGCGTGCCCTCTGTTCATTCTCAAAGTCACACTGCTTTTGAAAGAGAATGCCTACTAGTGCACCCATGTCTGAGAGAAACTGGTTTGTACAGAAGCCTTGAAGACAGCAAAAACTCCTTCAGCACCTGCCAGATCACTTCCTGTAGACTTTTGCAATTTGAAACAACTATGGAAAGCACCTAACTCTTGTAAAATTGAAGTAACAGCCAGAAGAAATCAATCAGAAACTAACCTGTAAGTTGTTGATGATCCCAATAAATGGATCTGATGAGTGATCCTTCCTGCTGCTGAATGCTCAGCTGTGCGGGGTGAAGAGAAGGCGTCAGCTGGAGCATAAGCTCCAAAATGGCTCTCTTGGCATCAAATCAGTGTTGAGGATTCACCAGACTGATTCCTGGGATGGCGGGATTGCCTATGAGGAGAGACTGAGGAAACTGGGCCTGTATTCTCTAGGACAACCTTCCGCAACAGTGCTTCTGATATGTCTTCCTTTTTCTTCAACCGAGGATTTCCCCCACTGTGGTTGACAGGGTCCTCAACCGTGTCCGGCCCATTTCCCGCACCTCTACCATCACCCCTTCCCCTCCCTCCCAGATAGACGACAGGGTTCCCCTTGTTCTCACTTTCCACCCCACCAGCCTCCACATCCAAAAGATCATCCTCCGCCATTTCCGCCATATCCAGCATGATGCCACTACCAAACGCATCTTCCCCTCCTTTCCCCTGTCAGCCTTCCGAAGGGATTGTAGCCTCCGCGACACCCTGGTCCACTCCTCCATTACCCGAAAACCTCGTCCCCTTCCCACGTCACCTTCCCATGTGGGAGATGTAATACCTGCCCTTTTACCTCCTCTCTCCTCACTATCCAAGGCCCCAAACACTCCTTTCAAGTCAAGCAGCGATTTACTTGTACTTCTTTCAATTTAGTATACTGTATCCACTGCTCACAATGTAGTCTCCTCTACATTGGGGAGACCAAATGCAGATTGGGTGACAGCTTTGCGGAACATCTCCACTCAGTCCGAAAGCATGACTGCGAGCTTCTGGTTGCTTGCCATTTCCACACACCCCCCTGCTCTCATGCCCACATATCTGTTCTGGGCTTGCTGCAGTGTTCCAGTGAACATCACGTAAGCTCGAGGAACAGCATCTCATTTACCGATTAGGCACACTACAGCCTGCCGGACTGAACATTGAGTTCAATAATTTCAGAGCATAGTGGGCCCCCCTTTTTATTTTTAATATTTTTACTTTTTTATTATTTCTTATTTTTTATTTGTTTATTTTGTTTTAGTTAGTCTCATCGTTCATTTTTTTTTACCGTGTGCCCACCCGCTGCTTTTTTTCATGTTTGTGCTTTGGGCCAGGCCTGTTCATTTTTCTGCCAATTAACACCCTCTCTGCACTAACGCTTTGTCTTTCACCACACCATTAACATACCGTTTGCTCCATGATCTTCTGGTCAGTTATTCTCTGTGACCCTCTGTCCCATCAACACCTTGCCTTTTGTTATCTCTTGCCCCACCCCCATTTTATTTGCTCAAAACCTATTACATTTCTAACATTTGCCAGTCCTGATGAAAGGTCACTGACCTGAAAGGTTAAATCTGCTTCTCTCTCCACAGATGCTGCCAGACCTGCTGAGTATTTCCAGCATTTCTTGTTTTAATTTCAGATTTCCAGCATCTGCAGTATTTTGCTTTTATGTTACTGTATTCTCCAGAGTTTAGAATAATGAGAGGTGATCTCATTGAAGCATACAAAATTATTACAGGGCTCAACAGGTTTGATACAAGAAGGGTGATTCCCCTGGCTGGAGGTTAGAACCAGAGGACACCGACTCAGAATAAAGGGTAGGCCATTTTGGACTGAGATGAGAAATTTCTTCACTCAGAGGGTGGTGAATCTTTAGAATTCTCTACCCCAGAGGGTTGTGGAGGCTCAGTCATTGTGTATGTTCAAGACAGAGATTGATAGATTTTAGACTAAGGATATCAAGGTATATGGGGATAGTGTGGGAAACATAGAAACATAGAAAATAAGAGCAGGAGTAGGCCATTTGGCCCTTTGGGCCTGCTCCGCCATTCAAAAAAGATCATGGCTGATCGTCTAATTCAGTACCCTGTTCCTGCTTTTTCCCCATATCCCTTGATCCCTTTGGCTTTATTAAATATATCTATCTCCTTCCTGAATATATTTGATGATTTGGCCTCCACTGCCTTCTGCGGTAGAGAATTCCACAGGTTCACCACCCTCTGAGTGAAGAAATTTCTCCTCATCTCGATTCTAAATGGCATACCCCGTATCCTGAGACTGTGACCCCTGGTTCTGGACTTCCCAGCCATTGGGAACATCCTTCCTGCATCTAGCCTGTCTAATCCTATTAGAATTTTATAGGAAAATGGCATTGAGGTAGAAGATCAGCCATGATCTAGTTGAATGGCAGAGCAGGATTGAGGGACCAGATAGCCTACTTCTGTTCCTATTTCCTATATTCCTATGATCTGCCTGCTCTGCATACTTTTGGCAGCTGTTCACTGCGCACATGCTAACACCCTGACCAATAGGGTGGCCCGTGCAATTTGCCCCAGAAGTGTGCACATGCACCGTGGACACCATTTTAGTGCTCTAAGGGCCCTCCAAAACAGGCATAAACCATCCCACCTTCTTCCCCAATATCTCTTGCATCCCATGTGAAAAGCACAACAAATACTGAAGCTTGACTGTATTTTTTTTAAAAATCAGCTGTTTTCTCTGCTGACTCAACTAGCGTATTAAACCTGCAATGAGGTGTTCTCGTCAGCCATTCCCCTATGAAACAGGCATTACCAAAGCATTCTTGCAGCAGTCAGTCTACAATACATGTCTCGGCAAAACAGAATCCCCACAAGCACAGGCCAATGGAATTAGATCACAGTTTGAATATTAAATTCTGGATGACAATGAACCTCATTACAGAGCATTTTGGTAAACTGGAATTGCCGTGAAAATTACTTGTCATCTGAAGAAGAGACTTTAATGATAATGTATGAAAACCAAAGAATTAAACATAATTCCCAGTTTAAAGCATCTTAATTACACAAATAGGCTCAAAGAGCTGAATCTCTACACTCCGGAAAAATGTGGATTTAGAGGTGAACTGGGTTTATACAATGATGAAGGGATGAGACTGTGTTTGTGTAGACAGTTAGTAGCAAGTGACATAGATTACACAGGACCAGGGGTCACAATCCCAAGTTATGGAAAGGTAGAACTAGATAAGATGTTAGGATGTGGTTCTTTTCACAAAGAATACAGGAACATGCTGCTGGCTCGTGCAGTGAACGCGATTTGCTGAATTCTTTCAAGCGAGAGATGGACCTGTTTCAGGCTGGGGTGGTGACCACCTCGTACTAGGGATAGGTATTACATAATAGTAATCAGGGCCTGTTTGGTCTCCTAGTTCGAATGCCTCAGAGGGTTGGTGAGGGATTTTCAAGAATCTTTTGCCCCAATTGGTCCAGATTTTTATCTGTTTTTTCACCTCTCCCAGGAGATTACACGGCTTCCGGGTGGGAAGGGGAGGCATCATATATGTGTGGGACTAATAGGTCGTTTCCTGTCTGTCATTTTTTGTATATTCATCGAAAAAATCTCATGGAGTTGTTTAATGGCTTAGTGGGTAAGTGAATCGCTGGATAGGCTACTGAGCCGTACAGACTAGGAAGATTTCAGGTTTGATCCCTGATCAGTACTCCAGGGCTAGGGAGGAGGGAAATCATTGAATGTCTTGGTATTGATCATTATCCAGTGACCATCACAGCAAAGTGAATATGCAGATGTTGGGTGAGAACAGAATCGGAGCTGGTTTTAATGCCCTTTTTTAAAAGCAGTGACATTGCAGGGATAACAAAGCCATTTCCAACCACCACCCCCACCCCACCCAAAGCTCTAATTGTTCAGGTTATCGGAGCATATAAAAAAATTCAAACATTTCAGATGTTGCGCATAGATTAAGGTTGGACTGCTATTGACAAGAAGTTCACCCAAAAACAGTGACTGCACACCTAATAAACTCCCCAACAATTTATTGTATTTCCTTTGGCTTCCAATCCAACCCCTCCCCCTCTACAACCTCCCCACCACTGCCCCCCCCAAACACCCCTCCACCCCCAGAGAGAATCCGCTCAGATATCATTCACGTAACCGCTCCAGTGATTCACCTATCCACTCTAAGATTTGTAGCGCTGACCAGTAGGGTCACAACATATTGTAAGGTAAATACGTCTGAGGCTTTTATGCGTGTTTATTCATGCAGTAGTCACTCACTGGTGCTCCAACAATTGAAGGAGGGGGAATATCTCCCCACTGTGCAGTAGAAAAATGATTGTTTGTATTAATGACCCAAATCTTGCTGGAAAAATAAAGGCTAGTCCATGACGCATGCCATTATTAATGAGCAAATCACTCAGCAGGTTCAAGCGCAGTGGAGAAACGGCATGATTTGCAAATCGCTGTAACTTCCTGGTTGATTTATGTCGCTCTGCCGTTTGTCTCACACAAACAGCATTTTGCCCTTAGCCTCCCTGTTATTTTTAAGAACTTGCTAGACTTGAACATTAAAATCAAATTAAACTCACTGCAGAAAGTTAGAGCTGGTACTTAACAGCGAAGGTACAATTGATAATTGTTACTATAATGCCAATCAATCTCTCCAGCCCAGAAAGGGAACAATGTAAACTGTTGTGTCTCATTCCTGCAAGTAGTAACTCCTTCTTAGAGATTTAAAAAAACTGAACTTTTAAATTGTTTTCTTATTTTTCTTTGATTTGATTCTAATTCACCCTCCTTCTCTATTGTTCCTCTGTTTCTTTCTCAGTTGTTATATCTCATTGGTTAAAGAGATGAACAGTTGGTCCTGTCATTCACTAAGGCCGCAGATGTCCTGTTGCTCTGTTATCAGCTCACACTTCCAGCAGCTTGCAGGTCAAAGGTTCTTTCAAGCTGAAGGGTGCAGGGAAAAGTTTAATTAACGGCATGTGCCACAAGATGTCACACTCCAGCAAGATTTGGGCCACTATCTATGTAGCAACTGCGTTAGTAGGGCGGCATTTTGCACAAGTGTAGCAAATCTGCTTCACAACTAAGTCTATTCTGCATTGTTAATAAAAATCATAACCAATTCTAAAGTCAATCTGACTTTAGTCCTTTCAAAACAAATTAACAGTCAGACTGGGTACTGGTAATAATATTACTTTGATGAATAGCAATGGTACCAATAACTTCCTTACTGCAATTAATATTTTCAATTAACATCTCTGAAAAATTAGATATGCAGCTACCATTGAGATTTACTTCAGTCTTCATGTGAATCTTGCACAACTGCTATCTGCTGAAATGAAGGGCCTATTGCACTACTGCTCTACAGCTATTTTGATATTTAAGGGCATGACACCAAAATATGATGCCACCTCAGGCTGCCAAGGACTGTACAAAATCCTGCAAGATGTAAAATAACGAACAATGGGGTTTCAATACAAACTGAACAGTGCACTTCTCTTTGGATTAAATATAGATGGACGATTGCAGCAACTGTTAATATCTAAATCTGCAACAGCAAGTCCGTGTGGCGGAACATAAGATGCACTTTTTCTCTGGGAAAAAAAATCACCTAAATTTGCCACGTGCCTTATGGTCTGAAGTTTACCCCCAGTCACATAGATCATTAGCACATGTTCCGGAGTTAAGCACAGCAATAAGATCGTTGCGTTTTTTTTGTAAAATCTGGTGCAAACCCAATGGGTACAAAACAAAAAAGGCTTGCTTATACAGTAGGATTCAAACTGGAAGTGGCAAGTAATGCCAAAGGGTATGGAAATGGAGCCGTTGAAAGCCATTTTGGTCCTCCACCAACCGAGAAAATGATACAGGAATGGAAGAAGCAAGAGGAAGAGCTAGTGAAAATAGAAAATAGAAAAGAGCAAACACACTGCATGCTGCAGTGTTGTTTTATTGTGCTGCAGTGTTGTTTTATTGTGCTGCACTGCTGTTTTTGTTCCGCCTTGGTAAATGTAAATATTAAATACTGATATGCACTGAAATATTTTTTCCTAAATATTTCCTTTTAAAGTCCTGGTGCATCTTGTGGTCTGGTGCATCTTATGGTCTGGCAAATACAGTAATTTTACTGTTCACAGCAGGTGGAAAATCTACTCTGTGATATCCCTTTAATAAAGATACTGCACCGAACAGGGGAAGCGGAGAGTCTGGAGCAGCATCTGACACATTACATGTGGTAGTCATTGCCAGTCAGATTTCATGCCACCTGGGAGATAGTTATCTTATGAGGGAGACTCTAAGTAACACCTCTCAGTGGTTGTCATCTCAAATCTCTGATTTTCCACAGCACAGTGGAAGGATCTGCATTGGTTGGCTTGAGATATACCAGCCACCTTGAAGTGCTAGATGTGGATGTCCAATATTACATATCGGGCTTGCTAATCATCAGCTGCTTAATCCAGGTCCTCTTGTGAAGGTCTTTGACAAAGAGACAAGCCTAGTTTCCTCGTCTCACTGTTGCTTTTGCTTGGTTTGAAATTAAAAATCTTGGCAAAATTTTCCAAGTCAATGGAAAGTAAAACTGACGCGGTGAAAAATCGACTCCTATTCGCTGCAAGCCTGTTTCGCATGCAGGCATAGTCCAATTTCATCCCTACTGTCTCTAATCACTAGCTCTGGGAGTACATTCCAGAGCCTCACAGTCCTCTGTATAAGAAAGTTTCTTCTGCTCTTTCTCCTAAACCTCTAACATTTATTTTTATAACTATGCCTCTGTGTTCTAGACCCCTCGACTACAGGAAACAGTCTCCATTCATTCCTTTTGTCATTTAATCTCTCCTGCCTTCCACTCTATCACAGACCTTCCCGGTTGTTATTCCCTATCCTTCCCCTTTGCCCTGCCTCTGTACTTGCTTAAAACCTGTTACATCCTTAACTTTTTCCAGTTCTGGTAAAAGGTCATCCACCTAAAATGTTAACTGTGTTTCTGTCTCAGATGCTGCCTGACCTATTGAGTATTGTCAGCATTTTCTGTTTCTAATTTCCGATTCCCAACATCCTCAGTATTTTACTTTTGTACTGGAAACAATCTGTATCTATCCAACCTATCTCATCCCTACATAACTTTAAAGACCTCGATTAAATCACTCCTTAATCTCCAATTTTTCAAGTCTTTCTTCATATTTATATTTCTTCATACCAGGCAGCATCCGGGTGAATATGCACTGTACACTCACTATCATCTCAACATTTTTCTGATAGTATGGTGCCCAAAACTACAGTGTGGTCTTAAACATTTACACCATTTCACCTCAACTTTTATGTTCTATACCTCTTGCCATAAAACCCAATATTCTATTAACTTTTTTAATGGACTTATTCCCACTGCTTTGAATGTCACATGAACCTGAACCCTCAAATTCCCCTGCTCTTCCACATCACCCCGTTTTCCCCCAAAGTATAAGTATTATTTTTATATTCAACTAAATATGGCAATTACAGACCTAACGCCTGTTGAAGGAGCCATTAGCGAATTTAGTCAGTAATAAGCAAGACAGACTCAGGGCCTGCTCCACTTAGGATGCTCCAGCAGCCCCCATGACCGGCATCAGAAGGTAAGTTTCAAAATTTTTTTCTAAAAGAAACCTTCCTGTGGAGCCGGGGGCACAGGAGTGTTCAGCTAACTCCACAGGTGTTGCAATCCCCCCTGCACCCACACCCCCATCAACCCCACAGCCTGCTACAAACCCCTCCTAAGGCCCTAAAGTGAACTCTTCCCTCGGGCGAGACGCCCTGGAGGTGTAATCAATGCTGGTAGCTCACCCTGAGCAAATTAATGAGTCCGAGAACAAATTTCCATCGATCCTCGGGCCTCTCAATGGGCATGAATTGCTCAAAATCTAATTTCTGTCTTAGTGCCTTTCACAGATTTTCTCATGTGCACTTCCCAATACTTCGGTAAACTGACTGAAAAACACTTGAATGAGACCAGGCCAGGTACCAATGATATAAAGCTGTTTTATTTTGCAGACACTAAGTGAACATACAGATTAACAGTTGTAATTGAATCTTACTCACTTTGCTTAACTTCACCTCCCTCCATGTAAATAAGAAACATAATAAACTGTGCTACACTGTTCCACATTAGCCAGCGTTTTTCTTCTGGTCAGCCTTCTAGTTCTGACCAGCGCTGGGCTTTTGATGGGAAAGCATTCCTTTGCTAGGTTGAGCTCTCTTCTCTGACCTAACTGACCAAACAATTGGCCAGCTAATAACAGTCAAAGTCTTTCTATTTCTTGGTAATTCAAGACATTTCAAAATAATGGGAATGATTTTCTGACCTGCTATCCTTTGTGTAGTACTCATTGTTGCGTATAATATACTTGATTCCCAAAGTAAGTGTTTGCACAATGGAATGTCATGTGCACTGCGGGCCTTCATTTACAAATTTAAAAACAATGACAGACTGATAGAGACCCTTTGATTCATCCATCCTGCCCTACACAATAATGATACCTTGAATATCACAATGTATACACTCCGTACCCCACCCAAAACCATGTGATCTCCTGGGAGAGGCAAAGAAACAGATAAAAACCCACAACAATCTGGACAGAACAAAATCTGGGAAATTCCTCTCCAATTCATCTAGGCAACTGAAACTAGTCCAGGAGATCACTCTGGCCCTGAATTCCCTGCTGTACCTGTCTTTTGAAAGAGGTGATCTCCTCCCCAGCCAGAAAAGGGTCCAGCTCCCATTTGAAGGACATCAGCAAATCGTGTCCACTGCCTGAGACAACAACCTATTCCAAAGGTCCACTGTTCTCTGGGAAAACAACCACCTCTAGACATCATCTGAAAGAACGGCAATAGTTTTCACATGTACGTTGATGACACCCAGCTCTACCTCACCACCACCTCACTCGACTCCTCCACTGTTGCTAAACTATCAGACTTCTTATCCGACATCCAGTACTGATGAACAGCAATTTCCTCCAATTAAATATTGGGAAGACAGAAGCCATTGTTTTCGTCCCTGCTCCAAACTCCATTCCCTAGCCACTGACACCATCCTGGCAATAGCCCGAGACTAAACAAATCTGTTTGCAACCTTTGTGTCATATTTGACCCAGAGATGAGCTTCCGACCTCATATTTGCACCATTACTAAGACTGCCTATTTCCACCTCCGTAACATCACCCGACTTCGCCCATCTCAGCTCATCTGCTGCTGAAACCCTCATTCATGCCTTTGTTACCTCTAGACTATTCCAATGCACTCCTGGCTGGTCTCCCACATACTACCCTCCATAAACGTGAGGTCATCCAAAACTTTGCTGCCCATGTCTTAACTCACACCAAATCCTGTTCACCTATCACCCCTGTGCTCGCTGACCTACATTGGCTCCTGGTCAAGCAGTGTCTGGATTTTAAAAGTCTCAATGTTGTTTTTAAATCCCTCCATGGCCTCACCCTTCCCTTTCTCTGTAATATCCTCCAGCCCCACAACTGTCCGAGATATCTGTGCTCATCTGATTCTGGCCTCTTGAGCATCCCCGAGTTTTATCACTTAAACTAACATTGATGGCCCCACCTTCAGTTGTTTAGGCCCTAAACTCTGGAATTCCCTCCCTTCACCTCTCTGTCTTTCTACCTTGCTTTCCTCCTTTAAACACTCTTTGTGGCTTGGTGTCATATTTTGTTTTATAATGCTCTGGTGTAGTGCCTTGGGACATTTTATTATGTTAAAGGCACTATATAAATATAAATTGTTGTTGTTGTTAACATCTAATCCAGATCTTGCCTTAAATGACTTTAAATTGTGACCCAGTCCTTCTGATATGTGTTTCCAAGCACAGTTGGAAAATTATCCCTAATATTGTTAAAAATGAAATAAGCTTGCAGCTGATTCACAAACTGTGAGCTCTTCCTTATTTTAGGGATCAAGTTTGATATTATACAACTTATTAATGAGCACCATCTGTTTACAAATATGACAAGATGCTAACTTTGAAGTTGATCAATTAAAAACTAAAGAATAAATTGTAAAAATGTGAGAAGCATGTAAGGGTTCCAAGCAAGTTACAATGTACAGAAGGAAAATATCATTTGTTTTCCTGGAATGTAAGTTCTCCACATCACAAAAAAATAGAAACAGGGAAAAATAGTATTTGCTGATCACTTACTGAAAGTGAGTTTGGCAACTGTTAGTACTGCTTTAAGTTGCTTAAGAGTTGCTTATGTGCAGCCAGTATGATTCAAAATAGTTTTCAATTGAGAAAACTAGGTGAAGGGTGAAGGCTCAGAGTGATTAAGCATCAAAGGATAAAGTTAGAATGGCATCTGATTGACAAAGATAAGACTGTTCTGGTGTTGTAAACAGAGTGAGACACGTGCTGTAACTTGTAAATCCTTTACCATCGATTATTGGAGATCCTTCAATCTTCCTGCATAAGAGTGAAGATGAGATTTAATACTGAAACAAGACATTTAAACATAACTATTGCTATAGTGGTTTTGACAGCTGAGGCCAGCCTCACTACAAGTTACAAAATTGTGTTATCTGTTGCTTCGTTTATCCTCATATATCAAAATAAGCAAATGATTTTTTTTCAAAAGTGGGGTGGAGGGGCGGGGTCCTGTGCGTGGTGACTTTTAGAGCGGGAGGCCTATTGCACAGCAGGCCCCACACTGTTTTGTCTGGTTTCAATTATCAGGCGAGCCTGTATAATTGAGGACAAGGTCCTGCTGCAACTTTTCATACACCTTCACAGTCATCAGCCAATCCACCATTGAAGGATTTTGTTGTGGTAGGCTGTATTGAATGGAGGTTCTTGTTTGCTATGTCAAAGGGTGCTGTAAGGTAGGTATATGGGTGTTTTGAATGATGTAGAGGCACTACCCTCTACCTCCACCTCTCTAAACAATCTGCCATTGTAGTCCATGACTGCCTATTTGTCAGGAGATGCCTTGCTTATTTTGCAGCTAGCCTCCATATCTGGAGGTTGTTCTCGCTATCCGTCACCCACTGACGGGGTTGGTAGCTACAGCTTGCCCCAACTTTATTTTTTCTAAACTGGCTAGTATTAAAACAAAAGTTGTTGTTTCTCCTTTTAAGACCATCAACTAAGAACACGGACATTCTATCTGGGAGCGTGTGGGCCAGAACTGGGACTTGATCAGAATAGGAAGTACCTTGTTTGAGTAAACACACATTCGGGGTAATTCTCTGACTTGTGCTCCAGCCAAAGCCTCAGTCTGCAGGAATACATATTGGCAACTTGGGTCCACACAATGCCCGATTTTCCAACCGTGGTCGAATACTTGACACTGAGGCTGATGGAAAAAAGTATTAACAATTTCCATTCCTTAGCAGTGACATATTCATTCTGATGATCAACAATGTTTACTAAAATTTTAGAGAAAATTGTTGACTATTTATCTTGGCAACTCATCCATTGAAGGCCAAAGTTTGAAGCTAATTTTAGTTGAATGTTGAAAACAGATAAAGCTTACTAAATTGACTTCTAGAGGTTCAGGGCCTTGTCTTTCATCAGTTTATGTATCCTATTTTGAGTGACCCTGTCCTGAAACTGTAAGTTTTGCAACGTGGCAGTGAGGGAAAGGGGATCTTCACTTGTGTCTCGCAGATACAAATAATTTCTCAAATAAACTTGTTGACCATAAAAGCCATCCTTCTGGACGTGCTACGAGAATGATTTTATAAGCTAATTCTAATACAGTCTAAATCAATGCAAATTGTCTAATTTTGCAGATGGCACCAAACTAGGTCTATGGATTCAGAGGAGGCAGCTCATAAATTATAGAACATATTGGATCAAATACATCAGTGGTCAGAGCATTACCAGATGAAACTTAATGCAGACAAGATTAAAATACTGCAAATGGCATGGAAAAATAAGCAAGATTTGCACTCCACACTTGGTATTGAAATAACTTAGGATGATTTAGGCATGCAGTAGTGTATGGGGTTTTATAACTGGACTAGTAATCCAAAGGCCTGTGCTAGTAATCTAGGAAATGCAAGTTCAACTCCCATCTGTTAATTATATATCAATCAGGGGCTAATTGTATTCAGGTTGTGGGCATTAACTGGGGACTCACCTTTGCTCATATATATATAGGATCAGGCAAAAAGTGTGGTTGTTGGTTGTGGGTACATGATACATAATATGTGTCTCTGTAAATAAAACTTGTAAGTGTATAAAGGCAAGGCTCCAGTTCTATCATTCAACACCTGGCTATCTGAGTTCTAACACCACCCTGGTGAGTTTGAAAATTTGAATTCAGTTTTTGAAAAGCTGGTATCAGTAAAGTGACCATGAAACTGTTGGATTGTCATAAAAGCCAACTGGTTCACTGCCGTCCTTACATGGCCTGGCCTATGTGTGACTCCAGTCACTCACCAATATGGTTGACTCTTAACTCCCCATTGAAGTGGCCTAGCTAGCCAGTCAATTGTATCAAACCATAACAGTGGTTCAAGAAGAAAGTCCACTACCACCTTCTCAGGGCAGTTAAGGTAGGGTAATAAATGCCAGCAATGCCTAGACCCGGAGAAGTAGTAGACTGGACACTCAACATATACAACCAAGCAAAGAAGCAATCAACAAAGCCAATAGAATACTTAAATTCATGAACAGAACAGTAGAATAGAAGTCTGAAGAAATCCCTGTATGATGCCCAGGTCAGACTCCAAATTGAGTATCGGATTCAGCTCCAGTTGCAAAGACAAAGAGTGACATTCAGGCTCGAGAGACAGCACAGGGAAGTGCCACAAGGCTCAATAAAAGGGCTTAGCTTTGAAGACTGGAAAGTCTTGCAAATGGTTTTGGTATTAAATTGTTGCAATGTGTGTGGTGTCATTTGGATGTGAAATCCCCCAAATCAAAATTGGACAACTGTCGAAAGACACCTACTGAAGGAATACTCCCCTACCATCTCTACCACTGAGAACAACAAGAGTATCACTATTATGGGAATATCATCACCTCTAAGTTCCCCTCCAAATCACATGCCATCCTGATTTGAACATATATCACCATTCCTTCATTATCGCTGGGTCAATAACCTGGAATTCCATACTAGTAGATCACCAGAAAAATTGCAGCAGTTCAAGAGGAAGGTTCACAACTACCTTGTCAGGGAAATTAGGAATAGTCAATAAATGCAATTTTGCTTGCGTCACCCACATCCTGAAAATATATGAAAAACACACTTCGTTGGCATTTGCAGCCAACCTAGCAATCAATCAAGATGTCCATCTTAGAGAGTTTCAGCAGTCAACAGCATAGAGCAGCCCAGTTAGGCCTGATCCTGTCAACATCAGCCACACATGCACACTTTCCAGCAGGAGTTATTAAACAACAATTGGTAGTGGGAAACAGGCAGCTTTTCCTTCTTTTAGTCCGTTTGCATTGAGGCCAATAATAATGCCCTGCCTCTTGTCCCAACTGAGAACAGCTAAGTGCTCTGCTGACACTAAAACTCAACCAGTAACTGAACACCAAGTCAGTAATTTCCCTGGGCAAGTATTGTAAGTTCTAGTTGCGCCAGTCTCAAGCAATTCACAAACTGTAAACACTTTTGCTAATGGTTCAGGATCACTGGGTTTACAGGAATTGACTATCTCACTTAATCTATATAAAACCAAGGGATTCAGTATATGTCAAAAGTGAAAATTGTGAGGACAGACTGTTTTAGTAGTCTTATTACGTTCACGTTATAGAGAACCATGGGTTGGCTTTTGCTGCCCGCAGCTGCCCACTCCCCCCTCTCACAAAATCATGTGCTGGGGGCATCACCTGATGTGGGAACAGGTGCTGGCGCTATTTTTAAAAGGCTGCCAGCCCTGCAGACAGTTCAACAAAATGCAGAGTTGACCCCTTCCCCACCCACCTTCCTACACAAATACTGCAGAGTTGACCCCTTCCCCACCTCGGTGGTGCCAACTCTCCCTGGACGGGAAAGTGAAGGTGTGTGAGTGCCACACGTCGCGCTGAAGATCGGGAACTGAAGATACGATCACTGTGGGTTACATTTAAATTAGTGCAAAGATCTAATTAGTATATGGAAAGCAGTGTATCCTCGCAGAGCGGCAGAGGGGCCGCCACGGAGCTTCCCCGCCACCAGGAAGATCAGGCCCGGCAATCCCAGCATCAGGTTCCATGGCACCGCTGCCACTCTGATTCTCTTGTAAATTAAGTTAATGGTAATAATTTACTTAGAAGTTGCACATGTGTCAGTAACACGTTACATGCAGGGCAAACTAGGTAAATAGTAAACATTTACTTATGGGGCAGAGTAAGTCGGCAAAAGGTTATAATTCACAAAGTATTCACACAGAGTCAGTATCTATTTGATCGAAAGTCAATAAGCCCCAATCAAAATTACAAACTGGAAGCTATTTCCCCATGATGTTGTGGATATGTGGATTAGAATCCCAGCAGAAATATTAATGTTGTGGCAATTAGCAAATTATTTTGGCTAGAATGGAATTAATCGGATAGATTTTCATTTTTACCATTTGGACATTAAATATTGCCTGGGCTGAACGCAGTAAGGTAAAACTGGCAGGGAGGTTTGCATAATGGAACTCAGCTCCCCGGAACTTCCTGCCATTGAAATGAATGGAAGGAAAGTCTAGCAGGTTCAGTATATGTCATGCAGTCCTTTCTGCCCATTGTCCATGCCATAATTCGCATCTGGGCAGGAAAGACGAAAATATACCTCAGTGTCTTTTAGGAACTGACTTCGAGGTTATAAGGAGAAAGAAGTGAATGTTCCAAATGTTTCTGTGCTGCTGCAGTCATAGAATCATAGAATGGTTACAGCACAGAAGGAGGCCATTCAGCCCTTCGTGTCCGTGCCGGCTCTCTGTAAGAGCTACTCAGCTAGTCTCACTCCCCTGCCTTTTCCCCGTAGCCCTGCAAATTTTTCTCTTCAGGTAACTATCCAATTCCCTTTTGAAAGCCACAGTTGAATCTGCCTCCACCACACTCTCAGGCAGTACGTTCCAGATCCTAACCACTTACTGCATCAAAATGTTGTTCCTCATGTCATCTCTGGCTCTTTTGTCAATCATCTTAAATGAGAATTCACTCTGCCACAGTTCTGAAACAGCTCTTATCAAAGTCACAAATGACATCCTATGTGACTGTGACAAAGGTAAACTTTCCCTCCTCGTCCTTCTTCACCTGTCTGATGCTTTTGACATGGTTGACCTCACCTCCAACGCCTGTCCACTGTCATCCAGCTGGGTGGGACTGCTCTCACCTGGTTCCATTCTTATCTATCTAATCAGAGACAGAGAATCACCGACAATGGCTTCTCTTCCTGCTCCCACACCATACCTCCCATACCTCTGGTGTCCCCCAAGGATCTATCCTTCGTCCCCTCCTATTTCTTATCTGCATGTTGCCCCGAGGTGACATCAGCTGGGAGCATAGCATTGGCTTTCACACGTACACTGATGACACCCAGCTCTACCTCACCACCACCTCTCTCGATTCCTCCATTGTTGCTAAACTGTCAGACTGCTTATCTGACATCCAGTACTGGATGAGCAGAAATTTCCTCCAATAAAATGTTGGGAAGACTGAAACCATCACTTTCGGTCCCTGCTCCAAACTCTGTTCCTTAGCCACTGACTGCATCTCTCTCCCTGGCAACAGTCTAAGATTAAGCTCGTCTGTTTGCAATTTGTTGTCATATTTGACCTGGAGAGGAGCTTCTGACTATATATTTGCACCATCACTAAGACTGCCTATTTCCACCTCCGTGACATTGCCCGACTTCGCCCCACCTCAGCTCATCTGCTGCTGAAATCCTCATTCATGTCTTCGTTAGCATTAGACTTTGCTATTCTAAAGCACTCCTGGCTGGTCTCCCTCATTCTACTCTCTGTAAACTTGAAGTCATCCAAAACTCTGCTGTCTATATCTTAACTTACACCAAGTCCCATTCCGGTATCACTCCTGTGCACGCTGACCTACATTAGCTCCCGGCCAAGCAACGTCTTGATTTTAAAATTCTCATCCTTGATTTCAAATCCCTCCATGGCCTCACACCCTCCCTATCTTTGTAATTTCCTCCAGCCGCAAAACCCTCTGAGATATCTGCACTTCTCTAATTCTGGCCTATTGTGCAACCCTGATATTAATCGCTCCACCATGGGTGGCTGCCTCTTCAGTTGCCTCAGCCTAGGCTCTGGAATTCCCTCCCAACACCTCTCCACTGCTGTACCTCACTTTCTCGCTATAAGACACTCCTTAAAACCTACCTCTTTGACCAAGCTTTTGGTCATCTGACCTAATACCTCCTTATATGGCTCGATGTCATATTTTGTTTTATAATGCTCCTGTGAAGTGCCTTTGGGTGATTTATTATGTTAAAGGTACTATAAAAATATAAGATGTCGTTCCTGTGTCCTCTGGTTCTCGACCCTTCTGCCATGGGAACAGTTTCTCCCTATCTACTCTGTCCAGACCCCTCATGATTTTGAAGACTCTATCAAATCTCCTCTCAATCTGCTCCTCTCTAAAGAGATCAACCCCAGCTTCACCAATCTATCCTCATAAGTGAAGTCTCTCAACCCTGGAACTATTCTCGTAAATAGTTCCTGCACTCTTTCTAAAGCCTTCACATCCTTCCTAAAGTATGGTGCCCAAAATTTGACAAAATACTCCAGTAGAGGCCGAACCAGTGTTTTAGAAAGTGTGATGGAAACCACACCTGCCAAATGGAAACATATTAATTTCATAGATGGAACACTACTTGAGCCCTTTTGCTGGACATTGCACAGAACTTGTTTAAAAAAAGACCACAGAGTTGGACAGCTGAAACATGGCTGCACATTTGCAGTCTGAGAGACCGTTGAATAGAGAGTCAATGGAAGTGCTCACTGATTCAATTAACAAGATTGGTCTGGGCAATCATAATAATCAACCTACTTTGTCTGTGTAAGAGTCAGAGTTCCAGACCCCACCAAATGTGACTGGAGAACTTTGAGAATCAACAACCTTCGCAGAAGATGGTACACACTGCTGCCACTGTGCGTCGGTGGTGGAGGGAGTCAATGTTTGTGAATGGGGTGCCAATCAAGTGGGCTGCTTGGTCCTGGATGGTGTCGAGCTTCTTGAGTGTTGTTGGAGCAGCACCCATCCAGGCAAGTGGTGAGTATTCCATTACACTCCTGACTTGTGCCTTGTAGATGGTGGACAGGCTTTCGGAAGTCAGGACGTGAGTTACTCGCCTCAGGATTCCTAGCCTCTGACCTGCTCTTGTAGCCAAGGTATTTATATGGCTACTCCAGTGCAGTTTCTGGTCAAAGGTAACCCCCATGATGTTGATAGTAGGGGATTCAGTGATCTTAATGCCACTGAATGTCAAGGGGGGATGGTTAGATTCTCTCTTGTTTGAGATAGTCATTGCCTGGCACTTGTGTAGTGTGAATGGTACTTGCCACTTATCAGCCCAAGCCTGGATATTGTTCCGGTCTTACTGCATTTCTACAGTGACTGCTTCAGTATCTGAGGAGTCACGAATGGAGCTGAACATTGTGCAATCATCAGCAAACATCCCCACTTCTGACCTTATGATGGAGGAAAGGTCATTGATGCAGCAGTTGAACATGGTTTGGACTAGGACACTACCCTGAGGAACTCCTGCAGTGATGTCCTGGCGCTGAGATGATTGACCTTCAACAACCACAACCATCTTCCTTTGCGCCAGGTACGACTCCAACCAGCGGAGAGTTTTCCCCAATTCCGATTGACTCCAGTTTTTCTAGGGCTCCTTGATGCCATACTCGGTCAAATGCTGCCTTGATGTCAAGGGCAGTCACTCTCACCTCACCTCTTGAGTTCAGCTGTTTTGTCCATGATTGGACCAAGGCTATAATGAGGTCATGAGCTGAGCGGCCCTGGCGGAACCCAAACTGAGCATCAGTGAGCAGGTTACTGCTAAGCATGTGCCACTTGATAGCATTGTCGCTTACACCTTCCATCACTTTCCTGATGATTGAGAGTAGACTGATGGGGCGGTAATTGGCCGGGTTGGACTTGTCCTGCTTTTTGTGTACAGAACATATCTATGTTCTTATGATCACCATGTCACTTAACCTTTACATGTCTGAATTATTCCACGATCCACTGGGGACATGTACAGTGTCTCCCAGGCAGCAGCCCACCACTTCATCAAGGAGGTGACCAATGGCCTGTTCAAGAGGGCCGGGGACTATGTATGCTACTGGACCGGCCCTGACAGTCGAGCCTAGATGGCCATCGGACTCAGGGTTATCGCTAGATTCCTCCGGGTGCAAGGTGTGATAGATTACATGCATGTGGCCATTGAAGCTCCAACAGACCAGCCAGCTGCCTTCATCAACAGGAAGGGCTTCCATTCCAACAACGTTCAGTTGGTCTGCGATCAAGTTTCCTTCAGGTATGTGCCCGGTTCCCAGGAAGCAGCCATGACATCTACATATTTCGACAGTAACGGGTACTGCAGCTTTTCAGACCCCCGCTCGGGGGATTCTCGGGGACTAGGGCTGCCCGTTGAAGACATGGTTATTCATGCCTGTGAGGAACCCTCACACTGCAGCAGAGAAGAGGTAGAACACTTGCCACTTGCCTTTGCACCAGAGGTCAGGCAAATTGAGCGAAGGGCCTAGGAGGCAAGAGATAGTCTCATACTTACCTGCTTCCAGCCACCATAATGACCTCTCAGAGTGAAATCAATAAAGACTCACCTCAATGCATTCAGTCTGTTGTCTCCTTTCAATTTGGGTTCTGTGCATAGTGCCCAGTTTAACCACACGCTGTGGCCCATGGGAGACACTTACCAAAGGAGGGCTGTGCCTACACTGGCAGCGCAATGTGGGGTAAGAGTGAAGTCAGCATCTCACAATTAAGGCATGGAAGAATAAAATTTTCCACCATGAAAGTTAACTTCAATAACGAAAAACCATTATAAGATAGAACAAATGGCAAATGTCAAACACCTGTGAAACCCCAAGCGTGGCTAGGTGTTTTCTTTTATACATTTCCAAGTGCTTCTACGTAGTGTGACCCCTGCGCTAGCCGCTGGACTACAGGCAGGCTACCCCTCAGCCTATAATGACTTTGATGGGCATCATCTGGCTGCCTGAGGCCTGGAGGGCCCTGGCTGCATGAGGATTTCGTGCATAAGTGCAGGACTCTCCTAAGGCATCCCGGCTATTGGAACTGGCGTCACTGGCAGAGGGACTGAGGAGCCGCTGTGCACACTCAGACCATTCTGAGGGGAGTCCCCTACTGTGGAGCTCAGACTCTCCTCCTCTCTTTGACGGCTCACTTGAACCTTCCGGCTAACCAGAGAAGATTGAGGAGCTGTAGAAGACTCCAGGGGCCTTGTTCTTCTCTTGCCTTGCCACTACTGTGTTGAGCTCATGGCCAAGGCAATGGTGTGCAGATCTGCATGCATCTGTAGGCTCTGGCTTTCCATGAGAACACCAACCTCTCAATGGACGAAGCCATGCGCTCGCGCGCCAGAGACATGGTAGCACTCATGACATGGATGGACTCTTCCATCATCTGCTTATGGCTAAGAATTGCCTCTGACATCTCCGCCAGATGTTGTCTTACCTCTCTCTGCAATTCCAGAATGCCCTGTACTGTCGACACTAGAGGCTAATCATCACCCTGGGGCTCAGCATGGGCCTGGCCACCCACAGTGCTCCAACTGTCAGAGGCCTTGGCTGTCACAGTCTCAGCCAGCTGCGCGGGGGCATGTGTAGTGCTCGCACCAGCTTGTGACCCTGATTCTAAAGTTGAGCAGAAACCCATCTGTTGGAGATACCGAGGTGAAAATATCTGTGTTGGTGGAAGGTGCAGGAGAGTTATGTGATGGTGCATCGTCTGACTGCTGCTTCTCCTCAGAGGTTGACTGCTGTCCCCCTTCTGACACCGACCCACATGAGAGAACACAAACATGTGTATGTTAGGCTGTGCAGATTTCGTCATGCCAACCATACATGATGTGCATCTCCAGAAATGTGCTGTATGTCGTTTGAAGGCAATCCTCACTTTCTTGCGCAGAGACTCCAGTCTCACCATTCGCTATTACGCAGCTGCCCTGGGTTCCCACTAATTCCAGTGCCTCTTCCTCAGATGTCGAGAGAGGCCGGATGCCAGGAATTCCTCTGCCAGTCTGTAAGGTCTGCCTGGAGTTATGGGCCCCCTTGGCCTGTGAGTGGAAAGAGGGGGATAGTCACACTTTGCAGAAAGATCAATATGAGAGTTCTGCTCGTGGCAGCCCCTCAGCCCCTACTCGGGTATCACATATAGCTCATGTTCCCGACTGCTCTCAGGGGAGTTAATGGGGGTGAGCTGTGAAAGGAGGTGGCCTGTGGCCAAGATGCATCCATGCATCTGTCAAGATGATGTGATGCTTAACCCCCTCTGCTAGCGCATTTGTGGTGCCTCCCTCCTTATATCCCACTTGCTCCTGCGTAGCATTCCCTAAAAAGGAGAGAGATATGGAACACTCACCTTGGCAGAATGAAAGACATCATTGACCCTCTTGAACACTAGACCCATGTTCAGGGGGTTACCCCACTGCTGAGCTCCCCTTCGATCTGCTCTGGAGTCATCTGACGACAAATTGGGTGCCTCAAAGCCTGCCCCTGTCGCGTGATTGGCCAGGCCCCGCACCTCCATTATTATAATTGACCTCCCGCCATGTGATTGCGGTGGGCTGGCCATTTACGTGACGAGCGACAATGATGCCCACTTCGGGTCTGCTGCTGGGACCCACAAAGGGTTCATTAAATTCAGCCAATCATGTGCACAATGTTACCGTAACACCGTCTTTGTTTGATAGTTCTAAATCACATCTTTCATTTCCCACCTGTAGGATGTAGTACAATAGGATGACAAAGACTCCTCAAAGGAGGTCACTCACTCAGGACGCAACATCACAGGACTCATGCAGACCGTCCACCAGCTCAAATAAACACACCTCAGTGGGACCGACATGGCAGGTAGTTCGGTTGTCACATGGTGTCTCACATATCACAAGTTGGAGACAGGGTCATGGAGGGAGCGACCCCATTCGAGGGCATAGGACAATCCAAACTCTGCCCAGCTGTTTGCAGATGCTGAACCTCAGCGGAAGTTGAGGAAGAGGATAATTCTGGAGCAGCAGCAAAAATGTGTGAGGTGTTGTGAACCATCCCAGCTGCAGTGAGCACTCTTGGAGAGAGACTGGAGGAGTCCTCTTTAGCATGAGTGTCATGATGTTGTAGGCCTTTGAGATGATACCCATATTACTGGAAAAAGTGGCCTCGTGCAATAAGCATCAGACGCAGCAGTCAAACAAGTCCATGCTGGCCCTGACCAATGATTTACACACTCTGACTGCCACCTTAAACCAGATTGATGAAAACCTAGCCTTGGTCCTTCAGTGCCTCACTGATGTACACCAAAATGCTCTCCAGCTCATTGCTAGCAGGAAGTGCGGGAGGACCATGAGAGGGAAAATGGAGAAAGTGGACATGCAAGTGGGGACTCCGTCCAAAGCACTTTCACTTCTCACCTGTTGTCCACCCCTCAGTCAGTGCCCCACATGCTGCCTCTTGTCCCAATGGTGAAGTCTGCCCCAGCACTGCTGCAGGTGGGACGGTCTTTAACAGGGTCCTCGCAGGCTCCAAAACGCAGAGGATGTCGGCCAAGGGTATCTGAGCAGTCAGAGTAAGGACATGTGCAGCCTGCCTCCAGCTCTGCTGAAGCCACAGGGGTTGCATCACGTAAGAGTTGTAGAAAAAGGATGATTTGTAGTTGAACAGTGGTAAACACATGGTTTAACACAATGCTAGATTGTTAAATTTCTGTTTAATTTTTCTGTCAGATTAAAATGATTTGTTTGCACCGTATTGCCGTTTTTCCCAATTTTTGCTTCTGCCTGGCAAGTGGCCTTTTCATTGTGATGAATGGTAATAGAAGTGTTAAAAATGAACAATGGGTGTCTGTGACAGGGAAGCTTTACTGATTGTGCAACTGCGTGTGTTGGGGGATGGGAGGCCAAGTGGGTTCAGAATTTGGCTGCCAGATGATGCACTGCTTCATTCTAACTGAACCATGCCAAAATTAGGCCATCTCGGACAGCTGCTACTGGTGCCCTCACCACATCAGGTTCTTTCTCGTCCTCCTGTTCCTCATGTTGCTCCTTTTCTGAAGAAGCAGTGAGTTCAGCACCATCTTCCTCCTGGAGCTCCAGTCTTCATTGCTGCACATGACAATCATCCTCCATACAGATCTAGCCAGGCATCTAGAGCTCAACAGCAGCATTCCGATTGCTTGCTCGATGACAGCTCTTATGGTCAGGTGGTGTTGATTGTATCTCTCCTGGACATCGCTACCTGGGCCCCTAATGGGGGTCATAGGCTCAGTCTTCAGTGACCCTTCTTTCCAAGGAGCCGGATGCTAAATCTACTTTGAGCTATGAAGAGTTCAGGAGGGTTGACTGGCACAGGACGAAAGCATCATGGCAGCTCCCTGGGAATCTTGCACAAATTGCATGATGATCTTTTTGTTGTTGCACATGAGCTGCACATTGATGGAGTGAAAACCCTTGTGGTTGATGAAGATTCTGGGGTGATCTGGGGGCATCGTGATTGCCACATGTGTGCAGTCGATGACTCTCTGGACCTGTGGGGAGTCAGACAGAGCCGCACAACCGAGTGCCCGCTAGTTCTGACTGGCCTCATTGGTCACAAAATGCACTTAATTCCTGGCCCTGGCAAACATGGCATCTGCCACCTGTGGGATGCATTGTGGGCAGCAGATTGTGAGATGCTGCAAATGTCTCCTGCTGATCCCTAGAAGGGGCCAGAGACAAAGAAATTAAGGCTGTTGGTGACATTGACAGCCACTGGCAATATGTGCCCACCTGGTCCACTTGGCAGCAGGTCTTCTTCTAGGAGGCTGCAAATGTCAGCAACCAATTGACACAATACCCTGAGCCTCCTGAAGCACAGATGCTCGGACATGTCCAGGAAGCTGATTCTCTGCCTATAAACCCTGTGTTGGAGGTATCGCTTCCTGCAAGCTGCACGTCTGAGCTCATCTCCTCTGCCCTGTGGAGTGGCAGATCAGTGAGGAGAAGGCAGCTGCTGCTCCTGCTAGTCCTGTTGTTGCTGCTTATCTTTATCCTCATCTGAGGACTAAGATAAAGTTGCATAAGCAGCACCCGTGCTAAACTGATACTTGACAGATGGAAAGTGTGGATCAGATACACTAAACTCCAAGGTAGTAGAAATGGCCTCTAAAGTAATGGAAATCACTTCCAAAGCACTGAGAGCACAACCTCAGCCTTTTACTTAGGAAAGGAAACAGGTGTGAGGTCTGAGTACGTTTCGGATTTTTTTGCCTGCCATTTGTTCAGCCCCCTCAGTTCTCGCTGTCCTCTAGCCTTGCTTTCACTGACAAGTTCCAGGAAGCCCGGAAAACCCGTGCACTGAGTTAAATTCAAAAAGTCCTGTTAAAACAGCTGCTAATTTAACATATTTAAATTGGCAACTCGCCTCTCCTGAGGAGTTTCCTCATATGGAGTCGAACACGCTGTTGTTATAAACAGAAGTTGGTGGATTGTTGCTGGCTTACTGATGTGTTGTCAATTTCATCCCTTTTAACCAGCCGCCCGCTCCCAAACCCACTCACTTTGTTAGGTTAAAATTTCCTCCAATTTTCTGACAAATTCCGTAAGGAACTGATTTTGTTGCAGTATGGTTTGGGATCCCTTACTTGTTGTTTAAATTTAATCACAAGAAGTAAGCCAGAGGCAGTTTGCCAGCTTCTCCATCCTGCCTTCTGAGGGTGAATGAGTTTATTTACGTCAATGCACAGAATGGAAATTTACTACTGGAAATGAAGCAGTGGAGATGGGGAACAAATTCCACTTCCTACAAAGTGTGAACCTTAACCTATTTTATTGCATTTTTACTTAAAAGCCATAATGCTATTTTAAATGGATCAGGCAAATTATAGCAACAATATTAGATTAAGTTAGATCCCTGCCATATAAGAGTATGGAATTAAAACCAATCAATCTCAGGATGCTGATCCCTCATTTAAGGAAAGTTCTAACTTTCTACAAACTCTGAGATTATTTTATGAAATTATTTACTTTTATTGCTCTGAGGGTTATATTTACATTCAGTAGTATCTTGTCCCTAGTGTTACTCACAATACATTACGACAATAAAACTATGTAGCTGATTTCAATTTCCTAATTTCCTTTTATGTTGTGATTGCTGAGCACCATTTGGTTCAGATATGAAAAAGAACCAGAATAGGTTTTACCAATTCAACAAGGCAAGATGTTTTGATATTTTATAGAAAGTGCAGCTTTTGTTTGCTGAAATTCATTATATTTATTTATTTTTAAAGCTTTGTTAGCTGAATGTATTTTGCAATAAATCTAGGCTGACATTCTAGTGCAGTACTGAGGGAGTGCTACACTGTTGGAGGTGCTGTCTTACCAATGAAATATTCAACTGAAGCCCCATTTGCCTGCTCAGGTGGTTGTAAAAGATCCCGTGGCACTATTCACAGAAGAGCAAGGTGTTCTCTCTTGTGTCCAGGCCAATATTTATTCCTCAATCACTACCTAAAAAAGAGATGATCAGGTCTTTTATCTAATTGCTGTTTGAGGGTCTGTGCTGTGTGTAAATTGGCTGCTGTGCTCCTATATTTCAACAGTGACTACCCTTCAAAAGTACTTCATTGGTCTTAAAGCACTTTGGGATGTCCTGCGGTTGTGAAGGGTACTATATAAATGCAAGTCTTTATTTTTCTATCTTGACCAAGACAGGCACATAGGGGTGCATAAGGTTGAATAGTTCAGTTTTGTACGCATTATTGGATGTGTTGTTGGCTTAAGTTGTTATGGAAAGGTTTTGTGTTGGTGGCTTTTGTTTCAGGACCTGTGATGGTACCTAGTAGTTGGATTGAAAGGTGGAGAATTGTAGAGCAATGGTGATGGTGGGATGAGGTCTTCCGGATTCAGATTCTCAGTAGCCGCTCATGGACAGCCCTTCCAGAAGGAAGGGATCTGGATGCCTCCTTCCTGCCTCCTCTTCATTCTCCTCCTCCCAAGGTGGCCTCTGACTGCTGACTGGCAAGGGCTGTGCCCCCATGATAGTGAGGTTGTGGAGTTCACAGCTGACCACCACGAATTTGAACACCCACTCTGGTGAGTACTGGTGGGCTCCCCCCCCACCCCCGAGTGTTCCAGGCAGCAATCCGTTGCTTCAGGATGCCAACAGTTTGCTTCACGATGTTCCTTGTGGCTGCACGGCTTTTACTATAGGCATGTTGTCTTTGTGTGGTCAAGTGACAGAGGAGAGGCATGAGCCAAGTGTATAAAGGGTATCCCTTGTCTCCAAGCAGCCATCCTTTGGTTTGTCGTGGTGGCCCAAAGACGGTGGACTGACTGCCTCAGGATGAAGGCGTGGTGACTGCTTCCAGGATAACGGGCACTCACCGACATGATGTTCTGTGCATGATCACACATCAGCTGCATGTTGATGGAGTGATAGTTCATGTCTATCGAAATATGGCACCTGCAGAGCCTTCTGCAGTCGATGGTTCTCTGAACCATTGGGAATCCCATTACCTTGGCAAAGCCACATACCATCTCCTTCTGCTTCTTGCTGGTTAGAGTGAAGACTAGGAGGTCCCCTCTCCTGTTGTACAGGGTCTCTGTCACCTCCCTGATGCAAACATGGATGGCAAGCTGGGAAATGTTGGCTATGCCGCATGCTCCAGCTTGGAAAGATCTGCTTATATAGAAGCGGAAAGCGACGGTGACCTCGAAGCCCCCTGGCACCAATGTCCTCATCCTGCTGTATGGCTGTAGGTCCTGTTGAAGAATTTGACAGAGTTCATTGACCACTTCCTTGCTGAATCATGGGCACCGCAGATATTGCTCCTGGCTGAGGTGGAGGTAGGAGAAGTGTTCCCTGAATACAAAAGTACTGGAAATACTCAGCAGGTCTGGCAACATCCACTGAGAGAGAAGCAAAGTTAACGTTTCAGGTATGTGACCTTTCATCAGAACTAGCAAAGGTTAGGAAAGAATTAGGTTTTAAGCAAGTGAAGGGGAGGGGAGTGGGGGAGAGAACAAAGGGGAAGGTGTGTGATAGGGCAGAGGGCAGGAGAGATTAAATAACAAAGCTGTCCTGGGACAAAGGCAAAGAGTGTGTTAATGGTTGTGGTGAATAATGAATTCACATCTTTCCTAAAGTGTGGCACCCAGAACTGGACACAATTCTCCAGTTGAGGCTGAACCAGTCTTTTATACACGTTTAACATAACTTCCTTGTTTTTGTACTTGATGCCCCTATTAATAAAGCCTAGGATTCTGTATGCTTTATTAATTGCACTCTCAACCTGTCCTGCCACCTTGAATGTTTTATATACGTATACATCCGGGTCCCTCTGCTCCGCCACCCCCTTTTAGAATTGTACCCTTTATTTTATATTGTCTCTCCACATTCTTCATATCGAAGTGGATCACTTTGCACTTCTCTGCATTAAATTTCAGCTCAGAGTGATTATGAGAGGGCGTTAACTGGACCTGCCCATTCCAAATTTGCAGACCGTGCATCAAATCACCCTTAGAGACTGTAAAATGTCACAACCTACCCACCCTGCATGTTTCCAGCGCAGAAACAGCACACCTACATTAGCGTGTGGTTCTGGCTTCTGTTGCGCCAGCTCCAGCAGCGTTACGGAGCCGAATTTTGCCACCAGAAAGTTTAACTTGTTCCTCCTCAGCAGCCGCCAATTAGCAGATCCTCCTGAAGCATGAGTTATCTGGTGATTCTAGGTGTCAAGAAGTGGAGGACAGCAAGTGAGATTCAAAGATTGGATTCTGTCCAGGAACTGGGGTGAATGGGTTTGCTTACACTTACCAAGCTTGGCCACGCTGAATAACATTTCACTGCTGTAAACAATGATGCAGAGATTAGGTGCGAAGTCTCATTTCCTGGATTTCAGTGAAACACACATGAAAATAAAATAAGTTGGCCACAATGCGATTTATCGGGTTTCGGTAATATAATTTGTACCATTACAATTCAATTACAGAAACATCTCCATTTTGTGTTTAAAAGCAAGTTTTTTAATGGATCTTTATCTAATAAATACAATTTACAGAAGATGTGCTGGCAATTATTTCAGGCTATTCTTTCAATTTTGATATTCTCCAAACTATGAATTTAAAGTGTTTCAGGTGCTGGCAATGAGATATGTTTACCGAATTATTTGCCAGGATTTTGCATTAAGAAGAACGGTGAGCTGTACAGCACTCATCTTTATTAGGGAGTAAATCAGGCAACAACTTTCAGAGTCCACACATGTGCAGTTAAACACAGAAATGCAGAAGTTGCTGTCCAGTTTGCCCTGTTCCTCCACAACCTGCGCTCCACCGATACCTCGCCAACAGACTCAAGCATTGAAATCCATGTAGGGGCATGAAATCACTGTACTTACTCACTAGTTACCCACTAAAAATTAGGGCAGGTGCATTCAGGTTTAAGTGAATTTTTAATGGCATGATAAGTCTTAATTACTGCCAAACAACCTCTTTGGCTCTGAAAATTCAATTTTTGCATTGCTGCTCAAAAGCCCGCAAGAAGTTTATCTATCTGTATGCTATTTGTAAGTGTAATAAACGATGAGCATGAGTCCTTCACCATTGACTGCATAATCCAGGCTATATTTTATGTAAGCTTTGGTTTAAGCCTGCTACAAGGTCCAGATCCCTACTTTTTGATCTAATTGTCAGTTGCACTCTTCGCTTGGGCTTAGGGTTGTCAACTCTGGTTGGCGGCATTCCTGGAGGTTTGACCATGTGACCTCTGACCATGTGACATCTGACTACATGGTCAAGTGGCAGCCAATCACCTAACATCCAACCATATGATGCGTGACCACATAACATCCAATCACATGACATATGATCATGTGACATCTGCAAAAGCTATTTCACACTAGCAGTTGTTCAATAAATTCCACGAACCAGAAGGCAGGCAAAGAAGGGAAACTGAGGACAGGAAGAAGGAAAACCAAAGGTAGGGAGGTGGGGGTGAGATTCATAGAAGGGAAACCAGATGTGGAAGCTGATTCCACCAATAACTACTAGTAATCAGCTGAAATTGCACAAATAACTAATAATAAAATTGGTAACTCTCAGATTTCCTCTTAGATAACAGTAATACTATAACCCACTGAAAATCTATATGTAACTGTGTAGTAACAGCTGTATTGCCCTGTTATCTTACCTGCAACTAGTAGTAATCCTATAACCCACTGACAATCACCCTGAAACTACAGTCAGAATCACCCTGCAAAGCAAAATATGCAGTCAGGCTCCCAGACCATGCCACTTTTAATAGGCCCTGTGTCTCTTCCCATCTCCTTGGACTCTGGTTTGGATCCCGGTTCTTTGCAAAGGTGAAAACTCTGAACTGAAACTTGAACTTCATACATCAAAAACCATCCAGCATTGAACAAAATTGAGATCACACAAAGGGCAGAAAGCTCAATGTCTAGGGCACTTCATACAGGAAACATCATCCTGAACTCAGCACCAACATTTCTCAACCACTCCCTGGGCTCGGTCTCAATAAAGGAGAGCATTCATAGAATAATAGAAATTGAAGCACAGAAGGAGGACATTCAGTCCGCGGCATTGATGTTGGCTCTCTCTCCTATAACTTCATTCCTCATATCCATTTATATTCCTCTTCAAAAATTTATCGTGTCCCTTTTAAATGATATTCTAGACTCTACCTCAATAGCCACTTCTGAAGCATCTCATGGTGTAATAGCCCTCAGTTCAAGAACCTCCCTTCTCTCTTCCTTTTTGGTTCTTTCAGTTGGCATCGTCGGCCTTCATCCCCTTTGGTCCCCATTTGTTCACCAGTGGAATCAATCTGTCCATATTTACCCACAGTAAAGTCTTCAGGTTTCACTCACCCATTTACTGGATGCTCCTGTCATGATGCTGCTCCTGCGCACTACGTTGTTGCTGCGTCTGCTCCACGCTCTGCAGAAAATGCTGATCACCATGTATAACCTAGACCCCTTATACACCACCCCCCAACACTGCCCAAATCCCAACCCCCCCGACACCCAGTACCTCTCTCTCCCTTGACCTCCATTCCCCAGTCTCCCTCTCTCCCCATACTTCAATTCTCCCTCTCCCCCTCAAATCCCCATCCCCACTCTTTTTCCTCATCCCTAACCCTATTTCCATCTCTCACTCTCCCACTCTCCCACCCTCATTCACGAGTCTCCCTCCCTCCCCCATTCTCCCTCTCCCCATTCCCTAGTCACCCTTTCTCCCTGACCTCCATCCCCAGTCTCTGCCGTCTTCCATTCTCCAATCTTTCTCTCTACTCTACCGCCATTCGTCCTCTTCACTCTCGAGCCTCCTTGACTCCCCCTGCTGCAGGAAATTTAAAACGCGAAGGTCATCTGGTGCTTGGGAGATCCACACCCCATTCTGGCAGGGTTGGTAACTCTAATTTTTATAATAACCTGACTGCAGAACTAAAGGTTTGTCTGAGTTGAGTATGTGTGTTGGGGGAGGGGGTTTGTGTCCTTGAAGCTGGTTGAATCTAACCCTAATTTTCGATAGGTGAATTGGTTCAAAATGCTTTTTCTGAGAAGTCTTTGCACAATTCACCAGCCCCTCCCCCTCTTACTGCCACTACTCTTTGTTGATACATGATACCCTGTACATATGTAGTTGCTTTCTTTCCTTCCTTCCACTCCCCCTTCTTGGCTGCACTGGTTCATTTTCACAGAGGTAGCTTGCAGAAGAACAAGAACAATCAATATAGATTCCAGCTGTATAGCGGAACTGTAATCTTATTTACAAAATGTAATATTTTCATGATTTGAAAGAAAATATCAGTAATTTACTCTTTTCTGAGTCTAGGCGCATATCGTTCTGGGGCACATGCTTATAAACGTCAATAAAATTGTAACTTTATTGTTTACAATCTTGTTTTTCAATTGCCTGAATTCTAAGCAAAATTGCAACAGGCTAAAAATTGGAGAAATGTATCTGTAGTTACAAAGTAAAGTAGCATAGCAAAATGGGTTTCCTGGCTAATTGAGTCAACACACTGTATGATACTGAGCCATGTAGTCAGAATGGTCCCAATTTGGAGACTTCAGATTCTGCAGAGTTAGCCAATTTTAGCTAAGGTGACATTGGGGTTATAGGCTTATCTCAATATATCCAAGCCAAGTGTGGAAGAAGGGGATGTGAGGGCTGAGCAGAGTTTAGGTTCCTGACTGATAATGTGACCTCTGCTAAAAAGTACAAGCATATAGGCAAAAGGTGAGGAAACGATCGGAATTGACAGCAACAGATTCATAATTGAATTTTTTTTATTCGTTCATGTGATGTGGGCATGTGATGGGCACTTATTGCCTATCCCTAATTGCTCTTGAGAAGGTGGTGGTGAGCTGCCTTCTTGAACCGCTGCAGTCCATGTGGGGCAGGTACACCAACAGTGAAGGAATGGCCATATAGATCCAAGTTGGAGGGGAACTTGCAAGTGGTGGTGTTCCCATGTATCTGCTGCCCTTGTCCTCTAGCTGGTAGAGGTCGCGGGTTTGGAATGTGCTGTCTAAGGAGCCTTGGTGCGTTGCTGCAGTGCATCTTGTAGATGGTACACACTGCTGTCACTTTGCGTGGAGGGAGTGAATGTTTGTGGATGGGGTACCAATCAAGCGGGTTGCTTTGTCCTGGATGATGTCAAGCTTCTTGAGTGTTGTTGGAGTTGCACCCATCCAAGCAAGTGAGAGTATTCCATCACACACCTGACTTGTGCCTTGTGGACAGGCATTGGGGAGTCAGGAGGTGAGCTACTCACCTCAGGGTTCCTAGCCTCTGACCTGTTCTTGTAGCCATGGTATTTATATGGTTACTCCAGTTCACTTTCTGGTCAATTGTAATCCCCAGGATGTTGATAATGGGGCATTCAGTGATCATAATGCCATTGAATGTCAAGGGGACATGGTTAGATTTTCTCTTGTTGGAGATGGTCATTGCCTGGCAGTTGTGTGGTGCCAACATTATTTGCCACTTATCAGCCCAAGCCTGGATAGCGTCCAGGTCTTGCTGTATTTCCACACGGACTGCTTCAGTATCTGAGGAGTTGTGAATGGTGCTGAACATTGTGCAATCATCAGCGAACATCCCCACTTCTGACCTTATGATTGGAGGGAAGGTCATTGATGAAGCAACTGAAGATGGTTGGGCCTTGGACACTACCCTGAGGAACTCCTGCAGTGATGTCCTGGAGCTGAGATGATTGACCTCCAACAACCACAACCATCTTCCTTGCTAATCACTTGCTAATATCCACTGCCTAGCACCACCAATGAAAAATAGTCACTCCAATGAGGTACCAGAAGGAACAGAAGAGATGTCATCCAACATAGGATTACAATGAATTCTACAGCATAGAAACTAATAACTCCACCTAACTGATCCGTGCTGGTCTTCATGCTCCACAAAAGCTCCTCCCAACTTACTTCATCTCACCCTATCAATATTTCCTTCTATTCCTTTCTCCCTCATGTACTTATCTAGCTTCCCCTTAAGTGCATCTATGCTAATTGCCTTTAACACTCTATGTGGTATAGCATTTGACATTCACACCACGCTTGCATTTATTCGTGACTATGTTATATTTATGGACCCTAGTTTTGGATTCCCCCACAAGTAGGAACATCTTCTCTAAATCTACTCGATTAGATTGTTTTTGGGGAATGGACAAGAAAATAGGGAAAACCTGAGAGGGAGTGGGAGATGGTCATGACTATAATGGAAGTATAATCCTGATCAAAATTTCACAGGGTTTTTTCAGTATCTGGAGATGCCAGGACTGGGACATTGAAGGTTTTTGATTACAAGAAATTAAATAGCTCAGTTAGTTAAGTGAGAAATTTGGGGCTAGAAAGTCTAGGGGTTGAATCCAGTGACTCCAATCGGCGAATGCACCCATGTATATATCATGTAATTCAGAATTGGGTTTGATGGTGATGGTTGAATAGTCCATCAACACTCTATCCAGCAGGAGCAGATTGGAGAAACATTAAGATACAGCCATAATTTTGATTGTGTAACTCAAAATAGAACAAAATGGAGCCGCACGTCCTCATTGCTTCACCTAGGGAATGCTCAGCCCCCATGTGCCATGATGAGGGTGAAGACCTGTTACATCAGGTCTTTGGCCTCATTATGGGATTTACTGAGGCTTCTCCAAATGGACATACTTGGGCCTGTGCCTGCATTAGCTCCCAAAGAGGAATACTTAAAAGATGAGGGGTGCCAATAGGAAACTGGGATTACAGTCAGCGTCTCATCTGGAAAACTCCACTGGCATAGACTGAACGAAAGAAAGAACCTGCATTCACATAGCACCTTTCATCACCTCAGGATTTCCCAAAGCACTTCAGTTTAATATCTGATCTGAAAGACAGCATTCGTGACAGTGTAACACTCCCTCAGTACTACTGAGGATGTTAGCCTCAATAATAGGGGCGGCACAGTGGCGCAGTGGTTAGCACTGCAGCCTCACAGCTCCAGCGACCCAGGTTCAATTCTGGGTACTGCCTGTGTGGAGTTTGCAAGTTCTCCCTGTGTCTGCGTGGGTTTTCTCCGGGTGCTCCGGTTTCCTCCCACAAGCCAAAAGACTTGCAGGTTGGTAGGTAAATTGGCCATTAGAAATTGCCACTAGTATAGGTAGGTGGTAGGGAAATATCAGGACAGGTGGGGATGTTTGGTAGGAATATGGGATTAGTGTAGGATTAGTATAAATGGGTGGTTGATGGTCGGCACAGACTCGGTGGGCCGAAGGGCCTGTTTCAGTGCTGTATCTCTAAACTAAACTAAATAGGTCTGGTGTCTAGAGTGGGTCTTCAAACCCACAACCTTTGTACACAGAGTGGGAGAGTGTTACCCACTGGCTGACACAAGAAATGGGCTCGTTTCTGTTGTGCTACATTCCATGATTTTCAATTTACAGAGATAAATTGTTTAAAGTGGGGGTGCTACCAACTGAAGCTAACTTTTATATTGGCGAGAGAGACTGTCCAATATGGATAGCTAAATTCTCCGCCTCTACCAGAACAACAGATATCCAGCTATTAAGATTCAGAGCCTCTGTGGGCTCAATGAAGATTCCTGGTTGTATGTGGGACCTGGGTATTCACTGGCGGCCTGCCTTCTGGGATGGGGGCTGGGCAAATCCCCTTGTTGGCGCGCGGATACTACGTGACCGACCTTCAGATTTGCCCGCAGTCCCAGTACAGTACGTGCAACGTGGACGTGCTGAACGTGGCTCAGGCTCTGAATAAAAAGCCAAGGCGAGTTCTCCAACCTCCAACACTACTCACTATATTGTGCGATAGTGTCTGGACGGGAGTGTATGAGCTCAATCCAAGCCTGTGGAATACTCCAACTTTCAATCAACTATTATAAAGAAGAAATCGAGGTAAGGATATTATTTCAAATAGGTCCGAGATGGTCGTTTGCAAACTGGGCAGATACAGCTTGCACGTTGAGGCATCGTAGTATTTTTTTAATAACTCATCTGTTGCAGTAACAGGCTGTGTTCTTTTGGTAATGACACAAAACATCTTTTAATATAATAGTATAGTATATATACATAAACTGCTGCAGTGGTTTTTAGTCTATTAGTGAATACACACGGTGGCAATTCTAGCGAATATATTGAAATTGCTGTACCGCTTGTTCCTTAATTTATAAATTATAATTTTTGAATTTTAGGTTGGAACCGAGATGGAAACCGTGAAAGAGTTGATCCCTTTCGCCAAGGAAATGCTGAGCCAAAAACCCAACAGGAAGATGGTGAAGCTTTATGTGGTGGGTTCAGTGCTGGCTTTCTTTGGGGTGGTTATTGGACTGGTGGAGACGGTGTGTAACCCTTTCGCGGCCGTTGAGAACGAGGAGCAGCCGCTGCAAGACAAACTTCGCAGCAAACTAAGCAAAGGGCAGAAAAAGCTGCAAGAAGAGGGAAAGCGGATAGTGAGGAACGGCTCGTACAGGAAACATGCATCCTGAAGTGGGCTGGGGGCGAGTGGGACTGGGCTGCAAAGCAGCCATGTTTGACTAAGATCAATGATTTACTGGAAACTCAAAAGTGGGATTTTCGGTAATGAGCTTCTTGAACCAGCAATTTGCTGCCGTGCAGCAGTATTATATGTTTATACCGTTCTGGTATCCTGTGAATACGTTTTTTTAATACTGTTGTATTTCATATATGCATTTCTGCATTTAATAAAATGCATTTTTAATCAAATATAAACACATTTGGCCTGCCTGTCTAATTGTTTAAAGTAAGTCTTTGTGGTTAGTCCTAGAAAAGCTGGGCAACAAATACTGATAGAATGATATAAATTTTGGTATAGTAAGAGAGCCGTCAGTCCCTCGTCTGTTGCCAGGTCCTTCTGTCTACTTCAATCGTGCTTTGCTGCCCTTCCCCAGTACCCTTCAATACGATTTTTAACAAGTATCAAGTTATTTGTGCAGCAAAACGAATTTCGAGTTACAATATCAAAGGAAAAATAGAAACAAAATGGAAAAGGATTATTATTTCTCAGGAGCTGATGTTCTGCGGCTATAACCTTTCCCCACTCTGCTGTACTTATCACAATGATTCCAGTTTAAAATTTTGCAGGCAATTTTGAAACAATGTCAATTTCTAACCATGATCTACAATGCACTGTGCAGAAGTCTTTTGAATCATGTTTATTATAAGAATATTCAAAACTATAACAAGAAAGAAAGAATTTGCATTTATATAGGGCTTTTCACGACCTCAAAGCTTAATTAAGTGCTATTGATGTGTTCTCAATGTTGTAGGGAAACACGGCAGCTAATGTGAACATAGCAAGGCTCCACAAATAGCAATGTGATAATGACTAGATAATCTATTTTGGGTGTTGGTTGAGGGATTAATATTGGCCAAGACACTGGGGAGAACTTCCCTGGTCATCAAAATAGTGCCATGGAATCTTTTACATCCACCAAAGAGGGCAGACGGGGCTTCAGATTAACATCTCATCTGGAAGACGAATAACTAGCTTTTACACAGGACGTTTAATGTCGAAAACTTCTCAAAATGCTTTACATACAAAGAAGAAAATAGATAAAATGAGTTACTGCCAATCCATAATGTGAGAGAAGAGATGACCGAAAGCTCGTGAAAAAGATGCGCTCTGAGAAAATGTTAAATGTAGAAATATGACAAAGTGGAAGGGTTTATCTTAGGTGTTCCTGAAAGTAGGGCTGAATTTTTTGAAAGCTGTGCTGTCAACATTGTGCTAAAGGGAGGGGGGAGTGCATGAAATGTGAGAGCTGAAGGACTGAGAGTTTCACGAGGGTATGTATGACTGGCAGAGATTGCAAAGTTAAGTGAGGGCATGGAGTGGTTTAAAGAAGAAAGCAAGGATTTGAAATTGAATATTGTGGGAGTTAGAGTAGCTCAGTATGAGAGTGCTAGATGAGCAGGATGTAGTACAGAACAGGATATCGGTTGCTTTTATTGCCATTATAACCATCGAAAAGTTACGGCACTGAAGGAGACCATTCACTCTATTAAGGTAAAGCTATCTCAAATTTCCTTCTATCAAGTACATAGTGTCTGCAACGGCTGAAAAAACTAGCCTCCCAATCTAATCCCACCTTCCAGAATCTGGTCTGTAGTCTTGCAGGTTACAGCACTTCAGTTGTATGTCCAGGTACTTTTTAAGGAAAAGGCCATTGTAAGGAATCTTTTAGAATGCAATATTTTAATCACTCTGACAAATATTCTATCCAGATGATGAAATAGTGCAGAGGGCACTTTTGACTGCATTAGTTCAGATATTTTTAAAGTTAATATGGACATTTATGCATCAACTGCACAGTTGACCATGTCAAATCCTCAAGGAGAGTTGCTCTACTTAGAATTGCAAGGCACCCACAGAAGAGCAGTCCAGGTAGCATACGGGGGGGGGGGGGGGGGGGAACACAGTAAGTGTCAATGTATTGTCATCAGTTTAGAGCATCTGGTTTACCAGCCTCAGAAAATCTATCAAGGTAAAGCTATCTCTCATTTCCCTCTATCAAATACATAGACAAAGTATGCTTGCCGCATGGTTTCCTTTCAACCTGTTACATCTTGACTGAGGTGTACAAACAACCACAACTTACATTTAAATCCAGCACAAACGTGACACCAAAGCACATAAGTAGCTATTAGGGCAGATGACCAAAAGCTCGGTCAAAGAGGTAGATTTTAAGGAGCATCTTAAAGGGGAAGAGAGAGCTAGAGAGTCAGACTGGTCTAGGGAGGGAATTCCAGAGCTTTGGGTGCGTCAGATGGAAGGAGCACTGCCAATGGTGGTGTGTTTAAAATAGGGGCTACTCAAGAAGCCAAAATTGGAGAAGCATAGAGATGTCAGAGGATTGCAGGGTTTGAGGAGGTTACAGAGATAGGAGAGGGTGAGGCCATGGAAGGATTTGAAAACAAGGATGAGAATTTTAAAATTGAGGTGTTGCAGGACCATTGGGGCAATGGGTGAATGAGACTTGGTGCAAGTTAGGATCCGGGCAGCAGCATTTTGGATGAGGTGAAGTTTATGGAGGATGGAAGATGGGAGGCCAGCCAGGAGAGCATTGCAACAGTCAAGTCTAGAGGTATCAAAGGCATGGATGAGGATTTCAGCAGCAGATGAGTTGAGGTAGGGGTGGAGTTAGGCCATGTTACTGAAGTGGAAGTAAATGGTGCGATGCTGCAGATATGTGGTCAGAAACTCATCTCTGGGTCAAATATGACACCAAGGTTGTGAACTGTCTGTTTTAGCCTCAGACAGTTGCCAATGAGAGGGATGGTGTTGGTGGCTGGGGAATGGAGTTTATGATGAGGACTGAGGACAGTGGCTTTGGTCTTCCAAATATTTAGCTAGAGGAAATTTCTGCTCACCTAGTACTAGCTGTCGCACAAACAGTGTGCCAAATTAAAGACAGTAGAGGGGTTGAGAAGGGGAGGTCGTGTCTTACTTAGTTGATTGAGCTTTTTGAGGAAGTGACAAAGATGATTGATGAAGGAAGGGCAGTGGATGTTATCTATATGGACTTCAGTAAAGCCTTTGACAAGGTCCCTCATGGCAGACTGGTACAAAAGGTGAAGTCACACGGGATCAGAGGTGAGCTGGCAAGATGGATACAGCACTGGCTTGGTCATAGAAGACAGAGGGTATCAGTGGAAGGGTGTTTTTCTGAATGGAGGGATGTGACTAGTGGTGTTCCGCAGGGATCAGTGCTGGGACCTTTGTTGTTTGTAGTATATATAAATGATTTGGAGGAAAATGTAGCTGGTCTGATTAGTAAGTTTGCGGACAACACAAAGGTTGGAGGAGTTGCGGATAGTGATGAGGATTGTCAGAGGATACAGCAGGATACAGATCGGTTGGAGACTTGGGCGGAGAAATGGCAGATGGAATTTAATCCAGACGAATGTGAGGTAATGCATTTTGGAAGGTCTAATGCAGAGGGGAGGTGAGTGCCTGGAACTTGCTGCCGGGGGAGGTGGTGGAAGCAGGTACGATAATGACGTTTAAGAGGCATCTTGACAAATACATGAATAGGATGGGAATAGAGGGATACGGTCCCCGGAAATGCAGAAGGTTTTAGTTTAGGCAGGCATCAAGATCGGCGCAGGCATGGAGGGCCGAATGGCCTGTTCCTGTGCTGTACTGTTCTTTGTCTTTGAGAAAGGTGGTGCTGAGCTAGAGCTGGGTGTCATCAGTGTCCATGTGGAACCTGATGTGTTTTCAGATGATGTCGCTGAGGAGCAGCATATGGATGAGAAATAAGAGGGGGCCAAAGAAAGATCCTTGGGTGACAGCAGAGGTAACAGTGCGGGAGCAGGAAGAGAAGCCATTGCAGGTGATTCTTTATCCATGATTACAAAGATAAGAATGCGAACAGGTGAGTGCAGTCCCACCTAGCTGGATGATGGCAGAGGGTGTTGGAGGTGGATGGTGTGGACAACCATGTCAACGGCAGCAGACAGGTTGAGAAGGATGAGCAGGAATAGTTTACCTTTGTCACAGTTGCATAGAATGTTAGGGGGCGGAAGCCTGATTGGAGGGATTCAAGCATGGAATTCTGGGAAAGAGGGACATGGATTTTGGAGGTGACAGCATGTTCAAGGAATTTGGAGAGGAAAGGGAGGTTGGACATGGGGCAGTAGTTTGCAAGGACATTAGGGAGGTCAAGGGTTGTTTATTAGAAAGGGGTCATGGCAGTTTTGAAAGAGATAGAGACAGTACCTGAAGAGAGAGAGAACTGTTAACAATATCAGTTAACATGGAAGCCTGGAAGGGAAGTTGGGTGGTCAGCAGTTTTGAGGGAATAGGGTTGAGGGAGCAGGAGGTGGGTCTCATGGATAAGATGAGCTTGTAGAGAGCATAAGCGGAGATAGGAGAGAAACTAGGGAAGAATACGAGTTCAGGGATAGGGCAGGGGGGAACCTTAGAGGAAGTTTGGCCTAGTGGGCGAGGGAAGGGGAGGGCAGTGGCAGAGGCAGCTGATCGGATGTTCTCAATCTTAGCACCAAAGAAGCCCATGAGTCCTCATGCTTGTTGTTGGAGATGAGGTGGGAGAGACAGAGGGAAGGAGTTTAAGAAGATGGTTTACAGTAGAGAAAAGAAGCCAGGGGACTATCTTTACAATCCAGGACGGGAGAGTGAGCAGCTTTGGCAGATGAGAACAGGACCCAGTCGTGCTTTATGTAGTCCAACCAGATCTGGTAGTGAACGGCTAAACCAGTTGTACACCATATTCTGTTCAAGTCTGCATCCCTTGGACCTAAGGGAGCAGAGATGAGAGCTGTACTGAGCGAACGGCCAGGGTGAGAGACTATTGTTTTTAAAAGGCACTATGGCATCAAAGGTGGAGGTGAGAGTTGTGGTGAATGCAAGGTCAAAAGCTAGACAGGTGGGATTTTGAAAGTGCAATTGTAAGGTTATTGGGAAAGAGTTTTTTTTTACCAGGGCAGAGTTAGAAGTAGGGTTGGGAGGAGGAAGAGGCATGTAGGTGGAGAACGATACAAGGAAATGATCAGAAATGGTCTTATCTGATGCGCAGGCAGTTCCTCTGAAATAGAGAGGGCAGCAAATACATGGGAACACCACCACCTGCAAGTTCCCCTCCAAGTCACACACCATCCTGACTTGGAACTATATCGCCGTTCCTTCACTGTCGCTGGTTCAAAATCCTGGAACTCCCTTCCTAACAGCACTGTGGGTGTACCCACCCCACATGGACTGCAGCGGTTCAAGAAGGCAGCTCACCACCACCTTCTCAAGGGCAATTAGGGATGGGCAATAAATGCTGGCCTGGCCAGCGACGCCCACATCCCGTGAATGAATTTTTTAAAAAGTCAGTCCGATATCCAATGTAAAAACTACTATTGCAACAATGAAAAGTCCATCAAATCAATTTTAATTACTCACTGCTTGAGAGGACTGCCTGTTATCATCATTTACTGCGAGTAAACTGAGGTGAACATACACTCCCACTGAGAAAATTGGAATTGTTTTATCAGATAAATCCTCTTTGTTTGCACAAAAATCAGGGCTATAATAAAGATGAGAAGATTAGAGGAGAGTTGAGGAGCATTTTTACACCCAAAGGTTGATGGGGTCCTGAACGCACTACCTGAAAGGGTGGTAGAGGAAGAAACCCTATATCACATGTAAAGAACTCTTGGATTTGCACTTGAGGTGCCATAACCTAGGGCCATGGGCCAAAAGCTGGAAGGTGGGATTAGGCTGGATAGCTTTTAGTCAGCTGGCATAGACACGATGGGCTGAATGGTCTTCTGCTGTGGTGTAAATCTTACTATGTTTTTATTTTATGCATTTTGTAATAGTCTAAGAGGCTGGCTGGCAGTCTTTGTGTAGTTAGGAACACAGGAGCAGGAGTAGGCCAGTCAGCCCATTGAGCCTGCCCTGCCATTCAATATGATCGTGGCTGATCATCCACTTCAATGCCTTTTTCCCACATTATCTTCATTTCCCTTTATGTCATTCGTATTTAGAAATCTGTCAATCTCTACTTTAAACTGGGCGGCACAGTGGCGCAGTGGTTAGCACTGCAGCCTCACAGCTCCAGGGACCCGGGTTCGATTCTGGGTACTGCCTGTGCGGAGTTTGCAAGTTCTCCCTGTGTCTGCGTGGGTTTCCTCCGGGTGCTCCGGTTTCCTCCCACATGCCAAAGACTTGCAGGTTGATAGGTTAATTGGCAATTATAAATTGCCCCTAGTATAGGTAGGTGGTAGGGAAATATATAGGGACCGGTGGGGATGTTATTGGAATATGGGATTCGTGTAGGATTAGTATAAATGGGTGGTTGATGGTCGGCACAGACTCGGTGGGCCGAAGGGCCTGTTTCAGTGCTGTATCTCTAAACTAAACTAAACATACTCAATGACTGAGCTTCCACAGCCCTCTGTGGTAGAGAATTCCAAAGAAGCTGGAAGTGAGGATCCAGTGAAAGGTTTTCCCCACCTGATTTCCCGATATTTGCACATCCATTCCAATGGTACAGATTAACCAGCCTGAAAATCACCCATTATATGTCCATGCAAATTATTTAGTCATAAAATATTAATTTTTGCCTGTAATCAAATAGATTTTCAGCAGGCTCTAATTACCTGCAATATATATAAGTGTTATACAATCTACTGTTTTTTTCATAAAGGCATGAAAGTTTGTACACTCAAAAGGAATACCCAGTCAACATTTGGATGCAAAGTTACAAAACTGTCAGTCATTGGATGGGCAACAGTCAATTGTCTCTCTTGGCATTTCTTTGCGGAAGAAGATTTTGGGAAGGTTGAACTCATCGCTTGCAGGCCCACTGACTAAAAAAAAAAGGCCTATCCGTGACCTGTAGATTTTCCCACAGTGAGTACAAGTGATGGTGTAGTTGCTGCTGGCGGCAATTAGACCTCTCTCCTCCTACTTTTCTCTTCCATGTTGGTTGTGAACAGTAAATGATAAAATACAGAGAGACAAACACCAGCAGTCAATTTGAAACAGAATACTGTGAGGCAGGTAGGCATCAAGAGTAGAGTCAAACAATGTCTTGATTTGGGAAACGTAGCATGTTCAATATTTTTATTATTAAGAAACGTCAAATTGAACTAGTTGAACAAAAATGATAACAGCTGATTTGTATGCTCACTTACTATGAAATAAAACAGTTTAATAATTCATACTGTGATTGCTTGGTCCACCATTGGAGAGATTGAAGAAGCACATGTGTAAAAGACACAAATATCTGATTGTGGTCACAGGGGGCAACAACTGTCACATCCTTGAGTCATGCTATTGTGCAATTAGTTATAGGACAACGTGAGTCATCTCCCATGAATATAGGACACTCAGACTTCTGACGGGAATGTCTGACACTACTAACCCTGTGGTGGATCTATCACAGAGCTGAATTTGTGGGTCATTTTGGAAAATAAGTTTCATTATTTTGTGTAGAAACGCAAAACAAAAGAGGATTGCAATCAACTAATATGTAAAGATGTTTTACATTTGCCATAGGAGTAAAAATCATTGAAGCAGACCATAAGTGTATAGTTCAAAGGGCCACATCTCAAGTCTGTGAATGTTTTGCTTTTTCTAATAATAATGTGTTTTCAGGCCCCACACACTGGGGATAGTTTTAACCTAACTAGCCAGATGAGAAACCCATGGAGTCAGGTGGAATGGCAATTTTACATCCCGTATAATATTGGTCGCTGTTCACTTCAATGGAGAGTAAAATCGAGGGGTGGTGGGGTGGGGGGTGGTGCAGTGGCAGGCTGTAAAATTGGCATTGAATCCAATCTCACCTGTTTTTCAGTGGAAGGGTTGGACTAAAATTGTCCCCATTATATCAGTAGTTACAGGGCGACACATTGTGCTTCAATGTGGTTATCTTTGAATGGTAGATTTGATTCTGCAACCATAATGTCAGTGAATTCCTGACCTTGGGCAATAGGAAAGGTTCCTCCACATGTGGTACTGGGGGATGGGGGGGGGGGGTGAAGGGTTGCGGGGAAACACAATACTGGTGAATGGGTCAATTACACGGTTCAATTGTGCACTTCCTTGTATCTAGTTTTGGAACACCATTGACAGAAAACTAAACATAGGATATTTGTGTTTCTTCTTTGTTGGACAGTAAATCTGTGAGGGCTTTATAAAATGGTCAGTCAAAAAAAGGGGTAAAAAATTAAATGTACCATTTCTAGATCAATGGTGCAGTATTCATAGTTCTCAAACACTAACAGATCATTCGTTAACTGCAAGAGTTCCAGTTCAGTTTCTCTAGGTGGTGCTGCAAGGAAGTTTCAATTTCTGTGACTAGAATGTAACTTTGTCAGCATGCAGAAGTCTTCTTCTTCTTTGGCCTCCTTGAGAGACAATGGGTAAGCGCCTAGAGGAGGTCAGTGGTTTGTGAAGCAGCACCTGGAGTGGCTATACAGGCCAATTCTAGAGTGACTGACTCTTCCAGAGGCACTGAAGATAAAATTGGTTGTCGGGGCTGTTACACAGTTGGCTCTCTCCTTGCGCTTCTGTCTTTTTTCCTGCCAACTGCTAAGTCTCTTCGACTCACCACTCTTTAGCCTCGCCTTTATGGCTGTCCGCCAGCTCTGGCGATCACTGGCAACTGACTCCCACGACTTGTGGTCAATGTCACAGGCCTTCATGTCACGTTTGCAGACGGCTTTAAAGCGGAGACATGGACGGCCGGTCGGTCTGATACCAGTGACGAGCTAGCTGTACAATGTGTCCTTGGGGATCCTGCCATCCTCCATGCAGCTCACATGGCCAAGCCAAATCAAGTGCCACTGGCTCAGTAGGGTGTATATGCTGTGGATGTTGGCTGCCTCGAGGACTTCTGTGTTGGAGATACAGTCCTGCCACCTGATGCCAAGGATTCTCCGGAGGCAGCGTAGATGGAATGAGTTGAGACATCACTCTTGGCTGACATACGTTTTCCAGGCCTCGCTGCCATAGAGCAAGGTACTGAGGACACAGGCTTGAAACACTCGGACTTCTGTGATCCGTGTCAGCGTGCCATTTTCCCACCCCTCTTGGCCAGTCTGGACATAGCAGTGGACGCCTTTCCCATGCACTTGTTGATTTCTGCATCTAGAGACAGGGTGATAGTTGAGCCTAGGTAGGTGAACTCTTGAACCACTTCCAGAGTGTGGTCGCCGATATTGATGGATGGAGCATTTCTGATGACCTGTCCCATGATGTTCGTTTTCTTGAGGCTGATGGTTAGGCCAAATTCGTTGCAGGCAGCCGCAATCCCGTCGATCCTGAAGACACTCTTCTGTGTGGGATGTTAATGCAGCATCGTCAGTAAAGAGGAGTTCCCTGATGAGGACTTTCCGTACTTTGGTCTTCGCTCTAAGACGGGCAAGGTTGAACAACCTGCCATGTGATCTTGTGTGGAGGAAAATTCCTTCTTCTGAAGACTTGAACACATGTGAGAGCAGCAGTGAGAAGAAGATCCCAAACAGTGTAACTATAGAATATAGACTAGAATGTAACTTTGTCAGCATGCAGAAGTATTGGCACATAATAGGCTGCATTTTAAAAGCCTGACACCGAAATAGGTGGCGGGCGGAAAACTTTGCGACCCGCACACATGGGGCCTACGCTGCGGAGCCGCCGCAATTTCAAATGCGGCGGCTCATTAGCATGGCCAGGTCGGCCGTAGCAACAGCTTCCGGTGCCAATGCGCAGGTGCCGGCGCCATTTCTAAAGGGCTTAGAACCATAAATGAGCATTTAAAATTTTAAAGGAACAGTTCATTTTAAATTAATAAAAGTAAGTGAAATTTTTTTCCATCCCCCTCACACTCCCCCAATAGCCTTACATTAAATTCATTGCCCGCTCACCCCCCCCAAAATACTTAGCTTGATGACATGACCGTCCCCCCCACCCCCAAAGTTCATGAACTATAACCCTTCCCATAATCACCCCAACCAATTCGAAGTGTTTTAACAACGCCCTCCCACACAGAGAAAAATCGCCTCCTCCCCCTCTCCCCACAGGTGTCGCGCCTCATTTCCCTGAACGGGGATTCGAAAGCACGACATTGCCAGTCGCCGAAATGAAGATAACAACCTGCTGGCAGAATCGCTGCGGCCTGCATATTCATTAAAGGTAAGTACCTATTAACATATTATAATGTGGGTCCTGTCGCCGAGCAATGGGGCGGCTGCCATGAGGCCTTGCCACCGCCGCCAAGATCAGACGGGGCCTGCCAGCATTGGGGTCAGTGGTGGGCCTCATCCATTGCTATCTTCGTTCCCCCTCACCCCCCCTCGACCATTGTTCCTGGCATGGAGAGCTTTCAAAATCCAGCCCAATGTGCTGACTGAGGCAGAATATTATGCTCACCATCTACAAATGCAAGTAGTGCTTGACATGTCCTTATTAAGTTATTTTCTTTGAATTAAATTTATTATTTAATGTATTTAAGAGTAGTAACTTGGTGTAGTTTTATTAATACAGTGGAAAAAGAGTTAATCACAAAAAATTAACATTTAAATAAGTGCCTAGTCCTCCACCTCTGAGTAACCTGAATTTTAATCACTGAAAGCTATACTGAATTATGTATGCGTTTAACTGGTGTACACTATAGTCAGTTTCTTAATGAATTAAATGTTTTATGATGTGTAAAATCTTTTAAAACATGCCTACTAGTAACTGTGCACCTCAGAAAATTGAAGAGCCTTTCCGAACCAGCATAATTGGCAGAAACTTGCAATGTCGACATGGCAGTGTGTCCAGTTTCGTGAGCAGGACTCCGATCTGGGCAAACTGAATCCTAACCGAGTGTAAAAGATCACAAAAGTCCTAAAGTAAATGGTTTTGGCTGTAAATCACTTACGTTTAAGATTGCCCCGTCTCTTGAGGTGGTTCGGCAATTTGAGATGGAATCTAGGTGCAAAACTTCAACAACTTGCAATGATATTGTGTCTTTGCGCATTATCAAACAAGACTAGCAGAAAGAAATGGAAACTCTACCTCCTTGTCTACTTAACACAAATGCTCAGAATTTAGAGGGAAACACTACCTCCTACAAACTATGTGAAGTATTTCTGGTTATACTTTCTAATTATGGTTAAAATACTTTCAGGCAATGCAAGGCATCAGTGAAAACTGAGGTATATTCTGTATAGTACACATTTAATGTAGTATCTATTGAATATTTTAACAGTTGTGCCTAATATAATCAACTATTTAGTTAATGTCTCCAAGATGGCCATATGGGCATGAATTCTAATTATCCTAATCATCTCCTAATGGAGGAATTGAAGGAACTGTTTAAAAAGAGGATCAGAAGATGGTAAAAATAACCTGAGCCAACAGACTAGTTAATAACGAATTGCACCACACTGTTGGCATAGAAATTATGTTTGATTTTCTGTTCAATACCCTGTTCATAGGTCAGTTTTCAGACAGGAAACCTCAGCTTATCTGTCACAATCTGTTCTTATCAGAAAAATGTCATATAAAAAGCATGGAATTTGCTCTCAGATTTGTGTAATTTCCCCTGAAATTTTGCTGTGTTCTTGCATCAGTTTGAATGCTGACTGTTCTGATATGGAAGGTTAAAAAGTAAAGATATTCATTTAATGCTTTAGCACATCTCTCAGAAACATCTCAAAGCACTTCATGCATAATGAGCCATTTGCCGACAAATTTATTGTGAGGTTAATGATGCTTGCCGTTAGTTATGTGTAAATGGTACAGCAGATTTAGGCAGGGGGCAGAGCTGCAGTTAAATTCAAAAGTTGCTGTCTGAGTTATGCTGCTCTGTTATTAGCTTTGCGAAAATGGCATCTCGCTGTCTGGCTCACCATTGAAATGCATTGACTAGAGCCATAGAGTCATAGAGTTTTACACCACAGAAACAGGCCCTTCGGCCCATCGTGTCTGTGCTGGCCATCAAGCACCTAACTATTCTAATCCCATTTTCCAGCATTTGGCCTGTAGCCTTGTATGCTATGGCATTTCAAGTGCTCATCTAAATACTTCTTAAATGTTGTGAGGGTTCCTGTCTCTACCACCTCTTCAGGCAGTGTGTTCCAGATTCCAACCACCCTCTGAGTGAAAAACTTTTTCCTCAAATCCCCTCTTACCTGAAATCTATGCCCCATGGTTATTGACCCCTCCGCTAAGGGAAAATGTTTCTTCCTATCTAACCTATCAATGCTCCTCATAATTTTGTACACCTCAATCATGTCCCCCCTCAGCCTTCTCTGCTCTAAGAAAAACAACCCAAGCCTTTTCAGTCTCTCTTCATAGCTGAAATGCTCCAGCCCAGGCAACATCCTGGTGAATCTCCTCAGTACCCTCTCCAGTGCAATCACATGTTTCCTATAGTGTGGTGCCCAGAACTGTACACAGTACTCCAGCTGTGGCCTAACTAGCATTTTATACAGCTCCATCATAACGTCCATGCTCTTATATTCTATGCCTCAGCTAATAAAGGCAAGTATCCCATATGCCTTCCTAACCACCTTATCTACCTATGCTGCTGCCTTCAGTGATCTATGGACAAGTACACCACGATCCCTCTGACCCTCTGTACTTCCTAGAGTCCTACCATCCATTGTATATTCCCTTGCCTTGTTAGTCCTCCCCAAATACATCACCTCACACTTCCCAGGATTAAATTCCATTTGCCATTGCTCCACCCATCTTACCAGCCCATCTATATCATCCTGTAATCTAAGGCTTTCTTCCTCACTATTTACGAAACCACCAATTTTCGTGTCATCTGCGAACTTACTGATCATACCTCCTATATTCAAGTCTAAATCATTAATGTACACTACAAACAGCAAAGGTCCCAGCACCGAGGCCTGTGGTACACCACTGGTCACAGGCTTCCACTCGCAAAAACAACCCTTGACCATTACCCTCTTCCTCCTGCCACTAAGCCAATTTTGGATCCAATTTGCCAAATTGCCCTGGATCCCATGGGCTCTTACCTTCTTAACCAATCTCCCATGTGGGACCTTATCAAAAGCCTTACTGATGTCCATGTATACTACATCAACGGCTTTACTCTCAATTACACATCTAGTCACCACCTCGAAAAATTCAATCAAGTTAATTAGACACGATCTCCCCCTGATAAAGCCATGTTCACTATCCCTGATTAATCCCTGCCTCTCCAAGTGGAGATTAATCCTGTTCCTCAGAATTTTTTCCAGTAGTTTCCCAACCACTGATGTTCGACTCACCGGCCTGTAATTATCTGGTTTATCCCTGCTACCCTTCTTGAATGTCCCTTCGCTGTCCTCCAATCCTCTGGTACCTCTCCTGTGGCCAAAGAGGATTTGAAAATTTGTGTCAGAGCCCCTGCTATCTCCTCCCTTGCCTCACATAGCAGCCTGGGATACATCTCATCTGGGCCTGGGGATTTATCCACTTTTAAGCCCTCTAAAACAGCTAATACTTTCTCCCTTTCAATGCTAATACGTTCAAGTATATCACGATCCCCCTCCCTGATCTCTACGCCTATGTCGTCCTTCTCAATAGTGAACACAGATGAAAAGTAATCATTTAAAACCTCACCTATGTCAGCTGGCTCCACACACAGATTGCCACTTTGGTCCTTCATGGGCCCTACTCTTTCCCTGGTTATCCTCTTGTCCTTAATATACTAATAGCATAAAGTTGCTGCATTTGAACAGTAAAATCGATCTAAACTCACGACAAAAAGTTGAGTCTTGTCATTTTCAGTCAAAGTACCCTTTTGATAATGTGCTAAGTGTTAGTTACTGCCATTCAACCTCTCGAGCACTGAAAATTAACTATTACAAGTGTGGAGTCTCATGCATTCAGGTTTTGTTATTGGAAATTTTAAAAATATAAAATTTTAAATTACATTTTTTTTAACTTTTCCTTTCCGTCTCTTTTTCTCTCTCTCTCTCTCTCTTACTCCAATCTTTCTTTCCCTCTCTTTATATCTCTTTCCTTACCTGATTTGACATTGAATTCACCCACTCTAACTTACACTTCCTTCTCTGTCTTTGCATTGTTAATTTCACAATCCTTCAGCCTGAATGGTTAAGGAGATACACAGTTATTTGCCATATTCATTCAGGTCCCAGATGCCCTGTTTCATTTGCTGCCCTGATATCAGCTCACACTTTCAGCAATTTGCCATGCAAAAAATTTTAAAACCTAAATGCACAAGGGCAAATCCAACTAATGGCACATGCCATTAGATGCCCTGCCACAGAAAATTATGCCCATTGAATTGTTTTTGAATTGTAATGAAATGACTCTTCCCCCAGCAAGTGGAGACTAGAATATGATCTCTAAATACCTGGTGCCTTCCAGTGGGAAACTTATGTCCAAATGGAGTGACAACTGGCTCAGTGGTAGTGTTTCTGCTTTAGAGTCAGGAGTGTTAGGTTCAGGTCTTGCTGCAGACAACCCTGGCTCTGACTACCTGGTTGATGTGCAGTGGGGCTACTTATATTTAGTGGGTGCCAGTGGCTCTCCAAACCCCTTCATATAGGGAAGATGGGGCTCTCTTGCCTTGTTTGCAGCCCATCAAATAGAAGATACTCCAATGATATAAATCACGAAAGAGGTAATGGGAAACCATCATAGCTACTCTTCCCTAGTAAGTGGCTCAAGAATCTCAAATATGTGACTTGAATTAGGACCTAATGTAGAGCAGAAGCAACTATTTTGTCAGTAAATATGACAGTCATTTTGTGCACAGTGAAATCCTATAAAGAGAAATTAGATAATTACTCCAGTTTTATCGGTGAACCTGTAGCTTACACAATTATTCTAGTGTGCGACTTCCAGGAAACTATGGCATAAGTGACTTCACGCATTAGTTGCTCCACTCTATAGTGTCCTTCTGTGCCACTCTGTCATTTCCATTGTTGAAACAGTGAACAGTTAACTATAATGGCTCCACTCCCTGATTGAGATCAATGATGATCACAAATTTGCTGAATTTGTTGCTTTGATCGACACTTCCACTTAGAATGTTTAAAATGGCACTGGTGGGAAGGCAGGCAAAGCAACAAGGTGCTTTGTTGCTTTAAACATACTTCCAGTACTCCCATTAATGATTTATCTTCAGCTTCAGAAGTAGTATTTGGGCCAGAAATATTGTATTTGCACCTAGAATCCTCCCGCACAGTCAGGAAAAAAGGGAAACAGCCATCTCCAAAGGTGAAAAGCCCTTGCATGACTCCTCAAAGTACTGAAAGTGCATTCAGAGTGGAACCACCTACTGCCACCGCTCCTGAGCAGAGCTCCAACCTAGGGCTAATTAAAGCTAACCCTCCCCCTGCAGATCTCAACAAGAACAGAGAGACCCTAGGCAGTCATGGAAATGTGCATGTGCTCAGAAGAGCAATATTTGCTTTATTGAATGGTAGTACCTGATCTTGCATGATTTGTGGTAGCTTGCTTCTTCTGTATCATCAAAAAGACACCTTACTTTGACCTCTGATGTTTGAAAATACTAATCATTATCTCCCTCTTGTGAGGCATAGTTTGCTCCCCTCGGGCTGTATATGTCACTGAGATGATTTTGTGAGAAGGGGTCTAGGAGTTCCCTCTCAGCCTTTGCCTGGTTTAACCATAACAGAATTTAATTTTAGAAACACCATGTTTTTAGCTCCCTCTCAGTGAATCCTTGTTCACTGCTCCAATTGTAAGGAAAAGAAATCAAACAGGTTTCCTTAGATTTACACAAGAAAGGTACAAGTTTATTAATCTTAAACTCTAATCCGGCTAACGACTACAAATATGTGACGCGACCACTCTAGCATGCATACGCAATAAACACACATGCAGATAGAGACAGAAAAAGTAGAAAAGAATAAAGGGAAAAGTTTGAGGCAATATCGAGATTACAATTACGGTCCTTCGAGTTCAGTGTGGAGTCTTTGGTTGCCGATAAGTCCTGCTGTTCAATGGGGCCTCGTTCACGCTTCAACTTATTTCGATGTCGGAGTCTTTTCTCTCTTGAGGTTTCCGTGTCTTCCATGGGTCTGCTGGATTGGGAGAAAGCGAGAGAGAGAGAGACAGCCAGGTCCAGTTTCAGTTGCAAACTCTCGTCTCCATTTAAACTGTCCTGTGTCTCATTCAAAGCCTGGACCAGCTGGTTAGTCACGTGACCAGCTGGTTTAACCAGTCCTGTCTTTGTGGATTGTATCATCTTAGCAGTCCCTGGAATGCTCTTCCTTACACCTTCAATGTCTGGTGATCAAAATCCATTTGGGTCAATTGGACCAGGGAGTAGTCCTTTGTCTCCACAAGCACTGTCTCTTAGTATGCAAATGTCCTCCAGTCAAAGGTTTGGTAATCTCTTAAGAAGTAATTTCTTCACTCCAGCAACAGCTTAAAATCAATGTTCATATGACAAAATTAATATGCCTCATTCTTGGCTGGTGAGGGTCTGCATGACAATTTGCTTCTGTGAGATCCCCATTAGAACCATTTTCTAGTAGTATGTCAAAGTTTAACCGTCTGTTTCCTGTTACCGGTTGGATTTTTTCATTTGGTTGGAAAGACATGTATTTTGAGTTTATATAAGTCATTGACTGGGTTGCAGAATAAGTAAGAGAGGTCTGCACCTCATATAAAAATGATAATAATTTCAATGTTCCACATTTGTAACTTTTGACAAGTTAATCTGGAAGTGTTCGGGACACATCTCGGAAATATGTTCACAGTATTTTTAAATGGATGCGTAATGCAATGTTGTTAAAGTGATCAGAAATTGGAATTGATCTCATTGGCCATTGGCTGCTGTTATGACTGAGGTGGGAGGAGTGCACTGTGTCTTCTAGTTCCACTTCTCCACAGGTCACAACATATATTTAAATGTTTACTCAATTGCCAATACAGTCAATCATAGACTCTACTCTTAATCCCAAATAAAATACACCAACCAGGCTTCTTTAATAACAACAAAACTATCAGTTTATTCTAAAACAAGACATAGCCAGTAATGAAGCAAAGCATTAACACACAGAGTGAAATATGAAAGTTCCCTTTTACCTTAGCCCCTCACACACACACACTGCTTAACTGAAAAAATAGAAATTTTCTCTTTAGAGCTCTGTTACAAAATAAACAAAAAAAAATACTTTGGCCAAATACTTGTTAATTCTTGAAGAAAAAAGAGAAGTTATGGAAAGATGTCAGTTGTTCCTTTTTTCATTTGGCGTCCCAAATATGCATAGATGGCTGTCACTGGGATTTTTCGAGAACAGTTCTTTTCAGGCGATGTTGAAGATCAGTTTGGCAGGCTTTCCAGGTGAAATGTGGCATTAGTGGTTTCTGGCAGGCTTTTCAGGAGAAATGCAGCATCAGTTTATTTCTTACACTTGATTCTCAGGAAGTTCTCAAAGAGATGGAAGTGATTGCTGATGATGACTCCTCTCTTGGCTGGTTGATTTTAAAGCTTCTTTCAAAATGCTGTCCACACCCGCACTCACTGTATAAAGCAAAACCAAAAACAATATCTCGAGAGTCAAGCTTCCTGACCCCTATAAATCGTGACCTGTCACTTCTCTGTAAACATCCTCCCCAGGTCAAAAAGCCCCCACTGGGTACTTATCTGAAGTCAGGTGACTTTCAGTAAGGTTTGTTTACAAACCAAGTCCAAAATACCTTCCGATGACCTCTTTTTAAAAAAAAACACAAAGTCCAGAATCTATGGAATCCTTTTCAGTTTTAAAACTCAAGTCCTGAAAAAAAACTTAACAAAAATAGAAGCACTTTCATAACACCTCCATTCTTGATGGAATGAAACACCATTTTTAAATGTGTTTCATAACAAAGAGTGGAAAAAAACATAAGGTGAAAAATATTAGAACACATTTACACATCCATTTCCAGTCAACTCTTTACCCATAGCTAATACAGTTCTGCTTTGTACCATCTTTGCACTCAGGAACTCAAAATAAAGTTAAATCCTAGACAAAGCATCCTCAATCACATTAATTGTTCCCGCAATGTGGATAGTCTTTAAGTGATAAGGTTGCAATAGTAAACTCCATAGGAATAGTCTGGCATTCTGGTTTTTGAATTTTTCCACAAAGGCTAGGAGGTTATGATCAGGATATACCAGTGTCTCTCTGTAGTCGTGGTGGACAAAGACCTCAAAATGCTTCTGAGCTAGTAATAAGCCTAGGGTTTCTTTTTCCACTGTTAAATATCTTTTTAGGTGTCGATTTAGCTTTTTGGAAAAGTAACCCACTGGCCTTTCTATGCCTGATTCATTATCTTGTAACAGGACTGCACTGACCCCTAGGCCACGAGCATCAATTTCTACCTTGAAGGGCTTAGTGAAATTTTGAGCAGCCAACACTGGTTCATTAATCAAAATGGCTTTCAGTCTCTCAAAAGATGCTTGGCACTCCCCTGACCACACTAACTTGGTTTTTTTTGTAGCAAATCTGTCAGTGGAGCAGCTATAGTACTAAAATTCGGTACAAACTTTCAGTAGAAACCACACATCCCCAAAAACCTCATGATTTCTCGTTTAGTCTTCGGGGCAGAGAACTCCACCAATGCTTGTACTTTTGCTGTTCTTGGCAGCACTTGTCCTTGCCCTACTACATGCCCAAGGTAAGTTACTCTTGCTTTTGCAAATTCACTTTTGGCATGGTTTATCACTAAATCAGCTGATTGTAATTTTCTAAACAGAGCTTCTCGTTGTTTCAAGAGGTCCTTCCAAGTGTCACTGTATACCAGCACATCGTCAAGGTAAACCACACAATTAGGAACGTTGGCTATCACTTTGTTCATTAGTCTCTGAAAAGGGGCTTGGGCATTTCTTTAGCCCAAATTGTATCACATGGCATTGGAAAAGACCGTCTGGTGTGACAAACGCCGATATGTCTTTAGCTCAGGGTGTTAAAGGAACCTGCCAGTATCCCTTTAACCAATTTATTTTTGTGAGAAATGTGGCACTGCCCACTCTGTCAATACAGTCTTCCAAGTGAGGTATTGGGGAGGAGTCTGCCTTTGTTACTGTATTAACCTTTCTGTAGTCTATGCAGAATCTATTTGAACCTGGGGAATTCCAGCTGGTTTGACTGGAATTAGGTGGTTTTTCAGCATGTATTAGATTTCTGTTTTTACCTGGGCCTGTTTCTCTGGACTTAAGCAATAAGGATTCTGTTTTATAGGAAGGGACTCCCCTACATCCACATCATGTGTGGCTAAGGTTGTATATCCTGGCTTGTCCCTACAGACTCTCTTAAATGCTGTGAGTAGCCTTGTAACCTTGTTAGGTCTTCTCGTTGTTCTGCATCTAAATAGGAAAGCATAATGTCCAATCTCCCTAACAATTCAGTATTAGCTAACCGGATAGTAAGTGGTTCAATTTGAGAGTTGTCTAGGCCTCCTTCTGCCTCATCCTCACTATCCCTGTCATCCTTCACTGTCCTTACTCCCTGACATACCTGTGCTTGCTATCCTCCTCCCGGTGATAATACCGTTTCAACATATTGATATGACACAGCCGATTCTTTTTCTGGCGATCTGGGGAGTCAATCAAATAATTTACTTTACCAATTGTTTTGACCACTTTATATGGACCAACGAACTGTACTTTCAGTGGTTTACCCTGCAAAAGGCAGTAATACTAACACCTCATCCCCTGGTTGAAATGTGCGGGTCTTTGCATGCTTGTCTGCCCATTTCTTCATGGTTATTTGGGAAGCTTTAAGGTGTTCCTCAGCCAGTTTGCAGGTCCTCTTGAGCCGCTCCTGGAACACGGATACATAATCTAACACAGAAGATTTGTCCCTCTGTTCTAAAAACCTTTCTTTAATTAGTTTTAGAGGACCTGATGTCTCATGTCCATAAACTAATTCAAAAGAATTAAAACCAGGAGACTCATTAGGTGAATCCTGAGTGGCAGACAAAAGAAATTCTAGTCCTTTATCCCAATCATGGGGATATTCATGAAAGTATGCCCTGATCATCATTTTGAGGGTATGATGGTACCTTTCTACAGACCCTTGTGTCTGTGGGTGGTATGCTGAAGACTTTAACAGTGTTACAAATTACTCATAACTTCCTGAAGAATTTTAGACATAAAATTGGAACTTTGATCCGAATGAATCTCAATCGGTAATCCATATCGAGTGAAGAACTGGGTTAACTTTTCTACCACTACCTAAGCAGAATCGCCTCTGGGAACCGAGTAGCTATATCCATGATCGTGAGTATATATTGGTGTCCCGATTTTGTTTTCGGTAAAGGTCCTACATAGTCTACCAACACCCTACTGAATGGTTCCCCAAAAGCTGGTATGGGAATTAGAGGTGCCGGTTTTCTCACAATCTGGCATGTATGGCACGTTTTACAAAACTGGACCACCTCCTTGGTAAGACCTGGCCAGTAAAAATGTCGCCCTATACATAATTGGGTCTTCTGGATCCCCACATGTCCCGCTATAGGAATTTCATGGGCAAACCTTGATATTTCCCAGCGATTCTTGGGCGGTACCACTATCTGGTGAACAACCATCCATTCTTCATCCGCAGATCTGTGAGGAGGTCTCCACTTCTTCATCAGAATCCCATCTTTAATATAGTAGCCTTCCAGAACTCCCTTTGCCTCAGCTTCAGTTAGAGCCGATTGTGCCACTTTATTTAACTTTGAATGGCTTGCTGAGCCTTGATCAGAGAAGACTTGCTGAACATTTCCTTCAGTTTATCCAAATCCCCAAAGAAAGTTTCCAATATTTGACTATCTGACTGTGGTGCCAATTTTACCTCCAACAATGGAACTTGTTTAGCCATTGCTCAGGTCACAACACATGAAAGAAAAATTCCTGGAACATTTTCCTGCATCTGTTCTGTTTCTTTGACTTCACTTGATCTTTCCGTGACTACTGGAGAAGCTACTACCTTTGCTCCAGCCAAATCATTCCCCAGGAGTAGATCAACTCCATCTACAGGCAAACTATGGACAATTCTTACAGTTACCATTCCAGACATTAGTCACACTTCTAGGTACACCCGATACAAAAGTACAGGTATATACTCCCCACCAATAGCATTCACTAAAACCTTGGCATTCAGTGCGCTCTCTGGTGGAAAAGTAATGCCTTTCCCCAGCCAAAGTGTTTGGGTGGCTCCTGTATCCCTAAGTATAACTATAGATTTACCTGCCGCACTTGAGGGATAAGGAATTACTTTTCCTTTCAACAAGAATTCCCTATAACTCTCAAGTATTTTATTCACGTCCCCCGCACTCACAGCAGTTTTTGTACTTGGCCTTACAGCTACAGTCAGAGCTACAGCCTGATTTGTTGTACTCTCAGTCAGAGCCCCTTTCTCTGCATTGGTTTTGAGTACCCCAATAAGTCGCATGGGTTTACGCCACAACTTCCATCATTCTGCACGAAGGTGTCCCATCTTGTGGCAATGGAAACACTTAGGCTTTCGGTCCTCACTTTCACCTTCAGCATCTTCCTTTCTGGCCTGAGGAGGAGGTTCTGGGTGTTCCCAGCTGTCCCTTCTTGTCCTCGGCTACTTGCCTTCCTTTCACTCTTCCACCTTCTATCCTTCTCGGGTTTGTGGGGGTGATGGACAAAGGGTTTGGGCTTGTAAACAAGCTCATAATCACCAGCAATTTCCACTGGCTGTTGAAACTTTCTGGTTCTCTACATGGGTTCTTACTAACGGAGGGAATGAATTTTTAAATTCTTCCAGGAGAATTAGTTCCCTGAGGTTCTCATTCGTGGCCTCAACCTTTCGTGCCTGCATCCAATGATCAAAGTTAATTTGCTTTACCCTCTCAAATTCTATGTACTATGTATATGCCCAGACAATTTCCGGAGGTTCTGACATTTCTGCCAGCAAGCTTCAGGGACCAACTCATTAGCAGCGAGAATAGCCTTTTTTGCCATCTCATAATCTGCAGAAGCCTCCTTAGAGGCATGGCATAAGCTTCATGAGCTCTGGCCATCAACCTGCATAAGCAGTGTCCAGCTTTCCTTCAGTTACTTCATCTGTCTCTCTATTTTTTCAAACAAAATGAAAAATGCCTCTACATCCCTTTCCTCAAACTTCGGGAGAGCTCGTACAAATTTAAACAGCTCTCCACTGAGTCCTGGGTTGGAGACAGGTCGTTCCTCACCAGAAATTTCACTGGAGTCAAAACCACCCCTTTGTCTTAGTTCCATCTTTTTTAAGTCGAATTCCCTTCCTTCTCTTAGTTTTTCTCTTTCTTTTTCCCTTTCCTTTTCCTCAAGTTCAAGTTTCTTCATTGTCAATTCTCTTTCAAGCTCAAATTTTTTCATCTCTTTTTCCTGTTCAAACTCAAGCTGCTTCAGCTGTAACTGAATTTTAGCTAATTCAACTGAACTACCATCATGTTTGCCTTAATTTCTTCCAATTGCAAATGCTGTGCTATTACTGAAATTATGTTTGCTTTCTGAGCTCCTATTGCCAACATTTCTGCCAAATCCTTTACCCTAGTCTTGGTTAAGTTTCTCAAATCACTCAGGGATACATCCTCCTTCCCCATAAAGGTCGTAACAACTGATAAAGACATTCTGGTAGTGTTTAACTTACTCTAATGCACAAGAAACCTTTTTTTTTCCTTTTTCATTTATTGTTACCCCACTTACAATTGTACATTGTCGGCATTGGGTTATCCCGCACAGAGCCCCCAATTATATGTTGCAACCGAGGTGGGAGGAGTGCACTGTCTTTTCTAGTTCCACTTCTCCATAGGTCACAACATATATTTAAATGTTTACCCAGTTACTGATACAGTCCATCAAAGACTCTATTCTTTTTTCCAGAATAAAATACACCAGCGAGGTTTCTTTAATAAACAACAAAATTATCTTTTTATTATAAAACAAGACATAACCAGTAATGAAGCAAAGCATTAACACACAGAGTGAAATATGTAAGTTCTCTTTTATCTTAGCCCCTGACACACACATACAGGTTAACAGAAAAAATAGAGATTTTCTTTTCAGAGCTCTGTTACAAAAAAAAACAAAAATGAATACTTTGGCCAAATACTTGCTAATTCTTGAAGAAAAAATCGAAGATATAGAAAGATGTCAATTGTCCCTTTTTTGGTTTGGCATCCCAAATATACGTAGACCTGTCACTGGGATCGTTCTAGAACAGTTCTTTTCAGGCGATGTTGAAGATCAGTTTGGCTGGCTTTCCAGGCAAAATGCAGCATCAGGGGTTTCTGGCAGGTTTTTCAGGAGAAATGCAGCATTAGTTTCTCTATTTCTTACACTTGATTCTCAGGAAGTTCTCAAAGAGATGGAAGAGGGTGAGCTGATGGTGACTGCTGTTGGCTGGTTGATTTTAAAACTCCTTTCAAAATGCTGTGCACACCCCCACTCACTATCTAAAGTGAAACTAAATGCAATATCCCTAGAGTCAAGCCTCCTGACCCCTATAAATCGTGACCTGTCACTTCTCTGTATACCTCCTCCTCAGGTCAAAAAGCCCCTGCTGGGTACTTATCTGAAGACAGGTGACATCCAGTGAGGGTTGTTTACAAACCAAGTCCAAAAGACCTTCCGATGACCTCTTTTTAAAAAAAAACACAAAGTCCAGCATCTATGGAATCCTTTTCAGTTTTAAAACCCAAGTCCTCAAAAAATGTTAACAAAAAAATGGAAGCACTTTTGTAACACTGCGCTGCTTGTGATTCGTCACTACACTCACTGCGGCGTATTCCAATTCGGAAACCAATACATTTTGGTATAAAATTACCACTATATGCAAGGCGCAGAAGCATATAATTTATGATGTTCACCACAAATATGACCATTTTACAGGAAACTCTGGGCATAGTTTCTTAAGTAAGAGTTAGTTAGCTCACTGTGGACCACAGAGGATGAAAATCAAGTTCCTCTATTGTGACAGAACTAGATGATTGCATTCCACTTCCTGAAGATGTGAGTCGACTATACTGACTCATTAAACATTGATGACTTTTTATCATGTGACTATATTTTCTGACTTCACATCTGGGTTTCTTGCCTAAACGTATGTTTAATTGCCAGTCATCAGCATATATGTGCTTGTGGATGTGGCAGCAGTCACATTCTGGGATGAATTTCATCAGCCCCTCAACATCAGGTGTCGTGGCAGGGGGAGCCATAAAATACTTGCGGGAGAGGCCCGCCATGACTCCCATTGCTGAGAAGGCCTCACAGCATTTTACCGGCAGCCGAGAGGCCTCGGTGCACCACCACCCCCCCCACCCCCATCCCCACCCCCACCCCACACCCCACCCCTGCCCCACACCCCACCCCCAACCCACCCCACTGCGGCTGGGCGGCGGGACCTTTACTTACATATTTAAATAAATTAAAACAAGATGCTAATTACCTTACTTGCTCCCAGCGACCGTCCCATGCTGATATTATGGGCGTTGGCTGCTACTCGCCTGCCTTCGGTACTCCATTTGGAGTTCCGCGGCAAGACACTGGTGGGGAGATGGGAGGACCGAAATTATCAGGGAGGGGGAGAAGCAGGGAAAACTACTCCTATTGGTTGTGGGGATGGTGGGAAGGGATTGAGGGTCAAAGATGCTGAAGTTCAGGGAGGAATGTTCGGAACATCAAAAAGTGTTTTTTCGGGGGGATAGGTCAATTTATTTATTGAGTACTCAGTGGTGGGAGAGGGGCTTCAAAGTTAAATTAAACTTTGATTGAAATTTTTACCAAAGTGGGAACTTTAAAAATATAAATGTAACTGAAGGGCTTAAAGCCCTTTAAAAATGGCGCCGGCGCCTGTGCATCAGCGTCTGACATCGTTGCCTGGGACGCAGCGGCCGCCCCCTCTACATCATCAGGGGTGGCTATTCCGCCTCCTCCATTTAAATGAGCCCCGCATCCACGCGGTATGCACACCGCCATCAGCGTTTGCCACCACGAACGGCGGCACACTCATAAAATTCAGCCCAGTGTCGCAGTCTTTACACGCCTCCTGTAAAAATTTCAGTTTTATAACATTGAATACATATTTCACCCAAACAATTTTTTCTTACTTGTCAGTTTTGACTGGTTTTGATTAAAGAAAAATCAGAATTGACTTGTCTCAGGGACCTGGGACAGGCATTCTGTCCCTAATTACCATCTTCCAGGGAATTCAACACTTATTTTAGGCTGACAGTCTGGGCACTTGGAAGTCACCCAGTCAGTATACCTCTGTGGGGATCCAGCGTGAGACATTGCACCTGGGAATTGGTTCCTACAACATGTTTCATACCCAAAGTACAAGTGCATTGAAGACCAATTTCCCTGACAACCGTAGAAAACATTTGCTCTAAAGCCTGGCTACCCAACCCGAACCTAACGAGACTCGACTACGTGTCGGGCTCGGGTCAATATTCCAAGTCCAGCAGACGGGCTCGGCTGGGGTCGGGTCGGGCTGGACAGTGCTGCTTCCGGGAAGTCACGGGATCAGGCTTACCCATGATTCCCCACAACTCCATCTGCAGGAATAGCCTGCTGCCGGGAACGGATGAAGGATATTCATGTCGTGTCGTGTTGGGTCGAGTCGGGTCAGGAGCGAAAAGAAATTAAAGGATTCGGGCCCGGGTCGGGTTCAGGTTGGCTGTGGTCAGGTCAAGCCAAGGTCGGGTTTTAATATTATACCCGAGCCAGGCTTTAATTTGCTCTGCACATATTCATCTCAGCAATTGAAAAGGAAACCTGAATACCTGCCTGTGAAACATGGAACTAAAAGCCCTGCACATAGGTGCAACAGTATCTTTGCACTGTCTGCTGCCTGGCCGTTTCAAGCCTTAGTTAAAATTCAATTGGGGCCTGCTTTCTGCAGGGGGGTGGTGTAGGGTTAAAATCGACCCCAGACTGTTTGCTGAACAATATCTGTGTGCTGTTGGAAATCAGGAAGTTGCCCTCAGTGTTTATCTTTTATACTATAAGCAGTTTTCAGACTGCCATCGGAACAGATGTGGGTATCAGTCAGAAATTCATGAGCCTGACGGTGTACCTGTCAAGAATATAGATGCAATTCATGATCCAATTGAAATGTTATGCATAGAATATCATCCCAGCTGTGTATGCTAGTTTCACTGACTGATTTATGCTTGCAAGTTTTTGGTTATGTTTTTGCAAGAGAGTTGGATGATTATCGATCAAGGTTCCCCATTTATTCAGGCCGATGTGGTGCTGTTGGATATCCACAGTCACCCCGTCTGCCCAGAAGGAGGGAATCACTGATTAAAAATAGACATCCTTTCCAAATTAAAAGTACATGCTTAGCAAAATCTTCATATAAGCATTTTGTACTATTTCTATTAAATAAATTGCATTGGCCCAGATATTCCTGTCCATAGACCCTAGTCAAAGCTTAATTCCCAGGAACTAAAGAGAGTAAACACAGGGCAAGATCCACTAGGTTGGGTCTCCATTCCCTCTGCATAGGCCAGGGATTTCTGAGGCTTTTTCTCATGGACAGGCCTGGGCCTGGACCTATGTCTGAAAGACACCACAGAGGCAGGTTGCCTCCCATCCTTCAAAAATGTACCTGGATGAGCACTTGGCACATCATAACATACAAGGCTATGGGCCAAGTGCTGGCAAATGGGATTAGGTAGACAGGTCAGGTATCTTTAATGCATCAGTGCAGACTCGATGGGCCGAAGGGCCTCTTCTGCACTGTATTATTCTGTGATTCTGTGAGTGGTCCAGAGCACAAGGCAAAGTTTTGGGGATGAGTGGGGGGGGGCCTCTGTGAGTCAGTGCTACCTTTCTTTGTGGTCTCCCATGGATCTTTGAGCTTGGAGATCTTTTCCTGATGTTCTCCGAAAGTAACCAAAAGGCCCTGCGGCTAGTTACCAGTCCTGACATTGCAGGCCTCCCAGGCCTGGAGCGGCAACTGTGTTCCTGTCCTGCGTTGCCCAGCTCAAGGCTCTGCTAAGAGGTGGGCCTGTCTTGGCATGTGATCATGCCATGAAAATGGTGTAGTCCACCAAATGAGGAAGCATTGCATCTATCCAACGCCCAGGTAAAGAGGAATAGAATATCAGGACCATTGCTTCTTTGTAGGTGGCATATGTTATGGGGGAAGAACTTCCTATCATAATGGGCATGTTGGAATACCTGTGTGCAGCACCTATAAAGGAATATTGGATAGGTTGGATGACACAGCAGTGAAAGAACCCATCTGATTTTCAGTCCATTTAACAAATGGAAAATTGGGCTGGCCTCCTTATGGGCAATCAATTTTCCTTACCCTATATTCCTCTAAACATTGTGCCCAGGCAACCCAATATAATAGGCACAGTAAAAAAAAAGACTTGCATTTATATATTGCCTTGCATGACCACCGGTCATCTCAAAACATTTTACAGCCAGTTAAGTACTTTTTGAAGTGTAGTCTCTGTTGTAAAGTAGGAAACGTGGCAGTAAGTATGTGCACAGCAAAGTCCCAGAAACAGCAATGTGATCGTGACCAAATCATCAGTTTTGGGGTTCTGTTGATTGAGGGATAAATATTAGCCAGGACACTGGGGATAAAAAAATTCCACTTACCCACTTGGCTATCAAAACAGCACTCTGCTGACTGTTGCAAGAATGACTGCCACAGCACTTAGATGCACATTTACAGATTTAAATGTATTTTGTGCTACTGCAATGGGAAAGTGAAAGGTTTGAACAGGAGGTGAATTTTCCATCAGCACTGCTGGTCATGAACCCATTACAGCAGACCTTTACTGTTTGTGCAACACTGTGTACTTCAGCCAGGTCGCAATGATTTACAATGCCTTACTTGGTAATTATCAAGGACAGCTAGGGCCTCTCAAGGACAATGTGCTAGGAATAATAGAGCGTTATTCAGCTGCCATTGACATTCAAATACTAAAAAGCATACCCTTCATCGCAATTGCTTTGTGTGTTAATCAAAATGTGTGGTGGTTAAATATGAAACCTTAATTTAACTAGTTGGTGCCTCATGGCATTGTTTATGAATAAAAATGAGGAAAAATAGGTGGACCTGAAAAACTGCAGGGGCTGAATTTTATTAGTGCGCCGCACCTCACAGCGGCATGCTATGAAGTCGGCGGCCTTCCGACACGGAAGTGCCGTCGCTGAGCGCCCGCGATATTTCGAACGGGGGCTCATTTAAATGGAGGGGGCGGAGCGGCCGCCCCCGATGACGTAAAGGGGGCAGCTGCTCCATCATCGGCAACGACGTCCGGTGCCACCGCGCAGGCGCCGGCGCCATTTTTAAAGGGCTTCAAGCCCTTAACAAAAATTTGAACGTTTAAAGAGAAAGTACTTTAAAAAAAAATTTTAAATAAAAATCAGAAGCAGGAGGCCCTTTCCCACCACCCCCGCCCCCCCAATGGTTGTTTTATATGCCAATATGACAAACATTAATTTTATTCCCACTCTGAACTTTTCCCCCCAACCTCATCACAACCCCTTCCCACCATCCCCACAGCCAATAAAAAACATTTTCCCCGCTCTCCCCCACCTCCGCCCTGATAACCAGTCCTCCCCCCTCCCCACCAGTGTCTCGCCTCGGAACACATTACCAACGGCCAGCAGTAATATCGGCATGGGAAGGCCACCGGGACCAGGTAAGTGGACTTGCATTTGTTTTACATAATTTTAAGATTTAAATGAAGGCCCCGCCGCTGAGCGGCGGGTGGGGGAGGGGGGGGTGCCACACCAATGCCTTGCTGTGGCCGGTAAAATGCGACGGGGCCTTCTTGGCGTCAAGGGTCGTGGCAGGCCGCTCCCACAAATATTTTACGGGCCCCCCACCACAACCCCTGACATCGCGGGGCTGGTGAAATTCAGGCCCAGGTGCCAAATGTCGTCTGATAATGCTTCTGTGAAGTGCCTTGGGTGTTTTACTACATTAAAGGCATTACATAAATGCAATTTGTTGTTGTTGTTGTTGTTTGATCCTGACGTAATTGTCAGAATTCATCCAGTTTGTGACCTCGCCAAAGTTTGTGGGGCCAGGGAGAGAACATCATATCTGAATATTCTTAGAAACATAGGGAAAGAAGTTGATGATACAGTCCCTCAGGTCTATTCTGCCATTAAATTAGATGATTTGTACATCAACTACATTTATCCACCTTTGACCCATGTCCCTTTATATCCTTACCTAATAAAAATCTGTCAATCTCAATCTTGAAAATTCGATAGACCCAGCATCCAAATCCTTTTTAGGGGAGCAAGTCCCAGATTTCCACTATCCTTTGTGTGAGATTTCCAGCATCCACAGTATTTTGCTTTTGTACTGTGTGAGAAAGTGTTCCCTGACTTCAACTTCTGAAGGCTATTTCTCTAAGTTTTAAGATGCTATCCCCGTGTTCTGGATTTCCCACCACAGAAAATAGCTTTTTTGTATCTACCTTATTGAATGATGTTATCATTTTAAATATCTCAATTAGATCACCCCAACTATCTAGACTCAAGACAATATAAGCCAAGTGTATGCAACCAGTACTTACAATTTAACCCTTTAAGCCCAAGCATCATTTTGATGACTCTATGCTGCCAAGGCCAATATGTCCTTTCTGATATGCAGTGTCCAAAACTGAATGAACTTCTTTAGAAGGGGGCTGACAAAAGTCTATACAATTGAAGCATAAATTCCTCACAATTGTATTCCAATCCTCTTGAGATAAAGGCCAATATTCCACTACCCTCTTTGATTACATTTTGTACCTGTACACTAGCTTTTATTGATTCGTGTAGATGGACACCCAAATCCCTTTGCTTCTCTGAAGTTCCACGTCTCTCACCATTCAGGAAATATTTCTGCCCTTATTAGATCCAAAGCAGATGATCTCATCCTCCATTTGCCACAGTATTCCCCATTCACTTAAACTGTGTATGTTCCTTTGCAACCTCTTGCTCCCATCTACCCAACTTACTGTGTCTCCTAACTTGCTGACAAATGAAAGTACGTGGAAGTGTAGCTGCATGAATAGGATGTCAAAAGGTGTAGGCAATGCAAAAATAGGGAATATGATTAACAGTGAAGAAGACTGGAAGCAACTTCAGGAGGACATGGACAAGTTAGTAAATTGAACACGTAGATTTCAAGTGAAATTTAACATGAAAAAATGCAAGGTGATATATTTTGGAAGGATGAATATGGCGAAGGTATATATGCCAAATGGTAAAACCTTTAGCCGACTGTCCTTAATTACCCATGTCTGTCTTGGTAAATATTAATTTTATCCTATATTATGGCACTATAAATTAGGCTGAGTGGGCTAATGTTAAGCTGCATCTTCACACACCTTTTCAAAACCAAACTCTTTGTCCTCGCCTTTGGTCACCTCCCCTAACTCCTCTCCCAATTCATGCTGGTTTTCTCCACATTTTTGTGAAGCGCCTTGACAGCTTTTGCTATTTTTGAAAAAAGGTAATGGAGAGCGTGGATGAGGATAATGTGGTTGATGTTTTTTCAAAGGCGTTTTATGAATGTACCACGTAATAGACCTGTTAGCAAAATTGAAGCCCATAGGGGTTCAAGGGGCAGGGACTGTGTGGATACAAAATTGGCTGAGGGACAGAAAGCAATGGTGACTGATTGTTTTTCAGACTGAAGGCAAGTGTGCAGTGGTGTCCACCAGGGGTCACTGGTGCCACCACTCCTCTGATTTATATTAATGAGCTGGACTTGGATATAGAGCATAATGTCAAAGTTTTCAGATGACACAAATCTCAGAAATGCAATAAGCAGTGAGAAGGATAGCAACAGACTTCAGGAGGACATAGACAGACTGGTAAAATGGGCAGACACAAGGCTGATGAAATATAACACAGTGAAGTGTGACGTGATTCCTTTTGCTAGGATGAATAGGGCAATATAAACTAAATGGTACAATTTTAAAGAGTTGTTTATACACAAATCTTTGAAGGTGGCAGGACAAGATGAGAGCTTGTTAAAAATGCATTCGGGATTTATAAAGAGGAATAGAGTTAAAAAGTAAGGAAGATATCCTAAACCTTTATAAGACACTGATTAGGCCTCAGCTGGAATATTGTGACCAATTCTGGGCATCACACTTTCGGTAGGATGTCAATGCCTAGAAAGGGTGCAGAAGATTTTCTAGTATGGTACCTGGGAGGAGGGACTTACTTTACATAGAAAGACTAGAGAAACTGGGATTGTTTACCTTAGAGCAGGGAAGGTTAAGAAAATTTGACAGCGATATTCAAATCTTGAAGGATTTTGATAGAGTAAATGAGGAGAAATTTCTTACAGTGGCAGAAGGGTTGGTAACCAGAGGGCACAGATTTTTTATATAGCGAGTTTTTAATAAAAGGAATGCACAGGCTGAATGAGTGGTGGAAGCAGATTTAATAGTAACTTTCAAAAGGGAATTGGATAAATATTTGAAAAGAAAAGAAATTGCAGGGATATAGGGAAAGTGCAGGGGAGTGAGACTAATTGGTAAGCTCTTTCAAAAATATGGCACAGGCATGATGGGTCAAATGGCCTCCTTCTGAACTTGTATCATTCAATGATTGTATGATAGCTGAGTGCACCAAAAAGGTAGGTGGAAAGGGAGAGTCTGCTTGAAAATATGACTTACTGTGTCTTTGTGTGTGAGGTTGCATCAGAAACAAGTTAGCAGTTTGTGTTCGAGACAGTCTGCAACTGTGTTTGGAGTAGATTCTGTATCACTGGGTTCACTATTGTTCCTAAACATTCATGCCCTTATGGAAATCTGTATTTGATTCAGAAGGAAACTGATAATTTGAAACAGGTTCAATAAGTTCACCTCCTCTATCACTCATTTTCTGCATGTCTCTTTGTACAGCAGAGAACTTGGTACATTTTGATCCTCTTAATCACCCGAACAGTGGCTGACCGTAAGTTGTAAACTATTTAGTCAGGTCTACGTCACCCATTGCATGAAGGAAAATTACTATCAGGCCCCTGACTGCACCAAAAGCAATTCTTTTCAGTGTCAGATAAGTATGGCACTTGCGATAAATCAGATCTAATGAATACACTGAGGAATCCTTTTATAAGCAAAACTTCTGCAATTTAAAGATTGGCTTAGAATTTTCTCATCATCTTCAATATTTATGCCATTGTTATGGTGTTATTGACCTGAAAAGATTGAGGAAATTTGCACCTTGGCACATTTGGGTATATTTACACACTTAGTTTGTTAAATACAAGTTTCCTCAATCTTTTTATCAGTGCAAATATTATGCTTGTTCCTGCCCCTCAGGGCTCTTTTGCATAGCTGCGCTATTCAAGTACAATTAAGTTTCTGGATTTATGTGGCTCCTGTAATTAATGTAATCTTACACCTTAAAAAAAATACAGTCCAACAGCTCTCCTATCACTTCAGACAAGTGTAATGAGAAGTTGGTGAGCTGTAGGTGGGTACCATCTTTACATACTAGTTATAAGTTTATGAGGAACTTTTTTAACCCCTTCCTTCACATTTTATAATCACTGGCACCTGCTTCTAGTCTTCGTCAGAGAAACCGATTGTGTTTCTTCTGCCTGCTGCCCTGGCATGGTGCCCATTGGGCACAGCTGGCTCCTAAGTGGGTATAATTGTGCCAATCTGGAATGATGCAGTGGGTGAGTGACACCATCAAGTGATTTGGTGGTAAGTGCCAGTTCAAATTTGCATAAATACTAAGATTAACAATATTATTAATTTAATTGATTCATAAATGTAGCCCTGACACCTAGAAAGACACAACCACAGACACCTCAATACGTCACATCAGTCAGGCCAGTTTCAATGAATCTGGTTGCAAGATATAACTGCCAAGCACCTGGCATGCAAGACAGTTCACTTTTCCATCATATTTGCCTTCTGAAGTGATGTGAGTGGCCCAGATTGGGCTGTTCTCCTATCAGTGCATCCACAACAACTGAGATATGTATATCAACTTGGCAGGAGACTCCATTAAAACTTAAGTGTATTTTGTGTTAGTATAAATTAATCTAGGGAAGAAACTTAGTGAAGAGAATACCAGGTTTTAAATGGAGTCAGATTTATACAGGAAGTCACACTGTTGTAGTCCACTTATAAATCAACCTTTTAAAAAGCATTCAGGCTGTATTAACAATTTTTGTGGGTTTACTGCATTTTTTTGTTGCTCTCTCTGCTGCCCAACATTTTCTCAATAACTTGGAACTCGGGCCCTCATCACAAGCTCTGTACCCTTATCATTAATTCCATTTCCCTTTTCGGCCACTGTTTCAGGCTGAACCAGACTGCTACCACAACTTCCTATTTAAATTCGAGTTCAGTTTCCATCGTATACCCTTTCCACCCCAAAGATCACCTATTTCCACTTCCTTAACATTGCCTGCCTCTATCCATCTGCTGCTGAAACCTTCATCCATGCCTTTGTCACCTCCAGGTTTGACTATTCACATGCTACCCAGGTTTGACTATTCACATGCTACCCAGGTTTCACTATTCACATGCTATCCAGGTTTGACTATTCACATGCTATACAGGTTTGACTATTCACATGCGATCCAGGTTTCACTATTCACATGCTACCCAGGTTTGACTATTCACATGCTACCCAGGTTTCACTATTCACATGCTATCCAGGTTTGACTATTCACATGCTATACAGGTTTCACTATTCACATGCTATCCAGGTTTGACTATTCACATGCTACCCAGGTTTCACTATTCACATGCTATCCAGGTTTGACTATTCACATGCGATCCAGGTTTCACTATTCACATGCTACCCAGGTTTGACTATTCACATGCTACCCAGGTTTCACTATTTACATGCTATCCAGGTTTCACTATTCACATGCTATCCAGGTTTGACTATTCACATGCTATCCAGGTTTGACTATTCACATGCTATCCAGGTTTGACTATTCACATGCTACCCAGGTTTGACAATTCACATGCTATCCAGGTTTGACTATTCACATGCTATCCAGGTTTCACTATTCACATGCTATCCAGGTTTGACTATTCACATGCTACCCAGGTTTCACTATTCACATGCTATCCAGGTTTGACTATTCACATGCTACCCAGGTTTGACTATTCACATGCTATCCAGGTTTGACTATTCACATGCTACCCAGGTTTGACTATTCACATGCTATCCAGGTTTGACTATTCACATGCTATCCAGGTTTGACTATTCACGTGCTATCCAGGTTTGACTATTCACATGCTATCCAGGTTTCACTATTCACATGCTATCCAGGTTTGACTATTCACATGCTATCCAGGTTTGACTATTCACATGCTACCCAGGTTTCACTATTCACATGCTATCCAGGTTTGACTATTCACATGCTACCCAGGTTTCACTGTTCACATGCTATCCAGGTTTGACTATTCACATGCTACCCAGGTTTCACTATTCACATGCTATCCAGGTTTGACTATTCACATGCTATCCAGGTTTGACTATTCACGTGCTATCCAGGTTTGACTATTCACATGCTATCCAGGTTTCACTATTCACATGCTATCCAGGTTTGACTATTGACATGCTACCCAGGTTTCACTATTCACATGCTATCCAGGTTTGACTATTCACATGCTATCCAGGTTTGACTATTCACATGCTACCCAGGTTTCACTATTCACATGCTACCCAGGTTTCACTATTCACATGCTATCCAGGTTTGACTATTCACATGCTACCCAGGTTTCACTATTCACATGCTATCCAGGTTTGACTATTCACATGCTACCCAGGTTTGACTATTCACATGCTATCCAGGTTTGACTATTCACATGCTATCCAGGTTTGACTATTCACATGCTACCCAGGTTTCACTATTCACATGCTATCCAGGTTTGACTATTCACATGCTATCCAGGTTTCACTATTCACATGCTATCCAGGTTTGACTATTCACATGCTACCCAGGTTTGACTATTCACATGCTATCCAGGTTTGACTATTCACATGCTATCCAGGTTTGACTATTCACATGCTACCCAGGTTTCACTATTCACATGCTATCCAGGTTTGACTATTCACATGCTATCCAGGTTTCACTATTCACATGCTATCCAGGTTTGACTATTCACATGCTATCCAGGTTTGACTATTCACATGCTATCCAGGTTTGACTATTCACATGCTACCCAGGTTTGACTATTCACATGCTATCCAGGTTTGACTATTCACATGCTACCCAGGTTTCACTATTCACATGCTATCCAGGTTTGACTATTCACATGCTATCCAGGTTTCACTATTCACATGCTATCCAGGTTTGACTATTCACATGCTATCCAGGTTTGACTATTCACATGCTATCCAGGTTTGACTATTCACATGCTACCCAGGTTTGACTATTCACATGCTACCCAGGTTTGACTATTCACATGCTATCCAGGTTTGACTATTCACATGCTATCCAGGTTTGACTATTCACATGCTACCCAGGTTTCACTATTCACATGCTATCCAGGTTTGACTATTCACATGCTATCCAGGTTTCACTATTCACATGCTATCCAGGTTTGACTATTCACATGCTATCCAGGTTTGACTATTCACATGCTACCCAGGTTTGACTATTCACATGCTACCCAGGTTTGACTATTCACATGCTATCCAGGTTTGACTATTCACATGCTATCCAGGTTTGACTATTCACATGCTACCCAGGTTTGACTATTCACATGCTATCCAGGTTTGACTATTCACATGCTACCCAGGTTTCACTATTCACATGCTATCCAGGTTTGACTATTCACATGCTACCCAGGTTTGACTATTCACATGCTATCCCGGTTTGACTATTCACATGCTATCCAGGTTTGACTATTCACATGCTATCCAGGTTTGACTATTCACATGCTATCCTGGTTTGACTATTCACATGCTATCCAGGTTTGACTATTCACATGCTACCCAGGTTTGACTATTCACATGCAATCCAGGTTTGACTATTCACATGCTATCCAGGTTTGACTATTCACATGCTATCCAGGTTTGACTATTCACATGCTACCCAGGTTTGACTATTCACATGCTATCCAGGTTTGACTATTCACATGCTATCCAGGTTTGACTATTCACATGCTACCCAGGTTTCACTATTCACATGCTATCCAGGTTTGACTATTCACATGCTATCCAGGTTTGACTATTCACATGCTACCCAGGTTTCACTATTCACATGCTATCCAGGTTTGACTATTCACATGCTATCCAGGTTTGACTATTCACATGCTATCCAGGTTTGACTATTCACATGCTATCCAGGTTTGACTATTCCCATGCTACCCAGGTTTGACTATTCACATGCTATCCAGGTTTCACTATTCACATGCTATCCAGGTTTGACTATTCACATGCTACCCAGGTTTCACTATTCACATGCTATCCAGGTTTGACTATTCACATGCTATCCAGGTTTGACTATTCACATGCTACCCAGGTTTCACTATTCACATGCTACCCAGGTTTCACTATTCACATGCTATCCAGGTTTGACTATTCACATGCTATCCAGGTTTCACTATTCACATGCTATCCAGATTTCACTATTCACATGCTATCCAGGTTTGACTATTCACATGATATCCAGGTTTGACTATTCACATGCTATCCAGGTTTCACTATTCACATGCTATCCAGGTTTAACTATTCACATGCTATCCAGGTTTGACTATTCACATGCTACCCAGGTTTCACTATTCACATGCTACCCAGGTTTGACTATTCACATGCTATCCAGGTTTGACTATTCACATGCTATCCAGGCTGGGGTGTGACCCATCCTCCAAACTCCATAAACCTCAGCTCATCAAAAACTCTGCTGCCCATATTCCATCCCCCACAAAGTCCCGCCAATCCATCACCTCTGACCTCGCTGGCCTATGATGGTTACTGGACCCCTAATGCTTCAATTTTAAAATTTTTATCCACATATTTAAATCCCTTTACAACTCACCCCTCTATTTCTCTGCAATTTCCTCCAGCTCTACAAATACCCCTTCAAATTCTTCATTCCTGTCTCTGGCCTGACGTGCACCTTGCCCCGCTCTGTGCCCCACCATTGGGGGCTTAACCTTCAGCTACATGGGTCCATGCTCGGGAATTCCCTCCATAAACCTGTTCACCTCTCCACATCTTTTTCCTTACGAAAGAACCCTTTTAAAACGCACCTCTTTGACCAAGCTTTTAGCCACTCCTTCTAATATTTCCTTCTTTGGCTTAAACTCCCTTTTCTTGATTCTGATTCTGTAAAGCACCATGAAATATTTCCGATATCAAGGGTGCTATATAAATGTGAGTTAGTGTTGCTTAAGGAACAATACTCATCAAAATAAGTGCTGTGAGTACCAGTGTAGCCCTCAATCCCCATTCAGTGACTAATTCAGCTCCCTTTACAAAGTGTCAGTTGACCTTGCATCAAGTACCTTCTCTGACAGTCTGTTCATATATGTATTATACTGTGGGGGAAAATAGACAAGCCAAAAGCTTATGGGTGACAAATTGCTGACAAAATACCAGTGAGGCTAATGCTGCTGACTGTTATTTATGCACAAATGGTACAGCAACATTAGGCAAACAACAGATGAGCAAATAAATTCAATTACCCGAAAGTTGCTGTCCACTGTTAGCTTTGCGAAAACAGCATCTCACTGTCTGGCTCACAATTGGATGGCGTGAAATTGCTGCATTTGTGAGGTAGATACAAACTAAAGTCACACAGAAAGTTAAGTCAAGTCCATTTTAACAGAATGTAAGTATTAATTAACGCCAAACAACCTCTCTGGCACTGAAAGTTAACTATTGCAATTATAGAGTCTCATTCCTTCAGATTTTGATTGTTGGAGATTGTAAAAATAGTCATAGAGACCAGAAAATAGTAATAGAATGATACAGCGCTGAAACAGGCCCTTCGGCCCACTGAGTCTGTGCCGACCATCAGCCACCCATTTATACTAATCCTACATTAATCCCATATTCCCTACCACATCCCCACCATTCTCCTACCACCTACCAACACTAGGGGCAATTTACAATGGCCAATTTACCTATCAACCTGCAAGTCTTTGGCTGTGGGAGGAAACCAGAGCAACCCACGCAGTCACAGGGAGAACTTGCAAACTCCACACAGGCAGTACCCAGAACCGAACCCGGGTCGCTGGAGCTGTGGTGCTAACCACTGCGCCACTGTGCAGTAAATTTTTATTTTGTCCTTTCTGTCTTTTTTTCTCTCTTGATCTTTCTTTCCCTCTCCATTTCTCTTTCTGTACCTAATTTGACATTAAATTCATCCACTTTGATTTACACTTCCTTCTGAGGCCTTGCACTGTTAATTTCTCAGACCTTCAATCTGATTGGTTAAGGAGATATACAGTTGCTTGCCCTGCTCTCTCAGTTGCCTTGTTTTCCTTGCTGCCCCATTATCAGCTCATTATCAGGGGAGGCGGTGGTGTAGTGGTAGAACCATAGAAAAATTATGGCACAGAAGGAGGCTATTCAGCCTATCGTGTCCATGCCAGCTGAAAAAACTAGCCGCCCAATCTAGAGACCCAGGATATCGCTCCGGGGAAATGGGTTTGAATCCCACCAGGGCAGAAGGTGGAACTTGAATTCAATTCAACTGGAATTAAGAGCCAGTCTAATAATGACCATGAAACCATTGTTGATTGTCGTAATAACCCATCTGGTTCAGTAATATCCTTTAGGGAAGGAAATCTGCTGTCCTTACCTAGTCTGGCCTACATGTGACACCAGACCCACATCAATGACTCTTAATGCCCTCTGAGATGCCCAAGCAAGCCACTCAGTTGTATCAAATCGCTACAAAGTCTATAAGGAATGAAACCAGATGGACCACCTGGCATCCATCTAGGAACCAGAAACAACAAAAGCAAACCCAGCCCTGTCGACCATGTAAAGTCCTCCATACTAACATCTGGGAGCTCGTGCCAAAGTTGGGAGAGCTGTCCCAGCAGTCTGACATAGACATACTCACAGAATCATAACTTACAATGTCCCAGACACTGCCATCACCATCCCCGGGTAAGGCCTGTCCCACTGGCAGGACAGATCCACCAGAGATGGCAGCACAGTGATATACAGTCAGAAGAGAGTGCCCTAGGAATCCTCAACATCAACACAGGACCCAATGAAGTCTCTTGGCATCATGAGGTGGCGCAGTGGTTAGCACCGCAGCCTCACAGCTCCAGCGACCCGGGTTCAATTCTGGGTACTGCCTGTGTGGAGTTTGCAAGTTCTCCCTGTGTCTGCGTGGGTTTTCTCTGGGTGCTCCGGTTTCCTCCCACAGCCAAAAGACTTGCAGGTTGGTAGGTTAATTGGCCATTATAAATTGCCCCTAGTATAGGTAGGTGGTAGGGAAATATAGGGACAGGTGGGGATGTGGTAGGAATATGGCTTTAGTGTAGGATTAGCATAAATGGGTGGTTGATGGTCGGCACAGACTCGGTGGGTCGAAGGGCCTGTTTCAGTGCTGTATCTCTAAATAAATGTTTTAAAAATCAGGTCAAACATGGGCAAGGAAACCTCCTGTTGATTACCACCTAACACCACCCCCCTTCCCACCCACCGCCCCCTCAGCTGATGAATTGGTACTCCTCCATGTTTAACACCACTTTGAGGAAGCACTAAGGTAGGCAAGGATGTAGAATGTACTCTGGGTGGGAAACTTCAATGTCCATCGCCAAGAGTGGCTCGGTAGCACCATTACTGATCAAGCGGGCTGAGCCCTAAAGGACATTGCTGCTAGACTGGGTCTGCTGCAGGTGGTGAGGGAACCAACAAGAGGGAAAAACATACTTGACCTTATCCTCACCAATCTGCCTATCGCAAATGCATCTGTCCATGACAGTATTGGTAGGAGTGACCACTGAGCATTCCTTGTGGAGACAAGGTCCCATCTTCATGTGGAGACCAGGTCCCATCTTCACTGAGGATATCCTCTATCGTGTCGTGTGGCACTACCACTGTGCTAAATAGAATACATTTCGAACAGATCTAGCAACCCAAAACTGGACATCCATGAGGCACTGTGGGCCATTAGCAGAAGCAGAATTGTACTCAACCACAATCTGTAACCTCATGGCCCGGCTTATCCCCCACTCTACCATTACCATCAAGCCAGGAGACCAACCCTGGTTCAATGAAGAGTGCAGGAGTGCATGCCAGGAGCAGCACCAGGCATACCTCAAAATGAGGTTTCAATTTGTGAAGCTACAACCCAGGACTACTTGCATGCCAAATAGTGTAAGCAGCATGCGATGGACAGGGCTAAGTGATCCCACAATCAATGGATCAGATCTAAGCTCTGCAGTCCAGCCACATCCAGTCGTGAATGGTGGTGGACAATTAAACAACTAACAGGAGGAGGTGGCTCCACAAATATCCCCATCCTCAATGATGGGAGAGCCCAGCACATCAGTGCAAAAGATAAGGCTGAAGCATTTGCAGCAATCTTCAGCAAGAAGTGCCGAGTGGATGATCCATCTTAGCCTCCTCCTGAAGTCCCCAGAATTACAGATGCCAGTCTTCAGCCAATTCGATTCACCCCATGATATCAAGAAATGACTGAATGCACTGGATACTGCAAAGGCTATGGGTCCTGACAACATTCAAGCAATTGTACTGAAGATCTGTGCTCCATAACTTGCCACGCCCCTAACCAAGCTGTTCTAGTACAACACAGGTATCTACCCAGCAATGTGGAAAATTGGCCAAGTATGTCCTGTACACAAAAAGCAGGATAAATTCAACCCTGCAATTACTGCCCCCATTAGTCTACTCTCGATCATCAGTAAAGTGATGGAAGGGGTCGTAGACAGCACTATCAAGCAGCACTTGCTTAGCAGTAACCTGCTCAGTGACGCTCAGTTTGGGTTCCGCCAGGGCCACTCAGCTCCTTACTTCATTACAGCCTTGGGCCAAACATGGCCAAAAGAGCTGAACTCATGAGGTGACTGCCCTTGACATCAATGCAGCATTTGACCGAGTATGGCATCAAGGAGCCCGAGCAAAACTGGAGTCAATGGGAATCAGGGGGAAAACACTTCGCTCTTTGGAGTCATACCTAGCACAAAGGAAGATGGTTGTGGTTGTGGTTGTTAAAGGTCATTCATCTCAGGTCCAGGACATCACTGCAGGAGTTCCTCAGGGTAGTATCCTAGGCCCAACCATCTTCAGCTGCTGCATCAATGACCTTCCTTCAATCATAAGGTCAGAATTGAGGATGTTTGCTGATGATTGCACAAAGTTCAGCACCATTCGTGACTCCTCAGATACTGAAGCGGTCCGTGTAGAAATGCAGCAAGACCTGGACAATATCCAGGTGATAAGTGGCAAGTAACATTCGCGCCAAACAAGTGCCAGGCAATGACCATCTCCAACAAAAGAGAATCTAACCATCTCCCCTTGACATTCAATGGCATTACGACCGCTGAATCCCCCATTATCAACATCCTGGGGGTTACCATTGACCAGAACCTGAACTGGAGTAACAATAAAAATAGCGTGGCTATAAGAGCAGGTCAGAGACTAGGAATCCTGAGGCGAGTAACTCACCTCCTGACTCCCCAAAGCCTGTCCACCATCTACAAGGCACAAGTCAGGAGTGTGATGGAATACTCTCCACTTGCCTAGATGGGTGCAGCTCCAGCAACACTCAAGAAGCTCAACACCATCCAGGACAAAGCTGCCCGCTTGATTGGCACCCCATCCACAAACATTCACTCCCTCCATCACCGACGCACAGTGGCAGCAGTGTGTACCATCTACAAGATGCACCAAGGTTCCTTAGACAGCACCTTCCAAACCCACAACCTCTACCACCTAGAAGGACAAGGGCAGCAGTTGCATGGGAACACAACCACCTGCAAGTTCCCCTCCAAGCCACACAACATCCTGACTATATCGCCGTTTCTTCACTGTCGCTGGGTGAAAATCCTGGAACTCCCTTCCAAATACCCGACATGGACTGCAGCGGTTCAAGAAGGCGACTCACCACCACCTTCTCAAGGGCAATTAGTGATGTGCTATAAATACTGTCCTAGCCAGCGATGCCCACATCCCATGAAGGAATGAAAAAAACACCTTCCAGGCAGAAAATTTAAAAACCTAAATATCCAAAGGCATGTCTTACCAATGATAGATGCCATTAGATGCCCTGCAGCAGCAAATCTTTGACCCATTCTGTTAGTACCATGTATCTAATGTTTAAATGCTAGGTGCTGCATATATAGATGTATATAGGTTACTTTAGAAAAAAAAGAGTATTTTATGTCATTCACAAATTACTTTGAATCTAAATACATTATGCTTACTGGATAGTTGATCTATACCCCTCATTTGATTATATGGGAAACAAAGATGCATTTACCGTGCCATACAGTCAGAGAAAATTAATACGTACTCACTGTTATTTATCTGTAGTCAGATATAGATACCCCAAATAGTTCAGTCCCTTAACTGATCACCAGGAAAAACAGGTAAATGCTCCATTTGCACAGAGATTGGCTTCAATTGGACTGTAAATAAAAAACAGATTCTCCCTGTCCCGCTACCACCGTACACATCCACAGGTGTAGGATGGGCATCACTCTGGGATTGGTCTCTTTGGCTGCCTGAATTTCTTACGTGGGCTTGAGCCCACCAAGGTGGGCCTGAAGAAGAATCATGTGGTGCTTGAGGCCGTCTGTAACTGGTGGGCACCGCGTGGATTGGAGTGTGCAGTAGATGCGGGAAATAACCTTATGATTTCATTTGATAAGTTTCCTTTTGATTTTTTATGATTTGAGTATTTATTCATTGTGTCCCTCTAGAAATGGTCACTTTTGTTAGATCATGTGTTTGATGACACTGGGCAACCCAGTGCTTCCCTGTTTTTCCATGTAAAGAGTTAGACCACCAGGGATCAGGTTTTTATCCAACCAGACTAGGACAGCATATAAAAGATTAGCTAGCTCGGCATGTTAGCACCACCTTATGGCCAAATCACTGCACTGTGTCACATTCTCTATCAATAATGGGCCCCAGATTTCCAACACTGATTCTAAGTGGCAAATTAGTCTACTTTTATAGTGGAAGTAACGACAAGCTGTTTTAGTGTGTATCCAGGTCAATGGATTTACATCTGTGACCAAGCTTGCTGCAGCTTCCTAAATCAGTTAAAGTCGCAGCACTTTCTTGGTTTATGAAGAAAAACACGTGGTATTGGATGCACTCAGAAGGGTCAATTTTATTAACTCTTACTTCTTTGGAAATGCTTAGTCTCCCTGGGCACAAAGGTCAGGGAAAATGTGGCAGTGAGCCAGTGACCCTTTATGTGCCCCAAAATTTCCATGGCTTTGGAATGGTGAGGCTAACAGCATTCCCCATTATAACAGAACCTTGCTGATAGACTCGGCATTGAAAGTTGGGGCACTTACCCATTAGTTACCTACTAAACACACCAGAAAATGTTAGGGCTGGTACATGCAGGAGTAAGGATTTTTTTTTTTCAATGGGGTGATAAGCGATAATTACTGCCAAACAATTTCACTGGTCTTGAAAAATTAAATTTTACAAGTGTGGAGACACATTCCTTCAGAAGTTAGTGTTAGCGATTTTTTTTTAAATAATAAAATTTCTCTCTCAATCCTATCTATTTCTTCCAATCTTTATTTTGCTTTCTGCACATGATTTAAATATTATCTTCTAGCTTCATACTTTCCAATTTAGAAACTGCACGGCTCAGTGAGGAATCTTCAATCCGATCGGTTGAAGAGCCTCACTATTACTTGCCCTGCTCACACACCACAGATGCCGTGTACAGACTGCTGCACTGGATTAAAGGAAGACTCTGTTCACAACTTTGAGAATAGTTGTCAGTGTAATGGAATCACCACTGACCTCAGAATATGGGCTAAGAGATTTTGCTGCAGTTGAAATAAAGTCTGAACCTGGTCTAATTGCTCAACAAGTGTATTCTGTATCCAGTGCTTCTTTTTTGTGGAGTAGGTAGTTTTGTATTCAAATGATGGCATTTTTCCTTGGATTTTTCTTGGCTCTTTATTTCTAAAACAGAGATGACTCTGACCCTGGTAAGTGACCCAGACTCAGGAAGTCAGATTGTTCAGCCATTAATTTGGTCCCAGTTATGTTTCCAACTTTTGACAATCAATGCTGATTAAATTCAGGAACCTATGGTGGTAGTCAGTCAGGTCTCTAATTAAAATATATCTTTATTACATATTTAGTTTTAACCATTTATTTACGATATCGATTCAAAGAGGAATTAATGAATTTTCAGGTGAAACTATTTTAGGAAGCTAGGACATTCCTCCACACAGTTGCCTAATATCAGACACAGGTACTTTATCCATGTTTGTTTTGTTCTGTGGGGTGTGTTGCATTACAGCACAGGTGTCAATTTGAATCTTCTCAATACGACATGTGATTCTGATAGAGGCTGCAGATAATGGTATGTTCTGTGAAAGGTCATCAACCTGAAACGTCGGGCTGAATTTTGTGTTGCCGCTGGCCGTGACAGATGGCGGACCAAACGCGTGGGTTTTACTTAGCCGCCGTGACATTATATGCGGTGGCTCAATTACATGGCTGGGGCGGACCGCCCCCACCCCGATGACATGGAGGGGGCGAGCAAGCCATCCCCGGCAACAGCGTCAATGGCGCCACTGCGCTGGCGTCGGCACCATTTTAAAAGGGCTTCCAGCCCTTACATTTAATTAAAATGTTTAAAGGGAAAGTTTAATAAAACTGATTTTAAAGAATTACGTACATGTTTCCAGACCCTCTCCCACCCACCCCCCCCCATTAACATTACACTCATTCCTTGCCCTCTCCCCCCCCCCAAAATACTTACCTTGTGTACCTGACCTTCACCCCCAAAAGTTCACAAACTTTTAACTTTACCACTTCCCACCATCCCCTCCACCAATCAGAATAGTTTGACCCCATTACCCCGCTCCTGCACGGAGGAACTTACCTCCTCCCCTCTCCTCACGGGTGTTGCACCTCATTTCCCCGGACAGGGACCTGAAGGCGCAGCACTGCCGGTCACCGGGATGAAGATCGCGGTGGCACTTCAGGAGGCGACGGGAACGTCATTAATTCAGGTAAGTTAATGAATTTGAATATTTAAATTATGGTCCTGTCGCCGAGTGGCGTGGGGTCCACGACTAGGCCTCACCGCCGCCGGCAATATTGGGACGGGCCCTGCTGGCATCGAGGTCCATGGCAGACATCATCTGGGGCAATCTTCATGCCACCCCACCACGGATCCCGTCGTCGAGGCCTCTATAAAATCCAGCCCGTTAACTCTGTTTCACTTTCCACAGATGCTGCCAGATCTACTGAGTATTTCCAGCACTTTCTGTTTTTATTTCCGATTTCCAGCAGTCACTGTATTTTGCTTTTGCATAAGAGTTGGAGGTTTTGGGAGAGGAGGTAAGGGAGTTATCTTGGGGTCGAGATAATGTTAGTCTTTTCATTGTTCAGGTAAGTTTCGCCTTAGGATTCGCTTGTAATGATTTATACTTGTAGGGAAAGTTGTTACTTCTTATTCTGCTGCCAAATTTGCTCTTGTTATGACCGGGTGAGGAAGGAGTCTCAGGTTCCCCTCTGACCCCCTTCCTGGTTTGACTGTAACAGGGTATAAATTTTAAAACACAGTGTTTTTAGCTTAACACCTCAGTGAGTCATTGCTCACTGTTTTCTAATTGTAATTGCAAAGGAACCAACCAGACACTTATTCTTAGGTTTAAACAAGACAGATGTAAGTTTATTAACCTTATCACGCTAACTTGGTTAAAATTACTAAAATACGTGACGCCACCATGCTAGCATGCAAATGAAATAAACACACACACACAAATAGATACTGAGGAGAAGAAAGAATTAAAGGTTTGGAGTAGTAAATGGAATTCAGTTACTGTCTTTAGTTTTGCTGTAATGTGCTTGGTTGGAATTGCGGTCTTGTAGTTCTCACTGGGGCCCAATGCATACTTTCAAATTTGCTTCTCTGGTACCAGAAGGCTGAAGAGGTCCTCTGTCTTGAGGCTTAAGCTGCTTCTGTGGGTCCCTGGGACTTTGCTTGAGAGAGAGAGAGAGACAGAGAGAGAGGGACCTTCCTTGTCTTTGGTCTTCAAATTGCAGTCTGCCCAAACCTTTCTGTGAGGCACAATTCAAACAGTCCCCAGTCTGGCCAACAGGAAAGTCATGTGACCAGCTCTTTGTTTGAACCAGCATCTTCTGCGAAGGTTGTTGATTCTCAAAGTTCTCCAGTCACACTCGGTGGGGTCTGGAACTCTGACTCTTATACAGACGAAGAAGATTGATTATTATGATTGCCCAGACCAATCTAGTTAATTGAATCAAAATAAAAGCAAAATACTGCGGATGCTGGAAATCTGAAACAAAAACAAGAAATGCTGGATTCACTCAGCAGGTCTGGCAGCATCTGTGGAAAGAGAAGCAGAGTTAACGTTTCGGGTCAGTGACCCTTCTTCGGAACTCCGAAGAAGGGTCACTGACCCGAAACGTTAACTCTGCTTCTCTTTCCACAGATGCTGCCAGACCTGCTGAGTGAATCCAGCATTTCTTGTTGTAGTTAATTGAATCAGTGAGCACTCCCATTGTCTCTGTATTCAACTGTCTTTCAGAATGCAAATGTGCAGCCATGTTTCAGCTGTCCAACTCTGTGGTCTTTTTTAAGCAGGTTCTGTGCAATGTCCAGTAAAAGGGTTCAAGTCGTGTTCCATCTGACAAAATTAATATGTTTCCATTTGGCAGGTGTGGTTACCGTCACACCTACACCTCTCGCCAAATGAAATGCGACATAGCGGAGCATTTCATTATAAATTAGAAGAAAGGGAACATACAGGAAAGCACATATGCATTTCTCTCATTCATTCTCATTCATTCAGAAATCTTAAAATTGTTTCAGCCTGTCTTTCCTTTGTAGTATTGCTGTTTTAAACTGCCCCTTTTCCTTGAGGCGGGTCTGAGATAGTTTGTGTTGCCCAAGAGGTTTAAAGTTTCTTCACTAAGTCTGCAATATGCTGGGAATGGGCATCCCAATAAACATGTGATTTTTGGGGAGGTTTCAGGTTTGCACATTTACATAATTGTGTTGGGGTCTGCAGGGGGATGGTTAGATTTAATTAGTCCTGGTTTGGAGCTCTGATCATGGGAGTTGGCAGTGGCTGGATCCACTCTGACCTCACTTTCAGTGCTCTGGTGAGTCATGCAAGTGCTTCAGGGTATTGTTGGTTCCCTTTTCTCCTGACTGTGGGGGTGGATTCTTTGCTAATCTTCCCTTTGTCCTCTGGGATATTCCTGCTTGCAGGTATTTGTCCAGATTCTATTGCATTTCCCTGCAGCTCTTTGACTAGGTGAGGCATCACCCTCATGGTTTATCTGCCCTCTTGAGGATATTCTTTGTCCCTGCAGGTTTCTGTAAATGCTGTTAGCAACCCTGGTGGGGCACTTATGGTGTCTGCATTTAAGTAGGAGAATGTGGGATCTAATTTTTCAGATATTTCAGGGTTGGCTGCCCAGACAGTAGGGGTTTTCATTTGGGAATCCTCCATGATCTCCTTTAACTTGTCCTCTTTGTCCCTTTTTCCCTTTTCCTCTCTAACTTTTGCCAGCCCTATGCCTGTCTGTCCACTTTTGTTCTCGGCAAGGGTCCCTTACATTTCACCAGCCCTCTGCTGGAGTGTCCTCCAAACGCCGGTACAGGAATTAGGGGTGCAGATTTCACTGCAGGTTGGGGTTTCCCCTCAACCTGGCACATGTGGCAACTCCTACAGTAATTCACCACATCTTTGTGGAGTTTTGGCCAGTCAAACTGCTGTCTTATGCGGGCTTTGGTTTCTCGTATACCGACATGTACAGCCACTGTCAATTCTTGGGCCATTCTTAATATTTCTTTCCAGTACCTCTGCAGCACCACTAACTGGTGAGCCACTGTCCACTCTTTGTCCTTAGGTCTGTGAGGAGAACTCCATTTCCTCATCAGTACCTCATTCTTTAAATAATAGCAATCAGGGACTCCCTCTGCTTCAATTTCAGACTGGACAGCCTGTGCTAACTTTCTCAACACTGGGTCAGCTCGCTGAGCCTCAGCTAGGGAAGATTCATATATTCCATTCCCAGGGCCCTCCAACCTTCCAAAGAAATTTTCAGACAGACAGACCTGGTAATCTGACTGCGGTGCCAATTCAATCTCCTCTGGGGGAGCTGGTTTGATCATGGCCTGATTCACTTCACATTCAGGGGAACTGCAAGGGACCGTCTCCTGCCACTGCCCTGTCTCTCTGACCTCCTTCGGTCTCTCTTTCACTACTGGTGAAGCTACCACCTTCGCCCATGGCGGGTCATTACCTAGGAGCAGGTCAACCCCATCCACAGGCAAACTAGGGACAATTTCTATGGTCACCGCTCCCAAAACTAGGTCGCACTCCAAGTGCACCTGGTGTAAAGGTACGGGCATACAGTGCCCTCCAATACCATTCACCACCATTCTGGTATTTACTGCACTCTCTGGGGGAAAGGTCATGCCTTTTCCCAGCAAAAGGGATCTGGTGGACCCTGTATCCCTCAGTATTACTATGGGCTGGCCTGCCCCCACTCAATGATATGGGGGTTACTCTCCTTTCGGACACAAAATCCTGATAACCTTCAGGGATCCTATTAAATTTTCCTGCACCCACAGCAGTATTTTTACTCGGTCTTGCTGCTGCTGTGCTTTCCATCAGGGTCCCTTCTCCTGCACTGAACAGGTGTGCGCTGATTAACCCTACAGGCTTTCCCTGTAGTTTTCAGCAGCCAGCTCTTAGAGGACCTGTCTTATTACAATGGAAGCACACAGGTCTTCGGGTCTCACTCCTACTTTCAGCACTGTCTCTTTCGGGCTGGAGGATGGCCCCCCGTGTGTCCTGCTTTTTTTCTCTCTCCCAGGACTGCTTGGTTTCCTATCACCCTCCCACCCTTTCTATTTTTCGGATTTATAGGCATGACTAGGAAAGGTTTTCCCCTGGGGAACCATCTTGTATATTAGAGCAAACTCATCAGTCAGAACTGCAGGTTGCCTCACTCTGTGTACTTTTGTTCCTCCACATGAGTCTTTATGGAGAAGGGGAGAGAGTTTTTAAATTCCTCAAGGAGAATTACCTCTCTGAGGTTTTCATTGCTGGGCTGCACTTGAAGAGCCCTCAACCACTGGTCAAACGCCTACTTCTCTCAAACTCCAAGTACGTTTTATCAGCTTGTTTCCGGAGGCTTTGGAACTTCTGGCAGTACGCTTCTGGTGGTACGCTTCCGGTACTACCTCATTTGCCCCGAGGATAGCATTTTTTGTCAGTTCATAAATTGATGAACTCTCATCTGGCAATAGGGAGTAAACCCGTGGGCTTTTCTTGGGAGCTTGCTTTGTAGCAGTAGAGTCCAGTTCCCAGCCAGCCATTTTAATTGCCTTGCAAGTTTCTCAAAAGATACAAAAAATGCTTCCACGTCTCCCTCACTGAATTTTGGAATCAATTGGGAAAATTTTAAAAACCAGCACACAGCCCCGCATTACTTGTATTCACCATGCTTTCACTGGGGTTACTCTGTCGCCCCCTAGCGAACTCAAGCCGCCATAGCTCCCTTTCCTCCTGTTTCTTCTGGAAATTTCTCTCTCTCTCCTGTCTTTCTTTTTCACTCACCTCTCTCTTTTTCTTTCTCTTCTCTCTCGCTTTGCCTCTCTTTTTCTTTCTCTTCTCTCTTTCTTTGTCTCTCTCTTTCCCTGTCTTCTAATTCAAGTTTTCTTTGTTCCAATTGTATCTTTGCTAGCAGTACCCTGTTGGATTGTATTTCCCTGTCTCTGCTTCTTCAGGTTTGAGTGAAAAATGGTTGGCCACTAGGCTTAGGAGGTCCGATTTCCTAGCTTCGGCATGGACAGTGATCCCACACTGCACAGCCGTATTCCTCAACTCTTCCATAGACAGTGCCTTTAACTTATCCCAAGTTATTTCACCCTGGCTTGGGGAGTTACTGACTGCGGTCGCGGACATGTTAGTATTCTAGCACATAAACCACATGAAAACCTATATTGATGGTTTTTCTCTTTTTTTGATTGGGATCAATTTGATTTCCCACTTCCAATTTCTCATTTGTCTGTGGATCCAATCTGGATGTTTGCCCCCAAATTTCTGTTGCGACCGGGTGAGGAAGGGGTCTCAGTTTCCGCTCTGGCCCCCTTCCTTGTTTGACTGTAACAGGGTATAACTTTTAAAACAGTGTTTTTAGCTTAACACCTCAGTGAGTCATTGCTCTCTGCTGTCTAATTGTAATTGCAAAGGAACCAACCAGACACGTATTCTTAGGTTTAAACAAGACAGATGTAAGTTTATTAACCTTATCGCGCTAACTTGGTTAAAATTACTCAAATACACGCGCCACCATGCAAGCATGCAAATGAAATAAACACACACACACAAATAGATACAGAGGGGAAGAAAGAATTAAAGGTTTGGAGTAGTAAATGGAATTCAGTTACTGTCTTTAGTTTTGCTGTAAAGTCCTTTGTTGAAATTGCGATCTTGTAGTTCTCACTGGGGCCCAATGCACACTTTCAAACTTGCTTCTCTGGTACCAGAAGACTGAAGAGGTCCTCTGTCTTGAGGCTTAAGCTGCTTCTGTGGGTCCCTGGGACTTTGCTTGAGAGAGACAGAGACAGAGAGAGGGAGAGGGACCTTCCTTGTCTTTGGTCTTCAAATTGCAGTCTGCCCAAACCTTTCTGTGAGGCACAATTCAAACAGGTTCCCCGTCTGGCCAACAGGATATCATGTGAACAGCTCTTTGTTTGAACCAGCATCTTCTGCGAAGGTTGTTGATTCTCAAAGTTCTCCAGTCACACTCGGTGGGGTCTGAACTCTGGCTCTTACACAGACAAAGAAGGTTAATTATTATGATTGCCCAGACCAATCTAGTTAATTGAATCAGTGAGCACTCCCATTGTCTCTCTATTCAACTGTCTTTCAGAATGCAAATGTGCAGCCATGTTTCAGCTGTCCAACTCTGTGGTCTTTTTTAAACAAGTTCTGTGCAAAAGGGTTCAAGTAGTCATTCCATCTGACGAAATTAATATGTTTCCATTTGGCAGGTGTGGTTTCCATCACACTCTGGATAGATCGTTCCGTTCACTGTGGCCAGAACTGATCCTTCCGACTGAATCATAATGTGCCGATCACATTGTTGTGTTGACACTAGTAAATTCTCCCTCGCAATAGTCACCTTGGTTTAATTGTTCTTATTAACCAGCTAATTTGTATTTGAATGTAATGTAATGAACCGTACCTGAGCAAGTACCCCTTTTAACTGAGCTATTCTGATCAATGCGATGTGCACTATTACATTGAATATGACTAAAGCCTCAGCACAGAAGATATAATGGATGACGTTTAATTAAGATGGGCATGTATGATTAGAGATACAACACTGAAACAGGCCCTTCGGCCCACCGAGTCTGTGCCGAACATCAACCACCCATTTATACTAATCCTACACTAATCCCATATTCCTACCAAACTTCCCCACCTGTCCCTATATTTCCCTACCACCTACCTATACTAGTGACAATTTATAATGGCCAATTTACCTATCAACCTGCAAGTCTTTTGGCTTGTGGGAGGAAACCGGAGCACCCGGAGAAAACCCACGCAGACACAGGGACAACTTGCAAACTCCACACAGGCAGTACCCGGAATCGAACCCGTGTCCCTGGAGCTGTGAGGCTGCGGTGCTAACCACTGCACCACTGTGCATGTCAGATGCATAATATGGGGATGTAGGTCTATTATGGTAACAGTTGAACAATAGCAGTGAGGAGCTTCTTAATTGGACCAGACGAATGCTCTACAAATTTGGATTATTTTGATTTTATGAAAAGTTGCTTTAATTAGATAAAGGACTCTTCTGTAGGCAGGTACATCTTGGAAAGTCTACGTGGACTGCTGAGAAAACTGACAACATTTAGGTAACATATAGGTAAAGCAGTCCTTCCTGTTGATGAAGGCCACTGGCTGCTCCGTGGGAGCCTTGATGGCCACAAACATGCATTCGATGACAAATTGCACCTGGGGGAAACCAGCAATGGGTCCAAAGCCGATGGCCCTCTCCACCTGACTGTCAGGGTCAGTCCGGTAGCGCACAAGGCATTTGTCACCTCCTTGATGCAGCAGTGGGCTGCTGCCTGGGAGACCCCATACATGTTCCCAGTGGATGCCTGGAAAGACCCAGATGCATAAAGGTTGAGTGCCATGGTGATCTTCAGGGCCATGGCCATGAATCCCATGGGCAACAGCTCATCCTGCAGCATGGCACATAAGTTGGTGACGGCCTCCCTGGAGGGCAATAGTCTTCGCTGACAGTGCTGCTCGGACATTTGCAGGTAGTTGAGTCAAGTCCGGTACACTGTCTGCTCTTAATGGCATGGCCGGTTGCCATCGCTCCCCTAGTTGAGGTTCACCAGCTTGCCAAACTGGTGCCTGGCCCTGTCTCCCTCTGAGCCTCTGCTGTGCAGCGCAGGGATCTACAAAGACTAGGTATATGAGATCCATGTCAACTGGTCTCACCCCCCTCCTGTGTGCTGTCCCTAAAAAGAAGGCCTTGCATTTGGAATTCTGCCCTTGCCACTCCAATCTGAACACGCGCTTATGCCCCTCAGTGCTCACCCTTGCAGAGAGCCCACCATCCGAGTCAGCGCCCACCCTTGCCATCAGGCCAGTGCCGCTATTGAGCAATGGCTGCCGCTCCCCCCTCTTCCCCTTCCTACATTCATCCAACGCTCCCCATGGATGTCTTCCCAAGGCCTCGCCTCGGTACCACCACCTTTAAACGGGCGGGGATCAGAAGGCACGTGATCCCCATGCGCCATTCATTAAGTTCAAAACCCCTCATAAAATTGAGGTGAGGTCCATGCAAATGCATGGTGAGTGTCTGATCATCAAGTCTAATTGTAGTCCCGCTGCATCGTGGCGACATCGTCGCCTTGGAGCTTTCCCGCCACTTTTTCATCCCTCCACTGCTTCCCCACTTGCCCCTTATGGCTGCACAAAATTCTGTCCAGTTATTGCAATGAAACCCATTTCCAGTGCTGTCAGATTCTGCTGGCCCCAAAAGAAGATTGTGCACTGGAGATCATTAATGGAGGAGCGCTGAGGAAGCAAGATGACCATTGCAAATATAATAACATTAAATTTGCTTTACTGACCAGAGACTTCATGGCTGATGTTTTGGATCACTTACTTTGAAAAAATTATGTCTTGAAAATACCTGTAAAAGTCCAGAGTGTGACAGGGCCTTTCAACCAATCCAGCCCACTCCATTCAGAGACCATGTATGGTTATTCTAATGTATACTTCTCCCCAAGGCCCACAACTGCTCATTTCATATTTTAGGCACACTAATGGCTAAACTTTCCTCTGTTTCCAAAGGGATTTGTGATTTTTCTCTGTCCTGCTCACCCAATGCAAACCCAAGCATCAAAATAACACTGGCGCAGTTTTTAATGAAAGGAATAATTTCAGGCAAACTTTGGGAATATATGTCACATAAGTCAATCAGCAGCCCTTTGTTGCAGAAAACAGGTGCCCCTGGAGAGTTGTGCAGTTTCTCTCCTTACCTATGGATCTGGCCTATCAGTGGAAAATGTGGGAAATTAATTGTGGGAAGGTAATGGATCTTGAGACCAAATAACCAGCTCAATTTAAAAGATAGCACTTTTAAACCAGACTGTTCAGGAAATACTATCCTATTCTCATTACATTTCAACCTTCCTTGTTCTTCAACTGTGACAGATCAGAAAGTAGTGCCTGGAAAGTGTTGCTCAACTTCAAAATATTCAGGTAGCTCACTTTCAGATTTCACTTTTGAGAACTCCATCGTTTTATGAGAATTGAGACCCAGAACTAATTGGAGAGGAACAGAGTTAACGGGCTGAATTTTGTTTTGGATGACGGGGACCTGGCAGGGGGCCAGAAGGTGGGGAGGGAGACACCTCTGTTGGACCCCCATTGCAATTCCACAGTGGGCAGGCAATTAACTGCCCACTGCCCTGGACACCGTCCCTTTCAGGGATGAGCTCCCAACTCCATGAGCTGTCAGAAAGGCGGGCAGCTCTGCAGTTCAGGCAGCGTCACTGGGAGTGGTGGCCACTGAAGGAAACCCTGCCATATCAAAGAGTCCGAAGACCCCAGGAGGGGTAAATGGGGTTGGCGCGCTGGGGCCATTCAGGCAGGCCCCGGCAATGGGGTGGGGGGTGATGTCAGTGAGGGTAGGAGTGTCCTCCCGGGGTGGGGGTGGGGGGCAGCAATCATTGCCAGGGGAGCCCTTTTGGGGCCCTAAATTGCCCCCAGAGGAGGAAACCCCGATCCCATTAGGAGGCCGCCAGCTTTTACCAGGTGGCGCCTCCCTGCAGCAGTGGTTTCCTTCGCCTTCTATTAAATTTAGGTGGAGGAGGGAAGAGGCCCTACAGTGGCCAATGCCCTTAAGTGGCCATTAATTGGCCACTTAAGGGCTTCAATTGGCCTGGGGCAGGAAGGCCATCTTTGGCCTTCCCTGCCCTGGACTAAATTGGAAGGCGTTGGAAAGGCAACGGACACTCTGCCCCCTGCCTTCCAATGCAATTTTATGGGATCCCCTGCACATCCTTTCCTATTCCAAGGGGGCCCATATAATTCAGCCAACATTTTAGGTTTGATGATGACCAGTTCTGATGAAAGGTCATCAACTTGAAATGCTAACTCTGTTCCTCTCTCAACAGATGTTGCCTGACCTGTTGAGTGTTTTCCGCATTTTCTGCTTTTATTTCAGACTTCTAGCATCCACAGAGCTTTCTTTTGTCCAAGAACTAATCCATTTGACTCAATTTGTACTAAGTGGAATGAGAACAGAAACTGCTGGAAATACACAGCAGGTCTGGCAGCATCTGTGTCGAGAGAAACAGAGTTAGCAGTTCAGGTCTGTGACCCTTCATCAGAACTGGCAAACATTAGAAATGTAACAGTCTTTGAGCAAGTGAAAGGGGGGACGGGTGGTGGGGGGAAGAAGAACAAATGGGAAGGTCTGTGATAAGATGGAGGGCAGGAGAGATTAAATGACAGAGAGTCATGGAATAGAAGACAAAGGGAGTGCTGAATAGTTGTAGTAACAGTTGTAGTATTATCTGGATCTCTCCTCATCATAGTACCACAAAGTAATCTAATGAAAAAATAAATTGCATTTCCCAGTAAAATCATGTCGAAGTCTGCCTACTGAACCACTGTGATTCATCTGGTCAGGCCAGAGGTCTAAAACTCAGAATTAAAGAACTACATTAATGATACTAGGGCTAGGTAGGAGTTTTTTCAAGATATTTTCAAGAATTTTTTTCTCATCGTAAGATGTACATTAGTGAATTTATTCATTATATAATGAATTTGTGAAACATATTTCATGTTTGGGGGGAACAAAGTGAAATATTAACTTTCATTAACACTGTGGAAAGTTGCATTTTGCTGTGAAATGGGAGATGCACAGTTTCTTTCACTGACCTTCCCTGGGACCATGTTGAAATACTAAGTATAAAAGCATAAACACCCTGTAATAATGTCTATCAGTCTGTTTATATTGCCAGTTCAGTCTAGTTTTTGCAAGATAATCAGTCATCGCTGTTCTGTATAAAAGCAGCCAGATCTCAAAATTGTTTTGATGGTAAGAATTCCAAAGACTTATGGTGCTTTATGATCATTTTAGTCTCCAAAACATTATGCATGCTTTGTTTCCCTTTTAGTTAGAAACATAAGGATGTACGAGACTGGAAAAGACTATTGTCATTTATCTGAATAGTCCCAAGACTTAAAATATACCAAGTGACACTCTATCACTCCTACCCTTCAATCACTTCTTTTGCTAAGAAAACTATCCTGTTCTCTTGCACTTTGTGACACTGTCCAGCTCCAGTATCTGCCCAACAGTCTGTTCTACTTATTCAGAAATCATTGCGTAATAGTTAAATCGAAACTGCCTGTTCACCTTGTCCTCTAAATGGAAGTCAGTACCCCTGGCTAAAGGGTGTGGCTATTTCAAAATATTTATTAGACTCTGTTTATCTCAATTCCCCTAGGACCTTGAAAGCATTGCTAAAATTTCCCTGAACCAAGATTTCTCCAGTGTAGACAATAGCACCGTGAGGTGATATTCTTCATAGTCCAATACTTTGTGTGCCAAATAGAAAGTTTGATTACATTTTGGGTAACAAAGGGTGGAATTTTATGCTCTCCCCTATGGCGGGTTTGAAGGCAGGGAGAGCATATAATCGGGTGGGATGGTGGTGGGGTTGGGGGGGATCCTGCTGAAATTTAGTCCGGGGCAGAAAGGCCTGTGAATGGCCTTTCCACCCTGCCGCCAATTGAGGCCTTTAACTGGTAATTAGCCCCTAATTAAGAACCTCTTCCTGCCGCAGCTGCAATAACCTGTGCGGCAGGCAGCCCTATTGCCGCATGGGAAGCACGGCACAAAAAACCTTGCGGGCTGCTTCCCGGCTGTGGGGGGGGTGGGGGGGGAGTAGAGGAAGTGGAGGTGGGGGGGGGGGGGGTCCCCTCGTTCAAAGTACTTAGTGCCTGAATGAGGGACCCAGCATTGGGAAGGGGGTGACCATTGAGGGCCCCCACCCTGCGAGACCCTTCAGCCCTGACCCACCTTGAGCCTGGTTCCAGTGCCGCTCCTTGGTGTCTGGTCACTGCAGCTACAGCGACAGCCACCGCCTCCGCAGTGGTGCTGCAGCTGCTGGTCTCTGATTGGTCGGCAGCTCTACAAGGCTGGGACTTGGGGAGGCGGTAGCGCAGTGGTAATGTCACTGGACTAGCAATCCAGACCCCAGGCTAATACTCTGGAGACATGGGTTCAAATCCCACCATGGCAGATGGTGAAATTTGAATTCAATCAATAAGTCTGGAATTAAAAGCTAGTCTAGCAGTGACCATGAAACCATTGTCGATTGTTGTAAAAACCCATCTGGTTCACTAATGCCCTTTAGGGAAGGAAATCTGCCGTGCTTACCTGGTCTGGACTACATGTGACTCCAGACCCACAGCAATGTGGTTGACTCCTAAATGCCTTCTGAAGTGCCTCGCAAGCCACTCAGTTCAAGGACAATTAGGGATGGGCAATAAATTCTGGCCTAGCCAGTGGCGCCCACATCCCATGAACGAATATATTAAAAAAAACTTCCGGTGGCAGGATCCTAAATCATATGGAAGACCCGCAGCTGCCCAGTTAAGTGCCTAATTGGCACTAAGTTTGGAAGGCCTTCCGGACAAGAGTCAGCATGGGGATCTCGGCATCGGTTTCCCCCAATGTTGAGACCCCCGCTTCCAGCACAAAATTCCACCCAAAATCTCCACAGTTTTTTAGAACATTATCTGTGAAAATGAGATTGTCTCTAAATTTGGCTTACCGGAATGCTAGTCTGGCTAAGTACGTAAGAGCTCCTGAACAATGAGCAGAACTCTCTGTTACATATGTTAATATATTAAAATTTTAATTGCAACCTTGTTTGCTTGGTTCTGTGGAGATGCCAATGAGACGTATAACTAGGAGACAAAAGGATTTGTATACAGAGGTAATTAAGTCGGAGATGGCCTGCTTTTGGAAATATTTCCTCTTTAGATAATAATCAGTCTGTTGAATCCAGTAAATCATAGGGTTATCATTTGGAGATGGTGCCTGGGAAGCTGTTGTCTCCACGATCTTTGGTGAGGCAGTCATGTGATCTGGATACAACACCTTATTGATGTCCTGCCAACTCACCCAGGTCTGAATTTCAAAGGGTAAAGCTCAGGAAACCTGTTCCCAGTACTGCTGAGGCTAATGGACTGCAGTCTTCATGGGCAGAATCTTTGTTCTGGGGTCAGGACCCCGATGTTTGGTGCATTTCCAGGTTCTGAACCCGTGTCGCGTCAGCGTCAGGAGCCTGATGTGATTTTTTTCTGGGGACGGCCAATTAGTGATGAGGGAAAGTGCTTGCCGTCCAATTAAGGATGGCAGATGTGCTCCCGAGGCTGGAGGGCCAATAGGAGGCCCTGCAGCCCTAAGAGATCGGCAGCCCCACTGTCAGAAGTGGGAGCTGCCAATGCATGTAGGATAGTGAAAGAGGGCACGGCAAAATGGAGGTGCCCTTTGAATACTTTGATAAAAGGTGAGAATAAGTCTGGCCACAGATGCCCCTGCAGCCACAGATGTAGCTATCTTACGATCGCGGCCAGGGGGAGGTGGGGGGGGGGGGGGGTGAGGATCAAAAATATTAGATGGAACATTGGCCCCTGGTCTGCCACCGGGGAGCCACCTCCATCCCTGGGCCTTGTTTCAGCCTCAGTGGGGGATCTGACTGCCGACTGGAAAATTCCAGTTGGTACTGCACTGTGCCTGTAATAGACATTTTAAGGGCCTTAGAGCTTTCACCCTATTTCCATTGACTTTAATTTAAGAAGTTTACGAAGAAGTGGCAGGCATTTGCCAAGTCTACAGCCCATCCTGCGTGTTAGAAGCTGATCAGGTTATAGCCTGTATGTGTACTATGCTGCAGTATGGGTTTGCATGCCAAGCATTCAAAGGACTATAGGACTGCACGCGTGCCTAAAGAAATTACTAGCTTTAAGAACCTGCTGTTTGGGATTTTCCTCAAGCAGCTCTTTTCTTTGCCTTTTGCAAAAACAGCCCTCTAGGTATTGTGGAGATCATTCCCCCTGTCAGCTTTCTTCTCCCAGATGTTTTGGATAACTCTTCATTGGGAACAGAGCCCTTGATTGTCAAAAAAACCAAGCCTCCTTCACATGCTGCACCTAGCAGCACCTCAATCATGACATTCGCAAGTGTAGTTGTTGGTGTCTGGAACCCTTTGCTGCACAGCGATAAAGCACATCTTCAATCAGCTTCCCTTTCACATTTAAGCACTTTAAACAGCTGTTGCATCCCTAAATGTGCACAAGCTCCTCGAGGTAGTTTGCTGTGTGGGAAGGACTTCATCTGGAATAGAAAGTTTATTTTTATCACAAATAGCTTTTCACTAAAAGACTCTGATGCTTCCTACGTTACATTGCTCTCACCACAAAATTGTGAATTTTCTAGTACAGGTGAATATCCTTAAATACAGCAGACTACCTTTGTGTACATATGCATTAGCAATTCTGAAATGCATCGGATGGCCTGCCACGGAGCTTCCAAAACATGGTGAAATGCATTACCAACTTGTGTGTCATTTCCACAAATGGCTGCAACACTCTGCAATCACTGAGTCGCCCTGCAGGAAACTGTGACACTAGTAATAACATCTCACAGATGCTCAGAATGCAGGCTTTTGACTCAACTATCTTATGTGCTTTGAACAGGCAGAGATAGGGCCGTCACTCAGCTCACTGATCTCCTAATGGTCCACAGCTGAAATGAGGGTTCCTAAGTGGAGTCATAAGCCAAGTGCGCAGGGGATAGCCCTTCGTCCCAGCAGCCAGCCTTAAAATGTGTCGTGCAAGAGCAAACAGTGGAATATAGATGATTGACACAATGTAAAAGCTTCATTGTAACTGCCAGGAAAGTAAGTAAAGACTTGCATGATGCTCTGTTTGTATTCATATACCAGTTGCACATATATATTGGGTAGAAATATTTGTAATTGTGTGAAATGACATGGGCACAATAAATGACAACCTGGACATGGGGGGAACCTATATTCTGTGTGAACCCCAGAGCCCTATCCTGCTTGTTCCGGATGTCTACGATTGAACTAATGAATGCATTTGCTCTAACAAACAAGGCATCAGTCGCCTGTTTAGTACAAACAGGTAACTTGGGGCTGGCAGCCTGGAAGGGGCCGACAGCAAAGAAGTTCAGGTGTGCAGTGAGCTTGACTGAAACGAGCAGTGCTGCGCTAAGTGACAACAGTTGGTTGCTTGTCTTCTTGCAGGATGGGGCACAATGAGGTGCAATCCATAGAGAATTGAAGCCACCTTATGCATTGCACTTCAGAGAACTGCAGTTATGTTGTTCTGCCCTCATAAACAGTATTGGAAGGGTAAGGATTCCTCCAAGTCCATCTTGTTCTACTTGCTTCAGCCACGGCTCTGTTTTTCTCTTCTTCCTACTCCTCCTCCTCAGTGAGATTCCTGGAAGGGCCCCCATCAAGAGACAACTGTGATCCCCGGAGTCTCTTAATAGGTGAAATCTACAGTTGCAACAATAAGTACTTCCAATTCCTTTAAAGCCAAAAGGCTCACAAGCTACTGCAAGAAAAATGGACCAGGAGCTCCATAGAGCTTTACCCGAGAGCGGCTGAAAATGCCTTTAAATATCGTTAGAAATGGCCACCTCAAGATTTGGCCTTGATGGAGGGAAGCAGGATGTGGGGTTAGTTAGACAGCGGGATTGGAAAATGCAGTCAGTATTGTAATGACATCACGTAACCACAATTTAAATTTATTCATGAAACTCCTGCAGCTTTGATTAATGTCACCCAGAAAATCAGGCCAGCTGTAAAAACAATGGTACGTGAGCGGGAGCTACAGACATCTTAAGTTTTGCCCGTTTTTGAGTGCAAATACGACAGGAAGGAGACAAAAAACGCCCTCTTATGTGCCATGCCATAACACTAATAAATGCAATTCAAAGTTTTATACCAGTAAACAAGAAAAGATTCTTTTATTTCATTTTACTACAAAATCTGCTGCACAGTAAAACTTTCAGATCTAGGAAAAACACTGCTTACCACGAAATAGAACAAGATTATATTGTGGAGCTAAAGGAAGAAGAATTGTAAATACTGGAAAACCAAAGCACAATGCTCAATGCATGTAGACAGGTCAGCATCTGAAAAGAGAAAGATAAGTTATATCAAGGTTGGATGTAAAACCTCTCATCAGAAACATTAACCTGAAGGATCACAGTCAAAACGCTATCTATATTTTCTCTCAGCTGACTGATCACTTGTATACTTTCACCATTCTACTTCTAACATATTATTGTGGCCATTTTCTGTTATCCCCTATTGTGATTCTTTTTGCACTCGGAAGGAAAGTAGCTACATATGCTTTTAAAAGATTTGTCCTTTTAAAAGCAACCGGCAGCGTAAATACCTAAATATAATGCAGGGGCCAAAGCTGCACACATTGGGCTGGATTTAATGGGCCCCCCAGAGATGGGCTAGGAGGTGGGGATGGGGGCTCCCATAGAATTGCAGTGGCCGGCAGGGACGGAGTGCCCATCGTCTTCCTGTCGCACTGCAATTAAGTCGGGTGTGGGAAAAGCCGAGGACGGCCTTCCTGTCCAGTGGCCAATTGAGGCCCTTAGCAGGCCTATTATTAGCCACTTAAGGGTCTCTTCCCACCACCGCTGGAAATAAGCTAGCAGTGGGTGGGGGGTGGCAGTGGGTATCCTCTGCCATGTTTGGAGGTAACTGAGTAAAATGAGGTGACCTCCCTGTGGGCTTGGGGGTGGGGGGATCTCCTCTGTGGGCAATCTGTAGCCTATGGAGGATCCCTGGCAGAACACCCTCCATCTCTACTCATTCGCTCCCCCCTCCTTCTCCCCATTGCCGGGGCCTGCCAGAATGGCTCCGGCGACACTGCCTCACTTACCTGAGGTCCGGGTCTCCAGCGCTGGGCCTGGTTCCCAGACCTCCTGTAGCACCGGCAGAGGCCACCACTCTCTATGGTGCTGCTGCTAGTACTGAACTGCCGGCACTCTGATTGGCCGGCAGTTCTTGGAGGCAGGATCCCCGTCTTTAAAGGTTAATTGACAGAGCTGTGGTTCAGCGGGAGGGTGCTCCGAATGGCTGACACTGGATTGTGAGGCCTAACCAAGGTCAATACAAGGATAATACATAGAGGGTGACTATGAGACGGAATGCATCATATTGCATAAGGATTGGAGGAGTGGCAATGGTGGATGGATAATGGGGAGGTGATGAAGTATATAGAAACTGATGGCTGGGTGCTGCGAAAATTGAGTCGACGATGGGGTACATTTGGCAAGACATAGTGAAAGGGGGTGGGGGCTTAAACCATAGCTTGAAGTTGAATCAGCAAATGTACTCACTTTTCCTGACCTGGTTAGGTCATTAAACTGCTTCCTACATTGTATTCAAGACCAGAGCACAATGTCCTGAACATCTCTAATTTCCAATTGTGCATTTCGCTTTAACTGCAGCTAGGATTGTGCCATGCGGGTATGAATAAAGCCCGCTGCACAATTTGGAGATGCAAAACCCAAAGTTCAAAATTATTTGGTACAATTGAGTTGAGATCGCAGATTCTGACCGGCTCACTTGACCTCGGGGTTTCCTCAGCCAATTTAACTAACCACCCCCCCACCCACATGGAAGGTGACATCAGATTAATGTCAGGGCCAGTAAAAGTAAAAATTTAACAGTGGTGGGGTCATTTAAAATTTGAATTCGTTCTTGGTAATTGTTGTTTAATTTAAAAGTAGTGATGTGTTGATAACTTAGATAAAGTAGGATGGGAGAAGGCTCATGTGGAGCACTAACACCAACACAGACCTGTTGGGCTGAATGACCTGTGTCATTCATGTAGGGGTTGGCATCCTTCCATCTACGAAGGTGATGGACACACAGCAAACAATCCATTTAGGTGGAGTGTCCTCTCTTGGTGCACTTTAGTTGATGGCTGTAAAGGCCAATCCTTGAAAGGCAGGTTCTGCCACATGTGCTGCACATGAAGCTGCCAAGTGACGCTGTGAGTGTTGTTTTTGGCATTGGCATCTGTTACCAAGCTGCTGTAGTAATTGGTCATCGTGGTAGTGCACACCAGCCCACAGGATGTATAGCCATTTCCCTCTTTCGCCAGCTCGTGACTCACAGGTGCGGTAGTCAACATTTAAGGCCTTCATGTCATGCTTGCAAGCATTCTTGAAGCAGAACTTTGGGCGCCCCACTGGTCGTCTGGCCCCGGCTACCTCACCGTACAGAAGGTCCTTGTGTATGCGACCGTCTTCCATCCTGCAGACATGTCTGATCACCGAAACCACCTCTGTATGATTGCTGCCAACACACTTGGGAGCTCTGTCTTTGAGAGAACTGACTCATTTGTGATTTTGTCCTGCCAGGATATACCCATAATGCGTTGCAGACAGTGAAGATTGAAATTATTGAGCTTCTTTTCCTGGTAGCTGTAAGTCACCCATGTTTCACAGCCATATAGCAAGGTGCTGAGAACACAGGCCTTATAAACCATCAGCTTGGTCCTGAGGGTCAGCTTGGTGTTATCCCATGTGGTGCCTTCAACGTTGACAACAACACGTCAAGAGCTAATGGCTAATGTGTCATGTAAAACAAATCTTATCTGGGAATAGTTAAAAGTTTAAATTTAAAGGATCAGAAACAATTTTTTTGGGAGGGGAGGCCTAGTGAGGCAGGTTTGAATGTGAAGCTAATCTAGTTGGCAGGAAGCATCAGTAGACCCTGGAGTGAGGGTAGTATTGGGAAAACCCATGGGAAGGCAGGGCTGGGACCAGCTGCACAAAATGAATCAGTGACAAATGCTGTTGGCCCAAAAGAAGAAATGTATTTTGTGAAACCAGTCAGCAGGGAGCAAGGCCAGGGGCCTAAAGTAGGTGGAGCTTGAGATCTAGTGTAAGAGTGGAATGGGGCAGGAGAGAAGGGCTAGGCGCCTTTGAGAATGAAAGGAAGGCTGGGAAAGGAGCTTGAGGCCAGTGGGATGGAAGAGTATTGAGTGCGCTCTGCTTAACACTCCCCATGGTTCAGACAACACACAATAATAACTCCCACGTGCAGATAGGTTGTAAAGTATGCTACTAACATAATCACTCACTAATTCAGTAAACACACACAGGAATTTAACAAACTTGTTCAACCAGAAAAGGCTTGTTGGACCTTTATTATCTTTAATGTTGTTGGCAAAGAGCTCTGTACATTCCCTTTCATTTGCATACTACAAGGGGGTGCAAGCTAAATGTATCTTCTGGTGCAGACTTTGTGGATGAGAGTGCACATCAAGAAGGTGGGTGTACAACCTCATGGATTTTCTCTTCTATCATTTTAAATCAAAGAATTATACTACACAGGAGGCGGCCATTCAGTCCACCTACCCATGCCGGCTCTTTGATAGAGTTAACTAATTAATCCTCTGCTCTTTCCCCATAACCCTGTAAATTTTTCCCCTTTGAGTATTTATCCAATTCCCCGTTGAAAGTTATTATTGAAACTTTTTCCACCACCCTTTGAGGCAGTGCATTTCAGATCACAACAACTTGCTGTGTAAAAAAAAAATGGTTCCTCATGTTACCTCTGGTTCTTTTGCCAATCACCTTAAATCTGTGTCCTCTGGTTACCGTCCCTTCTGCCACTGGAAACAATTTCTCCTTATCCATAATTTTAAACATCTCTATCAAATCACCTCTTTAACCTTCTCTGCTCTAAGGAGAACAAACTCAGCTTCTCCAGTCTCTCCATATAACTGAAGTCCATCGTCTCTGGTACCATTCCAGTAAATCTCTTCTGCGCCTGCTTAGCACAATTCTCCAGCTGAAGTTTAGCATAATTTCCTTGCTTTTATACTCCATTCCTCTATTAACAAAACCAAGGATCCCATATGGTAATTCAACTATCCTGTTACCTTCGAAGATTTGTGTTCATACACACCCAGGTTTGTTTCTGCACCTCCTTTAAAATTGTATCATATTGCCTCTCCTCATTTTTCCTACCAAAATGTATCACTTCACACATCACTATGTTAAATTTCATCTGCCATGTATCTGCCCATTTCACCAGCCTCCTATGCCCTCTTGACATCTGTCACCATCCTCTTTGTTGTTCACTACATTTCTGAGTTTTGCGTCATCTGCAAACTTTGAAATTATACCCTGTATACTCAAGTCCAGGTTATTAATATATATCAAAAATGCAATGGCCCTAATACTGACCCCTGGAGAACACCACTGTATGCCTCCCTCCAGTCTGAAAAACAACAGTTCACCACTGTCCTTTATCTAATTTGTATCCATGCAGCTACTGTCTGTTTAATTTTGCTAACAAACATTTTAATGGATGAAATAGTATGGAGGGCCATATACCCAAGTTCTCAAACTGCACTCTGGTGCACTAAAAACAAATATTTACCCTTTTATGATCAACAGCTGTTCCTTTGGTAACCACACAGATGTCAATAAGCAATTAAAACGGTTCCTGCAGCCATAACCATGACAACTAATTATTTTTTGCTGTTTTAAGAATATGTGTTGCATCATCTTAACCTGGAGTAATTCACATTTGAATTTAGTCCTCTTTGTGAAATACACTACGCTTTGACATTTCCATTTATTGCTCCTTAGCCTTGTTTTCCTGTGCATCATTTGATTGGCTGTGCCCTTTGGGCAAATATTGTAAACTGTAAGTGCCTGACAGGTTATTTATTTTAGTTTCTTTAAAAAATAGGATCTGTGAGTTTTATTTCTTTTCATTTACTGAATATTATGGAACAGTGAAACTTTTTAATATCTACATTCCTATCATCTACAGGGAGGGTGGCCTCCAGCATTATGGAAGATAATTGAGCTTCACTATATTACAAAGATAATAACAGCCCTCAGCATGAAATAGAAGTGACAACACAAACATCCACGAAATGGAATTCTTTAAAGAAGTAACTGAAAGAGTAGATAATGGTAATGCTGTATACATAATGTATTTGGATTTCCAAAAAAGCCTTTGATAAGATACCGCATAGTGGAGTCACAACTAAGGTCAAAACATGTGGAGTAAGGGGACAAGTAGCAGAATTGATAGCGAGCTGGTCCATTCATCTAATTGATTCTGAAGAGATGAAAACTTTGCGGAGTTCTTTTTTTACTTTTGTGGACACACATATTGGATAGGTCAAATGAAAACTCCCAAACTATGTCTACCAAGTTTTAATTAAAGTTTTTATTTGAAATGGTGGGAGTGTGGGGTGCAAGTTGAAAACATCTGAGTCCTCTGTTTTCTTCTTCTTCATGGTATCACTGCCTTATGCAACTCCAAAGGCCTCGTGGACAAGCTAACAAAGAATTTGCTCCAAGATCTCTACCAATGATACTTTTAAACTGACTTTCAAAGAACTAGGGTTCCAGGATTGTCCTGGAATCTTCTGCCCTCTACTTCAAGCAATCCAGGATAAAAGTCCAAGGAGGATTAAAAAGAAATTGAGTTCCTTTCACTTTCTTCAGGTTTTCAAGCAACAGAAGGATGCTGTTTGGGTCTCAAAGGAACGCTTAGGAGGTAGGATGAGAAAGGCCTCGCATTCAGAGGTGGGGGAGCAAATCCTAGGTAGAGAGTCCCAATATTACCTTGTGGGAACCCAAAGATGCTCGTTCTGACCTACAAGGAAACTTTTTTTTTAAATAACTTACTCCTCTAGCTCCAGATTGCTTCCAGGTTGGCCTGCTGGGGAAGCCACGACAGCTTCTCCACTCAGGCATGAGGTAAATATTGTAGTTGGTGCCCAATGATATCTTCAGACTCTGATCAGTATATTTAAAGTAGGATCATTAAAAAACAGGTGTCCTCCTTACTCTTCCCACCAAAATGTACCACCTCACACTGATCTCCATTGAAGTTCATTTGCCAATTACACATCCATTCTGCAGGTTTTTTACTGTCTTCCTGCATCTTGCCACAGTTCTCCTCTGTATTAACTACACCTGCAATTTGGTGTCATCCGCAAATTTTGAAATTGTACTTCCCATTCCCGAGTCCAAATCGTTTATGTAAATTGTGAACAACAGTGGTATTAGCACTGATCCTTGTGGGACACCACTTCCCACCATTTGTCAGTCTGAGTAACTATCTTCAACCACTATTCTCTGTTTTGTATCCAGCTTGCTGTCCATTCTGCTACTTGTCCCCTGACTCCACTATTTTGACACTAGTCATGAATCTATATTTGCAAAACTTGCAATACTCCAATGCTCCATTGCCCTGAAAAGTAATCTGGATCTGCTGAGTACTTTGCAGTAAGAGTGTTCCATTTGTGATTTGTGTTGACCACTGGCTTAAGAAATTAATCCATCTGATTTTACATTTTAACCAATACCAAGACAATATCCCTGGAAGCTGGTGGCATGTTACTGCTGATAGTTGATGCAATCCGTTTTTCTTCACAAATAATGAATGCATTTGTCCTGGTGGTTTTATGCTATGGGATTCAATGGCCTAGTCAAAGGTGCTTAAAAGCAGGCCTATTCATCTGCTTGGAAACTCGAGAATAAAAAGATGTGAAGTAGTGTTTTGTGAGCTACTACAATCCTTTGATTAAAAATAATGCAAGTCTCTGTCTGATGTTGGGGGTAAGTGAGTGCTGGCTTGCTTTGGATAATCAGTGTGAGTATTAAGCAAAAGTACTCGCTCTGACTTTCTCACTCAAGTTAGTGACCAGAAGGAAATATACCTGTTAGTGTATTTTGTAATGTGTTGAATTTATAAATAATTGCTTTTATTTTAGTGGTAAACCTGAGTGGTACTACAAAAGCTAGCAGACCATCTGACTGACAAATTTAATTCATGTCAAGTTCCCCTTTAATAGGAGATGATGTCACTCATCGACACCCTTTTTTTAAAAAGAGTTTTTTTTTAACTTATTTCACAAGAAGTCGCACATTTTAAGATGTGAAACCAGATCAGCCTCTACAGGCTGCAATTAAAAACAAAATATACCAACGTGCAGCAGAAACAATTTACAGTTTGATGTTCCACGATGTCGTGTGTAATCAGCGACCAGGACCAGTGCTGCTGTCAGAAAAGGAACATGAGTGGCAAATTATTTTTTTTAATTTGTGGGTGTTTTTAAATATTTTCTCCCTCACATCTCTTTCTCCCCTCCCAAAATCTGATAAACATCTGTCAGCTCAGAGCCTAAAACACACCATATCCTGTGTGACTGGGTTATCTTAGTCAATGTGCAGTTGAGATACAGCCAGTCAGCAGGCAGGCTGTCGCAGAGTTAAAGAGAGAACACGAAAGAAGGAGAAACTGAACATTACAGGAGCAATGTTGGACCTTATGTAGTGTGCACAGGCAGACACAGGCTCTTCTTACAATACAACAAATACTCCGCATGGTGCAAAAGTGCTTGCCAGGTGTACAGGTAAACAAAGCAACCTTTTGTAGAGCAGTTAACGGACCGAACTAACTGACATCACAGTAAGGAAACCACACGTTCTGAGTTGAGTGTGAGAGACAGGGACAGGAAGAAGGTTAGAAGCGTAGTGGTTTATTTAAAAAAAAAATTATTTCCTGTTTTAAATTGCAAAGAAGCGTGAACACAGTGGAAGTAAATGACTGGTTTGCAGGCACCCGATTTGATCCATGGCTCAAACTAGCCATAAGTGTCACGTTCAGAGTAACTTTCCAGCCGGTATGAAGTGAAGTTTGATATTGCTGAAGAATTTTGCTGGAATTGGAGCTTAAGTGTATCAAGAAGAGAAACTAATCCACCTGCAGATCCCAAGGCTGTAAGCAGCACTCGAGGACTAATACCTTCTCCTGACTGTTCGCATTGCCTATGTGTCTCTCAGTCTCTGGCTTAGTAAGTTCAGATCTGTTTTATATATGGGTAACAAACAACGTGTAGAATTTGCACAGTGGGGCCTAGTTGACCTTTAATTTGCTGCATGTATCTCCCCAGTTGTGGCAAGTGTATCCAGACAGCAACAAGCTGTCAGTCTGCCAGGAAAGACCAAGAAAGACTGGAATCAAAATAGTGGATAAATGAATTGTGCTTCACTCATCAAGAACACAGTAAAATGTGCAAGTGGAGAAAGAAATAGTTCCAAAGTGATCATATTGGCCTGAAGGAACTCTTATTTTTCATCTACATTTGTCTGTTATAAAACAGTTCCTAATCAGAATATTTATTACTTTGGTTGTGGATATACCTGCTTTTGGAGCTAATTTATGAGTCCAAATAACCTGAAATATTCTCGGATAATTTTACCATCTTTATTTCATTTTGCAAGCATCAGGACTATACTAAACTGTAAGGACTTCAGGAGATCTTGAGAAAGCTGTGTAGTGTTTTTGGCACCACTATCAAACGCTGAGGTACAAGTAGGTTACACGTTTTGTTCCTACAAGTGTTCTGCAAGTATCACAAGAAATGAGTAGTGATATAACGTGCTTCAGAATGACAGGGAGCAGTCCAAAGCGAGGCCTCAGCCCAGGAGGGTTTGACTCATCCAAGAAGAGGAGACTCTTTGCTGAAAGCTATGATGAGAAACTCGAGCGGAGACATGAAAACCGTCTAAATCTCATTGGGCGAAATAACATCACAACCTGCCGCAGTTTGCCAAGGGAGCGGAACGTGGAACAGAACTCAAGACAAGTGCAGTTCCTGAAACGAAGGAATTTAACAATAGATGCAGAAGATATTAAACAAAAGTCTTCCAAAGTAAGGCGCTGCAGAGTAGAAAAGACAGCAACAGCTGCAACTACTGCTGCACTCGTTGTTACACCCCCGGAAGTGGGTTTGAAGCTACCACAGCAGAATTTAACTGCAATCAATCAGGTGAGACTATCTGTTTTAATAGATGTGGCAACAGAAAATACAATAACTGTTGTCTTCTAAAAGTTAAAGATGGATAGTATTATGCAAATTCAGTGCAACTGTTCAAACAGAAATTGATTCTGAGAGCAAAAGCTGATTTTCTGCATTATTTTAGAAAAAGCACAGTAGCAAATAATTACTCATTAGACTAAGCAAGACCGCATTATTTTCCTCAATGTCCCTTTGCTGCTCATCACCAACCAATGCATTATCTGGTGCTATGTGTCCTTGCGGTTTGCCTTTTAGTTCATTGTCTTGGCTGTGCTACTGCTGTCTAATACTGATGACAAATATATTCAAACTTATGAGGATTTTTGATACATGAGCTCATAAAAGTTTTTTTTAAAATCACAGCATTTTGTTATTCAATCAGGATCACAGCAATAATTATTGTATTTTTAAATTACATTTATGATCTTCAGGCTGAAAGATGCTGATGTGGTGGAAATTGAACACTTTTGCACCCACTTGCTGTCCTGGTCATATACAGCAAGGGTTAGATGCCAAAAGGGCTCCCTTTACACTACCTTGGCAATGTGCCTTAAGCACAATCACTCTATGCCAACATTGCTGCACTTCAGTTTTCCAAACCAGCCATCTTTGAGGCCTCTCAGAGTGAGATGATCAATTTATTTCATGTGGTTGGTAGTTCTTTTGTGTTCGTGCCAACTCAGAACTGGACTTTCAAAGTTCATCTCAGTTTTCAAGAACAGCAAATTATCATTCCTTCATTCTGAAGTGAATTCAAACCTATGACTCAGAGATGAAAGACCGGTGTTCTGGCCTCCGTGCCCAATTCCTTTACCCAATCCACTTACCCTGACTAGAAACTCTGATCTATCATGCTTGCAAGTTCTGTATGCAACAGACACACAAACCTTGGAAGATGATAGAATGAATCTTTATTCTGCTATCTTAGTTTTCCATTAAAGCTATTATGGCAGGCTAACTGTCAGGAATAACCTTGGCATTTTTTATGTTAGACCCCTGCCAGCCATGATCTTTTTTGAATGGCGGAGCAGGCCCGAAGGGCTGAATGGCCTACTCCTGCTCCTGTTTTCTATGTTTCTATGTAATGAGCAGGAGTGTTTCAAGATTAAGCCCAGCAGGCTGAATATAATGAATGATATTTGTCATTTTATAACGGCAAAGGTTCCACTAAGGCTAACTGAGCACAAAAGGTGCTCGATTACTTGGGGGAATAAGCCAATTTTCAAACTAAGATAGATTAAAATTATTTGGGCACTTAAGGGGCTTTATGAAATCAGTTGAAAGAACTTTAATTGGTGTAATTATCCTGATTGGAGCCCTCATTTAATATGCCTCAATAATACAGCTTTAAATATTGCATGAAATATATGACCCATACAAGATCAACAGTGCTGCCATAATATATAATTGCTTAACTATATCACTTTAGGAATACTCACAGCGTGGATTAACATCAGTCTGTTAACCTTAAACTTTACCCAGGGGAGAATCATCAGTGAGCCCGTGATCTACTTTCCCATTGCAGTAACTGGTTCTGTGCTGACTGCTAATGAGGCTTCACACTGAGAGAGAAGTCATGCAATATTACCCCAATACTGTATTGTCAAAGATTGAAACTGTTCGAACAGTTATACCAAACACCCATGAGGTAATCGACAGCAATTATCGACACAACTGAGTTTTTCCCCAAACAAATTGCATTCTAACTTCCCCCTTCCCTCCACTGAAGCTGCTCTGATATGATAGTTCCAAACAAGTTCCCCAAGTAGCCAGTCTTCACATGTGAGCCAAGATGCTTTGACATCAATCTCGCATCATTTGCACTACTTTAAAATGTTCCGAACTGTTTCAGGGCAGGGGCTGTGCCCACACTAGGAGATAGCCCCAGAAATGCACGAGAGGTGCAATAGAGCAGACACCCAGTATAACAGATCTCTGCTTTCTTATCCTTTTCTTTGCCTGCCCAAGAAAATAAGTGCCCATGAGCCACAAAGCAAAGGAATATTGTCCCTGGAAGATATCAAAAGTGCCCCAGAAAAACAGACATACTTGAACTTGTACTTACTGATTAGTCTGAGGTGGTGGAACATTTCGAGGTTGAGGAACAGTTGAGTGCCAATAACCGTAATACCATTAAATTTGACTCAGCAGCATTGGTTGGAACAAAATATTTCAAAATGAGGGCCAATGGCCAGGATTTTCTCACCGCTTTGGAGACGGGCTGGGAGACGGGAGGAGTGGAAAAATGGTGGCAAAAGGCGTCAGGAGGGAACCCCAATGTGTTTATGTCGTGAGCGCATATTACCAGAGATAGCAGGCTGTTGGAAGGAGGTCATGCATGAATGTGGCACCAAGGTAATTAAGCCTGTTAAACAGTCAATTAACTGCGATTTTACCAGGCAGGTTTTTAACATTTTACGAGAGGCGCACAGGAACAACAGAGCTTCAGAGCCTCACCAGCTACAACGAGGCAGAAGCTCAGTGCAAGGTCATTGTTGGCTGCGGTCACCAGCCATTGCAAGAGCTAGTGTGGCTTGAGTCAGGGAGATTATACTGGGTGCACAACAGCAGTAGCAATCTGAAGCAAACACAAACTTAGCTAGCACGGGGAGGCATTCTGGTTGAATGTCATCTCTGACTTGGCACTTGTATGTACAGAACAAGGAGGTTGGAGGCCCAGAGATTGAGTGCAGCTATTTGCTATGGGCTTTGAGACCTCCAGTGAGGAGGAACATCAGAGAGGGAAAGAGCTGCAGCCACTGGAAGTGGGGCTGCAACACCCAGAGGGACACCAGGATCATGAGGCTGCAAGGGGGGAGAGACAAGAAGGGTACAGAGTGGCACGCAACCAGCCTCTTGCATGCAGATGATGCCACCCACCAGAAAGGGTCTACTGTCAGAGGCTCCGCTTCCTGCAAATGTCACGCTAGCAGTGTCGCCGAAGGCTGCGCCTCTCCAGGGAGGCCATCACCGAGTTGTGTTGTTGGAGGAGGAGCTGAGCACTATGGGAAGTGGTGGCCACCCAATTCCCATGGCATTGAAGGTCACCATGGCACTGAATTCCTGCACCTCAGGATCATTCCAGGGATCTTCTGGAGATATCTGTGGGATCCCTCAGTTTGCGGCTCATAACTGCATCAAGATAGGCACCAATGCCGTGTTCGAGGACGAGCTAATACGTGTGCTTTCGCACAGATCCGGACAGTCAAGCTGAGAGGGCTGTAGCATTCGCGAATCCTTTGCCGGATTCCCCCAGTTGCTGGGTGTCATCAACTGCACGCATGTGACCATCAAGACTGCCACAGGCAAGGCAATAGCCTTCACCAACAGGAAAGGCTTCCACTCGCTCAATGTACAATTGGTCTTCGACCACCGCAAATGGATCCTTCAGGTCTGAGCAAGATTCCCGGGAAGCTGCCACGATGCTGAAATACTAAGGCAGTCCCAAGTGCCAGACATTTTCAGGACCCCTGCGTGTCTTCAAGGATGGATACTGGGTGACAAGGGCTACCCACTGAAGAGACGACTACTTATGCCTGTGCGGAATCCAAGCACAGATGCAGTGGAGAGATGCAACAGCTGCCATGGGACAGCTCGAGCAACCATCGAGCAGGCCACAGGTCTTCTGAAGATGAGGTTCAGATGCATGGAAAGATCTGGTGGAGCTCTTCAATATGCCCCAGCAAGGGTCTTGTGTATTGTGGTGGTGTGCTGTGCTCTGCACAACCTAGCGCTACAGAGGGGAGAAGCTTTGAACAATGAGGACGTCCTGGAGCGCAATGCCTCCTCCGAGGATGAGGATATGGAGGGGGATGGTGACCAGGCGCAACAGGATGAAAACCCCAAGGGACAGCAGGCAAGGCACCATGAGATACATGCAAGGGAGGCTCGCAACCCGCTAATACAGGTATGTTTCACATGAGCCTTACATATGCACCAGTTAATCCAATAAATCTTTTATCTTCCGCAGACCTGTTGTTTCCTTGAATGCCCTTACCATTTTCCTGGACACGTAATCACATGAGGCAACAGCATGGGAATTGCATTGACCTCATCAGATGTGGTCCTTCCCATCACATCTTTTGCAGGAGTCAGCGAACTATTAAAATGTCTCAGTAGTGTATAAAATAAACGATTCTTTTTGTGATGCACCATTTCTGAATTCATTAAAGAGACACACAGAGCAAGGTGACATCAAATAATAAAATATAACTCTGTGAAACCCAAATGCTGTCCCTACTTGGTGCTCCCCCTGCTCTGTCAGCTGAGGTGGAGACAAGCTGCTGACCTTTCTGCTCTGTGGCTTTCAATGATCATGGCGGTCGTCCTTGAATTGCCTGAGGCCTGGAGGACCCCAGAATACTGAAGGCCTCCTGCACAGATGCAGAAGCTGCCTCTGTCTCCACAGCTTTGTGAGGCACTGCTGTCACCGTCAGAGGGGACAAAGACCCACCGTCCACACCAGGAGCACCCCGAGAAGAGCCCCCAGATGGTGCAGATGATCACTCCTCTCAGGGCACACTTGGCCGTCCCTGCTTACCTGAGGAGTCCGAGGACCTGGCAATGTCTCCAGACATCTCGATCCCTTTTGCCCAGGCATTGCTCCATAGAGCTCATGGAGGTGGCGATGGCATGCAGGTCCGCACATATCTCCAGCAGCTACTGGGTGGGTATGCTGGATGTGGCTCTCCATGAGGGTCGCCACTCTGTCTTAATGGAGGATGCTATTTGTGCACATGCCAGAGTCATGGCTGCACTCATGGCCTGGATGAACTCATCCATCATTTACGCACGGGTGTGAATAGCCTCTGGAAGCTCCGCCAGATGTTCACTCACACTGCAGGTCCAGAATGTGTCGCTTTTTTGATGACTCATTAGCCTGAAGCTCAGCATCAACGTACCCTCCCACCATCCTCTGAGAGTGACCTCGGCCGTTACTTCTTACGCCAGTTGCTCAGGAGCGTCTATGCTGTGCTTACCAGATTGTGACCTTGTTGCTACTCACAAGTGACTATCCACCAACATACGAATATCTGCACTGGTGGGAGGCTGTGGGGGAATGATATGACCGTGCACCCACTGAGGTCTCCTCCTTTTCAGAGGTGGACGGCTGACCTGCAGGCTCAGCAGCTGGCTGCTCTTGTCCATGACCTGCAAGAGAGAAAAGAGTGATTAGAAGGCAATACGCATTCCAACAAATCCTTCTTACTACTCATAACCTGGAGCTCCATATGACCAGTGGTGCACACATGAGCAGTATGCTTCATTCCCGCCAGCGAGTCCCTTGTGCCTATCCGTTAAGTCACTCACTCTCTCGGGGCTCCACACCCATCTCACCCAGCAATTGCTCGCCCTGCTTCCAGGCCTCCTAGCTCCAGCATGTCTTCTTCCACGGACGTTAGAATGGCAAAATATGGGACGCCACTGCCCATTTTGGATCTTTCCCTTGCAGTGTGAGTTCGCTTCTACTTCAAGCACATAAATTTCCATTATTAGTCACCCATCAAAAACACACACTCCACCTATGCTGATGGGTGCCTAACCGTCCACCACAGCTCCCCTGGGATGCCTCCTGCATGGGGCGACTCAGCAGTGGCAGTGTAGGAGTCAACTCTGACTGACTGGGAACCTCTACAAAGAGGTTTACATGCCTCTAACAGCCAATGCTGATGCCTGGGCATTGCCAGTGACTGGGTGGGCAATCCCTTTCTACCAATTTTGCATTCATCCTTAGTCACATATAAGGCTGTATGCTTAATGTTATGCACTGCACTCACCTTTCCAGAACACATCTGGTCATTGATCCTCTTGCGACACTGCAGCCACATGCCTGGAACCACACCATGGCTGCTCACCTCCTCAGCTATCTCCATCCAGGTCTGCTTGGTTTGATAAGCCAGTCTCCTCCTCCTGTCCCGAGGGAACTGGACTTCCCTCTGTGCCCATGCAGCCTGGAGGAGCACTTCCAGGGAGGCAGCAAAAAATCGTGTAGTGACCCTTGATCTGCCTTCAGCCACTTCAGCAATTTGTACAGTTGCCAGGGATCCCTCGCTGTTCTCTCCGGGGCTGCTGCCTTAACGAATACTGCTGGCTGACTTTTAAAGATAGCATTAGCACTGCCTGAGCCAGGACTTACCCCACCATGCAGCCTAACTGGACGGCTCCCATGCTTGTTGGCCATTAATTGACCAGCCTTGAGTATATCATGTTCGCAACTCAGCGCGCACCCAACCCCCCCACCCCCCAGTCCCCCCGGGCAGCCGCGTAACCCTCTTTTAATCTCGATGTTGGGACTTGGTTGCTGTCAGTAAAACCCTGGTCAACATTTCAAAAGGGTTGGGTTTCAGGCAAAATGGGTAAAACTGGCTAAAACAAATTGGGAAATAAAACTGGGAGGTGGTAATAATAAACAAAAATTGAATTTTTTAATGAAAAACTGGAAAGGCTATAAATTAAATGCATACCACATAAAAATAGGAAGATATCAACCAAGACCAAAATAGTTAATTATAGAGGTTGAGGAAGTACTGAGAAAACCAGATATATCTACATAATATATTCTACATCTACGTGCACTTCCTGTCTACAAAACCTTAATTTCTGTTACCAAATTTTTGTCACTCTTTGAAGTCTATTTTTCCATTACAAATTCCTATGCATATGTTTAGGCCCTACCAAATTCACGGTCTAATTTAATAAATCTCACAGTCACAGTATTTTAAGAATAGTGAATTTCATGATTTCACATATTTAAATTATAAATTTCACGGTGTGACAACAAACCATGAAAATTATCTATTTAAAATAGTAGAAAGACAAGGGAGGTTTCTGGTTTTAAATGGCATTTATTGTAAAAAGCTGACAATAAACAGGTCACATTCTTTACTCACTTAAGTCAGTGGTTGAATGCGAGCATGGAATAGCCTACAACTGTCTCTTTCTTCAGTCCCTATCTCTGCACTATGAATACCTGTCCGTGTTTAGACACAGCTCTTGCCGTGTCCACAGAGTTTGTTGGGATTGTCAGATAGCACTGTGCTCGCCTTGCAAGGTGGGGGATTCTGCATTCCACAGAGTTCCAAAACTGCAGCACAGGCAAAGTACAATCTGCTTCTTTTGCAATGCTTTTATAAGCAAGAATCTCCAGGCTACTTTTCTTGTCAAAGCCAGGAATCACATCAAACGAGTTTAAATTCACCAACATCAGGTGCATTTGTGCAGGGTCAAAGATACACACAGCTTTCAGGAATGCAGCAGAAGGCTGAAACCTCTGAGCTGCTTTTTCTTCACCACTTGGCTCTTCCCTGTAGCAGTAATAATGTTTGAGCTTCTTTGCCATGAATTTAATTTAATTCAGTGTCATCAGAGTGTTGTTCGTTTAATTCAGCCTGAACAGTACATCCATTACTTTACTGTAAGATTTGTGGATTGTTACATTTCAAGATTCAAATCAAGTGATTAATTCCATCAATTGTGTAACATTCTTGGCAACAAACTGAACCTCCTCATTAAGCTGAGCATCATTTTGAAGGATTACAATGTCTGTTAAAACCAGTGTTTTTGGTGTCAGTGTGAGCTCTTCTGAGATGAGGTCTGAGTAGGGTATTTCAGGTGAGCTGCCTGATACTGTACTGCCTGAAACCAAGAATTCCAACATGTAATTATTGACTCTGGAGGAAGGGTGATGTTTCATTCCCCAATTTCAGCCATTTCAGCTGCATTTGCAATGTGTTGCCTGTATCGAAGCTTGTGGCTAGGGCAGTGTTTGAAGATCTTTTTAATGTAGCTGACCAGTTTGTCCACTTTACCGAACACACTTTTCCATAGTTGACTGAGAAGAGAAAGTATATGTGCATTACATGTAATATGGACAGCATTAGGCATTAGATCTTGGAGCACAGAATTCAAAGACTTTGTCATGTAAGTTGCATTGTCACTAATGAAAGCAGACACTTTGTTGAAATCTACACCATATTTTGAAACGGTTTTGATTATCACTTGGAAAACTGTGGTGTAATTAACAGCTTCTAAGTAGATGGAGTTTGCAAGCACTGTTGTTAGCTTTCCTGACTATACATCTTCGGCCATACCAGACATAAAATCAAACAAAACGTGCAGGACACAGTTGTCTTGCTCATCAGTGGACTCATAACAAATAATTGCAAAAGACTCACATGGGCTAATCTGAGACTTCATCTCCTCATAATGTGTAACAAATACCTTTGGAGATAGTCCCGTTGTAGTTTATTTGCACTTGGCAAGCAACCACCATTTTTCACATTATGTTGAATGAATATCCGCAGCTTTGGATGATCAGGTTTTTCCAATGGTATTTTGGCATTGCAAAAGCATCCACAAGTTCCTTTGTAAGAACCTGACGATTGTCTGAGCTCTCTGTCGACTACTTAAAAGGGGATTAAATCATTGCTTATTTTTTGCATGTTCATTTTCCAGTAGTGTGGTGTCGGATGCTCTCTTTCTGCTCTGTTGGCATTCGGACTCTAAGTGGACACTGAACTGCTGCCCATTGTGTGTGATCCAACAAAACAGTATTCCATCATTGGCATGCAGAATCTGGCTTCCAGATTCTTTCACTTAACGTGCTGCAGTTTTTGATTTTCTCATTCTGGCGTTCTCACTTGTCTACTAATACTTGAAACTTCTCTCAAAATTGCACCAGAAGCCCTCCCTCATCGACCAATAAGAGAGTTCCGCCTTCTGTCAATCACTAAAGTGCCCTATGTTCACAACATGCCTAGCAATCAGCAAAGTGAGCCTTGTGTCAATCACTGAAATGTGCGATGTTCACAATATGCCCAGCAATCAACAACGTGAGCCTTGTGTCAATGTGGCACAGTGGCGTAGGGGCGGCACAATAACGCAGTGGTTAGCACCGCAGCCTCACAGCTCCAGCGACCCGGGTTCAATTCTGGGTACTGCCTGTGTGGAGTTTGCAAGTTCTCCCTGTGTCTGCGTAGGTTTTCGCCGGATGCTCCGGTTTCCTCCCACCAAAAGACTTGCAGGTTGATAGGTAAATTGGCCATTATAAATTGCCCCTAGTATAGGTAGGTGGTAGGGGAATATAGGGGCAGGTGGGGATGTGGTAGGAATATGGGATTAGTGTAGGATTAGTATAAATGGGTGGTTGATGGTTAGCACAGACTCGGTGGGCCGAAGGGCCTATTTCATTGCTGTATCTCTAAATAAAATAAAATAAATTAAAAAAATAAAACACGTGAAGTTCGCAAAATGGACGATTTCATAGAGGACCCGAGATTTCACAGTCCGTGATTCATTTTTCACAGCCGTGAATTTGGTAAGCTTATATTAAAACTGCTTTTATTAGCATGTCATGTTGTAATTGCAACCTCCCACCGGTGGTGTCACCTCAGTTTAGCATCTCCCAGCTTCTCCATCTGTACTGTAAACTCCTCTACTTCAAGAAGCTCTACTTTCCTGCTTCCTAATTGCAGCAAGTTTTGCTAATGAAATATAAATAGCATAAAAGTATTATATAGAAGTCAGAACAAAATGTGTGATATTCAATGGGGACTGAACTACGTCTGTGCACCCTGGTCCAATTATCCCCAGCGACACATCAATTCACCTGAAGACTACACTTTGGCTTGATGTCCCGTGTACAATGCCAAGGGAGATCAATTACTATTTTAAATAATTTAAGAACTATGGGAAAATATATCAAAGAAAATTCAAAAATATTATTGACAATTGGGAGCAAAAAAAAAGTACAAAGTAATCAATCATAATAAGAAATTAAAACAGATTTTAGGGTATATTTGTAATAAGCAAAGTGTATAAAAATAAATGGTAACTCTCAAAGACAAACAAGGTAAGATATTTGTTAGCCTTGCTGAAATTCTGAATACATCTAAATACTATATTTTGTCTAGATGCCCCATATACAATGTTATAGGAGGAGGCTAATGTGGAGCATAACCACCAGCATAGACCTGCTGGGCAGATTGACCTGCTTCTGTGCTGTAAAACTCTATATATCACAATGAATACATTTTCATGCTAACATTCACTGCAGAAGACTTGTAATCCAATAGAAGAAACTTAATTAGTGGTGGTGCACCCATGTTTATACAGAAATGAATGGTCAACAATGGAATAATGGAGGACTTGAGCAGCTGAACATTTCATCTAGCATGTGTTACGACTGAGGTGGGAGGAGTGCACTGTTTATTCTAGTCCCACTTCTCCACAGGTCACAATATATATTTAAATTTTCCCACTTACCGATACGGTCAATCATATACTTTATTTTTCCCAGAATAAAAGACACTAACCAGGTTTCTTTAATAAACAACAAAATTATCAGTTTATTATAAAACAAGTCTTAACCAGTAATGAAGTAAATCATCAACACACAGATTGAAATATTGCAGTTCCCTTTTTACCTTAGCCCCTTACACTCACTCACACACATACATATACAGTTAACCAGAAAAATAAAAGGGATTTTTGTTTAGAGCTCTGTTACAGACAAAAAAAGCAGTTGGGCTGAATACTTTCTCATTCTTGAAGAAACAGCAGATGAGATATGTTGTGTTTCAAATCTGGCATACAGTCTTGCCTCCAAGTGCACGTAGGCAGGTCACTGGGATCTTTCAGAACAGTTCTTATCAGGTGGTGTTGAGAATTAATTTATCAGTCTTTTCTTCAAAGACAGGAGACGAGATGAGTTGACACAGTGGACTTCTCAGGGTCTTTTAGTGAGGTGCTGGAAAGCTGAGCTGGGTTGTGGTCTTCTCTCCTTCCATGGGAATTCTTTCCTTCTGCAGGTTTTTTAAAGCGATGGAACAGGCTGGGCAGGGCACGGGTTCTGTCCTTCAGTTTTACTTTTTAAAACACCGACCTCTTTTAAACAGTTCATTCCCAACTCCAAACAATTCAAAAGTGCAACCGGAAACAGAAAGTTCACCTTGTGACCTGTCACTTCTCCGCACACATCTTCACCCAGTTACCAGGGTTTCTGTTCTATTTTTAACTTGAGTCATGTGACAAGCAGTAAATGTTGTTGCCAAACAAGTCCTTTCAGTGTCCTCTTGATGACCCTCTTGGAAAAATAACTGGTGCAACATTTTTTCAGTTTAACTATGAATTCCTCAAAAAATATTTTTAACAAAAAACAGAAGCACTTTCATAACACATGATACACAGCTGCAATACAGCTTAAGTACGAAGGAAAACAAGACAAGCAATACAAATTATAGGGCAACGATTCTGTGAACATCATTGCACATCAAAGTGGAATCAGAGGATTGAAAATTAATTTAACTACAATCTTTAAAATGGAGCAAACGCATGATCTTAGGTTGAAGCAAGCATTGCTGCAATACACAGCAGGTCTAACATATTTGTAAAGGGAAAAAAATAGTTTAATGATTTGGATATAGACCCTTTATGGGAACAGCAGTTCTGATAAAAGTCTACTCTTGAAATACTAACCACCCTTTTCTCTGTATGTTGGCTTCCTCTATTTTTCCTGAACAATGTGCCATAATGTGATCCTCAAAAGAGCACCTCTATTGCACCACTGTGAGGCTTTTCATTTTCCACATCCTATGATTTGCATCTAAGTTTGTGAATTTGTGTAGGATTTGCGCCGTCAATCACACCTAGTAAAACTAAAAGGTTAGATTGGCAAATTTATTTCATGTAGTTGTACTCCAATTTGAAGTGAGGTCCTAAAGGTGCAAGGACCAGATTCTAAACTGTGCCTTCAGTCCCTAACCAGTTCTTAAAGTACATAGTAGATCTGTAATTTGCAATATTTATGGGCAGCTATGATGTTATAACCCTCCTGACAGTTTTCCCAAGATGTTCGTTGTTATATCATGTGATTGGATGTGGGGTATGACAGTCTATGAAGAAAAAATATCATGCTGGATGTCAGTTGTATGGAAAAATGTTTGCGATAAGGTGAGATCACATTATATATCATTCCAAATTTCCTGGGAATTCTTGCATAAGTGCAGTGTACCGCCCTTTTTAACATATTCGCAGAGATAAGAGGCTCTGAGAGTGAGGCACACAGCAGAAGAAAGCAGCCCACTCACTGTTATCTCTCGTGGTGTTCCACCCACACTTGTTTTATATATTTCATCTCTAAATGCAGTAGCTGGGCTGTAAAATAGTCTTGAGAACTTTCCGTTAGGGTGAATAGACTTTCAATTTGACTCACTAGACTTTTGATATGGTGATTCGTATCTGCAAAGTTGTTTTCACATAACAGAAAAATGGAGGCATTTCACAAAAATTCCACTGCCCTGTGGGAGTTTTGACATTTTGTTTCTTAATCTGAAGATGAATCTTCTTTCAGCTAAGACATATCAGTCTACTGAAAATGGCACATAATATTTTTTCTCTAACAGCACTAGTTTCCAGATTTGCAAAAAGGAAATTTTAAAAAATTACAGTTTACAATTTTGAACATTATGTTCATCCATATAATGCAGGTGGAAGTCATTTACTGCTAAAATTAAAATTAACAGTACCTCATAGCTTTCAATATCAGTGGTATTTACCATTCCTTACTATCTAACAAAAACAAGTTAAACCGGAAATGTTTACCAATGGGAAGATTAATTAGACTGTACATCGTTATTATCTGTTTGCAGATTCTTATCAAGAGATATTAGAAACCGGAAAGTCACTTACTTAAGCAAAAAGCAAGACTAATTTTCTACTGAGTTGCATTTAAAAATCCCTTCAAACCAGTAGCATTGGTATGTGTCCAACAAAGCCTGGTCCTCCAAAGAACGTGCCATGTTAATATAAATATTGTGTAAAAGCTCACAGTTGCACAGGAGAAATGTTTTATTTTTGATGTACGAGAAGGAATTGTTCCGGCCCTATTTAGGTCAAATCCGTAGAAGAATGCTTTGTTGTTGCTTGACATTTTTAAGTAAGCTCTCTTTTCCTGTTTACAGATGTCTCCACAGTTCATGTTGTGCAGCAATGGCACCCCGTTAACTAACAAACCCTCTCATTGGGGACCAAAGGATGCAAATTTCAGTTTCCGCACCAGTGCACCACTCCATTATGACACACCCATCAAGAAGATTTCTAAACGGAATAAAGGTGAGAGTTTACACCTGAGTACAATAATAGTCTAGCTAAAGATAGTTTACTTACATTGGTAGGATGCATTTAGGCCTTAATATTGTATTTATTAAGGAAGATTCAGGATCCCCTGGAGCTGAAGTGCATGAAATGCTTGTCCTAACTGACTGCCATGCTCTGGGTTTATATTGAGCCGCATGAGATTTTGGCAGAGATTACAAACAAGAAAGAGATTAAACATTTAAAATTAAGTTGGCATCATACATTAATTTTGAGTTATTATGACTCTTGTTCTTCACTTTATTATGGTTTGGAACAACTAGATTTTCTAAATATCCATATTTGTGTTTGACGGTTTTTGATGGCCTGCAACATATTGCATAGCTCTGCGAATACAGAGAAAACATTTGAATTAAATTATCTTCTTCCTGGATCTGGGACATGTATATAATTTTTAAATATATGTTGGCTCAGATTTTGCTATAATACACAACTTCTGGACTGCAAATGCGCAGTTAAATGTGGAAACCCAGAAGCTGCTGTCAGAGATACCCTGCCGCTTCACAGGGTGCACTGCTGCAATCCACGTTGATCGATTTGGCACTGAAATGACTGCAGAGATATGCACTTGTTGCAGTTGCTCACTTGTTCCACACTAAAAATAGCTGAAAAAAGTTAGGCCTGGTGCATTCTGGAGTAAATGAGTTTATAACAGTGTAATAAGTAATAATTACCACTGAACAACCTCTGTGGCCTGGGATGTTTTATTTTATAAATGTGGAATCTCATTCCCTTAGAAGAAAACTAATGATGGAGATTTTTAAAAACTTTTTTTTCTGCTTTTTCTTTCAGTCTCTCTCTTAATCCCATCTGTCATTTTCCAATCTTATTTGGCTGTCTGTACATGATTTAAATCTAATTTATACTTCCTGGTTTGCACTTCAGTGAGGACTCCTCAATCTGATTAGTTGGAAAGTCTTGTTTCTTGTGCTGCTCACAGATGCCACAGGTCCACTGTAGAAGGGCACTGCACTAAAACAGATGCTGGATTAGGGGAAATTAGAGATTAGGAAAAATAAGACTACAAACACTCGATGGACAGCTGATAGCCAGGTGAACAGCGAAGGAAGTTCCTTCACTGCTGAGAGGAAAGTCCATACCAATATATATTCTATTTATTTATGTATAATGCCTATCTATAAATGTACTAAAGTAATAGAGGCAAATGTCACGCATTGTTACAGAAACAAGTCAATTTTAATCTGCTAGTTGCTTCTGAGCTTGTTTTTAGGGGGAATTTTAGCCGTCACTGTACTTATGCAACTAAAGTTTCTCTTTTTTTTTGAACAGCCACACAGACGTCTTCAGGCACTCCTGGTGAAATTGGTGAGCTCATCAGGAAAGAAGCAAGCCAACAAACAGAGTATGTGTAGACTTGTCATTGCTTGGACTGTTATTCTGAGATTTAATTCTTACCAGTACTCAATTATCTTATGCCTTGTCCAGTTTTTATTATCTTGCTAATTAAAAAAATTTTTTTTATCTGGTTCCTAATCAAAGTAGATAACATCAAACTACTGTAAGGGAGGGGAAGAGCGATCTGGGCAATGGTGTCCATTTTTGCTCTGACTGCTACCCCGTGAAACTGTCCAAATATAAAACAATACGCAGTTCATGCAGAATGAAAACTGACATTGGTATATGAATCACATGTCGATCATATACATATCCTATCAGAGCAGTATAGCATTTACAAAGAAGAATCACACCATTTTAGCTGGAGTCCATTGCCCAGTGAATGTTCCTAATGAATTTTTTTTCATATTTTTTCTTTACAGATGTGGTGTAGCTGTTCTAGACAAGGTAAAAAAAAAAATACCAATGGTCTCCCTGGCATGCTCTGTATTTCAGTCTTTTCACAATGCAGTAATTCCTACTGGGTGTCACTGATGACAAGTAAGCAGCAGCATTATAGCAATAATCACAAAGTCTGACATTAAGAACATCTCATTCACCTATTAAACCAAATGATCATTTTTTTTTTAAACATGTAGAGCAACAACTACCTGACATCAGTATTCACAACCTTGACCTCATTTACACATTGGGGGAAAAATGGAGAACATAGCTAATGAATGATCTTGAACTAGCTTGGGGAGAGGCTGAAAACGATCTGAAAAAGCAGAAGACTGCTCAATTACTACAGAGCAACAATTAACAAAGCAAACAGAAGACTCAGTTATCAGAAAATGCTAGAAAAATTCAACAGGTCAGGAAGCATTGTGGACAGAGAAACAGAGTTAACAGTTCAGGTCAATGACCTCTCACCAGTTCTGATGAAAGATCATCAATCTGAAATGTTAACTCTATTCATCTCTCCACAGATGCTGCCCATCATGCTTAGTTGTTTCAGTCATTTTCTCTTTTTGGTTCACATTTGCAGCAGTATGTTGCTTTTGTCCTCAGTTATCAGTAGCATTTAAGTCTGAAGGAGTTATGCTGATGCTGTATGGTGCTCTGGTCAAGCCAAGTTTTGAATGCTGCATTTAGTATTGCTCACCAATGTACAATGGAAATTTCCAAGCCCTAACAGAGGTTCAAAGAAGGGAAATGAGGCTAATCCCTTGTATCCAAAAACTGAATTATGAGGAAAAGCTAGAAACACTTGGATGTTTCAGCCTCGAAAGGAAATGAATGAGAGATATTTAAGATACTCATTAGAGTAGAAAAAGTTGAAAGCACTCTTAAACACGTTTTCATGCTTGTAGGTCAAGGTGACTGGTAAAACTGATTTTAAAAAAGCAAGCTCTAAACTGATGTCAGGAAACACCTCACAGATGGTGATTAATACCTGCAATGATTTTCTGGGTAGGGTAGAATAGGATAGGATAGTGCAAGCAAAATCTGTGGTCGATCACAGCGATCTGGGCGGCACAGTGGTGCAGTGGTTAGCACCGCAGCCTCACAGCTCCAGGGACCTGGGTTCGATTCCGGGTACTGCCTGTGTGGAGTTTGCAAGTTCTCCCTGTGTCTGCGTGGGTTTTCTCCGGGTGCTCCGGTTTCCTCCCACAAGCCAAAAGACTTGCAGGTTGATAGGTAAATTGGCCATTATAAATTGTCACTAGTATAGGTTGGTGGTAGGGAAACAGGTGGGGATGTTTGGTAGGAATATGGGATTAGTGTAGGATTAGTATAAATGGGTGGTTGATGCTCGGCACAGACTCGGTGGGCCGAAGGGCCTGTTTCAGTGCTGTATCTCTAATCTAATCAAGAGACATGATGGTGGAGGAATTGAGGTTTCTATGGAAGAAGAAGCTTGATGTGCTGAATGGCCTTCATCTATGTTTAATTTTGTTTCTTTAAATTGGTTTTACCTGTAATTCATGTCTTGCAGGAGATCCAGCAGCTTTCTGAATACCTAAAGGTAATACCTCAGTATTCCTTATTCAAGGACAGCAATGACCATTTAGTCTCATAAAAACATGCAATTCAAACTCACCAAAGTAAATGGGTTTTGTCATTTTATATATGTCTTCTTTAAGATTTGCACCTTTAAAATTAGATAACTATAATCCAACGTGTAGATTTATTGATTTAATGTAGTTTTAATAAACAAGCATAAATGTGTGTTTATCAGATTGTTAGAGTCTTTTTTGACACTGAATGCATATTTCTTTTGTAGGAAGCACTACATCGGGAGCTGATGCTAAAAAAGAAGCTCACAATTCTCCAGCAGCTACTTGCAACAGTCTTGCAGGCGGCAGAGAAATCGTGGAAGGTACGAAGGGAGTGGGAATTCTGCTGCCAATTACTACTGGTTATTGAATCCAAAAGCTTCCATTTCTTTGTACGTTTACTCAAAGGATGTTGAAAGTGCTGACAAGGTTAGCATTTATTGCCCATCCCTAGTTTCTCTGAGAAGCGGTGGTGGGCCTTCTTGAACTTCCGCAGTCCTTGTTGTCACGGTTTACCCCTCGATAGTAGGCTGGGAATGCTGTGCCAAGTAACTCACTACCTGACTCCCCCAAGCCAGTCCACTATCTATAAGAAACAAGTCAGGAGTGTGATGGAATGTTCTCCACTTGCCTGGATGAGTGTAGCTCCAACAACACTCAAGAAACTGACACCATCCAAGAAAAAGCAGCCTGCTTTATTGGCACCATATCCACCACCTTAACAGTCAATCCCTCCACCACCAGCGCACAGTGGTAGCAGAGTATAACATCTACAAGATGCGCTGCAGCACCTCGTCAAGGCTCCTTCAATAGCACCTTCCAAACCCGCGACCTCTATCACCTAGAAGGACAAGGGCAGTAGATGCATGGGAACACCACCACCTGCATATTCCCCTCCAAGTCACTCACCATCATGACTTGGAACTATATTGTTGCTCCTTCACGGTTGCAAGGTCAACAACCTGGAACTCCCTTCCAAACAGCACTGTGGGTGTACCTACACCGCATGGACTTCAGTGCTTCTCAAGGGCAGTTAGGGATGGGCAATAAATGCTGACCTCACCAGCAATGCTCACATCCCAAGAATGAATAAAAAAATGTTCGCATTGACAAGCTGAATGTAAGCAGATTGTCATTGTGTTATTGACTGAAGAGACAATGGTGTGCAAGTTATATCTATATGTATTTATGGGTTTCATTTTGTTTGAGGGGACTGTACTTTAGGATCATATACTTCCAGCTAAACAAATTTCCTGGAATGGAAGTGAAAAATAATCCAGCAGACAGAAGGCTAGATTTAATGTGATAGAAGACCAGTATGTGGGCTTTAACCCAGGTTCTAGCTCAAAGTGGTATTTCTTTAACTATACGTGTTCAAGAAAATTCAATATTTTCAGTTTGCGTCAGTATTTATTTTAAGGTGCAGTGTATTCTATTTTTATTAATTGGGCTAATGGTAATTATACCGACTACACTAAAAAAGGAATTTGCTGTACAATTATATCACAACACATACCGGGTTCGTTTGTGTTGTTTTTTTTTACAATAGCTATTGATAACATTTTAATAGCAAGATGGATACATTAAGATGCTGACCCTTTAACGAATAAAATCCAGAGGTCACCCCGGGCATATCACCCTGCATTTAAAAGAAAATATAAATGTAAATTCAATGGCCTCATAATATCATTTCCTGTGCCCAATGCTTGATATTTTTTGCACTATCAAATACTCTTTCCATGCTGCAATTCAATCTCAGGATAGCTGGTACTGACATGACATGGCACAGGAAGATATAATAAAAGAGGTTAGTCCTTGGAGTTGTCTTATTTAGACTCCGTTCCCCTCTCCCTCCCATGTTTCTTTACATTCTCCCACATAACACAGTTCCATAACCTAGAAAGCAAGTAGATATATGGGGTAACTTAGAAAACCAGCAAAAGCTGATCAACAGCCCCAAAAAACCAATAACTCAAAATGGACCAAGGTACCTTAGGGCCGGGGTGGCAGGGTGGGGGTGCCCGGCCGCGGTGGGTGCAGGAGGAGCACAAGGATTCAAAATAAAAATTAGTCAAAGTTACCTTGGGCTTTTCCGGACACTGCGGAATCCCGCCATGTTTGTGTTGGGGTTGGCTGCACGTGGGCCTCCCGAATGCAGGAGCTAAAAAGCCGTTGGAACCCCAATGACATCATCAGGCCAACTTTAACATTTAAATAAGACTGTCGCCTGCCTACAGGTGAGGCTAATTTTCTAAGGATGAACGTATTGTAGATCGGCAACATGTGGAGTCTTCCATATCTGATGCTGACTCTGAGTTGAATCTTTATTTCTGGTATTTTAGGTGCAATTGGATGAAGACTCAATGCGTTGTAAACTGCAGTCACTTGAGAGTCAGTTGCACACCTGGGCACAGGTAACAGAAAGAAAAACACATTTAAAGAAGTAAATTTTTAACTGAGCTAATTCCTACAAATCGTGGAGTTAAAAATGTCTTTAATGTATGTTTAAAAGCAAAAATACCACAAAGATTAAGGCAATTAAGTTTTGCAGTGTAGTGTTGTTAACAAATGCAATTTAACAAGGAAAATGTGAAATATTATTTATTCAAAAAAGGAGCAGTGAAAGGAAATGGATCCTGAGCAGTCAGATCCTTAGAGTGGAGGATCTGAGGATGCAGATACACAAAGTGCAGTTACAGAAGGCAAAATAAAGCAAATGGTAAATTGTGGGCTTTATACAGGGGGCAATACATAAAACAGCTAAGAAGTAATGTTGGACGTGTACAAGACACTAATTATATCAAAGTTGGAGTTGGGCACCCATTATAGGAAGGATATTAGAGTTACTAAAAGAGTACAGCGAAAATTTACTGCAATGGCACCAGGAAAGAGCTTCTAAAGGCTTGAATCACCAGGGCTATTTTTTCACTGAAACAGAAAAGGTTGGAGGAATCTAATGAGGGTTTTCAAAATTATGAAAAGTCTTGAGAGCGTAAATAGCGAAAGATTGTTTCCACTCGTTGGTGAATCAGAGGGCATAAACTCAGGATTATCTGATAAACTGGAAGAATGAAAGGGAAAGTTAAATTAATTATTTTCACAGATGGTTGTCAGAAGATGAAATGTTTTACAAGGAATGTGAGCAGAGGAAATACAATTTTTGTCAGGAGATATGATTTTTGTCCACATTGTACTATGCTTTTTTTTTGCCTTTCCTCAGGATATTGTGTGTCTGGCAGGTGGTGACTGGGGGTGAGGAATATAGATAGGCATCGTGTTGTGCAGAAATTACCCCATAACAGTGTGGAACAGGCTGGATGGATCCACTTCCACTTTCTTTCCTTTGTTTTTGTTTGTTAGTCAAGCTCAGCAAAATGAAGATCAAAAATTGCAGAACTAGGAAGTACTCCGAGATCCACGCAGATTGCTTTGATCCAAAAACATGATGGGTAGTTTAATTCTCCCTGCTCAGTGGGAACAGAGCCAGTCAGCAGTTAAAATGGAGCTCGATTTCCCCACTCCGTTCCCTCTGAGTTCCAACTTGAATGCTGCTGGTTTTGATGGAGGATGAGGAGACCACTGGACTCAGTGGGAGCCTCATGCATGAATGGTAATCAGGGTTCAATGATGTCAATAGGACCTTGAAGGCATTTTAACTGAGGCCTGAGCAAAGAAACCACCGTGGCTACCCAACAGGCTAAAGCAGGTCCGCATCTGATGGAAAGGATAAAGAGGGCCTCCAGGTAAGTGAAATAATATGCTGTTTGTGGCCAGGAGGGGCAGGAGTGCTCCTCCAGGCCCCAAAAGAAAGTTGCAGCCATTCCTGCCCTTCCTTTGCCCCACCTTCCTCCTGCGAGGCCCTCTTCAAACCCTCTCCCTGCCATCTACCTTCAGGCTGGCAGGTGGCTGAGGGAAGCCCAGTCTTTCCCAGCTGCTGCTACTCTGTACCCTCTTCCCAGCCATTGAGAGTGGAAAGTGGACTGGTCACATTTAAATGCAGCGTGGGAGTTAAAATACCTCAGGCCTGAAACTGAGACCATTGAATGCATTTTGCATTTGCCCCAACCCCCGCCCACCCGAAATCCACTTGGGGTTAAATTTTTCCCCACTAATTTAGAAATAAATACTCATTTATTCTTTATTAAATTCTAACATTTAGAGTAAGACATCTTAACAAAATTTCTTTCTAGAGCATTGCATTCTAATGCAAATTATAACAGATTAAGTATTTAAATCAGCCCTTTAATAATTGCCCTCAAAACAACATTTTGTACCAAATATTTTGAAATAATTAAGTTCCAAAGTTGCGGGAATAAAAGAAAACTCTGCAGACAGATGGCTCCCTAATCTATACAGTTGTCACCCCTTTCTTTGATATTAAAAGAAAATGAATATTCAGATCCAGAATGAAGAGATTTGAATTTTTAACAGTAAACTATTGAAGTTACCAATAATTCTGCACCGCGCATCCGATCATAAATATATATATACCCTCCCTGGACGTTAATACTGACCTTCAGACATGTGTTGCCTGAAACTGCTGGGGAATAGCAGCCTCTGTTGTTTGTCCCATAGAATCACTCACGAGACACTATGAAGGAAAGCATGGTTGAAATGCAGGAGCAGAAAATCAAGTATGAGCTCGCTGCTAAGGAATCACTCCAGAGAGCAATCAAGGAGAAAACAGCCACTGAACAAACTTTGGCCAATGTCCAGGTAAGTTAAAGTTCGGAGAGAGCTCAGTCACAGCTGTCAACACTGGGGAAATGCCTGGAGTGAGAGTATGATCAAAAATAGTGAGGCAGGTCACAAGCCAATTCATGGAGTTGCATTGATTTTTTTGAGTTAGAAGTATCAAAATAGCTTGCATTTCTAAACCAGCCACAAAATGGTCTGAGTATAGTGTAAGATTCGATTTGTAACAATTGTGATCTGAAATGATTTTCTTTTTGAAAAATATCCTGTGACTGTATGTTTGGTGAGTTAATGTCATGCATTGTTCAGTGGTTCTCCTGTCATTTAATTTTCAGATAATTTTAATAACATAATAAAACCTAAAGATTTATAGTCGATTCATTGATACAGGACAATATGTTCAATTGCTTCTTCCACATCTTCAAATCAGCAAGGTGTCAGAAGAGAGAGTAACAAGGTCAACGTGTCGCAAAGAGAGACAGAGTTTATAAGTACCTAGCATATCATACCTTGTGATGTCTCTGCAAAAGAGATGATTTGAGAAAATGCATCAATCCTACATGTTTGTTTTTGCAGAGATCACTGAGTGTAGCAGAGCAGGAGTGTGCTCACTGGAAAGAGTCATATAATAGAGCGCTGGCAGATTGTGCTGAACTGACAATCAGACATTTGGAGACCACAGATCAACTACACATAGTCCAGAGCAAACTGCAGGTAATTTAATGCCATTATGCACATTGATTCATTGATTTTAAAAGTACAAGTATACTTAAAGTGCTAGCCTAATTTTAAAAAAAAACAAAAATTAAAAGTGATAAAATTGCACTGCTTGATGAAATGGAAATGCTCTATATGCTGTTGCTGCATATCTGTGGTTGCCTTACTCGGCTTTGACAAAGAGGAGAGATCCGGGGTGGAAGTCAAGACCACAGAGATGGAAGAAAGTCACTCCAGTCACTCCCATGCACCTCCTAACATTTGGTTACCAACCAGGCAAACTCCTGCAAGATCAACTCCGATGGACTGGCCACTGTGTCTGCATGGCTGAAAATCACCTCCCCTGCCAGGTCCTGTTCTCTCAACTCTCAAATGGCCAACATTCCAAGGGAGGACAAAGAAAATGTTTCACAGACACTCTAAAGCTTTTCTTGGAGTGCAGCTGCATTGACCTTAATGAATGGGAGGAGCTTGCTACCAGTCGCTCTGAATGGTGACAACTTGTCCACCGAGCTGCCGCACGCTTCGAGTCCCAATGCCTTAATGACGAGGCAGAGTAACGGCAGAGAACAAAAAGGAAGCAAATCCTGCACTCCGGATCCCACTATCTTGTGGTAGGTCCTGCCCCATGTGCCCAAAGATCTGCAGGTTGAAAATCGGCTTGCTCAGTCACATGCAAATCCATGGCAGAAACTTGCGACCCTGAGAACGTCATCCTCGAATCAAGTGACAGCCGACGACCAACCTAGGAACCAGGAATCTAATGGTGTCTTACTCATCCCCATAGCAAGGGTATACTTTAAAAGGGCAAAGGGAGAAAACCTAAAAATAACTTTAGAACACTATGTAAAAGTTCAAACAGGAGCAAATTCAATATTCTTTTTCAGCACAAACTAGTCATAATGTCCAATACAGTACAGTGGTAGCAGCGTTTGTGGAGTTGTTGCAGTTTTTGAACCTTAACTGAAAGCTTCCATATTTATACGATGGTGGGGCAAGAAAAACAGACCAATTTCCCTGCCTTCCTCAGGTAAGACCAGAGTGGGCAGCAGGAAGATTATCAATGAAAGAGAAAGGAGAGGCCATCTCTCCCTCTCCTATGTGTAGCTCCTGGTTGATTCTGCTATTTTGGCTCCTCCAAGCCATTTGAGGTAAATTAAAATGTAATCTTCCAGGGTTGCTTTCCCCCTTTAATCTTGGATCCTCCCTCTTCTGGTCATATTGTGAGTGTCTAGCTGCAGCACTGCAGTATTTCCCTTATTAGCAATGGTGGGGTCCATCCATATAGCAGGCTTGCCTCCCAGGAGCCTGAACTGCATTGGTAATAACTTCCAGCACAGGTAAATGGGTCAGTGTCGTGTTGAGGCCGGGGCAGTGAGGGAAGAATCACCTCAACGCCCCTCTGTCAGTGAAACTGCCCCAGCGGAAAATCACAACCGTCTCAATCTTTCAATTGGGTTGATCCAATAACGAGTTCATTAAAAACAAATCTCAGATTGTAGAGTAATTCCCCTCTGACTCTGTAGCATGCTGAGGGGACTCTGACTGGGGTGATTAGGTAGACACCCAGTCCCAGTCATCCAATAAAACCCCTCAGAAACAGACCACCAGGATGTGCATGAATTCCCTCCTTCTGCACACTGACTAATGATGTTTGGGAACTCGTCAAATAAGTTTCATAATCATGATGATTCAGGTTTGAACGAAACACCTATTTCCACATCTGCGGACACTTTTACTGCTTTTGTTCATGAATGTGCAATAATTTGATGTCTTTTGGCCTTATAAAATAGTTCAGTATTATGCAACCAGGCACACTAGCGGTGGAGTTGGAGAGTCACATTTATGCTTGAGTCTCTCTTCATTGTCAGTTCCCATTCTCAAGTGAAGGTATGGGGGAATAGGGCAAGCAAAATCATGGATGTCCCCTAAGGGACTCTCTGCATCTACTGGCTGGTTAGAAGGAGTAACACACATTTTGACAGGTTACAGAGAGAGTAATAGGTAGATTGGCTGGCTACAGAGAGAGTTTGTTCAATTGAAGCATTCAAAAAGGATTTAGATAGTTATATGAAAAGGAAGAATGTGCAGGGTTATGGGGAGAAGGCAGGGGAATGGAACTGAGGGAGTTGCTCTTTCAGAGAGCCAGTGTGGACATGATGGGCCGAATGGCCTCCTTCTGCACTAACAATTTTGTGATTCTGTAATCCATACAATTGGTTTGCTACAAAGGGAGTAATCCATACATTGGTTAGTTACAGTGGAGGTACTCCACTACCTAGCAGGTTACAGAGAGAGTATCTCATATATTTGTTGGCTGCAGAGGGAGTATTCCACAAACTAGTTGGTTAAGGGGGAGTATCCATTACATTGGCTGAACACAGTTGAGGATGTACCCTGTGTACTGGCTGATTATAATGGGTTTAATGATCACAATGGATTGTTTGAATGAGTGTTTTGCAGATTATTTCCTGTTAAAATCCATATTGAAAAGGGAAGTATTTGGAAATTAAAGTAACAAAAGGAAGTGCTCGATACGTCAGCTCAACAAAACACTTTATATCAAGAAAAATGTTGGCCCACCTTTTTTCATAGTATAGCTTTTTTTTAACCCTCTTTCTGTCACTCTTGTGCTTTGTGCCTCCATCCCTTTATTCCCTCCTTTTTTCAGGGAGCAGAAAATGAGAATGTGTTGCTCAGAAATTTACAGACCAAATTGGAAGTTGTAGAAAGTGAAACACAGAAACTTTTGGATCAAATTGATGTATTAAGAGAAGACAATGAACTCAAACAAGAGCAACTTCTAACCAACAAAGGTATTGTTTCCATCTGGGCGTGGGGTGGGTGGTGGGTGTGGGGGGTGGCTGGTGGGAGGGAGTTCAGCAGTTAATAATTTTCTGTGATGTACAATTTAGTACTGTATATTTAAATAGCAAACAATAATGCAACAAACGGTTTTCCCGATAATTTGGCTCATAAACAAATTGAAACTGCCAACTTTGAGTGACACAAATGTTACTGCTGAAAATACTTGTGTAAAAGCTATTATAATCTAGTCAATATGAAGTACTATGATAACTATGATGTATCAAATTTTTCGGATTGAATTCAGGTTGCTTGAATTTAAAGCAAAATAATCAAATCTTTCAATCACCCAATTTCTGGATGCTTGAACATCTTAATTTTCTTGTCTTAAAATTTTCTCAGTCAATATCCGTCCTATATACAAGCTCGTTCCTTCAATTTTGGTAGCCCCATTTTGCATCACTTTAACAATGAAAACATCAATTTACATTTATGTAATGCATTTAATGTAGTAAAATGTCCCAAGGTGCTTCACAGGAGCATTAATTATTTAGCCCGGACTTTCTGTTGGAAGCACAGCTCTGGCAGCGCTGGACTTCAGCCGCTACGGTGATACCCCTGGTCCCTGGGACCATTTGCAAGCTAGATTTTTTTTTTCCAAAATATACTTTATTCATAAAAATCTGTAAAAATTACATTCCCAAACAGTTTAAAACAGCACCAAGTCAAAAAATACAAACAGTGCCAAGGTGATCAGTTTCCTTCTATACAATCATGAGTTGTCTCACAACCCTTCCATTTCATTGTCATGCCATATACATTTTTACATTTACAGCACACAAAATTTTCCCGATACAGTTTAGAGGGCTTTCCCATGGATCCAGCCCCTCAGTTCAGCTTGGTGGGGGGACCTTACACAGTGGTCTTTCCCCATTGAGCCTTTGCTGCGGCTGCCCCAAGCTTTAGTGCGTCCCTCAGCACGTAGTCCTGGACCTTGGAATGTGCCAGTCTGCAACATTCGGTCGTGGACAACTCTTTGCGCTGGAACACCAGCAAGTTTCGGGCAGACCAAAGGGCGTCTTTCACCGAATTGATAGTCCTCCAGCAGCAGTTGATGTTTGTCTCGGTGTGCGTCCCTGGGAACAGCCCGTAGAGCACAGACTCTTGCTGCTTGGGATGAACCTCGACAAAAACCACTGTATCTCTTTCCACACCTGCTTTGCAAAGACACATTCCAGGAGGAGGTGGGCAACCATCTCTTCCACACCACAGCCACCGCGGGGGCATTGCGCGGAGGGGGCAAGACTTCGGGCGTGCAGGAAGGATCTGACGTGGAGGGCCCTTCTCATCACCAGCCAAGCTACATCTTGGTGCTTGTTTGAAAGTTCTGGTGATGAGGCATTCTGCCAAATGACTTTGGCGGTCTGCTCGGGGAACCATCCGACAGGATCCCCCGTCTCCTTTTCCCGTAGGGCCTTGAGGACATTCCATGCAGACCACTGCCTAATGGACCGGTGGTCAAAGGTGTTTTCCCGCAGAAACTGCTCCACGAAAGATAGGTGGTACGGCACGGTCCAACTGCATGGAGCGTTCCGCGGCAATGTGACCAGGCCCATCCTTCGCAACGCCGGGGACAGATAGAACCTCAGCACGTAGTGACACTTGGAGTTTGCATACTGGAGGTCTACATACAGCTTGATGCAGCCGCACACGAAGGTGGTCATCAGGATGAGGGCCACGTTGGGTACATTTTTCCCGCCCCCATCCAGTGATTTGAACATCGTGTCCCTCCGGACTCGGTCCATTTTAGATCCCCAGGTGAAGCGGAAAATGGCTCGGGTGACCGCCACAGCGCAGGAGTGGGGTATGGGCCAGACCTGCACCACGTGCAGCAACAACACGAGCGCCTCGCACCTGATGACTAGGTTCTTACCCACAATGGAGAGAGATCGCTGCCCCCACATGCTCAACGTTTGTTGTACCTTGGCTACTCGCTCCTCCCAGGTTTTGGTGCACACCCCGGCCCTTCTGAACCATATCCCCAGCACCTTCAGGTAGTCTGACCTGACGGTGAAGGGGACAAAGGATCGGTCAGCTCAGTTCCCAAAGAACATGGCCTCGCTCTTGCCGTGGTTAACTTTGGCTCCCGCGGCCAGTTCGAACTGGTCGCAGATGTTCATCAGTCTGCGCACGTTTGCAAGCTAGATGCAGCCTTCACTGAGCTCTGTTGGGGAAGCCCATCAGAACTGAGACAGGAGTCTGTAGCAGTAGATCACAGAGGGCCATACAGCATAGTGAGACTGCCTGTTAAAAAGTATTTAACAAAATAAAAATCATAAATTTCTTCAGCTCTCTCTGATACCATCATCGGCTTAGTCCCTCGAAAATGCTGATTCCTGAGGTTAGTTGGTGGCCCTGGCAGTTGGAAAGCACGGCCAGGATAGCGTTCCCTGTAATTCTGATGTTATTTGCATGTTCCTGCCCACATATAGCTGGGATCATGTTATGTCCTGGCTGCCTTTGAGGAGGTGGTAGGAAGTGGGGACACAGAGCACTCTGGAACAACTTACTGGCCCCTTGTTCCATAGATCTGTCAAAAAGCACTGGGAGAGGGGCGGGGAGATTGCAGAAAATACAGATTCCTATGTTGAACTTGTACAAGGCTTTAGTACAACATTCTATGAATAACCAGTTGAAACTATTTTTGACGATGTTGTTTGAGGGAAGAATGTTGCCAGTACAACAACCTGCACTTGCATAGCGCCTGTAATGTAGGTAAATATCCCAAGGCCACGAGGAGAACGCCATACTCTTCTTCAAATAGATCTTTAACATCCAACTGAGTAGAGAGATGAAGTCATGGTTTAATATCTTACCTGGGATCCCTCTGTACTGTACTGTATGAGCTCAAGACCTGGCAATTGGCTTTAGAAACAAAAGTTCCAGAACCTAAGACAAGCTAATATTCAACCTGAAAAAGACAAGTCACAAAATATCTTCATATAAAGTTTTACATAGCAAGCCAAAATATTCTAAACACTAAACAAATATTACTAATTGAATAGACCAGACTGGAGAGACACTCTCAAGTCTCACACTAGAGGTTGCTACAGGAATCAGCAAAATCCTGGAACTCCCTTCCTAACATGGACTGCAATGGTTCAAGAAGGCAGCTCACCACCACCTTCTCAAGGGCAATTAGGGATGGGCATAATTTTTTATACAAAATTATGAGGGCCATTGATAGGATAGATAGGAAGGCATGTTTTCCCTTAGCGGAGGAGTCAATAACCAGGGGGCATAGATTTAAGGCAAGGGGCCGGAGGTTTAGAGGGGATTTGAGGAAAAAGTTTTTCACCCAGAGGACGATTGGAATTTGGAACACACTGCCTGAAGCGGTGGTAGTGGCAGGAACCCTCAACATTTAAGAAGTATTTAGGTGAGCACTTGAAATGCCATAGCATACAAGGTTACGGGCCAAGTGCTGGAAAATGGGATTAGAATAGCTAGGTGCTTGATGGCCAGCACAGACACGATGGGCCGAATGGCCTGTTTGTCTGCTGTATAACTGTATGACTCTAAGACTCTAAATGCTGTCCTGACCAGCAACACCCACATCTCATGAACGAATGAAAATAAAGGTCAGACCTGCAGTGGTCAAAATAACTTGAAAAATTTAGAAAATGCAATTAAAAATAAATCTGCAGAATGAACTTCCTGAATTTGATGCATTTTAAAAACATTTGGTGTTATTTTCAGTCTCATTGTGGTCTGCAGGGAGAAGCAAGTAGTTGGCCAAGAGCTGATATTGCAGTGAAACCCATCAGTTACTATTTGTGTGTGATTTCTGAATGTGTGCGTTTTTTTTTTAATCGGAAGGGTTGGTATCTGTGACCATCATTTGAAAGTGATTTTTTGGAACTGAATCCCCTATTGATCCAACTTAATGGCCGGTTCACTGATGATAGTTGTAGCTTACACTGTATAAGAAATCTGACGTAATTTAGTAGCGTAAATATAGAATTACTTACTCAACATTCTTGTTAGACTTATAAGCATTTTTTAAAACTCCCATGCACAACTGAAAATATGCTAGTCAAATGCTATCTTTTAAAATTTAAGTATGGAACATTGTTCTTAAAAAAAGTAATCTTTGGGCCTTGAAATTATTACATAAGGTGGCATGAATATGTATCTGAAATTCCGCATTCTGCTGTTTATGATAAAATGGGTTGACACCTCAATTAGAGAGAGGAATTTGAGATGAAGGCATTATCACTTTCAATGGAGCAAAACTGCCCTTGGCGGTGTACCATTGTGTCTACAATAGTGTCAAGTAAGCTCATTGGCAAGTAAACTTATCTCTGTGTTGGAATGTTGCAATTAAGACCCTGAAATTTATTTTTATCGGAATAATGAGCAAAGTTTTAGTTGTACGTAAATAGTGCACCATTGCCAGTGAGAATGGATACAGCATCAAATGAACTAATGTGCCTGTTGGGGAACCAATTGTGAACAAGGCATTTAGTTCATTTCTGGCATGTAGCAATACAGCGCTGAAAGAGTGAGATCAAGACAGACAGCAACACAAGAAGACAGACACAAACTGCAGTAAGGACTCAAAGAGCAGCTAAAGTGAGGGTGGTGTTATCCGCAGATATGGGACTCTGAGATCAGTAACTCTACTCGTCAGCTGCTTAAATTTTACTGTTAATGTGGGCAGTGTTACTTGATAACACTGAAAACATTAAAACAACTACCTGTCCAATGAACCACTTGGGAACTTTTTTTAAACTTGGCTTCGGAAGAGTCTGGTGTTATATGTCATTTAGTGGAAAGCTCAAGTGGTGTGAGACTACAGTCCAGAGGTGGATCTCATACTTTTTAAATGTACACAGGATCCAGATCAATGTCCTGACTCTGCTATAGCATTGATTTGCATCCAAACTATTTCACATCAGCGTGACAATGTAATATAAAATGTGGAGGGACAGAGAGCTAAAGTAACAGAATAGCCTCTTTGTGGCCTGGCGATAATCCAACTTGTTTATAGTTTAATTTTGCATCTGTTGAAACATGACACTACTACTGCAGGGAAAGTTAATTTCAGACATTGTTTGCCTCTCCAGTTTCCTTCACACCCTTCCTATGACACTGGGAATGCAAGTCTGCAGCCCTTCTGGTGCACTCCTGCTGTGAGAGTGGCAGAAGAATGAGGAATTTGGCCTTGAATACAAAGTATTGCTGCCAGTTTTTACTGAGCCTCTGCCCACCTCAAACAAGGTCACATGTGGCAGAAGAGGTGTAGCGCGAGAGGGGGTCTCTTTGCTCCTGGCCTGGAGAAGTAGCAGTGAATCGTATGCCCCGTGAAAGCAAGCATGCAAGTCTGCTGGCCGGCAAATGTGAAGCCTACCTGGGTGTTCACGCCTTTAATCCTGGCACCAGCCCCTCTGAGAGTGGCAATTCTAGTGGCATGGATGCCCATTGTTGATGTGAAAATCAGGGAATCTTCCCCCTTACTAGAAACTACCAGTGGGCACATCCATGCACTTATGCTGCAGTGTTGTCCCTGTGGATTTGCAGGGCTGCTGATTCCTGCAGGAGTAGAATTCTTGCACACTGATCTCTGGTACGTTGCACAAGACACAATTCTCACCTGTGAACTTAGACATGGAAATTGGGTCTGTTGCCCCATGGTCCAGACTCCTCAGCTCCGGTAGTGGGTGGGCTGCAATGAATTCTGCGACTTATGACCAGATCCCCAATTTAAATAGGCAATATGCACAGGAAAAGCTGAGAGTTGGTCGGTACCAAACCTAGCTGTGAGTAAGTGGCCCCAAAAAACTACATCACAGTGAGCAAGCAGCTCTTAAATACATGCAGCCCCCATAAAAGGAGAAAACTGTCTTTGATACCAAGAGTTAATGCTCACCCCCTGGGAGCAAGCTAGAGGCAGGTTCGGGGGTCGTAAAATTGTGTAAGATGGTGTGAGTGCCCTGCCCATCGCCTACCCACCCCCGCTGCTATCTTTTTAGTGGCAGGGGAGGTGACAGGCATCCTGCCTGTCCTTAGGCCAATTGAGGCCCTTGAGTTGCCAATTAAAGCTCCATGGAGGGCCCCGCCAGCAGCGCAGGCCACCCTACTGAAACACGCACCCCTCCCCCCCCCCCCCCCAACTGTTCACCGGGGCTTGGCCGATTGTCCCCGGCGAGGCCCAACTCCACTTACCTGTTCCGAGGCTGGAGTCCATCATGGCTCCTCTTGCTGGGTACAGTCCTAGCAATGGCCTCCACTCCCAGTGGTGCTGCTGGGACTGAAGAGCTACCAGTCCTCTGATTGGCCAGCAGCTCCTGGAGGCGGGACATTCAGCCTCAAAGAGGAAGAAGCCACGTCTGCAGGCTCCACATAAAATTCCAGCCAATGGTTCTGCTGCAGCTGGTGTGCCAAAGGAAGGTGGCCATATTTTGGACTGAAGGTTCCCCCATCCTCCATTAAAAGAACTGATATAAGTTGCATATTGAGTGGACATCAACCAAGTCAATACAGCCAACCAGCTGCAAACAAGGAAGCAGCGCTGGTGTCTGGAGGAAGGCAAAGGTAAGCATTTGATAAAAGAGTGTACTGTTTAAAATTTGCTGCCACAGCATTATTCAAGGATTATCTTCTGAAACTGAAGGTCAAATTGTACAGTCAGATAGTTCAGAGACATGCAGTGCTTCTGCTCAGGTTATGTGCTATCTGACCTTGGAAGGGGTTGAAACTTTCACCATGTCCAGCTATATTGTGAGCTGGGAATAACTCTAGATGGCTTTTTCTTCCAGCTAAACTACAAAATACAGAGGAGCAGAAATGGATGATGGCATCTACAATCAGCAGCCTACAGGGTAAGTGTGTGACCTTCTTCTGTAGTGTTGATGTCACTGTAGATTCGTATTACAATAGAAAATGTGCCAACATGACCTGAAGTGGACAACGCAGCCCACATTAAATATACAGTGCAGTGTGTACTCCTACTATAGACAATATAGTTTCCTCTGTTTTATTTAATTAGTACGACACTGTTGATTGGATGAAGTAGTTTGGACGTGAATGAGAATGTTGCCTGTTCTGTGACACGCCAAATTTGGATCGAAAGCTAAAACTTACTGATCCATTACCTGAAAGGCCAGGACAGTTCAACTTGCTGTGAGAACAATTCCAAAGGTTGGATGTTACTTCAAGAATCCATCAAAAGCCAGGATGTTGGACTGGGGGGAACCTTTCCTCTGCGTGTAAATTTAAAGAGAATGTATTTTTATTAAATTGTCGCTGTAAGCCAAAGGGAATTTTTTTTCAATCTCCTGCTCAGATGAAAACGTGGGCCATAAAGTTTCAACTAACAAAGGATGCTTTCAAGTTTAAATTAAGGCAAGTCCATCAGAATAATACCAAATTCCGGAGACATAAGCCTATGCTTTGACTCCTGGCATGAGTTCTGCACATGGGGACCGAGGTGCATGGGATCTATCCAGCCTTCCAGAGCACATAAGGCCCAGGACACTTAAACTCCCAGGCCTCGTCTTCATGGGTCTCGCCTGTCTCCCGGCCTCACCTGGTGGGAAGTGATCGCTATCCTATAGACGGGAGTGAGATTTTGGGCAGCAGCAGGATGTCACCACAGGCCTGAAAGAATGATCTAGGCCTTTGCATAAGTGTTTCAGATGAGGCAGCAGTGGGTAGTTGTGATAGAGTTCCCAAACCTCCTGGAATGACCAGGAGCTTTGCGGAATCGGAGCTTGCCTCCAGCAGCCCGGGAGATTGCAGATCTAGATTTCCTGCCTTACTGCACACCCTGCCAACTCCATGATGTCAGCAGTTTTGGAGAAGTCTCCAGCTCATGGCAGAACCTGACAACTGCCACAGAGAGCTGCAAAAGTTATGGAACAAACCAGTAATAGTTGGGGGAAAATGGGTTGAGGGAGACGATCAACCATGATCTAGTTGAATAGCGGAGCAGGCTCAAGAGGCCGAATGGCTTACCTCTGGTCCTATTTCCTATGTTCGTGCACGAACGTAGATTTGTTCTCGAGTAGAGATGAAATGCAGCTGAGATGAGGCATTAACTATGTGCCTGACAGTAATCTTTTTCAATACTTTTTTTTCCTTCAAATTGCAGACATGTTACAGAAGAAAACCATCCAGACAACAGCGCAAGAGAAAATTATGCAGCAGAAGGGTTAGTAGAGAGATCACAGTAACTCCCAATTAATTCAACATTTGAGTATCAATGTTAAGCTTGGATTTGATTCATTCTAGATGTGTTTAGCACCAGGAGTGAGCACCATCTTCAGGCTCTTCAGCTGAAGATCAGCGAGCTGACCAACCAATTGGAAAGACAGTCAGCCCTGCTCCACACCAAAGAGAAGGAGGTGAGAAAACTAATCATTGACTCAAGTGACCCCACACTCAATGTTAAATATAAATATTATGTGTACAGCCCCAAATGTGCAAAAATAAAAACCAAAACCTGTGGAAAGCAAAGTGTTCATTTATAATAATTCTTTGTAAGAGTTTTTTTTTAAAGAGCATTAATACTGAGGCTCCCTTTTAGAAACTAAAGTAGTACCTGGGTTGGAAAAATTTGGCTCAAGTATTTTAATTTATTCATACAGCCAGGAACGAGGTGCTTTTTCTGTAATACTAATAACACGGTAGGACTGTAAAAGGCATCTTAAATTAATCTTCATAAGTATTTCATACCAATCTAATACTGAAATAAAGAGAAGTATATTTCACTCCTTGTAGTGCTCAGTCCCTAGAAGTTAGGCTGACTGATTTTGAAACAACATGTTTTACATGGCAAGAGCTTTAAATTAAGTTAAATGAAAAATAAAGCGATGGATTTAGAAGTTTCGCGTCACATCAAATTTCCTCTCAGAAACTAAGGTGCACATTCCAGTGCTTGTTGGTTTAATGCTTGTCTATAATGGCATGAAATGACATGTTCATTCAAATAGAGATTTCAATTACAGCTCATTGCTGCAACAGAACTGTTTTTACACAATGAGAATTTTAAAATAAATTTAAAAATTCATATTTTACACACATAAGCACGGCTTTGTTCATTCTAGGTATGTATTCTACTGAAAGCTAAGTGAGCAAAAAGGCATGTTCAGTTTTTCAGCTGAAGATAGTCCATTCTGACTGTTGATGCTGTGATGATTTCATAGTCATCGTGTGATGTATTTCTGGGATACACCACAGAACATAGCACAGTGCATGATCATCACAATACTTGGACTGTTCAATCTCTATATGCAGTTCAAAATGATAAATAGTCTTAACCATGTTCTTTATTGGAGGTGGAAATCTCTGTTAGCTTATTTAGATTTCATCTGTATTGGGGACCATTAGTAAGGATTATTGCCTCTTGATTCTGTTTCGGGGCCCTTTTATTTTCCTCACTTGTGTAATCTGCTGTTTCCCATCAACCCTACAGTGCACCGAACTTCACTCAAAGCTCAGCATTGCGCAAAATGAGCATCGTGCCTGTTTTAAAAACCCGCAGCAACCCCGGATTGAGTCAAAGAGGTTTCAGAAGAAACATGTGCAGGTGAGGTTCTGAAATCATCTGCAGTCACAACGCAAGGTGAGAACTGGCTAAACAAATACCAGAGTTTAACAGATAGCAGGCAATAAATTACCAGATTTTATTTCAAGGCCTGAAATCAAACACAAGAGCTCCTTTTTCATGAATTCACTAAACTACATTTTGTAAATCGATTTGGTTGTCAAATAATATACTTTTTGGAATAAAAACAGAAAGTGCTGGAATTACTCAGGAGGTCTGGCAGCATCTGTGGAGAGAGAAACAGAGTTATGTCTCAGGTCCGTGACCTTGATGCAACACCTATACAGTCGTATTCAGCTGGCCTCCGACACCGGAAACATCAGAGGAATGTATGATGGCATTAAGAGAGCTTTTGGGCCAACCATCAAGAAGATTGCCCCCCTCAACTCTAAATCAGGGGAAACGATGCTTCTTATGAGCTTCACAGTAGAGTAATAAGTTAGTGTCTTTATGGTTTGGGAATAACATGAGAGGAAGCTGATACATATCCAGTATGTTAAGTAGAAGCTTCTCAGTAGTTTGTGAACAGGGAGATAATGGTAATGAATTTAGAGGAATGAGAAGGGGCCACATTGTTATCTAGCTGCATCTTGGTCATGTCACAATTTATTATCATAAGGTAGAGAAAAATAGAGGGTGTGACCAATTTTCACAAACAGAATATTATAGTGCTGATAAGAAAGGGAAAGACGAGAAACAGTATTTGTGACCCACAATTCAGGAGGAAGAAAATCCAAGAACAAACTTTGTGCAGCAGGCCGGTGAGGGGGAGAAGCTGGGAAAGTGCAGTGAGTAAGGGAGACTGGAAGACCAGGATAATACACTGAAGAATAGGAACGTTAGGTAAGCACTAGCAAAAAGATGCTGCATTAAACATTATGAAATATATTATTCACTCACAACGTAACATGACCTTATGGCCAGCTAAACTGCAGATTTGACAGAAACTAGGGGCTCGATTTTAACCGTAAGTGAATGGGTTTTGAATGAGATAAAATTGGGCCCGAAAGATCGATGCACTAAATATTCCTGCATAGAACATTTTGAGAATTCTTTTGTTATTCTTAAAGTTATCACATAGATATAGAGCGGTACAATATACTGCATGATATCACTTTGGTTTGGACTAGGTCATGTTGCCTTGTATTGGATTAATCTAGAATATATCAAAGTGGAACATGCCATTCATCTAGAACAGCAATTCTATCATTCATCTAGAATTCAACATACAACTAGATATCACATAGACATGAACTATGTGTAATGCTGCACAGAATAACATTGAAGCTGCCAATATGTTAAGTTCCATAATATGGTTTAGGAGTAAGAATAGAAAAACAGAATTTTTTTTAAAGGCATGAAACTTATAAATGATGATATTCAGATACTTGCGCAGACTCATACAAGGAGCATAGAAAATTAGCATGCAGGTGCAGCAAGCAATTAGGAAGGCAAATTGCATGTTGGCCTTTACTGCAAGGGGTTTGGAGTACATGAATGAGGAAGTCTTGTTACAATTGTTTAGGGCTTTGGTGAGACTACACCTGGACTACTGTGCACAGTTTTGGTCTCCATATCTATGGAAGGATATACTTGCCTTGAAGGTGGCATAGTGAAAGTTCACTAGATTGGTTCCTGGGATGAGATGGTTGTCCTATGATAAGAGGCTGAGTAAATTGAGCCTATACTACCTGGAGTTTAGAAGAACAAGAGGTGATCTTATTGGGCTGGATTTTAAGAGCCGGGGATGAGCTCAGAAAATGGCAGCTCGCCCATGCAGGCCGTACGCCAAAGAGCCGCCGTGATCTTAAGTGTGACAGCTCATTTAAATAGCCAGGCAGCCCGCGCCCCCCCAATCACGTGGAGAGGGTAAGCTGTCTGTCCCTGGCAATGGCATCAGCTGCCCGTGCGCACGTACTGGCACCGTTTTTAAAGGAGAGCCAGCCCTTCCGACATTTTTAAATTTTAAAGAACGATCCCCCAAAATTAAATAAATAAATTTCTTAAGCCCCTTTCCCATACCCCACCATAACAATTACAATAATTATTTGCACTTTTTCCCCTCCAAAACACTTACCTTTTACATCTGACCTTCCCCTCTCCAAACTGCACAAAGTTTAAGGTTCAACCCTTCCCACCATCCCCTACACGTTTATTTGACCCCGTCCCCCCCACACTGACAAACTTACCTCCTCCCCCCTCCCCACTAGTGTGGTGCCTCGTTTCCCCAGACGGGGATCTGAAGGCGTGGCAGTGCTGGCTGCCACGCCGGCCTTCAAGATTGGAGGCAAGTGTATTTAAATGTATTAATTGTATTGATTTGCATATTTAAATTGTCCCGTCGCCCAGCGGCAGGGGGCCGCCACAGAGCCTTGCCGCCACCGGAAGGATCTGGGTGGGCCCTGCTGGCGGAGGTCCGCGGCGGGCTTCATCTGGCGCCATCGTCAGGTTCCCCCCGCCACGGATCATGACGTCGAGGGCTTGTTAAAACCCAGCCCATTGAAACATACAAGATTCTGAAGGGGCTTGACAGGGCAGACACTGAGAGCTTGTTTTTGCTGTCTGGGGAATCTAGAACACAACGGCACAGGCTCAGGATAATGCATCAATCGTTGAGGACTGAGATGTGGAGACATTTCTTCACTCAGAGGGTTGTGAATCTTTGGAATTATCAACCCCAGAGGGTTGTGGTTGCTCCATCGTTGAGCATATTCAAGACTGAAATTGATAAATTTTTGATCTGTCAGAGAATCAAGGGTTATGCGGAGCGGGCAGGAAAGTGGACTTGAGGTAGAAGATCATACATGATCGTAATGAATGGTGGAGTAAGCTCAAGAGGCCGAATGGTCTACTCCTGTTCCTATTTCATATGTTCTTGAAGTCACTCATATATTTAATGTGCAGACAAAATAAATATTCAGAATTTTTCCAAGCATGTGAAGGATATTTGGGGAAAACAGGAGTTCTTCCCTTATATTGCTTATCAATTTTCATCACATTATTTTGCCACATGAACATTAAAAACTTTAAAATGTTGCTGGGAAGAGGGCCTATCACAAGGAGTTGCCAGGTCCCTCGCCGGAAAGAGCTTTTTTGCATACTAACAGACAGTGTTGGAACAAAGGACCCAGTTCCTGCGTCTCTAATACACAGAAGACCTGGTCAGACCAGTTTAGTCACATGACTAACTGGCTGTTTGAATTTGAACTTGCCACAGAGTGTTGAAAACTCTTTTCTCCTGGATCGAAAAGATCTCTCTCCTGTCTGCTCCTATCTTTGTCTCATGGAACTGAAAACCATTGAAGATATATGAAACCCAAGAGAGAAAAGCCTCCTACAGTGAACAAGGTTTAAGAAGAATACTGGGCCCCAACGAAAAGCAAGACAACCTACAATCAAGGAAGACAGCGAGTTCGAAGCACAGTAAAAACCCCTCTACTGAGATTGCCTCAAACCTTTTCACTTTATTTTTCTTCTGCTCTTTTCTGTCCCTATTTGCATGTGCATATCATGTATGCATACTAGCATGGGGCACGGCGTGTATCCGTAGGCATTAACCAAATTAGAGTTTAAGTTTAAGGTATAATAAATTTCATTTTTCTTCTTTAAATCTAAGAAAGCCAATGTATGCTCATTTCTTTGCCTTATAATTGGAAAGTGGTGAACAAGGATTCACTGGGGGGAGCTCAAAACACAGTGTGTTTAAAAATTAAACCCTATTACAGTAAGACAAGGTGAAGACAGTAAAAGACCCCCAGACACCTTTCTCACCTGGTCATAACAATACACACATAGGGCTGGATTCTATAGAGCCCTCGACATCGAGATCCGTGGCGGGGGGGGGGGGGGTATGAAGACGGCCCCGGATGAGGCCCGCCATGGACCTTGATGCTGGCAGGGCCCAGCCCGATATTGCCAGCGGCGGTGAGGCCTCGTGGCGACCACCACCATCCCCACCACCCCCACTCGGTGACGGGACTGCAACTTAAATATTTAAATAAATTAAAACACCTTAATTAATTACTGTCCCGTCGCCTTCTAATGTCCCGCCGCAATCTTCACCCCAGTGGCCAGCACTGCCATTGCCTTCGGATCCACGTCTGGGGAAATGAGGCACAACACTGGTGGGGAGGGGAGGTAAGTTTCCTCAATGGGGGGGGGGGGGGGGGGGGGCGGGGGGGGTGGGGGGGAAACGGGGTCAAATTAGTGTCAAGGGGGTAGGAACTGGGAAGGGTTATAGTATAAACGTTGTGCAGTTGGGGGGTTGGAGTTCAGATGGTAAATGTAAGTGTTTTGGGGTGAGGGGTGGGGAGAAGGGTAAATAATTAATTTAATTGTTATGGCGGGGGGGGGTGAGAGAGGGGCAAAAGAAATGTATTTATTTTATTTCATTTAATCTATTTAAATTTGCCAGTAGGACTAACGCCACTGCTAGGGACGGACGGCCGCGCCCCCACCACGTGATGGCTATTTAAAATGAGCCGTTGTGCTTGGAATTATGGCGGCAATTCAGCGCGCACCCGCGTGGGTGGGCCGACATTTTTATCGCGAGCTGCCAATTTCGATGGCGGATCTAGAGAATCCAGCCCGTCAATTCAGGTAGATTCTTGGGTGATTTTATCCAGTAATTTATTGACTGTATGTTTTTGTCCCTTATAGAGGCGATGCTGTCGATGTTTATCCTTCCTCTTGCTGGCTGCAGTGGTAGCAGGGTTTGCTGTACTTTGGGCAAATCTGGACAAAATCCGTTTCTAAGAAGTTGGTACAAAGCACAATTTACCACCAGCATAGTCTTTGAACACCCAAAAAAAAAAACTTTTATTTTAGCATTTGCAAAAATAATTTACTGGACATGATGAATGTTATACAAAAGAATTAGACAAATGCATAGGCTCACAGAACAAAAGCTTGCCAACCTGACTGAGATCAGTAACTTATCATGCGTGTAATTCTGACTACTTACCTATGTAACATACTTCAGTTATCAAATGGCAGCCCAAAGCAGAGGGTTCACCACTTAAGTTGGAGAAAGTGAAATCAATGAGATATTTTATATCGGATTTGCATTCATACATCTCGTACTGACTGATTACGGAGAAGTATCAGCGCAGGTTATGCAGCAGCCTTCCTGACTGCCCTTTGGACACCCCCCCCCCCAGTGATGAGGCTCCCTTAAATTGGGAGAAAAGGGGACAATTGTTTACAGTAACTGCATCACATTTTATTGTTTGTGGAGAGAATCAGCCTACTTGTAAGCAAGTGCAACATTTCCAGTAAATATATCTAAACCAATGGTGATGAAACATGGATCGTGCCATTCATGCTCAATGTCTGCCTAACTTCAAAACTTTAGTCCTTGAAATTTCCACAGTAACCTCCCACTTATATTAGAGTTTCAAAATCAGCATTTGAAAAGGGATTGGGAGTAGTTGGATATATGTTTGAATATTAAATACACCAGTCCCTAATTAGTGAAAGGCCAGGGATTTGCACGAGGCATCAGGGCTGCCCAAATGTCTCAAGTATAATGAATCAAACTCAGGCTAATGAAACCACTTACTGTGGAATAGTAAGAAAAATAACAAAAATAGTGTCACTGTTTTGGGAGAGAATGGTGGATTTTATTGAGGAAAATGCAGCATAATTTTCTATTATAGAAAACCTGTAACTCACCATTTTGAATGCAGAGCTCATTTGCACTAGAGGATCAAGTAGTAAGAGGTTAGTTCTGTTGTAAGAGACTTGGGGGTACTTATACAAGGAACGCACAGTTAACATGCCGGTGCAGCAGGCTATCAGGAAGGCAAATGGCATGTTGGCCTTTATTGCAAGGGGATTGGAGTACAGGAATAAAGAAGTTTTACTAAAATTGTACAGGGCTTTGGTGAGACAGCACCTGGAATACTGTGTGCAGCTTTGGTCTCCACATTTAAGAAAGTATATCCTTTCACTGGAGGCAGTGCAGCGAAGATTTACTAAATTGGTCCCTGGGATGAGGGGGTTTTATGATGAGAGGCTGAGTAAATTGGGCCTATATTCTCGTGTTTAGAACAATGACAGGCGATCTAATTGAGAGATACAAGATTCTGAAAGGGCTTGATAGGGTAGAAGCTGAGAGATTGTTCCCACTGGTCAAGGAATCTAGAACACGGGAACACAGTCTCAGGATAAGGGGCCAATCATTCAGGACTGAGATGAGGAGAAATTACTTCACTCAAAGGGTTGTGAATCTTTGGAATTCTCTACCCTAAGGGCTGTGGATGCTCCATCATCGAATACATTTAAGGCTGGGATAGATAGATTTTTGGTCTCGCGGGGAATCGAGATATGAGGAGCGGGCAGGAAAGTGGAATTGAAGCCCAGGATCAGCCATGATCGTATTGAATGGTGGAGCAGGCTCGATGGGTCATATGGTCTCTATCTGCTCCTATTTCTTGTGTTCTTATAACTGATTTCAGAGAGATTTTTATTCCTGATAAAATAATCCTGGTGATTGATGCAATTAATGTGATGATTAACTGAACAGAAGCTCACTAATCTCTGTACAGGTCCACTGTTCATGATCTGTATTTCTCCCTCCAATGTGAACATTTACATTTAAAAGAACAATTCAAAATGTTTCGTGAAGCTGTGATGCACCTTCTTGTTTAACACAGGTACAGCACTTGCCCTAAAACAAAGTGTTTTAGCACTTTGCATTAAAGCTCATTTGAGAATTTGCTTAAAAGTAATCATATAATAAATACTACCATAGTCAAATAATTGTCATAGCTCTTATTTGTTTTATCAGTTTTGAAATCCATTTTGCCCATTTTACAACCTCTGAATCAAATGGCTATGGTGTCTCTTGTTTTTACTTAGCATGTAGGATTCCAATACATCTTATGTCACTTCAGAAGACAAATATCAGCCATGGCTGACATTTTTTGTAATGGTAAATTATTAAATAGGATTATTCAGGTACAGAGTTATTTTAAAATGCAAACAATTGGTGAGATTTTGAATAGTGTTCAATACAGAACAAGTCTGGAACCAGAGCTGTGACATATCAAACACATCACTCAGCAAGCCCCTTTGCATTCTGACAGAAATCAGAGATGATCTGTTTAACAGAAGAAAATAAACAACTTTACTCCTCAATGAAAATAGAATACCATGTTTAATTAGAATTAAATGTTTCACACCCACCCCTACCCCATGTGACATGGTAAGTTGAACTAAAGTTCACAGTTCTGTAATATTTAAGCTCAGAATTCCACTTTTGCCTAAATGCAGCTTTCTGTTAGGTAATTTTCAGCAGCTCACTGATGAATTTACAGAACAAATACATTATTTACATAACAAGATGGTCCAACAAACTCAATTGATGAGCAATTCATGCAGACTGTTGGCATGATGTGCTCTGGGGCCAGATGAACTTTGTAATCTGTATGTCAAAAATACTTTGTTTCCTTCAAAGGCAGTGAACCAGATTTCTTGTCTGTCGGTGATTCTTATTTTTGAGTGTGTTATTTTTAAACTACTATTTAGGGAAAGGGAAGATGAGAGAAACCATGGATGACAAATTCCATTTCAGCACAATCCGCTTTACTATCTATGTGGTTAAAACTCCCTCATTACTTCATTGTCATGTTCATTTTTAAGATATAAAGGGGAATGAAAACTGCATTCACATTGAGTATTATTTACTGACTTCAAAAATGGCAGCTGAAAATGCAGTATTTTTCTTTGTATATTGTCAATAAAATATACAAAATATATATAGGTGGCGCAGTGGTAGGGCAGCGCAGTGGTTAGCACCGCAGCCTCACAGCTCCAGCGACCCGGGTTCAATTCTGGGTACTGCCTGTGTGGAGTTTGCAAGTTCTCCCTGTGTCTGCGTGGGTTTCCTCCGGGTGCTCCGGTTTCCTCCCATATGCCAAAAGACTTGCAAGTTGATAGGTAAACTGGCCATTATAAATTGCACCTAGTATAGGTAGGTGGTAGGGAAATATAGGGACAGGTGGGGATGAGGTAGGAATATGGAGTTAGTGTAGGATTAGTATAAATGGGTGGTTGATGGTCAGCACAGACTTGGGGGGCCGAAGGGCCTGTTTCAGTGCTGTATCTCTAACTAAAAAAATTATTTCACTATGATGCTAATCTCCAGGGATGTTTAATTTTCATAAACATTTTAAATTATACACAAACTAGCTGGTGTAGGGGGTGCAGAATGGTACAGCATCTTTGGGCACCGTGATGACAAGATCCATGCTCATTTTCCCACTCTGCTGAGTATCCAATCTTGACCATGTTGTTGCAGGAATGGGGGAAGGAAATCAAATGGAGCCTTCATTGGACCTTTATCATGCACATCCTAGTAGCTGGCCAACAAAGACACTGAGAATGGCCTGGAAGGAGGATGCCTACAGCATTCTCTCAGCTGTAGCAGGTGAATGATCCAGGAGGGACAGGTAATGAAAGAAAACAGGGAGGGGGGAAAATATGACTAAGTACTTTCAAAAAGAATGAGCCAGACTGCAAAGCCAATCTACACTTATGCTGAAGATAAAAAATGGCGCATCCCTTCCTAGTGAGGTTTGTTTACCCTGACGATGACGAAGGTCCTGTCTTGGTCTGTACATGACAGCTAGAACTGCTAACCCACACAGATGAATATTGTAAAATAATCCAAGAAGAAGGACATGGCAAAGTAGAATTTCGAAGAGGTTGCTCATGTGGTCAAAATAAACCCGCAAATATTTGCACACTAACTGTGGCATTCATGATGCTGTGAATTACTTGTAATTCCAAGAACACAATCACTGTGCTCATAATTTAATACATAGAACTATTGCTCTATACTGAGCTTATTTGAACTTGGTGTGAAAGCAGCAAGCACAAAATAAATGATTATGAATATTACCTAGATTTTCATTTAGTTTAACTTTCTCCCTTAAATATTTATATTGTGAAAATATATGGATACATACAATGTGTAAAATATTAGTGTCTTTGCTATTGTAGGACATTGGACAGCTGTTAAAAATAAATTGCCTGGAGCAGGATACAATTATTATGCCTTTTTTTGTGGATTATTCCAAAGGGAACATAATGATAATGGGTCATTTTGCAAAGCAAGGATCCCAGCATGAAGTCTCACTATGGAGGAACATGGGTTGCAAAATCAACCCTAATTATAGTACTACCTTTTGAGCCATGCTCCAATCTTTCAAAACTACCTGTGACAACAATAAAAAAGGACAGGAAGATGATGTAAACACTTCCAACCTCAAAAAAAGATAAGGGACACAAATAGGCATTCATCTGCAGTTGCACTTGGGTTGTCTATTGATAAGACACCTGAGGAATGTTACCCTCCCTGGTTCAAGAATAAATCAGAAAAGCATCACGTGAATATATCTGCCCTACCTTTCACATATCTCTTAATAGTTCTCATTTATAAATGCATGCCTGCAGTGAATTGCTAAGCTTTTGTTGCACGTTCAGAGCTAACTATGTTCCATAATACTTTCAATGCATTAGATGAACATGTATTAGATAAAACTCTGCTCACTTCTAAGTGGATTGTGAAATCCCAATTCCTGCTTCACGATCTGGAAACAGAATCATTCTACGTCACAGCAACAAAAGAAACACAACCAGACAAAATAGTGGTATTATACAGAAGTTTTAATCTCTAATGCGTTTCTGTAAAACTGGTTTTACATATATTCATATTTTGCTACATTTGTCAAAAATACTGGACAGATATTGATAGATAACCAGACACATGCAAGTGTTTTTATTTTTGATGCACCTGTCCACTGTTCTAGAGTCCAGTAAGTCCAAAAGCTATTGGTAACTGTACCGAGAGATAATGTTGGCCCTGGAGATTGCTGGACAAGATATTTGTTCAAATTGTAATGGGATATTAATAGGTATGTTGCAGATTTCCTATAGCTCACAAATCCTCCAACAATACTGGATTGTGTAAAACACAAATCTTTATTCAAAAATTATGAATTATTACATGTATCATTACTACTGAGAAAACTCAATGGCGTAATCTTTATAGTCCAGTTCTCCTAATCAATATCAAATAGGTTGTATGATACTTCTTTGTGTAAACGAAGATCTAAAAGCATGATATCAGCAACTGTCTTTTTCACTAAATGATAATTTGTTCCAATTACAAATATGTAGTTAAGCAAATGTATACCAAAGGTCTTGTTGTCCAGTATACAATATCCTCTCTTTTATCAATACAGTAAGCACTCCTCTGAACGTCTGTTTTGATCCATGAAAGATCCAAATAGACTGTTCACAATTTCTCCTTCCAGCATTCCCATTATGTTGAAGTCAAAATAGATTGTAGTCTTCCATTTAAACGCCCACCATTACATACGGAAGTTGTTACATGGACGAGACACAGATTTTTTAATATAATCATGACTTCCTGTTTTAACTTGTCTTATATTTTACTCTTTTTTGGTTTTGGTAGTATCTGCACCAGTGGCTTTGGTTTCTCAATACAGAAGTTGCCACAGCGACAACAGAGTGATTGATAGCACAATGGGTGCCATGACATCCTAGAATGGGTTGCCTCTTTTATTTTAGAGTTTAAACTAAAAAAAAAATCACATTGTAAATGTAGTGTTACAGCATCTTCTGCAGAGAAAATAACAGTCAACATGGAAGCAGTCTGTGTTTCTGAATTGACCTCCTCTTGACCTTTCCATGAATGAACTGCTAGAAACCTTGAAAGAAAGTAGAAGGGGTCTTTGCAAGAACTACATCGGCTATTAACTGATTTTAAAAAAGGTAATTCCACAGAACCACTTCAAAATTGCAGAGGTTCAAGAAGGCCCACCACCTTCTCAAGGCAACTAAGGATAGGCAATAAATCGGGCCTTGACAATGTTGCCCAGACCCTGAGAACAAGTCAAAATAAAATCCAGAGAACCACTTCAGAATAATAGGACTTTGGCTAAAACTGGAGTAAGGCTGTTCTAGGAATGATGTTAGAACCATTCAAGAACCAGTGAAAAGACCTGAGAGGTATCAGGTAATGTATTACCCAGATGGATGATCTAAGAAAATTAATACTAGATAGCCTGCTTCATCTGTATGTTATTTTGTGAAAACATATACCCAAAATTTAAGAAATACATTTAAAATGATATCAGTATATGCCAAAGACAAAGATACGGAAATGCCCCTTAACCTACTGCTTTATGGCATTTACTAGTTATCAGACAGGCTGCATGCTGTGCGTTAGTTGCACAGGTTGAGTAGAATTCATAAAGTCAGGGATCCTTGTGAAATTCATTGATGAATTGCATAATAGTTTTTAATTGACTTCAGAAGACATTGATAACTTTCCAGGGTCCCTCTGACTTCACAGATTATCAACAGATCACAGAACAGGCTTAGTGACTGGTACAAAGCAGTGCTGCACTTCCATGCAAATAAGGTGTCGTGAAATTGAAATAAATACTGAGCAGGTCACACAGCATCTGTGGAGAGGAAGATCGGATCAACGTTGCAGATCTTATGATGTTTCGTCAGAACTCTACAGCTGTTTGTTTCCAGCATTTTCTGTTTTGATTTCAGATTTCCAGCATCTGCAGTATTTTTCTTCTTACAGTTAAATAGATGCTTCCCAAATTACACAACATTCCCCGTTGACACAATATTTAAAGTGTAATCGCAGGTTGACAGGTGATCTCTGTGGAAATCCTGAGTTCAGAGAAATTGGATTGCTTGCTAAAGTCTGACTGCAGATCCCTGTTCCAAGTCTCTATGGTGCTCTGTAAATCCAAGTAGAGGATTTCAGGGACACTGAACGAGTACATTTGATGTTTGAGGTTTTTAGCAATTCTGGGACAAAAGACAGAGACAGAGAAAACCCGAAGCTCAGTCATGCTCAAGCAATTCTCAAAACTCTTATTAAAATCAAACCAGTATGAAACTGGGAACCCAAGGAGAAATCCAAACAGCGTGCACAGGTTCCAATCTGAAGAGAAGATTTCACTTGCACTAACCAAACCTGATTCACTCCTTCCCCTTTGAACTACTTGGGATTTCAAGTGCTTCAAAATAAGATCCAAGTGGGCCTTCACCTGTTTAGTAACACATGCCTCAGCTAGTCTTGGGCTGGCTCTATGCACAGAAACATCAATGACTGGAACACCATTTTCTTGCAATGCTCTTTCCAAGTGCCTGATGGTTTTGTTTAAGTTTATTATCAGTACATTGTCCTCTATGCTGAGGATGTGTAAATCTTGAGAAAGAAGGCCAATTTTCTGTATCTCCTGGACATATTCCTGGATCTGTTCTGCTTTTGCTAGACTGTAATCAAACAGGAAAGTGGGCTTTAATTCTGAATCTACAGCTAGGATCTCAGCAGAGAGATTCAAGCAACGTGATTCAGATAATTTTTTCCTTTGCTTTATCCTTAAAGTTTTCTGTGCAGCAAAGATCAGTTGCTCCTTCTGTACAGCCTCCATTATGGTAACAATCACACTGAAACACAAAACATGTTTGCAGATAAAATAGTTCCAGCGACTCACAGGAACCGTAGTAGAAATGTGATATTTTTGCAGAAAAATATCTCACGTACATGGTGAGTGACACAATGAGTAGTCTCAACAGTGGTACTAATAACTGTTGGAACATTATGTAATTCCTGTGTATTTATACTCTGGTATCACTCCACTGATTTTTATTTTTACGGAGAATGGAGTGCCACCCAAGCCCACTGTTATTGTCTCCTCTCCTTCATAACCATTTAGTACTGATAAAGGGAAGCGTTAAGATATTGGAAAATATTTCTAAAAATTTGAACAGACAGGCCTAGGTTTTCTTGATATCCATGCTGACGTTCCCTCTGGCACTCCAATATTCGAAAGCCTATAATTCTTCCCCCTCACTCCTATCTGAAGGCAGTGATTTGCACCAGCATGCAATCCCACATGCACTGGCAGCTCTCTGGAACCTTAACCAAGAGGCTCTCCTTCAAGAGGGATCAGCGGGAAATATGACAGAGGGGCATTACTGTTTGGCCCTTTCTGACTCCCACACAATGACGATTTTACAGCAGCCAGTGTTTCCCTCCTGCAGCGACTCTGGCAACTCAGAAGCCAGTGGCTGAAACTAGGTCCTTCCTGCTCTGCGGGTTCAATGTCACATAATGAGGTACACTTAAGTATAATTACTTATCAGATTTTAATTCCTTTTTTAAAGTGCTGTCTGACAGCTCTGCTTCTTTACAACATCCACATCCCTAACATTATGAAGAAGCTGCAAATAAAGCCCATGCTTTCCAAGATTTAATCCTCATGGTCCGTGCTGCAGTGATGGTTGATGAGCCGGGGGTGAGGGGGGCGGGTGTTGGAAATTCAGCCCCGGGAGAGGGAATATCAACCCGGGGGGGGATATATCTGTCCTGGGAAGGCCGCCTGTTCCTATCTCTCCATATCAAATACCATATGTTGGAAGTGTCTGCAATTTCATTCATTCATAAATGCATATAGGAAAACAGCATCGACATTTTAAGACCAATATTACCGGGAACTCACCGTTATGTCCTGCAGCCCAAGTCACAATATCAGCTAGCAATTCACAAAAAGCACACACAATTCAGTGAAACAACTGAATACACGAACAGCACGGCCGTACATCGTACTATTATAGCCCGTCTTTCTGATGTGTCGCGCCCCAGTCACCTGGAGGAGAGACTCGGGGCCCCGCCGGCCGGTTTCCCGCTTCACTCCCTCTCCCTCACATTAGGCACTTTCACAGCGGCCATCTTGGAAATCCCACCCCGGGGCATTGTGGGAAGAGAGCCCCCTAGGGCACAGACACTGCAACAGCACCAAAGCAAAAATACTCAACAGGTCCGGCACCATCTGTGCAGAGAGCAACCCAGCAGGTCCATGACCTTCCAAGAGAACTAGGAAAAGTTAGGGCTGTGACAGGTTTGAAGCAAGTCCGTTGGCAGGGAAAAGGTGGTGGCGAAGAACAAAATGGAAGGCCTGTCATCGGGTGGAAGGCAGGAGAGATTAAATAACTAAAAAGATGATGGTATAAGGCAAATGAAGATAATAATGGGACAAGTATGATATAAAACTGATCCTGCTGTCTGCCGAATGTTGGTACTGCATTTAACATTGGTTAATGAAATGTAAGCTACCCCCGACCATGTTTTCAATATGTTACATGGAATGTACAGCTCAGAAACAGGCCATTTGATCGCCTATGCCAATGTTTAAGCTCCACATGATTCCTTTCCACCCTCTCTTCATCTCACCCTATCAGCATAACATTCTATTCCCTTCACTTTTTTGTATGGTGAGGGAGAGGGTGGTGTAGTGGCAATGTCACTAAACTAGTAATCCAGAGGCTATTGCTAATGCCATGGGGACAAGGGTTCAACTCTCACCATCCAGCTGGTGTACTTTAAATTCAATTAATAAAAAAAATCAGAAGTTAAAAGAAATAATAGAAAGCATGAAACTATCATTGATTATCATAACAACCCATCTGGCTCACTAATGTGCTTTATGGAAGGAAATCTGCTGTTCTTACTTGATCTTGCCTATATGTGACTCCAGACCCACAGCAATGTGATTGACTCTTAATTGCCCTCTGAAATGGCCAAGTAAACCACTCCTTTGTTAAGGGAAATTAGGGATGGGCAACAAATGTTGACCGTGCAGGGCTGACCACATCCCATGAAAGAATAAAAAAACTTTATCTAGCATTTCCCCCTTCCCCCTTGAAATGCATTCTCCCAAATTGGTCATCTTGACTTGCTAGAAATCATGTGCAGATAATCCTTGGAACTCTTATTATAATGTTTAACTATGGCAATCCTTTTGCTTTATTAAGTTCATTAATTTGATAACTGATTTGATCTAATAAATATAATTTTACTCGTTCGGGGGTTGTGGACATGGCAGGCTATGCTAGCATTTATTGCCCAACCCGAATTGCCCTTGAGAAGGTGGTGGTGAGCTGCCTTCTTGAACTGCTGCAGTCCATGTGGTGTAGGTACACCCACAGTGCTGTTAGGAAGAGAGATCCAGGATTATGACCCAGTGGCAGTGAAGGAACGGCGATATAGTTCCAAGTCAGGATGGTGTGTGACTTGGAGGGGAACTTGCAGGTGGTGGTGTTCCCATGCATCTGCAGCCCTTGTCCTTCTAGGCGGTAGAGGTTGCAAGTTTGGAAGGTGCTGTTGAAGGAGCCTTGACGAGTTGCTGCAGTGCATCTTGTAGATGGTACACGCTGCTGCCACTGTGCACGGTAGTGGAGGGAGTGAATGTTTGTAGATGGGGTGTCAATCAAGCAGGCTGCTTTGTCCTGGATGGTGTCGAGCTTCTAGAGTGTTGTTGGAGCTGCACCCATCCAGGCATGTGGAGAGTATTCCATTACACTCCTGACTTGTGCCTTGTAGATGGTGGACAGGCATTGGGGAGACAGGAGGTGAGTTACTTGCCGCAGAATTCCCAGCCTCTCACCTGCTCTTGTTGTGACAGCATTTATGTGGCTACTCCAGTTCAGTTTCTGACCAATGGTGACCCCCAAGATGTTGATAGTGGGGGATTCAGTGATGGTACTACCATTGAATGTCAAGGGGAGATGGTTAAATCTCTCTTTTTTTGAGATGGTCATTGCCTGGCATTTGTGCGCACGAATGTCACTTGCCACTTATCAGCCCTGGATGTTGTCCAGGTCTTGCTGCACATGGACACAGCTGCTTCAGTATCTGAGGAGTCGCAAATGGTGGTGAACATTTGCAATCATCAGTGAACATCCTCACTTCTGACTTCATGTTGGAGGGAAGATCATTGATGAAGCAGCTGAAGATGGTTGGGTCTAGGATACTACCCTGAGGAACTCCTGCGGTACCATCCTGGGACTGAGATGATTGACCTCCAACAACCACAACCATCTTCCTTTGTGCTGGGTATGACTCCAACCAGTGGAGAGTTTCCCCCCTGATTCCCATTGACTCCGGTTTCCTCGGGTTCCTTGATGCCATACTCGGTCAAATGCTGCCTTGATGTCAAGGGCAGTCACTCTCACTTCACCTCTGGAGTTCGGCTCTTTTATCTATGTTTGGACCAAGGCTATAATGAGGTCAGGAGCTGAGTGGCCCTGGCGGAACCCAAACTGGGCATCAGTGAGCAGGTTATTGCTGAGCAAGTGTCGTTTGATAGCACTGTTGATAACCCTTCCATCGATTAGTTTATGAAGAGACTGTGCAGACTTTTCTTTTCACTTACCTTGTCGATCTTCGCAGAATTTGCTTTAAAAAGAACATTTCTGCCATAAGACTTAAAGGTTTCAAGCACATAACAACTCAAATATAATTCTGATATCCATGAGTTGTTGCAGTTAACAGTGGTAAGAGATGTTACTCAGGGTTGTTTTAATGATATATTACCTAATATATAAATTAAAAGTTCCATATTATTCTAAGAATTGGAATTATGGAACACTCCCACAGTACAAACTGTATGTGTAAAGTTCAAGTGTTTGTTCACTGTGAATAATGCGGTGCAAATTCATAAACTGGAATTTTTGTTAAAGAAAGAAATAACTTGCTTTAATATAGCACCCTTCACAATCTCAGGATGTCTCAAAATGCTTTACAGATAATGAAATCCTTTTCAAGTTTCGCCATTGTTGTAATATAGAGAAATGTGGAAGCCAATATGTAGAGCAAGGCCCCATAAACAACACTGAGATAAATGACCAGATAATCTATCCTAGTGATGTTAATTGAGTAATAAACAGTGGCTAGGACTCCCTGTTCATCTTCAAAAACTGCCATTGAGTCTTTTGCATCCACCTGAAAGGGCAGACAAAGCTACAATTTCATCTGAAAGATAGTACTTCCAACATTCCACCACTCCCTCGGTTCTGCACCGAAGTGTTAATCTAGTTTCTGTGCTTTAAGTTTCTGAAATGGGGCTTGAATCAATGATTTTTGACTCGGGAGGTGAGAGTGCTACCAGTAAGCCAAAGCTGACACTCTGTCCTATAGGTTGAATGTCAGACTGCTTATTTTGTCCTTTATCACCTGGTTCAGCAGTTCTAACTACCTGTGGGACAGCTGAAGAGGAGGTTTAGCTTTATTGGAACAAGTTTACATTTTCAGGGCTAGAGGTGTAATGGATTGACCTGCAATCAATTACACTTCTTTAGGGAGCCTAAACAAAAGTAAGTGTCTTCCCCAACTGGGAAATTACCCCCTCAAGTATTGTCTATTTGTCTTGAGTTCACTTCCTTTATGATACCTAGGAAATCTCGGTGGTGCAATGAGTTGAACTTTGCAGTAAACTGAACTAGCAAGTGAAATAGATCCTACATAGATATCCCAGTCATAGCACACAAAATTGATTTTTCTAAAAAGACTCCCGCAGTTCCTCTGCTACACCAGAACTGAAGATTTCAAGTGTAACGTCAACTAGCCTTCCCATCGTAATCTGTCCAGCACATCTACATAATACATATTTCACCCATTGTAGTTCCATGGCTGCCTCATTAGACTTTCCCACCCTCTTCCCCCAAACTTAGTATTGTCCTTTGAATGGACCTGAAAATATATTTTTTTAAAATATGAAAGAAGTCAAAGCAGGATTTTTCTAATAGACCAAATACAATTCACATTATTATGCATCCTACTCAATTTATTTAATCTTCTGAAGTAGATGAAATTATAGTTGTAAAGTGTAATCATTTTCGGCATTTAGTAGACAATGTTTCTTGAGTATGGTAGAATAACAATGGTCCATCACACTGTGCTACATTTTAAACAGAAGTTGTTATTTTACTTAAATCAGGAACATGGAAGATATAAAGTGTTGATACTGATTATGAATATGAAGCATGTTGCATATATATTCTTATTCCTGGAATTATATTAAAAATTATTGCACTGACAACTGACTTAAGTATTATCCAACTATACTTATCACAAACATTATATATATCACCCTATAATCACCAGAATCATAAGAGATCAGTAATCACAGGCAATGTTTGTCTTTGCCAATTAGGAAACACATGTCTAATCTTCATGGAGTCCAAGTAAATCTGTATGCTTAATTCAAGTTGAAAGCTAGTTGCAATTCTGTCATGTTTGTCAAGATTTCTACATTGCACCCATCAGCTGGGCAATTGCAGGTGAACTTATTAATTCCATCTACACACGTGGTTCCTGGTGGGCAAGGGTGCATAAGCTCACACTCATTGATATCTGAAATAATATGAATATGTGTTAATTATCAAACACATTATTTCCTGTTTCTGTAATAAACATTTTACCATTTTGAGCATAAGTGGAACATCAGTGGTGCAGACACTTGCCTTTAACTGCTGAGACCCAGATTCAAACCCAGAATAAAGTCTCTGCTCGGGACCCTTTGTGCAGGCTTCATTGAATCATACAGCACAATAGGAGGCCATTTGGCCCATCATGCCTATGCTGGCTCTTTGAAAGAGCTAAATCCAATTCCTAGTAGACACAGGCCAACAGCACAAAATCTGCCTCGCTCAGAAAGGCCACAGGATGACATTTGTGGGAAATGGACAAAAATGAGACACAGGTGCAGTGCAGGGTGCACTCCTTATGGTGAGGCTGTGACATGGCATTGCAATGGAACAGAGGAAGCTTTACTCTGCTTCTAGTGATGTTATACCTAACCTGGGTCCCTGAAATGGAAAATATTCCATTGCCCAGCATTAACACCCGTCATTTTAATAAATACAAAAATATTTCCCAAACAAAAATGGTCTCCTATTGGTACGTAACTACAACATATTCTGGTAATGGTTATTTTTGTTGTGTATTAACTACCACTTTCAATTACCATAGACATCAGGTTTATATGACTTGGTCAGCCATGCCACCCCTGAAAACTTCTGTCCTGTGATATTAGTAGGTTAAATATATGGACAGGTAATCAAAAGGCAGGTGGCCGATGTGTTGCAGCACATTGGCCACCCATTTCTTCTGTTTATGGGCGCAGAGGCCTACAATGTGCAAGATGCCAAGCATTCCCCAGTATCAAGCACAAAGTGGGCTGGGATCTTCCACACAAGGCAGATGCTAGGCTCATTTGCTCCTGGAGCAGCTCATAAGGAATGGGCACTTAAGGTGAGGCAGGACTACATTATGAAAGCAATCCCTGGTACCCTTGCCTTGGGTCCCCAGCACCCCTGCTCCATGCCTGGTGCCCTGTGTCCTCCTGCCCAACACTCCATCTGTTCCTTACTTTATGGCCAGTGCTATTACTCCTCACATTGAAAAGCTGCCTGGTGCAAAGGGAGCAGCCAGCAGCCCTTTACTAGTTGCTAGATTCCTGACATTCTGCATTCTGTCCAAAGCAGTCCCACACATCATGAATGACCTGCCCAAAACAGCAGACATTCATTTTTTAATTAATGACCTTGCATTATCTGGCAAGATTAGCCATTTTGTACAGGCAAACACATGGCCTATTTACCAATGGCCGCACTGTGCACTTGGCAGATATCTGCCCCATACTGCTGTGCTAGTTAATAAGCCCCCAAAGCTTGTACAGATTTATAGCAGCAACCATTTTCATTTATCAATCTAGCAGTTTCTCTCAGAGTGTGAAGAAATGCAGTACGAAAACAGGTGAAAAATTATATCATGATATTGGAGTGCTTTTTATATTATAAGTTGTACTGAAAATATACGAAAGTCATCAAGGGAGATTTTCCTCTTTGTTGTGCTTGGAGTGAACTCAGTTATCAGGAACAGCAAAGAGGAAATGGGGGAAGGGTGAAGCCGATTGCATCAGGCCTCTGCTATCACAGCGTTCTAGCAGGATTTCATGGGGCTTCAACAAATTCACTCAACCTGCACCTGGAGTCACAAGCCCAGCGTGGGCATTGTAATCAGGGGGAAAGGGAATATTTCAGGCCTTTTCACCTCAATTTCCTCTTCATCAGGCCTTGGTGCACTCCAATGGAGGGGCACCCAAAGAAACCAGGCAGTAGAGCTTGCGCCAAAGACAAAAGGATCTGCAGAGGGTCTGGGGGTGCGGGGGATAGCTTAACGATTCAAGAGCCAAGTTCAGCCATTCATTTTACAAATCTTCTCTCCCCTTCTCCCACGATGATCTTATATCCTCCAGCCCTTTTGGTTGCTGCTCTCCAACAGCAGCCAGAGGGCGCTAGTGCCAGTGACCGCAAGCTGTATCGCTACCCTCCTGTTGTGACTTCTGCTCCCCACCTCACCCATCTGCCCTGATTCCAGTGAAAGACCCCATTAGGGGACAGGTCTACATGAGGATTTATCTTGAGCCACGCAAATAGCTCAGGACAGGAAAATTGAGGGCACTCTCCCCCTCACAGGTGCAGTACACCACTGGTGCACTCTGTGTCTGGCAGTGGGGTGGGGAACAGGTCAATGGGAATTCCAAGACAAAACACATCCTATTGAAAGTAACTGCACTGTAGATATTTCTCTCGATAGAATTAAATTTTGTAATGAAAATCCTCTGACCTGTTTCACAGAATGTTCCATCAAATCCTCCAAGACATTTGCAGGCAGTTTTACCATAGTCATCCACACAAGTGGCATTATTTTTACAAGGAGATGAAACACACCTAGTCCCTCCTGAGAAAGGAAAATGAAATTGGAGTTTTTATATCTCTCTGACATCAAGTGCAGCATGGCGGTTTCTACATTTAACACACATTATTCTGACACTTTATTTGGATAGATTTCCCTACACACAGCTATTTTAAAAGCCTGGAAATTACTGCTGCCAATACCAGCAGATATAACTCCTCCACTAAAGTGCTAGGTAGAGGAATTGATTTAAATGGGTTGCGCATTTGTCTTGCAACTGATCTTGGCACTGTCGTTGATAGTCTAGTGTTTCTTAACCTTTGATCACCTGTTCTCTTGTACATTCTGCTACTTCATTTTACAATTAAAAGGACTAAAAGTTATTTATTTTGTCAAGTATTTAAGTTACACACATCAATTAAACCACTTCTCCCATAAATTAATGTAGTGCTCTGTAGGTCACTTGGGAAATGTCAAATCGCAGTTTTTTGCCAGTTTTAGGTATCTTTGTTGTTAGGGGCGAGAACTAACTAAGCATTCCAGCCAGATGTTCCTCAGAGTATTGCTGGATGGAGCCTTGACTCCCTCTCAGTAGAAGTACAGTCTTGGTTTGGTAGGCCAAATAATACCTAGTAGATGATTAGAATCCAGCAAAGAGGATTTTCTGCATCACTCACTCCAGAGACCTGAGCACCAGTGCAGAAGTGAGGGACTGCTGCACTGTCAGAGATGCAGCTTTCAGCTGAGACATTAAACTGAGACCTCATCTCTTCTCTAAGGTGAACGTAAAATATCTCATGTCACTATTTCGAAGGACAGAGGAATTCTCCCTGGTGTCCTGGCCAATATTTAGCCCTCAATTAACATCACTGAAACAGATTATCTGGTCATTACCACATTGCCATGAGCAAACAACACATCAAAAGAACTTCACCAACTGTTGGGCATTTTGGACATCTAAAGTTGTGATAAGCACTATATAAATGCAAGTTTCTCATTTTTCTTTCAGGAATGATGTGATCTTTTATCCATTTTTAATTTACATCAATTATTTATTTTGAAATAATTGCATAGTCAGGAAAGTAGCTTTTTGATGTTGGAACCTGCTTTCGTTCTTTTAATGAAAGATTCTAGGTACTTTGGTAGTGTGATAAATTAGAGAAGGCATACCTGTGTAGAAATCCCAGAATAATTCCTTGAAGAGGGAAAAAAAGCACATTAATAGCTGTGTACTTTTGACGCCACAAATCAATTGATCCTAATTAAACCCAGGCACAGGCCAACTAGGTTTTAATTGTTGCATGGTCTACAGCTCAGAATTACCCAGCACTTTTTAAGATTGTTTTGCATCTGTGACGAAGTACAATGTCTGCATGTGCTGAAAATGCTAGATATCCTCAGGTACATTGCTGAAGTCGCCATTAATCAGATGAGAGCCCAGTCTGCACAATCCAAACAGCAACTAGTCAAATAATCACATTCATTTTCCATGCCTTACTGAAGTTGACATCTTTAAAATTAACTCTTTCTCTGAAAATACTGGGTTCCTTGTATAAAGTTTCAGTTCAATCCCATATCAGTTATTTCTCTGGTCGGAATTCAGGCCAGAATTTTCCAATCAGAAGCACATGCACACAGCACTTCTAGCCTGTGCAGTCTTACCCTGACCCCAGCCAGTTTTCGTGGATTATTATCATGTGTAGGGCAGGTTCCCAATACTATCATTGGGAGCTTGCCCCAGGAAACTCTTCAGCAGATTAAAGGAGAAAGCAATTTTAAAAATGGTGAGTAACAACATAATTAACTGAGATCCAAAGAAGTAGATCTGAGAGCACTGCAACAGTGCACAGAACTACCAAATTTTCATACTTTGATGTAGAAATTTTATTGCCCAAAATAAGTAAAGGAGGGATCAGCCATCTGGAACTGAGGAGAGGAAGCCAACTAAAGCAATGGTCCAAGCACAGCAAAGAAAAAAGACTCCCTTGTCAGTCAATGCCATCTCTAACAATTTCCATATGGCAGTTCAGTGCCATAAGTAGTTCAGTGACCTTACCAAGCTAGCTAAGGTAAGAGGAGACAGCCACACCTTGTAAACAGCAACTTTCATTTTCCAGCCGCCTCATTATCCTGAGCACCTGAGATCTTCCCAGTTATGTGATCAGGGAAAGAATGAAAATGAGAAAATGACAAAGAGAAAAGGACAAAAAGGCTAAAATGAACGTTAAGACTTAGTCCTTACTGTTCTCGCGTCATTTTCAAAAATCTCTCGGACCTCTTCTTTGGAACAGATTTCTTCTATACACTCTCTTTCCAAATTCCCTTGTCTAATTTCCTCTGTAAAATGGTTAGCTCTACGAAACCGAGACAGGAATCGTGCAGCAGCTGATTTCTGTAAAAATACTTAATAATGCATCCATATTATTATAAATCGTGTGCTGTAAGCATTTAATGTATATTGTGTCACTGTCGGCTGTAAAGCGTTTTGTGATATCCTGAAGTTGTGAAAGGTGCTATGTAAAGACAAGTTCTTTATTTCTTTAAAGAATGACAAAAGTCAGGACTCTTGGCTGGAATTTCACTGGATATGCTAAGACTGTGGTTTAAAATCTCACAGGATATAGGGCTGTGATAGGGAATCTCTGAAAATATCGAGGGAAGAACTGTCTAAAATTCATTTCAAAAATTATTTTGGTGCTAAAGTACTATGGCCTCATAAGGTTAAATAAAATGACTAAACCAGTAGTTATTTATTTACTCAGCTTAGGTTAGCTATAGAGACAGTTTAAAATCAACAAAAGAAACAAGTAACCACCTTCCTCACAATCCAGTCAAATATACCCACGCTAGCTATTATCTGCTCAGTTACAACACAAACTTTGTTACAAAGCTCCAGAAGTTTGGCCTGTGGGCTTTTATCTAATTTTATGTTGTATGTTAATTTTATCTGTATGATATGACATTTTCATTTAACACATTACGCATTTTAACACAAAATGCTTGGTTCCTGCAGACTGTGCTGTAGTCAGGATGGGTGTTGGCCTGATACCAGTATTTACATATTCAGGTCCCCATTTTAACTCCGGGTGGGTTTCTAATGGGTGGGTGCCTGGGCAAGTTAGAAACTCACCTGTTGCAGCAGGAAACAGGCCCAGGCAATTTTAACCCTTGGGGCTCACTAACATGCTGCCAGTTCATTTCCCATCTGTCTCTGGGGAGAAATAAGTCGTGCATGCTTGCCCATTGCATGCACACAGGCGTAGCGAGGGGGATTCCGGGAGGATCTCATGGGAAGGAAAAGGGAGAAAGGCAGGGGCAGGGGAGGCCTCAACTTTCCAGGACCCGTAGGAGCACTCCTGCTCCTCATGGTCTCATAAGGAAAGTAAAAGAACTCATCTTAAATGGTCTCGTCTGGTCGAGGATCCAATTCTCGCTCGACTTTACCTGGCGGGAAAGACACAGCAGTTTTCCCACACAGGCCAGGATTCAATTAACAGTCGGAAGCCGATGACTTCATTTGACCCCAATCTGCATATGTCAGCAAGGACACTGTATGCTTTGTATGGGCTGCTCAGCTGCCCATCCAGAAGACTGAGTCAAAATCACAAGCAGCGGCATTTGGGCAGCTCCAGGACGGGTAAATAACCTGAAGCATTTCAACTGCACATCCACCCAGTTTCCACCAGCTGGGAAGGGTTAAAATTGTTATTGATCCATCCAAAATGCTTAATTACCCTAACGGAAACCATTCCAAATACTATTGTTGCAGTATCACGTAAAGCCAGCAAAAATTGCAAGCTAAATTTGATATCATCAACATATTTAGACAAAAATGTAAGTAACAAAACTGTTACTCTGTTCCTTAATTTCAACTATGACTCGGTGGTAGGCGCACAGTTCATGATAAAGAATGACAGCTGAGAGTGGTTAATAGCCAGTGGTTAACAGGCAGTGAGTACAAGAGTCAAAATGGCAGAGAACGAATCAGATGACCAATCTGTTCTCAGCCAGGGACTGACTCACCACATATGGGCGGAACAGAGGGAGCCAGGGAAAATATGTGTTATAACATGGGAAACAGATTCCTCCAAAAATTATCATTAAAATAGTTGATACTTACCATCATTTGCCTGACAGCCAAAGAGAAGCAATGATATTATCCCATAGTTCAAAATGATTGTCATGTTACTTCCAAAATGCCTGCTCAAATTTATCATCACAGGAAAAACAACATGCAGTATTGTACAAGACAATTCTACCTCACTCGAATTGATATTTCACTGTTTATATAGTCAGTGTTTTTTTCGATGTTGAAGTGTTCAGTTAATAAATGATCAACGACTTTGAAAGGTTATCACAAGAGTTCACAGAGCACTTAGGGGGGTCCAGTGTCCTTGACATCAGCAAGGAATATTACTTCTTTCTTCTCAGTGTAGACGTGCATTGTAACTGCATCACACAGTGTACATAGAATCATTTTTATCACCTGTTTTAGTTTTCTGGAGTAGAATGTTCCACTGGGGATGTCCCAGTTTCCTGCCATAAATGCAAGCAGAAGGTTGGAGGAAACCCCAAAGAAACACGTATGTTCTAATCAGTTTCCTCCTGATATTTCAGACGAAAGGTTCAATTTAGTCAGCCCAGCGCGGATCCTGACGGTGGCACCGGAAGCAGATGCCGTCGCTGCACATCATGTATGCAGCCAGCCAACGCGTTCATGCGCCAACCGGCCAATTAGCAGGCATGAGGTGTGCAGCCCGTCCTATCGCAGGATGGGGGTGGGCAACAAGGTGCAAATGGTGGTGTCAGCTGACACAAAGGCAGGTGCTGGCGCCATATTTAATGTGGTGTCAGCCCTACATGTAGTATTGCCTTGGTTTTAACCCTTGCTTCAGGAGCAGTGCTGAAGACCCCTGCAGCAGTCCACCAGGAGTGAGGATGCAGGAAGCTGACTGGAAGGCAGCTGCAAATATGTCTGAGCGAAGGCACCGGGTGGCCCCATATCTTGGTGATACCTCGCCCGCAGATTCTTCTCCTAGCTGCAAGGGAGAGGCAGGAGGTCCTCTTCACAAGGGATGACAAGAGGCGATCCACTCACCTGAGAAGCAAGCCTGGATGGAGATTGCAGAGGAGATCAGCAGCCGTGGGGTCGCCCACTGAGACTGGGTGCAGTGCCACAAAAGGGTTAATGACCTCCTTCTCTCCTCCATCCTGATCTCCACTTTGGGGCTGGAATGTGGGAGGGTGGGCTACATGGGGAGGGAGTGACCAACCAGGTAGTGGAAAGGGGTTGAGGCAGTTGCATATCCTGTCAGATGCATGGCTGCAGCTCGGGCATAGCCAACTGTGTCTTAATTTACCCTCAAAACGTCCTTAGAAGCAGAGGTGAGGAGGAGGCATTTGAGACCCCCTAATCAGGGGACGAGGGCTGCCACCAGCATAAGTGTCCTGCTGGTCATCGTGGGAAGACTAACAGTGTCCCTCTTTCTGCTTGCAGGAGAAAAGAGCCCACAGCAGCAGGGAGATGTCAAGGACTGGAGGTGGGATCCTGAGCCTCAGAACTCTTTTGCCAATAGAGGAGGGGACCTTGGAACTGGCTGGATCCCAGGACAGCCAATCAATTGCTTATGGGGAGACTGGAGTCTCAACCCAAGAGAGTGAGGAGGCATTGTGCTCATGTGTCCGTCACTACACTTCTGGAGATCCACATCACACATGGTCGACATGAGGAGATCTGAATACCCTGATGCCTAAATGCTTGTGTTCTCTCATGCAGGTCATGACAGTGCAGAGTGGCGTTCATCCACTGGGACTGGGGGCCTGGTGTTGACCTCTGAGGAGGAGAAATACTCAGAGGGTCCACCATCACGTTTTTCCCCCACACCCTCCACCAGTGCAGAAACTCTCATATTGGTGGGTACACGCTCGGGCTTAGATGTAGGATCACAAACTGGTGAGAACACCACACACCTGCCAGAGAAAGAAAGGTGGAAGTTTATTAACCTTAAACTCTAATCTGGTTAACGACTACGAATATGCAATGCGACCACGCCAGCATGCATACGCAATAAACACACATGCAGATAGAGACAGAAAAGTAGATAGAATAAAGGGGAAATGTTCAAGGCAATTGCTGGGATTGATTTATGGTCCTTTGAGTTCGATGCAGAGTCTTTGATCGCCGGTACGTCTTGCCGTTTCGTTGGGGCACAGTGCACACTTTAAAACTTGTTTTGATGTAGGAGTCTTTTCTCTCTTCTGGTTTAAGTGATTTCAGTGGATCCATAGATTTGTGAGAGAGAGAGAGAGAGTGAGCTAGCCAGGAGAGAGGCTCTTTTCTTCCAAGTTCAGTTGTAATCTGACCCAAACTGGTCTGTGAGCAGTTCAAAACCAAAGCTGGGCCAGCAGGTTAGTCATGTGACTAGTTGGTTTTTTTTTTAACAAACTCCTGCATTTGTGGATTCTCCATCTTAGCAGACACCCTGGAATGCTGGCTTTCTTACACATTCAATGTCTGGTGATCAAAATCCAGTTGGGTTAATTTGATCAGCTAGCAGTTCTATTGCCTCTATGGGCAATTGTCTCTTAGTATGCAAGTTTTTCAGCCACTGCTGATCTCTTTAAACAATTCATCTCTTCAGTCCAGCAAGTTAAAAATTAATATTCATATGATGAAATTAATATGCCTCATTCGTAGCAGGTGGGGTCTTCATGACAATAGAATGGAAGCCCTTACTGTTGATGAAGGCCGCTAGCTGGTCATTGGGAGCCTTGCTGGCCACATACATGCAATTGATGACGCCTTGCACCTGGGAGAATCCAGCGATGGCTCTAAAGCAGATGGCCCTCTCGGCCTGACTGTCAGGGTCAGTTCAGTAGCACACATAGTCGCTGGCCCTCTTGAATAGGAAATTGGTCACCTCCTCGATGTATCAAGGAGAAGGTCCCAAAAGCTGCTGTATGACAGTCTCCACACATGTTCCCAGTGGATCCCTGGAAAGAGCTTGTCATGTACAAGTTTTTTTTCCCCAAAATATACTTTATTCATAAAAATCTGTAAAAGATACATTACAAAACAGTTTAAAACAGCACCAAGTTGACAATACAAAAAGTGCAAAGAAGATCAGTTTCCTTCAATACAGGAGTGAGTTGCCTCATAACACTTCCATTTCATTTTACATGTCATTTACATTTTGCAACAAACCCATATTTTCTGGATACAGCCCGAGGGGTTTCCCATGGATCTAGCCCCTCAGTTCACTTTGGCGTGGGGACCTTGCATAGTGGTCATTCCCCATTGAGCCTTTGCTGCGGTTGCCCCAAGCTTTAGTGCGTCCCTCAGCACGTAGTCCTGGACTTTGGAATGTGCCAGTCTGCAACACTCAGTCGTGGACAACTCTTTGCGCTGAAAGACCAGCAAGTTTCGGGCAGACCAAAGAGCATCTTTCACCGAATTGATGGTCCTCCAGCAGCAGTTGATGTTTATTTCGGTGTGCGTTCCTGCACAAACTCCTGTGTTACAAGTTGAGTGCCATGGTGATCTTCAGGGCCATGGGATTTTGGTGTCCACTGAGGCCCATGGCTTGCAGCTCATCCTGCAGCATGGCGCTTAAGTTGGTGGTGACCTCCCTGGTGTGCCATAATCTTCACTGATGCTGCTACTTGGACATTTGCAGGTAGTTGAGGTGGGTCAGGTAACTTTCAGCTGTGGATAGGCTCTTCTTGGCATGGCCAGCTACTGTTGCTTCTCTATGCCATTGTCATGCCCTGCTGGTGCCTCATCCTAGCTCCCTCTGAGCCATTGCTTCAGCACAAATACTGGATGTATGAGTCCCATGCAAGGTGGTCTCTCCCCCTCCCATGCAGTTTCCTGGGAGATGACCTTCCCTTGGGACCTTTCCCTTGCTATTCCCCTGTGAATATACGCTGATGCCCCTCAGCGCCCACGCTTGCAGACAGCCCACCACCCGAGACAGCGCCCACCCTATCAAAGAAAGTTATGCTGCAGGCCAACAATGGCCTCCACTCCCCCATCTTTCCCTTCCAAGAGTCATCCGACGGTCACCATAGATGCCTTCCTGTGGTGACACTGAGGCCTTGCCTCGGTACCATCACCTTTAAATGTTCGGGGATCTGAAGGCCTGTGATTCCCGTGCACGTTTGCTAAATTCCAAACCACCCATAAAATCAGGGTTAGGTCCATGCAAATGCATGATAACTACCTGATCAGCAAGGTTAATCGCAGTCCCACTGCATCATAGTGGCAACCCTACTTTGGACCTTTCTTGCTGCTGACAAAATCCAGAACCGTGTCATGACGGGGTTCCAGGGAGCACCTCCCCCACTCCGATTTTTCTGCCCCGCATGCCTCCGATTCCACGCCTACTGGCCGCTTAAAATTCAGGTCAAAGTCAAAACCTGTGAACACAACCACCTCCTGGTTTAACAAGTCCTGCAGGTAATTTACCCCTCTGTTTTGCAGGCTTCAGTTAAGTCATGTGCAATTTTGGCTTCAGCAGCAGAATTTCTAGCAGAGCAGGTTTTCCTGGATGCTGATAGATGTATTCAAATGACAGGATTATGAGGAAAATGCATCTTTTGTCAGCACCACTTCCACTGGCATTTATTTTGTATTTTAGAAGAGCCATAACTCTGCCATACCTAATTTTCATCTCCTATGATAGAACTCTTCCCCATTTGACCGCCAAATAAAATCAATGACTATTGGGCCTTGGAAATTTGAAAACTTCCTGGTCCTGACAAAATTCCTAGCTTGGTGAGAAAGAGCAAGGTTTCTGTTTATTGAAAAAAAAATGAACTTGACAGGCACATTTGGGTCATATATTTCCAAGTTACATGGGGGAATATTAAATCATGGGTAAATATTGTGTCAAGTTATGCCTAGGTTGAAGATGAAGATAGGACGATTCAGTCAGAACTCAGTAAATAGAAAATTTCACCTAAATGGGAAAATTTAACAGTGACACACTGGGGGGAAATTTATGCTCTCTCCATGTTGGGTTTGGAGGCGGGGTGAGCATAAAATCAGGTGGGATGGTGGTGGTGGGAGATTCCTGCCACATCCCGCCTCTGCCAAAATTTAGTCTGGGGCAGGAAGGCCGTTTACAGGCCTTCCCAGCCCGCCACCAATTGAGACCCTTAACTGGACAATTAACTCCAATTAAGAGCCTCTTTCTGTATTTAGCCGTGCAGCAGGCAGCCCTGTCACCACATGGGAAGCATGACACGAGAAACCATGCGGGCTGCTTCCCAGCTCTGGTGGGAGGTGTGGGGGGGTCATCCTCGTTAAAAGGCACTTAGTGCCTGAACAAGGGACCCGGCATTGGGAAAGGGGTGCCTGCTGAGAGCTGCCCCCCTGCCCTTGCTACCAACCCCCCTACACCCCCTCGCCCATGACCTCCACCCCACACGACCCCTCCTGTCCTGACCTACCTGTGGCCTGGGTCCAGCAACACTCCTCAGCCTCCAGTAGGTGCTCCTCCAGCAGCAGCTACCACCTCCACGGTGGCGCTGCAGCTGCCGGCCTCTGATTGGCTGGCAGCTCTCCAAGGGCAGGACTTCTGGTGATGGGGTCCTTGATCCTTTGGAAGGCCCACCACTGGCCACTTAAGTGCCTGATTGGCACTAGATTTGGTGGGCCTTCTAGAGATGAGGTGATGCGGGATCTCAGGGCCACTTTTTCCGGATGTCAAGACCACCATCGCCAGAATAAAATCCCAGCCACAGAGTTGTGGAATTAGCATGAAGGCTAATCATGTCAAGGGAGGTGAACAAAAGGCAAATATGATACTTGCATAAATGTAGGCTTTGTAAAATCTTTCTAATAATAATATATATTAAAGTTTCGTGTCTTAAACACTTTAGAGATTACACCTCATGTTCCATGACTCGAAATCAGGGCACAATCCCACTGCTACACAAACTATACATATTTAATGAGGCCAGTGGCAAGACCATAGGAAATTGGTCTGACGGCCTCATTTGTTTATTTATGGTGAGCTGCAGGTGCCAGTTGTGGACCCAGAAGCAGCTCATCCCAGAGGCCCCGAGATTGGCCTACTCAGATGCTGGCCAAGGTCGCATGTAGAGTGAGGGATGCGGCTGTGGGGGAGGCATCAGGAAGAGAGCAAGTGAAGGCCGGCAGAGGCCTATGAATTTGGGAGGAGCACTTTAAGGACCCCTGATTGGCTATCAAATGTCTGGAATACTGACGGCAGCAGACTGCAGTTAGTCAGAAATACATTTTGTAAATAGACACTGACCAAGTGTTATGTCCCCTATTTGCATATGCAAAGGGCTTAATGCCTGTTTTAGGCAAGAACCTGGATGCCTATGCAAGAATCTTTACCAGTATGACGGTGGCACATTTTCAGCAAGGAATAAGTGCACATGCGTTGCTCACCATAATTATGTGCTTAGGAGCCTGTTTTAACGCCTATAAATTGGGTGTGGTACCATCGAATTTCTAGGCCCAAATTTCCAACATCACGTTTTGTTACAGATGTAAACCAGACTTAAAAAAAACAAAATTGTTTTTGTAGACCTTGGGGGAATGCCATGGATAAGTAACCAGCTACCGTCTACAAAAAAAAATTATTGACATAGGGATGCACCTATGAAGAACTACTATTTATTTGACCTTGAAACATGTCTGTTCAAAGGAATTGGACTTTGTGTTCTTGAAGGAATATCGTTCTATTTTGGAAGCAGAATATTCCATGTTTGCCTGGTGTTATGCTCCAACCTCATCAAATAATATTTCCTCCAACTTGCTGCAAATAATGCCAAAACCTTCAATATTTTTAATGGTTTTCATTCATACCCAACTGTACTTTGGTGAGAAAAGCTGCAGAGAAAATGAATCCGTGCAGCAAATAAATCTGGAAAAATGTCTTTTGTATCTAAAATTCAGCTATTTATTTCATGTTAAAGTTAGTTCCAAATTTCTTAAGTGAAACAGAATCGCAAGTATATAAACTCCAGTATATGTACTCTTGGGTTGAGAATGTTATTCAGCGGAAAATCCACTTGAATGCTATGCATAAATATTCCCACCTCGAAAATGTGACACAGCTCTAAACACACTGACAGCTCAAAGGAACCCTGAATATAAGCCTATGACCTGTGAAAGTAAATAATTACACTGAAAGGGCATTGGGACATGGGCTTTAATTTTCTGGGGCATCCTCCAGAAAATGTAAACTTTTGGCATTCAATTAATTAACAGATCAGGGGTTATCTTATGAGGAAAGGTTGAGCAGGTTGGACTAATACCCATTAGAGTTTAGAAGAATGAGAGGTGATCTTATTGAAACATAGAAGATCCTGAGGGGACTTGACAGGGCTTATATGATATGCTTCACCTCACTCTCACTCACTTAGACTGTTTCAAGCCTCACACCCACATCTCACAGCTTGCATACACTTCCAGCTATTCAACTATGATGGCCACATCATCCAAACTGATTGCACGACACTCACTGACACACTTCCCTCTCTTTTGCAGGAGGCGGTGGCACACAACCAGAAGCAGCAGGACCTAACCAGAGAGGGAGAGGCTTGTCTGCTTGTCCTAAACCCCAAGGAGGAGACGGTGTTGGCCATCATTGGAATGGCTATTGCTGAGGCTGTAACCAGCAGCAGGGATGAATCCATTGAAGATAACTTCATACCTAAACCTCTTTCTCACTTCCCCCTTACCCCATACTCTCTTCTGATTTACAAGTTGCAGATGATGTAAGCATGCACTTGTTACTTAACCCCTCCCCAGCTACCCTCCCCGCACAACCTTACCTGTGTGGCTTTCTCCTTTCAGATAGCCAAGACTGCTACCTGGCCAGGCAGTGGAGGAACAGCAAGAAGAGAGTAGTGGCGAAGTGCTGTCACTTGATTTCACACTCGCAGTCACCAGCTCACTGCACCTATCTTACAGGATAGCATAGAGGTGGGATCTGTAAGTGGGGAGACACTGAGCACAAGTCCGTTGCAGCCAGGGTCAATGATAGCACAAATGCCAACTCGCCAGAGGGTGAGCTCACACATGATTTCTGCTGCAAAAGACTCAGATGAGGACTTGGATGGACCAGGCTACAGAAGAAGGCTGATGAGTGTTCACACTGAAATACTTGATGCATTGGGAAGCCAGCCAGAAAGCCTGCGGTCAGTGTCAAGGAGAATGGAGGAATCTGGCACCAACTTGGTGCAAGGCTATGCTTAGAGCTTGAAGCCCATCCTTTCCAGCATGACCAACTCCAACAACATACTTGTGAAGCCAAGCATAAGGCAGGGTCTGATGGCTGATTTCTCCCATTCCATTGCAGCACAAGCTACTTCCATCAACAGGTTGAGCGCTGTCCTGCCAGCTCAGTCTACTGCCATTGTGGCTACGGATGCCAGTGCTCAAAGGGGTGTGCAAGATGTCCTAGAGGTCCAGCAATCTGTCCACCAACAGATTACTAGGATTGCTGAGGTGCCGACCCAAGGGAGGGCAGTGGTTCCTTGAAACGCAAACCTGTTGTCGTCTTTCGGGATGACAGGATTCGTGGTACCACCCCTGCCCTTGCTGTTGCCTGTCAACCAGCCATCCCAGACTGCTCCCCCCCAATGCCGAGAGGCTGCAGTTTGAAGCCAGGCCTCCTAGGCCCAGAGCTGCTTGAGGAGGTCCTGCAAGGCCATCTGCAGTCACCCGCACTGAAAGCCAACAGCCATACTGCAGTGACTGGGTAGCACTGCATAGGAGAAATAGGACAAGCAAAGACACCCACAAGACAGGCACTGAGCAGTGCACATGGGTGATTAGTTTCATTTTGCATGCAATGTGGCATGGTTTCATTTATAAATTTGATTTGGAATGTGTATTTTGTGTTGCATTTTATTTTCGCATTGTGTCCAAGAGAACGATGTGATGATGAGAGACGGGGGAAGGTGAGGAGTGTGGGTCTGTTGGTGAATGGGAAATTGGGGTTGTGGTTACTGGTATCGCACTTGAATTTGTTCTTCATGTCTAGACCAGGCAGAAAGGTGCTACCTAGATTGCAGCCTCCCTTCCATTTCCTCCTAACTCTCCCCATCCTCCTCTTCACCTCCTACTCATCAGCTTCTTGCCTGAGAGATGCTGGCAAGGCTGTACCCAAGTGATGGCAAGCTTGTGCAGTATGCAGCATACCATCACAAATCGTGAGACCCATTCAGCAGAATACTGCAGGGCTCTTCCAGAGTAATCCAAGCATTGGAATCAAAGCTTCAGCATGTCAATGGTCTGCTTTATCACATTTGCTGTGGCAGCATTGCTGTCATTGTATGCTGTGCACGTGCACTGGGCTTGCTAAATGAAGTCATGAGCCATGTTGACAGGCGATTGTTGCCCAATAGTCACCCTTCAGTTTTCCCTGGTAGCTGAAATACAGCTGGCACAATGGACTGCCGCAGAATGACGGCATCATGACTGCTGTCAGGATACCAGGCACGCGTCGCTGGACATTGAGGGAGTGGAATCCGTTTTGTTTCCCGTACATGGCAGAGTTGATATGCATCACCTACAAAACAATGTGCGTGCAGTCAATGGAAGCCTGCACCATGAGGAAGCCTGTAAATCACAACCTCCTGATCATAACGAAGAACATTGCACATAACTCACTTTCTCATAACATATGCCCTTTAGCTTAACATCTGTCTTTGGGAAAATATTAGAAGCTATTATTAAAGATGTTATCGCAGAGCACTTAAAAAATTCAAGGTAATCAGGCAGAGTCAACACGGTTTTGTGAAAGGGAAATCATGTTTAACCAATTTATTGGAGTTCTTTGAAGAAATAACATGTGCTGTGGTTAAAGGGGAACCGGTGCATGTACTGTACTTAGCTTTCCAGAAGGCATTTGGTAAGGTGCCACATCAAAGGTTATTGCAGAAAATATAAGCTCATGGTGTTGGGGTTAACATATTGGCATGGATAGAAGATTGTCTAGCTAACTGGAAACAGAGAGTAAGCATTAATGGCTCATTTTCTGGTTGGCAAGATGTAACGAGTGATCTGCGCTGGGGCCTCAATGTTTTACAATTTATATAAATATGATGAAAGGACAGAAGGTATGGTTGCCATATTTGCTGATTACACAAAGATAGGTAGGAAAGTAAGTTGTGAAGAGGACGTAAGGAGGCTACAAAGGGATATAGATAGGTTAAGTGAGTGGGCAAAGATCTAGCAAATGGAGTATAATGTTGAAAAATGTGCAATTGTACATTTTGGCAGGAAGAATAAAAAGAAGCATATTATCTAAATGGTGAGAGATTGCAGATCTCTGAGGTGCAGAGGGATCTGGGTGTCCTAGTGCATGAATTGCAAAAGGTTAGTATGCAGGTCCCGCAGGTAATTAGGAAAGCTAATAGAATGTTATCGGTTATTGTGAGGGGAATTGAATACAAAAATAGGGAGGTTATGCTTCAGTTATACAGGACATTGGTGAGACCACATCTGGAGTACTGTGTACAGTATTGTTCTCCTTATTTAAGGAAGGATGTAAATGTGTTGGAAGCAGTTCAGAAAAGGTTTACTAGACTGATACCTGGAATGGGCGGGTTGTCTTATGAGGAAAGGTTGGACAGGCTGGGCTTGTATCCACTGGAGTTTAGAAGAGTAAGAGGCAACTTGATTGAATCACATAAGATCCTGAGGGCTCTTGACAGGGTGGACGTGGAAAGGATGTTTCCCCTTGCAGGAGAATCTAGAACTAGGGGTCACTGTTTAAAAATAAGGGGTAGCCCAATTAAGACAGAGATGAGGAGAAACCTTTTTTCTCAGTGGGTCATGAGTCTTTGGAACTCTCTTCCTCAAAAGGCAGTGGGAAGTAGAGTCTTTGAATATTTTTAAGGCACAAGTGGATAGACACTTGATAAGCAAGTGAGTGAAAGGTTATGAGGGGTAGGCGGGAATGTGGAGTTGAGGTTACAATCAGATCAGCCATGATCTTATTGAATGGTGGAGAAAGCTCTAGGGGCCGAGTGGCCTACTCCTGCTCCTAATTCCTATATTTGTATGTTTGTATAATGCACGTTTTAGATAGCTCCAGGAAGGCGCGTCCAGTTGCAAGTTCTGTCTCCTTATTATAAAAAGTATATAGAGGCATGGGAGAGGGTGCAAAATGATTTACAAGGATGATACCAGAACTAAAAGGTTATACTTATCAGGAAAGACTGGGGCTTTTTTCCTCTGGAAAAGAGAAATCTGAGAGGTGATGTCATAGAGGTTCTTGAAATTAAGAGTTTGATAAGGTAGATGTAGAGAAAATGTTTCCACTTACAGGGGAGTCCAAAAGTGGAGGCCATAAATATAAGATAGTAACCTATAAATCCAATAGGAAATACAGGAGGCACTTCTTCCCAGAATGTTGTTAGATTGTCGAACTCGCTACCACATGAATTAGTTAAGGTGAATAACATGGGTGCATTTAAACTGAAACTAGATCAACATGAGGGAGAGAGGAATAGAAGTTTAACTCGCACTAGGTTCTGCTCACCCATCCCTCTTGTGCTCGCTGACCTACAGTGGCTCCCGGTTAAGCAACACCTTGATTTTAAAATTCCCATCCTTGTTTTCAAATTCCTCCATGGCTTCATCCCTCTCTATTTCTGTAACCTCCTCCAGCTCTACAACCCTCTGAGACATCTGCACTCATCCAATTCTGGCCTCTTGCACAATCCCAATTTTGATCACTCCATAACTGGCAGCTATGCCTTCAGCTGTCAAAGTCCTAACCCTTGGAATTCCCTCCCTAATTCTCTCTATCCCCCTTTAGGACACTCCTTAAAACCTACCTCTTTGACCAAGCTTTTGGTCACCTGTCCTAATATCTCCTGATGTGGCTTGGTATCACATTTTGTTTGACAATGCTCCTGTGAAGTGCCTTGGGATGTTTTACTATGTTAAAGGTGCTATATAAATGCAAGTAGTTGTCGTTATGCTGATAGTATTTGATGAAATTGGGTGCGAGGAGGCTTGTGTGGAGCATATACATGGCATGGAACATTTGGGAGTGAATGGCCTATTTCTGTGCTGTACATTCCATGTAATTCTATGTAAAATTATTTTGGTTTAACTTCTGTAGCAAAGAATATGCTGTACACAAATTATTGCAAAGATTTTATTCTAGTATTACAGTTAGAATGTTTGGAATTGCTGCAATCCTATGACATAGCACTACAGAAAAGTGCAAAGGGTTTTACAAAGTGTCATTCTTTCATTGCAAAGTTGAGATTCTGATGTTTTCTAAAATTATTCAGCATACAACCACTAATAATATATTGCATTCAAAATAAACAATACAGGAATTGTTTAAAGCTTATATTACTTTGGCCAAGGTAAATATTTTTCTTGTTCGAGTACTCTCTTTACCCTTTCCAAAATATTCTGTTTGCAATTGAGCAGTTCCAGATGAAATTGAACAGCTTCCTTTCGCCTTTCAAGGATTTCCTTTCCTATGTTAAAGATGGTTTTCAGACTGTCCTCTCTTAAGGCTTGTGGTGCAATAAGAAATAAGAGTTGAAACAGAAGGACCACTTAGGGTGCAGGATGAGAACATACTGCAGACTTCAAACTAACTCAATGTTAAAATTCACATTTCATTTATATTCCTTCCTGCATTTTCCTTGACAATGAAATACTATTCTCAGCTTGTAAATATCCCAATTATTCACTTATTTGCAATTATTAATGGGATAGTGTTTGCACAATTAAAATTTGAATATATTTGCATATTAAGTCACAAGCAATAGGGAATAGGCAAAGGCAATTGTAACAAGGGGCAATGTCTCTTGAAATGTACTCTGGTGCTCACCAAATGAACCACAAAGGCCCAGAGAATTTGCACTGGATGTCAACGCAAATAATGAGCTCCATACGAGTGTGCGTATGCCAAACAGGCCGTAAGTTTGAATGCTGCTGTCTGCTGATCATCAGTTGGAGTTGCAAGCAACACTGCTGCCGGGGGAGGGGGGAAATGGGCAGAATTCCCACTCTGGATGCTCTTTTGTGACTCCGAGTGGAAATTTGATATCAGGTAAGGATAGGATCAGCTCGATTATGAGTTTCATGGTTATAAACAACAGCCTGTTAATCACTGTCCAGACTCCCACATGAAGAATGGCTGATTCAGCAAAGAACTGGAGGGCTGGCTACAACCATAGAATCATGTTTTATTGGGAGGCAAGGCTTTTGGAAAGAGAGAGAGGAGAAAGGGCATGGTATGAGGTATTTATTTCTATTGCAGAAAGATCATTTATTTCAGGGCTCGGATCAGTGGAGAACATCACCTGTGGTAAACCGTGATGCCTATCAGTGATTGAATCAGTTAGCTGTAATGAAAATTGGTATGTTGGATTATTCTTGATGCTAATCAAGAGACACCTAAACGGAAAAGCTTCAGTACACGATCACATGCTCATTCATTCAAACTCACCATGCATTTTTGGCTGGATTTATATATCGTAAACCATTTTAATATGCGTTAGTAAAATGCCAGTGTTTCAAAAATATTCATGTATTACATTTTTAAACTCAGATTTAAAGGGACACTCGGGGGTCAATTTTAAACCCCCAGGATGGACGGTGGGGGTGGAATTAAAAATAAAAAGCGCAGTGAGAACAGCTGAATGGAACGGTTAAATGCATTTCCAACACTGTTTGTGGGCAAGGTGTGCTTTCTCTGGGTTACTCAGCTATCCTTGCAAACTGCCCTTGTAAACTGTCCTCCTGCCTCTCCACAATTTGATCAGCGATATCCAACCAACACCCACCCACCAAATGTCCACCTACCCGCCACCACGATATCCAACTCCTTGTCCCTCTGATGTTCAACATTACCACCCCTCAGCCCCATGTCCGGCTCACCTTCACTCTGGTTCCCGGATTTCCACCCACCCAACCAACAGCTTTTTATTCAACTGGCTGCAGCCGGGAAAGTGATTTTTAAATCAGGTCCTGATCAATGTTCCTCTAGCTACGTAGCCACACAGCAATACAGAACCTACTGTGCAGGGAACAATCAGACCATACACAACGGATGGTTCCTTTAAGATGCACCAGACATGCATTTGTGTGGCGATCTTAAAGGGATCACAGAGTGTGACAAGCCGGCCGTGCACAACAAGGAGAAACCGGAGGGACGTTGGTCCTGTTGAAACTCATATTTCCAGATTTCCCAGCCACCAAATCCCTTCCCCAACTCCCCCCACTCCCACCCCCGATCAATTAGAAGATATCCATTCACCAAAATCAGGAAGTAGGAGATAGTCTGTGATTCACAACTATTTTATTCTCAATCCACAATTCAGCACAAATACCAGTTTCCACTCTTTCCTTCTCAACTCACTCCCAATCCAGGGGTAACTTTCCTGACTTTGCGGGGTGGGGTGGGGGGGGGGGGGGGGGAAAGAGGGGAGATCCCAGCCCTTAAATACAAGCTGTAATGACCATCACCTGCTCTCTATTAACTCTGAAATAAGTCCTGGTTAATTAAAGGCACCAGCATTTTCAACATTGTCACCGCACCAGTCCCTCACCACCACCCCCACCCCGCCAACTTACTTCCTGCCTCCCTGTTATTATCTGGGTCTTTTTTCCCTGAAAAGTAGTAGGCAATGTGGTTAAATTCAATGTGGTTACTTGCTGTTATTTTAATGGTTGAAATCACTTGCACTATTGCAAATTCCATTCTAATTAAAATAATACAGCCTTTGGAGAAATGCATTTTGATTTGAACTGCATCCTGCAAAGAGACAGATCTATCTGATTGATGAATCATATTCTAAACTTACTTTGGTTCAGGATACAGGGGAGATGTTCAATGCTACCTGTACAAAAAAAATTATGTTAAAGGAACGTTGTCATTTCAGCAAAATTATAAGAAAGTTTTTGTTTTTGCTTTAACTGAAAAACATGCAAATCATGAACACGCCATTCATGCAATGAAAATCGGGTTAGTATAAGACATCATGCAACACCTGACTATTGCGGGTTGTCTCTACATAAAATGACAAAGAATTCTCTTTAATGCTGCCATTCATCCTTTATTCCACTGCACCATGTTCAATAATAAACTTCCAAAAATCCAATTGCCAATACCTGGCACTTTGAAATGTTTGCCCCTTTTGAAGATTTTAACATTTTGGTGTAAGGATAATATACAGAACTGATTTGAACTGTGGGAGTGGCTCCTAGTCAGTCAGTAATATCCATACTGTCACGGCCACTAAGCAGGAAACTTTTCTTTATTATCCATTACTACAGCATGTGTACTAGCTGTTACTACAATATTCTTTAGAAGGGAAGGACTAAGCATTGATTTCTTTAGTCAAAAGGAATAGATTTCTAAAGCAATTCTCTGGTAGTGTGGTGGTAATATTACTTGACCAGTAATCTAGGGGCCTGACATAACGCTCTGGAGACATGAATTCAAATCCCACCAGAGCAACTGTGTGAATTTAAATATAATTAATTAATTAATTTGGAATTAAAATGCTAGTCTCATTAATAGTGATCATGAAGATACCAGATTGTTGTAAAAACCCATCACTAATGTCCTTCAGGGAAGGAAATCATCCAGTCTCATCTGGTCTAGCCTACATGTGACTCCAGCTCCTCCACAACAGTGTGATTGATTCTTATACACCCTCTAAAATGGCCTGGTGAGCCACTCAGTTATATCAAACCACCACAGGAAAAAGCACTGTGGATGTGCCTGCACCATATGGATTGCCGTGTTCAGGAGGTGGCACACCGCCACCTTCTCAAGGGGCAATTCGGGATATGCAATAAATACTGGCCTTGCCAGTGATGCTCACATCCCAAGAATGAATAAAAGGAGGATATAAATCATACCTTTTTTGTCTTTTAAATATGAATATAGATGTGAAATTCATAAGCCTAGAAGTTGCTTTTAAGGTTTTGGGTTTTGAGTATCAACAAGATCATATGCTTCTCTTTCCAGTACTTAAAAGTTACTAATGATGGAATTTTGTGGCCTCAATTTTAACCACACCCCCACCACCCCCTCAATTGACAGGCAGGAAATGGAGTGACAAGGGGTTAAAATTTTAAAAGTCTGTCTCCTGACCCTAACCTGCCGCATTCCCGACCGTCGTAATTTTAAAGATTGCAACTCATCGCAGCGACGATGCTCCCACTGCAGACAGGCGAGAGGCACGTGAAGGAAATGCAAATCAGGGCCCTTCCTAGGGTGCAATTAAACTCCGCCCTTGGCTGTCCCTACCACCACTATCTGCAGATGCTCACTTGAGCTGTGAAACTCACCAGTTGCCAGCCCAGCTGTCGCATAAACAAGCGCACTCAATGTGTCATTGTCTACACTGGCTGTAACATTTGACAGTACTTCCTCAGGAGGGATGTGTTTCCCCAATCCATCTTCTACCCCTCTAGGCAGGGGATCTTGGTCTTCATCTGAAGTACCTGGAGAAAAGAAGAAAGGGTGAAGATTTAATAATGGTGACAAGGAAAAGTAAATTTAAACATGAATCACTTGGCCATACTGGTTGAGTTGCTGAAATTGGTTGAAGATGCATTGGTCATTGCAAATGAAAGGAACTCAGCTAAAATCGGTCACCCTGTTCTGCTGAGCTGTCAACCTCACCATCACCAATGTTGCTTTATCACTAGTGACTCCTCTACCGCCAGGCACACTTCCACACAATCCTGTGGACCTCCACCTGTTCTGGTCCTCTCCCTCATGTTCTGCACTCTCTTCTCCTGCAAAAAGGGTAGGACAGCCTTCTGAGTGGTTAACAAGGATGTTTACTTCTGGATGCAGTGCATAAGCTGAAAGGGAAAATCAGGCAGATTTTAAAGGAACAGGGATGTAATGTGTTTGCCGGAGGTGGCTACCTGCATGAATTGAGCTGATTTGCTGAGAGGGAGTGCAGATTGAGCAAACTGGAGGAGACAAGATGAGGATGGCAAGAGTGACAGCAGTGATGGAAGGAAGTGAGAGATAAGCAAGGATGAGAGGTGGTACAGTGGACCCTTGTTATTGGTAGTGGGGAAAGAATGGGTGTGAATGGTGTAGGAGGGACAAGAGAGAGTGTAAGTAGGTGCATTTCAAGCGTTGGGCAAAGAAGGACCTGTTTTGACCTGTCTTGAACTAGTGAGTTTATGGACACATTTTCTGCACTGGATCCACGTCTTCAGCATCACACTCTGCTGTTGACTTCCTGAGCTACCTCAAGCCTCACCACCTTAGATATGGCACCAGGTTTCTTTTTGCTTGTAGCGAAAAGCACATCTTTCCTGGCTCTCACAACAGATATCATGACCTCCAGGAAGGCATCAGAGAACATCTCCCCACTTTACAGCCATCTCCAGACTTAGTTCTAATGGCAAACAATTGCTGAAATGTAATACCTCATTGAATGCAGTCTCTTGTGAAGAGGTGGGCTTTCAATAGTGGTCAGATCTTGGACTGGAAGTTGCATCATTTGGGTGGGTGAGAGACCCACATATATATCAATGGGCCAGGAAACCCACAAACATGGAAGTGGCAACAGGCCATTCAAATTGACCAGGCCTCCACGTCTCACAAAGTTGCAGACTCACCCACCCCCTTATTCTGCTATCGCATGCTCTATTCCCAACCTTTACTTAAATTAGGGGGCACAGTGTGGATCGCTATAAAGTTCAGCTACATGCAAGTTATTTCAATCACTCGTTGACAAACTTTCCATCATCATTGATGTAACTCCTCCAATCAAACCTTGTGATCCATGAATGCCACCAAAGAACACATTTTTGAAACAAGTTTCTAAAATAGAAAAAAAAATTAACTTGCTGAAATTCCCTTGCGGCAAATAATTTAATAAATTGAGTATCCATTAAATATTAAAAATAATATTAAATCTAACAGTAAAAAGAAACTCCTTTGTTTAACAATGCAGAAAATTTGAAATATCCAATCAGAAAGTTAATCCCAAATAATTGGTTAAATTAGCAATCGTTTTCTCCTCACTAACAAATCTAAAAGGGTCAAAATCTGGCAGTGTGATATTTAGGAATGAACATATTAATATTTTCGTATGAAATTTCTCTGCCTGTTATTTTCGCAAAGATATTTCAAATAATAAATATATTCAATGTCTGATCCATGCACTGAACTATTACAGAAAAAAAGTCATACCGTTATGTGTTTTCCGAAACTGTTCCTGCAAAAAAAAAATTGAATTTAATATGTGCAGCCAACAAATGGATGCATGCTTCTTAATATCTTAGGAGGGATGTTACGAATGTGCTGTATTGTTTGGGAGTCTTCCCCACTGGTCCCACATATTAGGAAACTATGGGTTCATCGTCAATGATTTTCCCTCCAATTGCCAGTATGTGTGGCTAATGGGTATAGCTCCCTGAATTCATAAAATTGGTCCCCTTATGTACAGTAGACCCTCTTATTAAGAGGCTCCATGTATGAATCTGCTCTAAGAGATAAATCGTCCAGCAGTAGATTATTAAGAAGCTCCTGAAACAAATGACAATAAAAGTAACCCATCAGCAACAGAATATATTAAACAGTGAGGATGTGAGGACATATTGGAAATAAAGTCAGAATATGATAACATTTATATATATTCCCCGAATTGTCATCTAATTATATCCTAGAGATCACACTTAGATGTTAGCAGGCAAATGTCCTCTGACGTTCCTTTGCCCACTACTTTAATGTAAGGATAATCCATCTGTTTTAAATGAGTTAATGCCTTGGCCAAAATAAAATAGAAAGGGATCTATACAAACATGTCATACGTTTGTTCACTAATATCAGCAACAGTAATTTCTAGACTTAGATTTTATGACAAATATTAGTGTGCTTACTGGTACCTCTCCAACATCCTTTGTTTATGGTCTCGAAATTCAGGACTGCCTATTTGGGCATGCTGAGGAAGTCTGGAAGCAAAGGGTAAGTACCCTGGTCCGGCCTGGTGAGATCTGAGCCTTTTAAGATATTGAGACTTGAACTTCATTGTCATAAAGCCAGGGAAGTGTAAAGAAAAATCGGGCCGTTGCTAACAGCACAACAGCTGTCAGGTAAGTTGGTGCTCGAGTCTGATCAGGGCCACAGTCTGGTCTGGTCGGGGCAATCATGGGGAGTGGGGGCAAGGGTTGAGAGTGACAGTCAGGTTCTTTGATGTAGGATTTGGAGAAGCAGGCACAGGCTCCATTTGCAGGTAGGCTGCTTTCCCTGGGAGCAACCTACAATGGTGCATTTGCCTGCCTTTTGGGGGCCTTAATGGGCAACCTAGTGTCCAAGAAATGGGTGTTACATGGCCCAATTTCTAGGTGCATGTGTTTTATGCTTTCAAACACTGATGGAACCGACTCTCTGGAGTAGATAATTTGTGTAGAATCATTTTAGTGGCCATCCTTACAGTTTTCAGATTATCTCTAGCAATCTCTTGAGCTTCTTCTGGAGAACACTTTTCCTCAAAGCACTCTCTTTCCTGGTTGTTCTGCATTACTTCCTCCAGGCCAACATTAGCCCTCCGGGTCCGGGACAGGAAGGTACTGGCATGTGATTTCTGCAAAAACACTAAATCATAGTGGGATGAACATTCCTCAGGTTGCAATATGTGGCAACATTGTAACTACATATGCAAAAATGTCTTCTCTTTGCTGTTTCTATCGCAAATGTAACTGTGAAATTAACCATACACAGAATTCCAGTGAGCCATGTGACTCAGGGCTGTTCCTATGCTATTCTGTAACTAGCCAGTAGGAGGTCCACAAGAGGAACTGGAAATGAACCAATTAGTTATCAATGTGCCCTCCTTGTGCCTTCATAAAAAGAAGAAATCAAAACAAGAATAGGTCATATAGCCTCCCGAGCCTGCTCCACCATAAAATAAGATGATGGCTGTTCTTCTACCTCAATTCCACTGTTCTGCCCTAACCCCATATCCCTTGCCAGCCAACACAAGAAAGTCCCCATGTGAGATATTATGGGCAGAGACCAAAATCCTACTATACCATGAATGAGTATATAAAAGCACATTTACTTTACTGTCACCAATGCCAACATTGTCGTCAAATCAATGAGATGCCACTTCTGACTTCACAGAATCTGGGAACCACCAAAAGAGATGGGTTCTAAGATGCTTCAGGAGGCAGATTCTGGTTGCAACATAAATATTGTCATTTTATACATATGATGCTGTACAGCAAAATGAAGCTTTAGGAAATATCCAAGCAACTCATTTTATCTTCAGTTTTTACTGAAATGCTGGTCAGATACCAAAGGTTTAAAAGGGTGTTGTCATACCACAGGTTCCAGTTTGAGGCCAGTGCCCACTGAGATGGGGAGGTGTCAGACCCAAAGTATATAATTACTCTTCATTATTCTCCAGTAATGGAAAATGGAGCTGAATACCTTTCCTTAAACAAAAGTCAAAAAGGAAGTTTTTTTTTTCTGATGTTAGTAAGTTCTTTGGGCTACCTGAGAATTTTTTAACATCATTTTGATTCAATATTATTGCAACTAGTATGAAGCCAAAGTGGTGTGAGATTAATTCTTACAGATGGTTTCATGTCACTTGCCTAAATTCAATTGGCTGTTTATGTAAAATGTGTAGTATAACTGGCCTCCAGTTTGCTTCCTGCTTACAGGACTGTAAATGCTCCAGTACCACATACGGTCGGTGAGAGTAAGAGTTACAATAAGTCGCACACTATATCTAGGACCCCAAAAATTACTTTCAGCAATACATTTAACTAATCAATTAATAGTGAGATATTTTTGGTGAAAAGTAGTTACAAAAACCTTCTATCTTAAGAAATCATCTCAGTAAGTGTTAATAAGTCACAATTATAATTACTTACAGCAGTTCACCTGACAGGACCAAATTAGAAGCAAAAAGATTTTTTCGGACTTCAAAATGACATTCATGTTAATTTCAAAATGCTTTCTGAAGTCTGAGAATAACTGAGAACCCGTGTTAAACAAGATGATTTGCACAATTATCTCTCATTATTTGCAATGTCGCTCAGGCTTTTACTTATTGCAAATATCTAGTTAATAAATAACACAGTATTTCATAAGGTCACTTCAGCATTAAGTTGACAAAACCCTAATTCTGGTAAAAGCCTCTTCAATATTATGGACACTGGGATGTCAGCAACTCACTTCCTGTTTTTCTTGTTTGAATTGAGGGTAGAGGTTAGGAGCAATGGTGTGCTGTTGATTATTAACTTTTGCATGTCCTGTGAATTGTAATGGTTCAGGTACAATAAAGCAAACTTGTCCTGAAGTCTAAAGTAAAAGCAAAAGAACTGATGAAGGGTCACTGACCTAAAATGTTAACTCTGCTTCTCTCACCACAGATCCTGCCAGACCTGCTGAGTACTTCCAGCATTTCTCCTCTTTATTATTGGTCCTGATGTCTGTTCTTTCTGTGCAACACAATTGATTTTTTTAAGGCATTTACATTTATTTTGACTTTATTTGATTTTACCAATCTGAATTTAATAAGAGGCTGCAAAGCATTGTTGGCAAGGGCAAAATTTATTGCCCATCCCTAACTGTCCTTGAGAAGGTGGTAGTGAGCTGCCTTCCTGAACTGCTGCAGTCTGTGTGGTATTGGTACACCCACAGTGCTGTTAGGGAGGGAGATCCAAGATGTTGCCTCAGTGATGATGAAGGAACGGCGATATATTTCCAAGTCCAGACAATGTGAGACTTGGAAGGGATCTTGCAGATGGTGGTGTTCCCATGTGCCGGCTGTCCTTGTCCTTCTAGGCAGGTTTGTGGGACTAACTACAAAGTCCTGTTACGGTGCTGGTAGGATTCCTGCACATTCTGGACATAGCACACATATAGCTTGTACAACTCACTTCCTGCCATTTCACAATGCTGGCTCATTTTATTAATTTCCACATCTCCCTGTGCAGGAAATGTCCCGGGCTCACAGGGAGGGTTATCCAGTCAATCAGTAGTTTTTAAAGAGCTGCTGTTTGCAATTAAATGTGACCTGCATGTTGTCCAAACTCATGTTTTCCTTTTGGCACATAAGCATGAAAGTAAGAAGGGCGAGGCACATTATTGCTCCTTTTGAAGATGCAGCTATGGAGGTATAAAACCAAGACCTAAAACAGATTTAAAAACAGAAAGTGCTGGAAATGCAGGTCTGGCAACATCTGTGGAGAGCGAAACAGAGTTAATGTTTCAGGTCTGTGACCTTTCATCAGAACTGGCAAAGGTTAGAAGTGTAATAGACTTTCAGCAAATGAAAAGGAGGTGGGGGGAGAAGAACAAAAGGGAAGGTGTGTGATAGGGCAGAGGGCAGGGGAGATTAAATAACCAAGATGTCATGGAACAAAGGCAAAGGGAGTGCTAATAGTTGTAGGAAAAGACAAAGCATTAGTCCAGAGAGAGTGTTAATGGCAGAATAATGAACAGCTCTGTCCAAAAGCAAAAACCTGAAAAACAAGTTTAAGGCAGGCCCATGGTTAAAAAAGGATTAAAACAAAATAAAATAAAATAATGAAGGCAGTCATGCTCTGAAATTATTGAGTCAACATTGATTCCGGAAGGCTGTAGAGTGCCTAATCAGAAGATGAGTGCTGTTCCTCGAGCTTGCGTTGAGGTTCACTGGAACACTGCAGCAAGCCAAGGACAGAAATATTGGTGCGTGAGCAGGATAGTGAATTAAAATGGCAAGCAACCAGAAGCTCAGGAGCACGCTTACAGACTGAGCGGAGGTATTCTGTAAAGTGATCACCCAGTTTCCATTTGGTCACCCTGATGTAGAGGCAACTGTGTTGTGAGCAGCGAATACAGTATACTAAATTGAAAGAAGTACAATAGGCTTTTCACTTGCTCAAAGCCTATTATATTTCTAACCTTTGCCAGTTCTGCTAAAAGGTCACAGACCTGAAACGTTAACTCTCTTTCTCTCTCCACAGATGCTGCCAGAGCTGCTGAGTATTTCCAGCACTTTCTGTATTAATTTCAGATTTCCAGCATCTGCAGTATTTTGTTTTTACCTAAAACAGATTATCTGATCATATATGTTATTGTTGTTTGAGAGACCTTGCTGGGCAAAATTTGGCTGCTGGGATTCCTACATGTAATATACGTTAGACAAATTTGTAGAGTGCATCAGGGATTGTTACTTAGAGCAATATGTTGCAGAACCTACCCGGGAACATAGATCGAGTAATGTGTAATGAGGTCGGATTAATAAGTGATATCGTAGTTAAGGATCCTCTGGGGGGGTTAGTGATCACAAAATGGTTATGAATTTCAAAATCAGTTTGAGGGCGAGCAACTCGGGTCTCAAACCAGTGTCCTTAACTTAAACAAGGGCAATTACGGAAGTATGAAGAAAGAGTTGGCTGAAGCGGGCTGGGAAAATAGACTAAGAGGAAGGGCAGTGGATGAACAGTGGCAGACTTTTAAGCAAATATTTCTTAACGCTCAGCAAAAATTTATCCTGGTCAAAAAGATAAAGTCGGGCAAGGTAAAGGAAAATCCCAAGGCATTTTATAAGTAAATTAAGGGCAAGGTGATAACCAGGGGAAGAGTAGGGCCCATTAGGAACCAAAGTGGCAATCTGTGTATGGAGCTGGAGGACATAGGTGAGGATTTAAATGATTACTTTTCATCTGTGTTCTCTATGGAGAAGGACGATGTAGGTGTAGAGATCAGGGAGGGGGATTGTGATATACTTGAACATATTAGCATTGAAAGGGAGGAAATATTAGCTGTCTTAGGGGGATAAATGTGGATAAAACCCCAGGCCCAGATGAGATGTATCCCAGGCTGTTACGTGAGGCAAGGGAGGAGATAACAGGGGCTCTGACACAAATTTTCAAATCCTCTCTGGCCACAGGAGAAGTACCAGAGGACTGGAGGACAGCAAATGTGGTACCATTATTCAAGAAGGATAGCAGGGATAAACCAGGTAATTACAGGCCAGTGAGTCTAACGTCAGTGCTGTGAAACTATTGGAAAAAATTCTGAGGGACAGGACTAATCTCCACTTGGAGAGGCAGGGATTAATCAGGCATAGTCAGCATGGCTTTGATAGGGGAGATCGTGTCTAACTAACTTGATTGAATTTTTCGAGGCAGTGACTAAATGTGTAAATGAATGGGCGATTGGTTAAGAAGGTAAGAGCCCATGGGATCCAGGGCAATTTGGCAAATTGGATCCAAAATTGGCTTAGTGGCAGGAGGCAGAGGGTGATGGTGGAGGGTTGTTTTTGCGAGTGGAAGCCTGTGACCAGTGGTGTACCGCAGGGATCGGTGCTGGGACCCTTGCTGTTTGTAGTGTACATTAATGATTTAGACGTGAATATAGGAGTTATGATAAGTAAGTTTGCAGATGACACGAAAATTGGTGGCGTCGTTAATAATGAGGAGGAAAGCCTTAGATTACAGGACGATATAGATGGGTTGGTAAGATGGGCAGAGCAGTGGCAAATGGAATTTTTCCTGAAAAGTGTGAGGTGATGCATTTTGGGAGGACTAACAAGGCAATGGAATATACAATGGATGGTAGAACCCTAGGAAGTACAGAAGGTCAGAGGGACCTTGGTGTAGTTGTCCATAGATCTCCGAAGGCAGCAGCACAGGTAGATAAGGTGGTTAGGAAGGCATGTGGGATACTTGCCTTTATTAGCTGAGGCATAGAATATTAGAGCAGGGAGGTTATGATGGAGCTGTATAAAACACTATTTCGGCCACAGCTGGAATACTGTGTACAGTTCTGGGCACCACACTAGAGGAAACATGTGATTGCATTGGAGAGGGTACAGAGGAGATTCACCAGGATGTTGCCTGGGCTGGAGCATTTCAGCTATGAAGAGAGACTGAAAAGGCTAGGGTTGTTTTCCATAGAGGAGAGAAGGCTGAGGGGGGACCTGATTGAGGTATAGAAAATTATGAGGGGCATAGACAGGGTAGATAGCAAGAAACTCTTTCCCTTACCAGAGGTGTCAATAACCAGGAGGCATAGATTTAAGGTAAGGGATAGGAGGTTTAGAGGGGATTTGAGGAAAAAAAATTTCACCCAGAGGGTGGTTGGAATCTGGAACACACTGCCTGAAGGGGTGGTAGAGGCAGGAACCCTCACAACATTTAAGGAGTATTTAGATGAGCACTTGAAACGCCATAGCATACAAAGCTATGGGCCAAGTGCTGGAAAATGGGATTAGAATAGTTAGATGTTTGATGGCCGGCACAGACACACTGGGCCGAAGGGCCTGTTTCTGTGCTATATAACTCTATGACTCTGAAGAAGGACTCGATAAGAAGGATGAACCACCCTTGGTTAACAAACGCAATCAAAGAGAGTATCCAATCAAAACTAAGGCATACAAAGCGGCAAAAACTACTGGTAGGCGAGAGGATTGGGAATTGTTTAGGAACCAGCAGCGGATGACTAAAAAGCTAATTAAGAGGGAGAAAATTGATAATGAAAGTAAATTGGCAAAAAATATAAAAACAAACAGCATGAGCGTCTACAGGTATATAAAAAGAAAGAGAGTAGCTAAAGTGAGCGTGGGACCCTTGGAGGATGTGACTGGAGAATTAATAATGGGGAACAGGGAAATGGCAGATAATTTAAATAAATATTATGCATCGGTCTGCACGGTGGAGGACATTATAAACATCCCACAAATATCAGATAAGCAAGGAGTTAATGGGAGGAAAAATCTTGTAACAGTCTCTGTCATGAGGGACAAAGTATTTGACAAACTAATGGGACTAAAGGCAAACAAGTCACCAGGACCTGATGGCCTACATCCAAGGGTTTTAAAGGAAATGGCTGCAGAGGGAGTGGAGGCATTGGTCAAAATATTCCAGAACTCTCTGGATTCCGGGAGGATCCCAGCGGATTGGAAAACTGTTAATATGCCACCCCTGTTCAAGAAGGGAGGGAGACAAAAAGTAGGAAACTATAGGCCAGTCAGCCTAACATCAGTTGTTGGGAAAATGCTAGAGTCCATTAATAAGGAAGAAATAGCAGGACATTTAGAAAAGCTTAACACAATCAAACAGAGTCAACAGGGTTTTGTGAAAGGGAAATCATGTTTGACAAATTTGCTCGAGTTCTTTGAGGATATAGCAAGCAGAGTTGATAAAGGGGAACCGGTAGATGTAGTGTATTTGGATTTCCAGAAGGCATTTGATAAGGTGCCACATAAAAGATTATTGCAGAAGATAGGAGCTCACAGTATTGGAGGTGATGTATTAGCATGGATTGAGGAATGGTTAACTCACAGAAGCCAGAGAGTTGGGATTAATGGGTCTTTTTCAGTTTGGAAAGATGTAACTGGTGGAGTGCCACAAGGATCGGTCCTAGGGCCTCAATCATTTACTGTCTATATTAATGACTTGGAGGAGGGAGCAGAGTGTAACATATCCAAATTTGATGACCATATGAAAATAGGTGGGAGGGCACGTTGTGATGAGGACATAAGGAATCTGCAAGGGGATTATAGATAGGTTGAGTGAGTGGGCAAAAACTTGGCAGATGGAGTTTAATGTGGGAAAGTGAGAGATCATGCACTTTGGTAGGAAGAATCAAAAGGCAGACTATTATTTAAATGGAGAGAGACTCAAAAAAAGTGCAGCACAGAGGGATCTGGGTGTTCTTGTGCATGAAACACAAAAAGTTAGCATGCAGGTGCAGCAAGTAATTAAGAAGGCAAATGGGATTTTGGCCTTTATTGCTAAGGGGTTGGAGTTTAAAAATAGGGAAGTCTTGTTACAACTGTACAGGGTGTTGGGGAGGCCGCACCTGGAGTACTGTGTATAGTTTTGGTCCCCGTATTTAAGAAAGGATATACCAGCATTGGAGGCAGTTCAAAATAGATTCACTGGGCTGATTCCTGGGAAGAAGGGGTTGACATCAAGAACAGTTAAACAGGTTAGGCCTTTATTCATTAGAGTTTAGAAGAATGAGGGGTGATCATATTGAAATGTACAAGATTCTGAGGGGGCTTGACAGGGTAGATGTTGAGATGATTAGAATCCAGGACCAGCATGTTCCTGTGAGGAAGAAAGACAAGTTTGGCAAGTTTCGGGAAGCTTGGATAACAAGGGATATTGTGAGCCTAGTCAAAAAGAAAAAGGAAGCATTTGTAAGGGCTGGAAGGCTAGGAACAGATGAAGCACTTGAGGAATATAAAGACAGTAGGAAGGAACTTAAGCAAGGAGTTAGGAGGGCTAAAAGGGGTCATGCAAAGTCATTGGCAAACAGAATTAAGGAAAATCCCAAGGCTTTTTATACATATATAAAGAGCAAGAGGGTAACCAGGGAAAGGGTTGGCCCACTTAAGGACAGAGATGGGAATCTATGCGTGGAGCCAGAGGAAATGGGCGAGGTGCTAAATGAGTACTTTGCATCAGTATTCACCAAGGAGAAGGACTTGGTGGATGATGAGCCTAGGGAAGGGAGTGCAGATAGTCTCAGTCATCTCATTATCAAAAAGGAGGAGGTATTGGGTGTCTTGCAAAGCATTAAGGTAGATAAGTCCCCAGGGCCTGATGGGATCTACCCTAGAATACTGAGGGAGGCAAGGGAAGAAATTGCTGGGGCCTTGACAGAAATCTTTGCATCCTCATTGGCTACAGGTGAGGTCCCAGAGGACTGGAGAATAGCCAATGTTGTTCTTTTGTTTAAGAAGGGTGGCAAGGATAATCCAGGAAATTATAGGCCAGTGAGCCTTACATCAGTGGTAGGGAAACTATTAGAGAGGATTTTTCGGGACAGGATTTACTCCCATTTGGAAACAAACGAACTTATTAGCGAGAGACAGCATGGTTTTGTGAAGGGGAGGTCGTGTCTTACTAATTTGATTGAGTTTTTTGAGGAAGTAACGAAGATGATTGATGAGGGAAGGGCGGTGGATGTTGTCTATATGGACTTTAGTAAAGCCTTTGACAAGGTCCCGCATGGCAGACTGGTGCAAAAGGTGAAGTCACACGGGATCAGAGGTGAGCTGGCAAGATGGATACAGAACTGGCTCGGTCATAGAAGACAGAGGGTAACAGTGGATGGGTGTTTTTCTGAATGGAGGGATGTGACTAGTGGTGTTCCGCAGGGATCAGTGCTGGGACCTTTGCTGTTTGTAGTATATATAAATGATTTGGAGGAAAATGTAGCTGGTCTGATTAGTAAGTTTGCGGATGACACAAAGGTTGGTGGAGTTGCAGATAATGATGAGGATTGTCAGAGGATACAGCAGGATATAGATCGGTTGGAGACTTGGGCGGAGAAATGGCAGATGGAGTTTAATCCGGACAAATGTGAGGTAATGCATTTTGGAAGGTCTAATGCAGGTGGGAGGTATACAGTAAATGGCAGAACCCTTAGGAGTATTGACAGGCAGAGAGATCTGGGTGTACAGGTCCACAGGTCACTGAAAGTGGCAACGCAGGTGGATAAGGTAGTCAAGAAGGCATTCGGCATGCTTGCTTTCATCGGTCGGGGCATAGAGTATGGAAATTGGCAAATCATGTTGCAGCTGTACAGAACCTTAGTTAGGCCACACTTAGAATATTGCGTGCAATTCTGGTCGCCACACTACCAGAAAGACGTGGAGGCTTTGGAGAGGGTACAGAGGAGGTTTACCAGGATGTTGCCTGGTCTGGAGGGCATTAGCTATGAGAAGGGATTGGAAAAACTCGGATTGTTTTCACTGGAACGACGGAGGTGGAGGGGCAACATGATAGAGGTTTACAAAGTTATGAGCGGCATGGACAGAGCGGATAGTCAGAAGATTTCTCCAAGGGTGGAAGAGTCAGTTGCTAGGGGACATAGGTTTAAGGTGCGAGGGGCAAAGTTTAGAGGGGATGTGCGAGGCACGTTTTTTACACAGAGGGTGGTGAGTGCCTGGAACTTGCTGCCAGGGGAGGTGGTGGAAGCAGAAACGATAGCGACGTTTAAGAGACATCTTGACAAATATATGAATAGGAAGGGAATAGAGGGATATGGTCCCCGGAAGTGCAGAAGGTGTTAGTTTTGGCAGGCATCAAGATCGGCGCAGGCTTGGAGGACCAAATGGCCTGTTCCTGTGCTGTACTGTTCTTTGTTCTTCGTTCTATGATGTTTCTACTAGTGGGGGGAATCTCGAACTAGCGGACATAGTTACAGAATAAGGCGACACTCATTTAAAACTGAGATGCAAAGGAATTTCTTCTCTCAGAGGGTAGTGAATGTCTGGAATTCTCTACCCCAAACAGTTGTGGAGGCTAGATCACTGAAAGTATTTAAAGAGAAGATAGATAGATTTTTGAAATATCGGGGAGTTGAGGGCTATGAGGAGCTGGCAAGAAAGAGGAGTTGAAGTCTGGGGCAGATCAGCCATGATCTTATTGAATGGTGGGGCAGGCTTGAGGGGCCAAATGGCCTACTCTTGCTCCTAATTCTTATGTTCTTGTGTTAAAAGTACTTCATTCGTTGTAAAGTGCCTTGGGACACCCTGGAGTCATGAAAGGCACTATATAAATTTCCTTTCATGCTTGCATTCTTTCTTTGTCTCCCAAGTCCTTTGATTGTGGATGCAGATGCAGACTCATAAAAATTGGCAAGGTATGGGTCCCCACACATCGTCTATAGTTAGTATTTGGTCTTACAATGAATGTTCATAAGACTTCATTCACACCTTGGTGCTCCTGAACTGAGGGAGAATGCAAAGCAATCTGGCAACCTTTCAGCTGGTTATCACAAGCACATGCACACTCATTTTGCTGCATGGTTCACTTGGCTGTTGGTACAGAAACATGAGCATTTGTGTCATCAGTTTTTATTTCCAGAGTATAGGCAATACATGGATGCATATCCAACTGGCTAAGTTATCAGAGACCAATTGGATATGCAAGGAGTAGAAGGATCTAAACATGGCAGTGATACAGAAAGGAGATGAAAGTAATCTATATTAATTACCTTCTTAGACAGATGGCTTGTTTTCACTTTTCCTATCATTTTAGGCTCTTAGATATTGTGTTGTGCCCTTGAGCAAGTAATATTTTATGCAATGCATTAGGATCAATCTGAGCATATTGAGTCAATGTCAATTGCTCCTATTGATAAATATTTACTTGATCAATATTTGTGCTTTGTGCCATTCAATGCTATTACCAGAACCCAATGCTTTTGTAAATTATTAATTGTTAAAGCTGTAATTTTAACCTGTTAATGAAGATTTTTTTCTTTAAAAAAAATAGGTTGCATGTCTTTCATATTGTTTAAACTTGCAAATGTGTTTTTTGTTGTTTATACTTGGTTACTTGGACCCAGACCTTACCTCGTCACATTCACAGTTTCTTATGTTTTATGTAGCGTTTTTTAAACTCTGTAAAAGTGTGTTGAACCATGAGGACTATGAACCTAGTATCAACTGTGAATTGTTCTGCTACCAAAGTTTTCAAAATCAAGAATAGAATAGTTGTCATTTAAATAATCTAATAATCTGGTTGCCTCTAGTATTATCTGCTGATACTTTAACAGACCAGCAGGTACATTTAGAGTGTATTGCCCTGATTTTAGACATTTTATAAACATGTTCCTCACTAGCATTGTTTATCCTTGCCCTTTGGAACCTAACTACAGAAGACTAAGATAACGCTCATTTTCAGATCTGCAGTTCAGGTGCTGGAGCTTCCAGAATTAGGCTTGGAGACTGATATGATCTGCCGCAACCTTATTTACAAGTCAACTTTAGCAACATTAAAGAGCAGGAGGCATGGTGTTTGAATGCCACTTAGATTAATGAAAGGAGGAAAGATTGGAATTTATATAATCCCTTTCACAACCTCAAGATGTCCCCAACTACTTTTACAACCAATGAATTACTTTGTGCTCTGATTGTTGTAATGTAGGAATAAGTAAGGCAATTGACTAGAATAAATGTATTCTAAATTTATTTGCACTGGTTAGCATTGATCTGATGGATAATTGTATTTTCACATATTACATATTCACTTCATAAATGAAGTCTTTGGACAAATCGCATCTCTACTCAAATTGATTCAGAAATTTAACACATGTAGAGGTCAGTAATACATGTTATAAAAAAGCACATATATAACTGTTAAATAGGGAACTCAGACTAGAATGTTCAAGAAAAAGCATGAGTAAAAAATAATATTCTGGTTGATATTTTTTACAATTCCATCAATACAGAATCTTTGAAAATTCCATCAATGAAATCTTAGCTTCAGCCTGCACCGATTCCTAAAGCTACACTTGCAAAGCCACAAGTGAAATAGGCCCAAACACATTCCTTCTCCAATATTTATTTATTCATACTTGGGATGTGAGCATCCTGGCAAGGCCAGCATTTATTGCCCATCCCTAATTTCCCCTTGAGAAGGTGGTGGCAAGCCACCTTCTTGAACCACTTCAGCCCATATGGTGTATACAATTATCTAGAAGAACAATGTTATCCAGAACCACAGGCCTGTTAGGGATTTCAGGATTTTGACTCAGAAACAATGAAGGAATGCTGATATAGATCCAAGTCAGAATAGTGAGTGACTTGGAGGGGAATTTGGTAGTTGGTAGTGTTCCCATGTGTCTGCTGCCCTTGTCCTGTTAGGGGGTAGAGGTCGTGGGCTTGGAAGGTGCTGATGAAGGAAGCGTGGTGAGTTGCTGCAGTGTATCTTGTATATGGTACACACTGCTGCCACTGTGCATAGGTGGTGGAGGGAGTAACTGTTTAAGGGGGTAGATGGGATGCAGATCAAGTGGACTGCTTTGTCTTGGATGATGTCGGGCTTCTTGTGTGTTGTTGGAGCTGTACTCATCCGGGCAAGTGGAGAGTATTCCATCACACTTGTGCTTTGTAGATGGTGTACAGGCTTGCCGCAGAATTCCCAGCCTCTGATGTCAAGGGTAGATGGTTAGAGTCTCTTTTTTTTGGAGATGGTCTTTGCCTGGCATTTGTGTGGCATGAATATCACTTGTCACATCCAACAGGGTTAATCAAAATTTTATTGATCGATAAAACTTTTCAGAACAAAATCAACATAAACATAATAGTTTCATTCAACCTTAACAAATTGCAACAGTGAAAATAAAAAGCCTTTCCTCTATTTACCATCAATACAATCTTTTAACTTTGCTAATAATTTATCTTCCAAGGCACTGATTTCCTGTTTCTTTGCTGTGAGCTTCTTTTTAAGTTCATTAATTTTACTTTGATCTTCAAGGATTTGCTTTGCAGTTTTTAGAAGGGGAACTAGCTCTGAATTCCCTGAAAATAGAAGCAGAACATTACTGTTAGTCAGACCAAAGGCACAGTTACTGTCAATAGAATGAATTTACAATAGTGGTGTGAAGTTTTAATTGAATTTTGTATAATGACAGTGATCTAGTTGTGATGTAAAATGAATATATGTATAAATAAAGAAATATATGCAGATACTGAAAGTAAAACTGCAGGAATCCAAACCTAAATGTCTACTGTTATAATCTAGGGACGTATGCTATGCCTTACATCTCATCACTGGTAGTGCATTAGAAGCTATACCTACGTTTTGTGCTATTTCACATGCTTTGATGACCATCTAAGTCAAATGACCACCTTCATAAACTATATTACCCAAAGCTGAAAGCATGAAAGCTCAAACTCAAATCTTTCAAGCTTCTTACGGATGGTGATGATTCAGACACCAGTATAAACTGGCAGTGGTCAGACAACATGAGTTGCCCCATACCAACTGCCATATACCCCTCTACTACCCATTGCACTATGTTCTCATCACTGTCTGAGCATGTGTGTAGATTATATAATTGCATACATCTCGCATGCATATCTCGAAAATATTTCTGGTATATGGAAGCCATTTTCAGTTCTTGCATCCATAAACTCTAGGGAAAGTGAATTGATTTATAATGGTTTAATTCCATGATGAATTTATTAAAAAGGTCCCAGCAACCTTCAAGACTGCTGTTCCAAGGAGCTGCACTACAAATGTATTGGGCACAAATATCAGTTAGAGCAGAACTGTGAGTGGATGATGCACTTCATTCCTGCCCATCTGAAAAAGAGGCTACAGCGGTGTTCAGGAATAGAACTGGTGCAGAGGAGATTCACCAGGATGTTACCTGGGCTGGAGCATTTCAGCTATGAAGAGAGACTGAATAGGCTAGGGTTGTTTTCCTTAGAGCAGAGAAGGCTGAGGGGGGACATGATTGAGATATACAAAATTATGAGGGGCATAGATAGGATAGATAGCAAGAAACTCTTTCCCTTACCAGAAGTGTCAATAACCAGGAGGCATAGATTTAAGGTAAGGGACAGGAGGTTTAGAGGGGATTTGAGGAAAAAATTTTCACCCAGAGGGTGGTTGGAATCTGGAACACACTGCCTGAAGGGGTGGTAGAGGCAGGAACCCTCACAACATTTAAGAAGTATTTAGATGAACACTTGAAATGCCATAGCATACAAGGCTACGGGCCAAGTGCTGGAAAATGGGATGAGAATAGATAGGTGCTTGATGGCCGGCATGGACATGGTGGGCCGAAGGGCCTGTTTCTGTGCTGTATAACTCTATGAATCTATGGGCTGAATTTTACGCCGCCCCAGCAGGTCGGATGGTTGCATGGGGGCAGATGGTGGGGGGGGGGGGGGGTGCGCGACATAAAATTGAGCGGGAGGCTTCAAGAGGCCTTTCCGCCCCTCTCCCACCTCCGGTCAACTTTACGGCGGTCAGCGGGGGGCCGGGAGGGTGGAAACGGCCCAGTGATAGCTGCTGGCCTTTCCGCATGCCGGGGAGGGTGCCATGGCAGTCGGGCACAGCGTGCCCGATTGAGAGCCCCCGCCTCCCAACCCACCCCCGGGACCCAAGACGCCCCCCCCCCCCCACTCCCCCCAAATGACTATCCTTGCCTCACCGCCATGACTGACCACCTTCCCCCGACGAGGCAAGCCCAACTTACCTGAGGTCCTGGCTCCATGGCATCAGCTGGGCTGCAGTCCTAGCACTGGCCACCGCTCCTGGTGGTGCTGCTGGAACTAAGAGCTGCTGGCCCGCAGCTCTGAGGCGGGACTTCCTCCCTCAAGCGGGTGGAAATCCCACCTCGGGACAATTAAAGTTCAGGGATCTGTAAAATGCGTGTTGGATCCCTGAGCTAGGCAGAAATGGGTTCGCCACTGACATTTACATTGGTGGCGAAGTCCCGTCCGCCAATGGAAAAATCCAGCACTATGACTCTATAACAACAGTGTTTACCCAGTTTATCATTTGGGACAAAATAAGTAACTGCTGATTGATTGAGGTACTCCCATTAGTTGGAAGCACAGAGAATAAAGATTTAGTGCTCTGTTTTCCCCATTAAGTTCATAGAAAGGCTCTAAAGATGTTCAACTTTGAAGTAAGTATTCTAATTAGGAATTATCATCGTTGAAGGTAAACACTTCCTACTCTGTAACTGGGACATAAATCTGGCACAAGAGTATTTACAATTTGTCACTATTTGGGTTGAATCTTAACTCATAAAACAGGTTGGTTGGGTCTGTGTCAGACATTAAAATGGAAATAATCTGGAACAGGAACAGGAACCGAGCCTGCCCACTTTCGGTTTTAACGTAGGCAGGACGAGGGGTGGACAAACAACCTGCTTGCGGGAAGTGGATTGATCATTTAAATATTATAATGTGTCTGTGCGCCTTCAATTTAACAGTCATTCTATTTTTAAACCACAGATAGCCAGATTTCCTCAGCAACTTAAAAGGAGGCGTAAGAGGCTGAATCCATGAGGCATGCCTTTACAGCACTGCTTGTGGCCTTCTAGGCCAGTAAATCCTTCCCTCCCTCCCCCCATCACCACAATACGTCTGCTTCACCCTCCCCCTCCCCTTCCCACGATCTGGACTGCTCCCCGTGCTCGCTCTCTCACTCCCTCACCTATATGCAGTGTTGTAGGCTTTGACTCTCCATGAAGCAGGCACTAGACAGGCCTTCAGCATGTCAATCAGGCTGCCTGTGGGCTGGAGCCCCACCTAAAGGAACCCAGCAGTTAAATTCCACAGAATATTCAAGAAACCCATTGTTCACAGTTTCTTGGCCTCACAACAGCAGCCCCTTCTGCGTGGAACTCACCTTCAGGCTAAAATCCAAGCCTTTGGATCAGATATCATATTTGAAACCCAAAACCAAGCAATTACTTCATTGCTTAAATTAAAGACACCTTCCTGTAATTCGCTGTGCTATTAAGCTTGTTTGTTAATATGTTTACACAGCACAGTGACTGGAAGTTTCTTGGCTGCTAAGATTTTGCTGTCTCTGTCATTATTCCATCTTCAAGTATTATTTAGAAGCAAGTTTCATTTAGTCCATACTTTTAAAACTAGATTATTCTGGAATCATTGCTAAACTAAAAACATTTGGGGGAAATCACACAATTTCTCTAGCGTGTCCACATTCAATCTTTCCCCAGTTATGTTAAATTAGTGAACCAAAATAATCATACATACTTCCATGAATATAGTTCTCCCAGAAGATTTCCTACAAAGGAAAGATAGATTTTTAATTCCAGAGCTTTAGGAAATGTAAATCACAAATAAAAACATACCTGGAAACACGTTAACAACCATGATATCAACAATTTACATTTATATAGCTTCTTTAAGGTTGAAAAACATCTCAAGGAATTTCACAGAGATGAATGCAAAATGGATGCCAAGCCAAAGAAGGAGAAATATATTAAGAAGGAGTGAGGTCTTAAAAAGGAGAAGATGATGGAAAGATGCTAGTGGTTAGGGAGGAAATTCCAAAGGGAGTGATTCTTCAATCTGTTGCTAAAAGTTGGAGCGGTACTTGGGCAGATGTTACAGCCCATGATTTTCTGTCCTCTAAGATTAAGCTGGTGGAACAGTGAGATACACTCACTGTGAACATTGTTCCCCACTCCAGAGCACCGGATTACAAAATCACCCCCTAAAACCAGGGAAATCTTTTATTGCCAAATCCTGTTTACCAGCCTGATATAAAATAAATTAGACTCAAAAGGATAGATTATGTGACTGGGAACACCTATTCTTTGGTTGTAAATTGGATTCTGTGAATTGAAAGACTGGGTTTAGATCGCTGTCCTTTGTGTCTTCAATTTGGGTTACACTAAATGTAGGAAACCATCAGTAATTTGTAGGTGGATGTTTGTGAAAGTGTACACGAAGGCACCATGATACATTTCTTGCATGTCCATAATTTCTGTCCATTTATCTGCTCAAGTGAGCTGGATGTTCCAGCTTTGCCAGGTGGACACCCATAATGAAATTAGTTTAAAGAGGCCAGCAGTGAGATTGCAACATTATCAGGTCATTGCTAAAGCTTTTCTGTTGTTTCTTTTTCCTCTGTTGCCACTGTGTTGTTGTGTAGAACTGTTGGAACTATTTCGGTGGTGCTGTCTTTACATCCATTCTCATGATGCCACAATGGATTTTCCATTGGACATTCTCTTGTGTCATTGTCTTTTGAAGAAAGACCAACAGTGGGGATGCCCAACAGATTGGTCTGAACCAGAAGCCCTCATCAGCCACCCTTGCCAGTGACCCAACACTGGAGTATACAGGTGGTGGCACACTTGCATCTCTTATGGACTTTTTATTCCTGCAATCACAAACAAAGTGCTGCAAGGTTTAAAAGCCCTGATGTAGCAATGCATATCACCATCCTGCTTTTCTACATATTCGTGACCCCTGTATGTAGCATGCATAATGCAAACATTAATAGCCCCATGTTTTCTCATAGGTGAGCTACAACTTCACAAGGTTTCTTTGAGTGATGTTAAGCATGCCATACGTGACTATGGGGTATCTTGTGATAGTGTGATTAAGGCTGCATTCCATAATACATACAAAGTCGCGGTGCAGCTCCTGGAGGTGAAAATGCCTGTTAGTAATAAGGCGTAACATTTCATTTGATGCAGCCAAATTCGGAATACAATTATTTTTGAAAACGTCCAAGGGTGGAAAACTTCTTCAGCAGCTGATTGGCTGGCCTCCTCACCCACTGACATCACATTGATTTGCTAGGTGACCTCATCCCACACATGCCCCACTTTTGTAAAGGGTGCCCTGTTGTTCAAACGTGACAACCCTCCTTTGAAGCATCTCCTACAGCATCACCTGCAGGTCCCCTTCAGCCTTGGGCACTTGCATACCTTCAGTCCATGTCCCTCTTCTGTCAAATGTGGCAACTTAGCACTTAGCTGCATCATATTATAAATGACGGTATTCTAGGTTAGTTATACATTGGTCAGCAATCCTCATTTAAATGCAACTGGGCCATGCACTTCCAGGGCATTTCATGCCACAGACTGGAAATGCAGAGATTGGGATTTCTTGGGTAGCAGCAAAAATGTGCCAGTGCAACTCTTTAAAGCAGGCCATTTTCTGCTGTGCATTTTGCTGAGGTGAGACAGGACACTGCTAATTCCAGAGGCAGTGAGGACAACCTATATCAGGTGAAAAGTTTTCCACAGTGGGGTTCCGGCAGTAAAGGTGCAATCAAACAGGTAAAAAATCCAAACCGAAGAAATGGTGCAACAACAAGAAACTAAAAACAGCAATAACAAAACAAGGACTAATATCATCAAGTCCTTGACCGTTCGAAAACAATTTCCTGCAACTCTTAGTGATGCCCAGTGTGGGGCTCCTGCCAAAGGGGTAACAGATGGAATGCCAGGTCGGTGAAAACACACCTCCAGCATGTCCCCAAATGAATGTACCAATAAGGCCTGCACTTTGAAACACCAGAAGGCTCCTCCACTTCCAGCTTGGCTCCATTGGACAGCTCAGGCCTAGCGAAAATCAGGGCACAAAATAACCTGGTTCTCTGCCTCATCCCTGTGCCTACTCACGTTGGTGACATCCCAGTCCCTGCTTCCTGCACATTGCTCAGTTCACTCAAGGGATGCATGGATAATATTTAAACTAGCAGGACTCACTCATTACCAGGAGGTCTGTGACCCATGTCGATGACATGAACAGTGTGCATTTGCCAGTGCAAAATTTACCCGATTGCTCCTCCCACAAATGCCAATTTTTCTACCTACAGTAAACAGATAATATTCTTGCACATCAATGGCAAAAGAATTTTCTCTTGTCGGGATGCTTCAGTGTCCCGCTGTCAGGTATAGGTCTCGACTCAGTACTGCCGAGACAAATCACTAGCCTATCCAATACGCTATCATGAACTAATTCACCAGGAAGGAAGGCACAGGAGGTTCAACTTGAAATTAATCCTATCAGCTCCGGTTTAGTTTGGTTTTGTTACAGGGAACATCCCAAAAATCTTACATAGTATCTCCTTGACTTGTATAAAATTACATTTCATATGAAAAAAGTACATGAGAATAAACTTTAAATCCCAGTCCTTACTGTCTTCTTGCCATCTTCAAAAATCTCTCGCGCCTCCTCATAGTTACATCTTTCTTCAATACACTCCCTTTGCAGATTTCCTTCCCTAATCTCAGAGGTAAAAGAAATAAACTTGGCCAGGACTCCATCAGCAGCCGCTTTCTGTAAAAAGACTAAAGAAGAACCATAAAAACAATTTTACCCCTCAGCATTCAGTGAATGTGGTACCATTATTCAAGAAGGGTAGCAAGGGTAAACCAGGTAATTACAGGCCGGTGAGTCTAACATCAGTGGTTGGGAAACTCCTGGAAAAATTTCTGAGGGACAGGATTAATCTCCACTTGGAGAGGCAGGGATTAATCAGGGATACTCAGCATGGCTTTGTCAGGGGGAGATCGTGTCTAATTAACTTGATTGAATTTTTCGAGGAGGTGACTAGATGTGTAGATGAGGGTAAAGCAGTTGATGTAGTCTGCATGGACTTCATAAGGTCCCTCATGGGAGATTGGTTAAGAAGGTATGAGCCCATGGGATCCAGGGCAGTTTGGCAAATTGGATCCAAAATTGGCTTAGTGGCAGGAGGCAGAGTGTGATGGTCGAGGGTTGTTTTTGCGAGTGGAGGCCTGTGACCAGTGGTGTACCGCAGGGATCGGTGCTGGGACCCTTGCTGTTTGCAGTGTACATTAATGATTTAGACGTGAATATAGGAGGTATGATCAGTAAGTTCGCAGATGACACCAAAATTGGTGGCATCTTAAATAGTGAGGAGGAAAGCCTTAGCTCACAGGACAATATAGATGGGCCGATAAGATGGGCAGAGCAGTAGCTTATGGAATTTAATCCTGAGAAGTCTGAGGTGATGCATTTTGGGAGGACTAACAAGGCACGGGAATATACAATGGATGGTAGGACCCTAGGAAGTAGAGAGGGTCAGAGGGACCTTGGTGTACTTGTCCACAGATCACTGAAGGCAGCAGCACAAGTCGATAAGTTGGTTAAGAAGACATATGGGATACATGCCTTTATTAGCCGAGGCATAGAATATAAGAGCAGGGAGGTTATGATGGAGCTGTATAAAACGCTAGTTAGGCCACAGCTGGAGTACTGTGTACAGTTCTGCTCGCCACACTACAGGAAGGATGTGATTGCACTGGAGAGGGTGCAGAGGAGATTCACCAGGATGTTGCCTGGGCTGGAGCATTTCAGCTCTGAAGAGAGACTGAAAAGGCGAGGGTTGTTTTCCTTAGAGCAGAGAAGGCTGAGGGGGGACCTGATTGAGGTATTTAAAATTATGAGGGGCATTTAGATAGGAAGAAACTTTTTCCCTTAGCGGAGGGGTCAATAACCAGGGGGCATAGATTTAAGCTAAGGGGCAGGAGGTTTAGAGGGGATATGAGGGGAAAAAAATTTTAGTCAGAGGGTGGTTGGAATCTGGAACATATTGCCTGAAGAGGTGGTAGAGGCAGGAATCCTCAACATTTAAGAAGTATTTAGATGAACACTTGAAACGCCATAGCATACAAGGCTACTGGTCAAGTGCTGGAAAATAGGATTAGAATAGTTAGGTGTTTGATGGCCGGCACAGACACGATGGGCCAAAGGGCCTGTTTCTGTGCTGTATAACTCTATGACTCTACCCTATCTCCCTCATAGTTCACAATGTTTCCAAGTTTTGTATCATCTGCAAATTTGAAATTGTGCCCTGTGAACACCAAGGTCTAGGTCATTAATATATATCAGAAGTAGCAAGGGTCCCAACACCGACCTCATAATGGTCTTCAGCTGTTTACGATGTACAAAAAGCCTGTTGAAGGCTAGGTGGGAGAACAGAAAAGAGCCTTCAAGCTACGATTGACCTGAACAGATTGTGACATTAAGTCATTACCAGCTGAGACATGCAAGGTCTTTCTCGCATTTGGGTCATTGTTTTTCCTCATGTCAATACGTGGTAAGAATTTCCCTATGATTCCCTTGATCTTCCGCCATAACTTTGGCTGGGACAGTCGGCCAATTTCTCAGCGTACACAGGCTGAAGCTATTTTGAAGATGGCAACTCGGCTAAAACTGTTTAAAATTTGGTTGTGCAGCTTGTATGGGGGTCAGGAAGGGGAGATGGGTGGTCAGCAGTTCAGTGGGAATAGGGTCAAGCGATCAGGGGGTTGGTCTCATGGACAAGATGCACTTGGAGAGAGCATGAGGAGAGAAAGAAGAGAAACTGGAAAAGGATGCAAGCTTAGGGCTAGATGGGCAAGGGGCAGAGACAGCCTAATCTCACCGACAAAGGAGTCATTCAGCTACTCGCACTTGTTATTGGAGGCTAGGTGAGGGGGCAAGGGTATCGGGTTGCTAATGGAGAAAAGAAGCCAGGGGTTATCTTTGAATTCCAGGATGATCCTGGAGTAATGAGCAGTTTGGTCATCGGACAGCAGGGCCTGACAGTACTTGATGTGTTCCAACCAGATCTGGCTATGACTGGCCAAAGCAACACCACAAAGAGCAGATAACCTGGTCATTTATCTTAATATTATAGGTGGGACTTTGCTGTGCACAAATTGGCTGCCTCATTTGTCAACATTACAAGAGTGACTGAAGTTTGAAAGTATATCAATGGCAGTGAAACACTTCGGGACATCTTGAAGAAGTGAAAGATATTGTAAGTGCAAGTTTTGTCTTGAAGACATTTTTGAATTGGCCCTGAATATTCATTGGTCCCATTCCACCACCCTCAGTTTCCTATTGGTAATTTAATCCTTGGTATTACATGAGCCAGGAGCACTCCTGTGTTGCGCATGTGCTCAAAGAACATAACTTTTTTTTTCTATGACTTTCAATTAAGCTTTTAAAAAATCCTAAATGAGCCACTCTCTACTAAATTTCACTGAAATTTGGGGTTTTCGATCCAGTCCTATTGCCTAGTTAGTAACACAATACCTGTGCTCCGACCATTGTTCTAGTGCTGAATTTAAGTTACGAATAAGATAATTGCTTAGAATTCGGACTTATAAAATAAATAGTAGTTACTCTTAATGAATTGCACTGATACAGAAACATTATCCTCAGAATCCCTCTCAAACAGTTAAAATGTTAGTTATAAAACTTACCCTTATTTGCTGAACAGCAGCCAGAGAAAACCAACAGGATAATTGCACTCTTGAAAATGGCCATAATGGTTAAGATTCAAACTGTTTTTATATAAAAAGGAACCACAGAGAGAGTGAAGACCAAAGCTGTATGAAGTGATTCCAGCCCTTCTCTGTCTGCTTTTTCATTCTTTATTTAGCCGTGTTTTTGGCTTTAATTCCCAATACTTTAGTTAATAAATAACAATGTATGTTCTGAAGCTGCATTGGGGACAAAATGAGGGAAACCTCAATTCTGCCACAATATCATCAATACTGCAGGCATCAGTAAACCACTGTTATATTTTTTGGTGATTTAATTGCGCTGCGTGGCACACAATTGCACTGGACCCCCACGTAACTAACTGAATGAGTCAATAACTATCTATTAGGTTGAATGTTCTTTGTAGCTGTTTTAGAAATATTGGAACAGGAATTAGCGATTTAGCCCCTCAAACCTGTTCCCCCATTCAATGAGATCATGGCTGATCAGCGATGTAACTGCATGGGCAGGCTTTTGGGTTTTGGGTCAGGACCCTGACATTGGGTCAAATGGGGGTCACAACCCTGCACTGTGTGGGAAACAGTCACCCAAGTGATTTTCCCCAAATTGACCAATTAGTGGCCAGAGGGCGGGCTCGCCGTCCAATTAAGATGTTTGTATATGTCGCCACGTAGAAGACTTAGAGTTCTGGTCACTGTTCACATTGCTCTGTGATACCACCATCTGTTTTCTACATAGAATGTGATTGTAGCATATATTCCACTTTGCCAGATCTTGCAACATACAACACTAGTTTGTTTTTTTCTACATCCTTCAGCTCAACATTGTTTTTACACAGCAAATTGCTGGAAGTGCGAGCCAATAATGGCATGGGGAGGGCAACAGAGTATCTAGAACCTCAGTGAGCCATGTATCAGTGCATCTTCTGAACCAATAAGATTTAAGGAGCGAGAAAGAAACGGGAATGATTGAGGAGGGTGAACCAGAGTGAAATCAGGTACAGAAAAAGAAACAAAGGGAAAGAAAGGTTGGAGAGAGAAACAGCAACAGGAAAATTTCGAAAAAAATTAAATTTGACATTTTTAAAATTTCCCAGGACAATTTACTACCTGAATGAATGAGACGTCACAGTTTAAATTGTTGACATTCTAAGCGAGAGGCATTGATTGGCATTGCATTAACAATTATCACATTGTTAAAGGTATTTGCACTCTTAATTACCAGGCTTAACTTTGCAGCATGTCTAATGGGCAATTAATGTACACATGCAGCTTCTTCTTTTGGGCCTCCTTATCTCGAGAGACAATGGATACGTGCCTGGAGGTGGTCAGTGGTTTGTGAAGCAGCGCCTGGAGTGGCGATAAAGACCAATTCTAGAGTGACAGACTCTTCCACAGGTGCTGCAGAGAAATGTGTTTGTCGGGGCTGTTGCACAGTTGGCTCTCCTCTTGCACCTCTGTCATTTTTCCTGCCAACTACTAAGTCTCTTTGACTCGCCACATTTTAGTCCTGTCTTTATGGCTGCCCGCCAGCTCTGGCGAACGCTGGCAACTGACTCCCACGACTTGTGATCAATGTCACAGGATTTCATGTCGCGTTTGCAGACGTCTTTAAAGCGGAGACATGGATGGCCGGTGGGTCTGATACCAGTGGCGAGCTCGCTGTACAATGTGTCTTTGGGGATCCTGCCATCTTCCATGCGGCTCACATGGCCGAGCCATCTCAAGCGCCGCTGACTCAGTAGTGTGTATAAGCTGGGGATGTTGGCCGCCTCGAGGACTTCTCGAGGAAATGCAGAAAGTTCTTCGAAATAACAGGGGGAAGGGTGCTAAGGGTGAGATGCCATTGATGTGAAGCAAGCAGTACAACAGCATAAGGTTAATCAGCAAGTTCTGGAGCTTTGCAAGTCAATTTGCACATTAATAAACACATTAGTTTGCACATTAGTTTTCCAACAGATTCAGTCCATTAATTTGGTATCTTTTGCTCTATACAAGCATTATCCCAGGCTTCAATCAATCCTATGCTATAACTGTCCACCAGGTGGAGCAGAAGAGCAGTCCAGGCTGCCCTCAGCCCTGGAAGCACCAAAGACTGAGATTCAAGTATAGACACTGACACTGTTGCAGCTCTGCACCTAACCTATATCATGGATTATTTACATGCAGTTTACAGTTTCTTTTAGAAATATTTATAAGACTCATACACTAATTCCTGGGAAATTATCAATAATTTTGTATCCTCGGAAACGTTCAATAACTTAAAAAAACACGTTAGAAAGACTTACATTTATATCGCACTTTTCACAACCAACAGACGTCTCAAAGTGTTTTACAGCCAATGAAGTGCTTTTGAAATAAAAACAAGAAATGCTGGAAATATTCAGCAGGTCTGGCAGTATCTGTGGTGAGAGAAGCAGAGTTAACGTTTCAGGTCAGTGACCTTTCATCAGAACCCTGATGAAAGGTCACAGACCTGAAACGTTAACTCTGCGCACTGTGGGTGTACCAATACCACACAGACTGCAGCAGTTCAAGAAGGCTTCAGAAGTTCTGATGAAGGGTCACTGACCTGAAACGTTAACTCTGCTTCTCTCTCCACAGATGCTGCCAGACCTGCTGAGTATTTCCAGCATTTCTTGTTTTTATTTCAGATTTTCAGCATCTGCAGTATTTTGCTTTTATTTAAGTACTTATGAATGCTAGTCACTGCCGTAATGTAAGATATGCAGCAGCCGATTTGCGCACAGCAAACATTCACAAGCAGCAATGTGTTAATGACTGCTCTTCAATGTAGTGCCTTGGGATCTTTTACATCCACCCAAGCAGGCAGATAGGGTTTAACGTCTAATCTGAAACTAGAGTGTCAGATTTGATTTTTGTGCTCAAGCCCTGGAGTGGGATTTGAACCCAGAATCTGGTGACTCAGATTACAAGGGACATCCTGCCATTGACCAGACACTGATTTGGACCAGCTATAAAAATACTGTGGCTACAACAGCAGATCAGATGCTGGACATTCTGTGATGAGTAACTCACCTCCTGACTCCCCAAAGCCTATCCACCACCTACAAGATACAAGTCAGGAGTGTGATGGAATACTCTCCACTTGCCTGGATGGGTGCAGCTCCAACAACACTCAAGAAGCTTGACACCATCCAGGACAAAGCAGCCCGCTTGATTGGCACCCCAGCCACCACCTTAAACATTCGCTCTCTCTGCCACCATGATTGCAGCGTGTATAATCTACAAAATGCACAGCAGTAACTCATCAAGGCTTTTTTGACAGCATCTTCCACAAATGTAAGCTCTATCGTCGAGAAGGACATGGACATCAGGGAGGCAAGAAGACCACCACCTCCATGTTTCCTTCCAAGTCACACACCGTCCTGACTTGGAAACGTGTTGCTGTTCTTTCATAGTCACCGGGTCAAAATCCTGGAATTCCCTACTTAACAGCCCTGTGAGAGTATCTTCACTACATGGACCACAACAGTCAAAACGGTGGCTCACCATCACCTTCTCAAGGGAAATAAAGGATGTGCAACAAATGCTGGCCTTGCCCATGATGTCTACATCCTGAGAATGAATAAATGAACAACAGTAGCAACAATAACACAGAATTTCAACTACCTCAAGATGGACTGAAATAAGAAACCTTTATGATCAAAAGAAGAAAGGATTGTTAGACTGAAAGAGGACTGTTTCCCATCAGTATGTTAATGGCCTAACACAAAAGGAGCAGTGCTAGATCTGGTTCCAGGTAATGGAGCAGGACAAGTAAATGACCTGAAGAGTTGGTTGGATAGAAACCAGATCTTGTTGCACCCATTTAATTAAAATAAAACAGGTGCAAAGAGGGCTTATTTCAGTGAGCAACGTCCTCTTTCCCAAAGACACCTGAAAGTCATCCAACCCAATATTGGGATGCGCCATTTTTGAAGTGTGTGAGGCAGTCACTTAAAAAAGGCATTAGGCCCCTAATTAGCAAATGCCTTTGGCCTCACACTTGTAGGAGCACTCAGGAAAACTGGGCTGCCCTGAAAAAAGCAGGTATCGGGTTTACTCCACTCAGGTTTGGATGAGGATTAGTGACTGCCAAAGGTTTGATTTTGTGCCAATAGCAGGAAAGCTCCTCCCAGATCCACAATACTCTAGAGGGCTGTCACCAGCCCACAATCTGCTCTCCTCCCATTCTACTACCCACTCCTCAGACCTAAGGGAATTCCCACCCCAGTACTTTTGAAATAGTGATCATATTGGTCCATAATTTGTTGCAAAAATAACAGTGGTACAGCAACTTCAGGCAAGAATAGATGCCAGATTAAACATGGAAATCCAGAAACACTTATCCAAGAGGCACAGCTCCTCCATTCGTTTTGCGGAAGTGGTTTTCTCGCTGTCTGGTTCACCACCGAAATACATTGAGCAGTGTAAGGTTGCTGTATTTGCATGGTAGATACAAACTAAACTCACCACCGGACGTTAGACCCGGTTTGAAGTGTTGCAAGGAACCTGTCTTGGAGCTGTTTAAGGTTTGCACATAAATAATTGACAGCCTGGATTAGCTGTTAGATTCTTTTAACTATGTGCTGCTTGTTAATTACTACCAATGAACCTCACCAAAAATAAACTACAAGTTAAAAATCTCACTCCTTCAGGTTTTAATTGTTGGATATTTAAAAAATGTAAAAAAAATTACTTTTCATTGTTGTCTCTTTTCTCTTAATCCAAACTTTCCTTTTTTTCTGTACCTGATTTGACATAATTAATACAATTCAGTCACTCTTCTTTCACAGTCCTTGTGCTGTTAATTTCACATTACTTCAACCTGATTGCATCTATCCATAACCAAGGGCCCCTGACCAGAGGAATGTTTCAATCTACCCACATCAAATCCTTTATTTTTTATTTATTTATTTAGAGATACAGCACTGAAACAGGCCCTTCGGCCCACCGAGTGTGTGCCGACCATCAACCACCCATTTATACTAATCCTACATTAATCCCATTACCCTCTCACATCCCCTACCACCTACCTATACTAGGGGCAATTTATAATGGTCAATTTACCTATCAACCTGCAAGTGTTTGGCTGTGGGAGGAAACCGGAGCACCCGGCGAAAACCCATGCGGTCACAGGGAGAGCTTGCAAACTCCGCACAGGCAGTACCCAGAATCGAACCTGGGTCGCTGGAGCTGTGAGGCTGCAGTGCTCACCACTGCACCACTAATCATCTAATTATCTCAATCAGCTCTCCCCTTAATTTTCCATACTCAAGGATGTACAAGCCAATTTATGCAACCTGTCTTTATAATGTAACCACAAGATCCCAGTATTATTCTGGTGAATCTGCAATGTATTCCCTCCGAGGCCAATCTCTCTTTGCTGAGGTCTGACGCCGAGAACTGAATCGAGCATTCCAGATGCAGCCTAACCAGAGCTTTATCGAATGAATAGAATTTCCACCCCTTCATTTTCAATTAAAGGCCGGAATGCAAAGAAAAATAAAAAGGAGTCAGAGATAAAAGACATTGGACTGGAAATTAGCTCATTTATGTCGATAAAATAATGGGCGGCACAGTGGCGCAGTGGTTAGCACCGCAGCCTCACAGCTCCAGCGACCTGAGTTCAATTCTGGGTACTGCCTGTGTGGAGTTTGCAAGTTCTCCCTGTGTCTGCGTGGGTTTCCTCCGGGTGCTCCGGTTTCCTCCCACATGCCAAAGACTTGCAGGTTGATAGGTTAATTGGCCATTATGAATTGCCCCTAGGTAGGTAGGTGGTAGGGAAATATAGGGACAGGTGGGGATGTGGTACGAATGTGGAATTAGTGTAGGATTAGTATAAAATGGGTGGTTGATGGTCGGCACAGACTCGGTGGGCCGAAGGGCCTGTTTCAGTGCTGTATCTCTAAACTAAACTAAACTAAAATGCTCTAGATCATTAATTGGTTGGAAATGGCATATGGGGAAAATATTCAAATAGAAAATGGGTAGGCTATAGATTAAGTACATTCCAACTAGGAGTAAATGGATACAATCAAAATACTGCAGATGCTGGAAATCTGAAATAAAAACAGAAAATTCTGGAAGTACTCAGCAGGTCAGGCAAGATCTGTGGAGAGAGAAGCAGAGTTAACGTTTCAGGTCTGTGACTGGTCAGAACTGGCAAAGGTTAGAAAAGTATTAGTAGGGTCACTGACCCGATACATTAACTCTGCTTCTCTTTCCACAGGTGCTGCCAGACCTGCTGAGTGATTCCAGCATTTCTTGTTTTTGTTTCAGATTTCCAGCATCCGCAGTATTTTGCTTTTATTATAGAAAAGTATTAGTGTTGGTGGGAAGAGAACAAAAGGGAAGGTGTGTGATAGGGCAGAGGGCAGGAGAGATTAAATAACAAGGATGTCATGGGAGAAAGGCAAAGAGAGTGTTAATGATTATGATGAAAGACTAAGCATTAGTGCAGAGAGAGTGTTAATGGCAGAATAATGAGCAGCTCTGTACAAAAGCACATGAAATACCAAGTTTAAACATGATTAAAAAAATAAAATAAAATCATTTAAAAACAAAACAAAAAAAATCAAAAAAGGCCAGTTATGCTCTGAAATTGTTGAACTCAATATTGAGTCTGGAAGGCTGTTGAGTGCCGAATCGAAAGATGAGGTGTTGTTCCTTGAGCTTGCGTTGATGTTCACTGGAACACTACAGCAGGTCAGGGACAGAAATGTGAGCATGAGAGCAGGGTGGTGAGTTGAAATAGCAAGCAACTGGAAGCTCAGGGTCACACTTTCAGACTGAGCAGAGGTGTTCCACAAAGCAGTCACCCAATCTATGTTTGGTCTCCCCACTGTCGAGGCGACCGCATTTTGAGCAGCGAATCTTCTTTCTTCTTCTTTGGCCTCCTTGTCTCGAGAGACAATGTGTAAGCGCCTGGAGGTGGTCAGTGGTTTGTGAAGCAGCGCCTTGAGTGGCTATAAAGGCCAATTCCAGAGTGACAGACTCTTCCACAGGTGCTGCAGATAAAATTGGTTGTCGGGGCTGTTACACAGTTGGCTCTCCCCTTGCGCTTCTGTCTTTTTTCCTGCCAACTGCTAAGTCTTTTCGACTCACCACTCTTTAGCCCCGCCTTTATGGCTGTCCGTCAGCTCTGACGATCACTGGCAACTGACTCCCACGACTTGTGGTCAATGTCACAGGCCTTCATGTCACGTTTGCAGACGTCTTTAAAGCGGAGACATGGATGGCCAGTGGGTCTGATACCAGTGACGAGCTCGCTGTACAATGTGTCCTTGGGGATCCTGCCATCTTCCATGCGGCTCACATGGCCAAGTCATCTCAAGCGCCGCTGGCTCAGTAGGGTGTATATGCTGGGGATGTTGGCTGCCTCAAGGACTTGTGTGTTGGAGATACGGTCCTGCCACCTGATGCCAAGGATTCTCCGGAGGCAGCGAATATGGAATGAATTGAGACGCCGCTCTTGGCTGACATATGTTGTCCAGGCCTCACTGCCGTAGAGCAAGGTACTGAGGACACAGGCTTGATACACTCGGACTTTTGTGTTCTGTATCAGTGCGCCATTTTCCCACACTCTCTTGGCCAGACTGGACATAGCAGTGGAAGCCTTTCCCATGGGCTTGTTGATTTCTGCATCGAGAGACAGATTACTGGTGATAGTTGAGCCTAGGTAGGTGAACTCTTGAACCACTTCCAGAGCGTGGTCGCCAATATTGATGGATGGAGCATTTCTGATGTCCTGTCCCATGAAGTTCGTTTTCTTGAGGCTGATGGTTAGGTCAAATTCGTTGCAGGCAGCCGCAATCCTGTCGATGAGTCTCTGCAGACACTCTTCAGTGTGAGATGTTAATGCAGCATCGTCAGCAAAAAGGAGTTCCCTGATGAGGACTTTCCGTACTTTGGTCTTTGCACTTAGGGCAGCGAATACAATATACTAAAGTGAAGGAAGTACAAGTAAATCGCTGCTTCACCTGGAAGGAGCATTTTGGAGCTTGGATGATGAGGAAAGAGAAGGTAAAAAGGCTCTCTCCACAGATACTGCCAGTCCTGCTGAGTATTTCCAGCATTTCTTGTTTTTATTTCAGATTTCCAGCATCTGCAGTATTTTGCTTTTATAAAAAGGCTGGTATTCGACCTCCTGAAATCGCATGGGAAGATGCCATGGGAAGGGGATGAGGTGTCAACCAGGGTGTCGCAGAGGGGACGATTCCTTAGAAATGCTGACAGGGGAGGGGAAGGGACAATGTGTTTGGTGGTGGCATCACGCTGGAGGTGCTGGGAATGGCAGAGGATGATCCTTTGGATGTGGAGGCTGGAGGGGTGGAGCCGATACAGTCATCAATGAACTGGAAAAAGAGGTGAAGGAAGGGCCCTGAGTAGGATTGGAACAAGGAATGTTAGGCATATCCCACAAAAAGACAGGCATAACTAGGACACGTGTGTACCCATAGCAAAACCTTTTATTTGAAGGAAGTAGAGTCATAGAGAGATACAGCACTGAAACAGGCCCTTCGGCCCACTGAGTCTGTGCCGACCATCAACCACCCATTTATACTAATCCTACATTAATCCCATATTCCCTACCACATCCCCACCTTTCCTCAATTCTCCTACCACCTACCTACACTCGGGGCAATTTACAATGGCCAATTTACCTATCAACCTGCAAGTCTTTGGCTGTGGGAGGAAACCAGAGCACCCAACACAAACCCACGCGATCACAGGGAGAACTTGCAAACTCCGCACAGACAGTACCCAGAACCGAACCTGGGTCACTTGAGCTGTGAGGCTGCAGCGCTAACCACTGCGCCACTGTACTGCCCCGTGAGTGGAGTTGAAGGAGAAGTTGTTCAATGTGAGACCAAGTTCAGCCAGGCGGAGGAGGGTGGTTTTGGATGGGGGCTGGTTGGGCCTCTGTTCAAGGAAGAAGCAGAGAGCCCTCAAACTGTCTTGGCGGGGATGGAAGTGTAGAGAGATTGGACGTTCATAGTTTAGAGGAGGTGATTAGGGCCAGGAAACTGGAAATTTTCAATGACGTAGTGCGTTAGAAGATTCACAGATGTAGGTGGGAAGAGACTGGACCAGGGGAGAAAAGATAGAGTCAAGATAGGAAGAAATAAGTTCAATGGGGCATGAACACGCTGAAACGATGGGTCTGCTGGGACAGTCCTGTTTGTGGATTTTGGGAAGGAGTTAGAAGTGGCCTGCCCAGGCTTGTGGGACAGTGAGGTTGGAAGCTGTAGAGCGAAGATCTCCAGAGGAGATAAGGACAGTCCTGGAGACAGTGGCTTGATATTTGTTTTTTTTGTTATTCATTCATGGGATTTGGGCGTCGCTGGCTAGGCCAGCATTTATTGCCTATCCCTAACTGCCCTTGAGAAGGTGGTGGTGAGCTGCCTTCTTGCACCGCTGCAGTCCATTTGAGGTAGGTACACCCACAGTGCTGTTAGGAAGGGAGTTCCAGGATTTTGACCCAGCGATGGTGAAGTTCCAAGTCAGGATGGTATGTGACTTGGAGGGGAACTTGCAGATGGTGGTGTTCCCATGCATTTGCTGCCCTTGTCCTTGTAATTGATCAAAGTTGCAGGTTTGGAAGGTGCTGTCAAAGGAGTCTTGGTGCGTTGCTGCAGTGCATCTTGTAGATGCTACTCACTGCTGCCACTGTGGTGGAGGGAGTGAATGTTTGTCGATGGAGTGCCAATTAAGCAGGCTGATTTGTCCTGGATGGTGTTGAGCTTCTAGAATGTTGTTGGAGCTGCACCATCCAGGCAAGCAGAGAGTATTCCATCACACTCCTGCCTTGTGCCTTGTAGATGGTGGACAGGCTTTGTGGAATCAGGAGATGAGTTACTCGCCCTCGGAATCCTAGCCTCTGACCTGCCCTTGTAGCCACGATATTTATATGGCTACTGCAGTTCAGTTTCTGTCAATGGTAGCCCCTAGGATGTTGATAGTGGGGGATTCAGCGATGGTAATGCCATTGAATGTCAATTTGGTGTTGGGGTCATGGTCCAGGAGGAGGTAGGAAGAAGTGTCTGAGAGTTGGCGCTCAGCCACTGCAGGGTAGAGGTCGGTACGCCAGACAACAACAGCACCACCCTTGGCTGCAGGTTTGATCACAATGTTGGGATTGGACCTGAGAAAATGGAGTGCAGCAGGTTTGGAGGGAGACAGGTTAGAGTGAGTGAGGGGAGTGGAGAAATTGAGACAGCCAATGTCGCGCCGACAGTTCTCAATGAAAAAGATCAAAGGTGGCTAACAGGCCAGAGGGAGGGGTCCAGGTGGAGGGAGAATATTGGAGGCATGTGAAAGGGTCCACTGGTCAGGGGGAGGGCTCCTGGTCAAAAGAAGTGACTCTGGAGGCGAAGATGACGGAAGACGAGCTCAACATCATGCTGAGCGCAAAATTCATTGAGGTCAGGGCATAAGGAGATAAAACAGCATTTTGTTAAGTACTGAACATTCAGCGTCAGAGATGGGAAGGTCAGAGGATATTGTGAATACACAGCAAGGGATCAGCTTAGAAGAAGTGATGGGCTCAGAGGGAGGTGAAGGGCAAGGAGAATCTGGAGGGGCATTAGTACCCATGAGCTGCTGGAGCTTGCGTTCCTTAACTTTTTCTCTTCCTTTCAGGTGTTATTTGTTAATTTGTTGGATCAGAGGAGGGATGAAATGAAACTGCGGGCAGGATAGCTCTGAGATAAGGTGCGTTGGTGCTTCTGGAGAGAGAGATCAAGACTGGAATTTTACGGCCCCGCAATGAGCGGGCTGGTGGCGGGTGGGGGAAGGGGGCGATAAATTGAGTGCAAGGTGGGAGACGGGCTGTTCCCGATGCCTTACTGCCTCCACTACAATTTTACGCGGGGCGGCAGCCGTAAGAAATGGCCCGTCCACCCCAGGCCAATCAAACTCTCCTAACCGTTAAGAGGTATTTAGATGAGCACTTGAAACGCCATAGCATACAAGGCTACGGGTCAAGTGCTGGAAAATGGGATTAGAATAGTTAGGTGCTTGATGGTTGCCACAGACACGATGGGCCGAAGTGCCTGTTTCTGTGCTGTATAACTCTATGGCCCTTAAGTGGCCAATTGAATGCCACTTAAGGGTCACCTCCCGCTACTGCTAGTATTTTACACGTGGCAGCCGAACGGAAAACGCCATAAGAACAGAGCCAGGTAAAACCTGGCAGCCTTCTTGAGGGCTAGGGTGCCCTCCTTATTGCCCACCACCAAAGTCCCAACCGCCCCCAACGCACAGCACTCCCCACCCCAACAAACAGATCCCCCTTGCCTCCCTGGGGCCTGGCTGATTGTCCCCAGCAAGGCCCTAAAAATCTACCTCCTTTCCTGGGTCGTCCTTCCTCTTCCTCCTGCAGCTGGGTGTAGTCCCAGCAGTCGCCACCACTCCCTGTGGCGCTACTGAGACTAAGAGCTTCCAGCCCGCTGATTGGTCAGCAGCTGCATTAAGCGGGACTTCCTGCTTCAAGGAGGTGGAAGTCCCGCCCAAGACCAATTCAAGGTTTGGGGAGTGTCTCCCCAGGCCCGGAAAAGGAAAGCTTGCTACTGACTTTTCAGCATGTGGGCGGGGCCTCCCGCCCATTGTTAGATTCCGATCCATTGAGTGTGGATCTCTGGATACGGCGAGAGCAGCAGTCCAAGGAAGATTATATTTCTCTGAGATATCTGTAGTCCTGGGTGAAATTAAAATATGAAGGATGGAGTTTCAGTTGGAATAAGTCGGAGCCAGAGACAGTCGCTGAGGAAGGAGATGTCAGAAAACCAGTTTTGGTAGACAGCTTATCAAGGACCAGGAGAGAAATAGAAAGCAATGAAGGTGAACAAGGTAAAAGAGACAAACAGAAATCTTATCGGAGAGAAGAGCAGAACTTCAAGGTAGGGGTAAATGGAATAAGTCAGAGGCTGGGGTTTCATGGATAACAAGTATATGATAATACAGGAGATATGAGCAGAAGAAAAAGTGATGCCTGAAAGTTTGGTTGAAAAGGTGGACTTTGAGAAGTTTTATTGAAGAAAGTGGAAGGATTTACATAGAGGGGCTTCCAGATGATAGGGCCAAAGCAACTGAAGACTTTCATTAATTTGGATGAAGGGGTGCACAAAAAGACCACAGTATATGCATATAGCATTTATATTTGGAATTTCCCAGTCTTAACTTTTGTATTTTTTTTTTTACTACAACAGTTGGTTTCTCGTGTAACTGATCAACAAATGACTATCTTTTTTTTTTAAAAAGCCAGTTTAGTCTGATGAACACTTTTGAAATATGGTTGAAGAAATGAAATTTGGCTAAGAAAAATATTGTAACATCTGGCATTCAGCTCATTTTATGAGGTAAACTTTCTAAGAACAACAGAAAGTGCTGGAAAGACTCTTTCTCTACAGATGCTGCCCGAGCTGCTGAGTTAACATTTCAGGCTTGTGACCCTTCATCGGAACTGGGTCTCAACCCTGAAACATCAACTCTTTCTCTCTCCACAGATGCTGCCAGACTTGCTGAGTATTTCCAACACTTTGTTTTTAAATCGGTTTTCCAGCATCTGCAGCTTTTTGCTTTTACCTTTCACAAAATGATTTATTTCTGTTCCCCTTTTGGGAAATAACTATCCTACATATTGGAATAGTTGCAAGCAGCCATTATTCCATTCGTGCACTCAAACTATGATAGTATGACAACTACTCAGTCACTATTGGTCACGAACAGCACAAAATTGGGATTTATTACAATAATTGTTTCTGCCTGGCACATTAATGGGAACATTAGACAACACCTGGTCAGAAATTGTTAAAGCAATCCAAAAGGGACAAGCAGGAAACCAGGAAAGATTCACAATGCCATTTATGAAAAACACACACCAAAAATGGCATAGGGACAGGACTTTTAGAAAATAAGTACGGTCGGCCAAAAGTGCCAATTATATGCCACTATTCTCATCAATAACTGCCATGGGCTGACTTTCGTCAGCGTGCCGCACTGCGAAAGCAGCGACCTTCCAACACTGCACTGCCACCACTGAGCCCCTGCCGTATTACACACGGGGGCTCATTTAAATAGAGGGGGGGGGGGGGGGGGAAAAACGGCCGCGCCGATGATGTAGAGGGGACAACTGCCGTGTCCCCGGCAACGGCGTCCAGCGCCATTTTTAAAAGGATTCAAGCCCTTCACTTACATTTAAAATTTTTTAAATGGCAGGTTTTAAGTAAATTGCAATAAAATTTTATGCAAACTTCCAATCCCCTCAATTAATAATCCATGTATTATTTGTCCTACCTCCCCAAAAAACATTTAAAATTTTCCAACACAATCTACCCCCACCCCCCCACCCGACAAAACTTTTTTCCTTTAACCTTCAACCCCTTCCTACCATCCCCTCACCCAATCGAGTTTGTTTTTGCCACTCCCCCCACCCCTCACCAGTTTCTCACCTCGGAACTCCGTACAGGGTTCCCAAGGTGCGCGAGTTGCGGTTGGCGGACGTAAAATCGTCCTGGGATGCCTGTTGCCAGGAGGCAAGTTCATTTCCATCTTATTTTTCATTTGAATATTTAGATGAAGGCCCTGCCGCCAAGCAGCAGGGGAGGCCGCACAGATGTCCCCCCCACCGCCAGGAATACGCGGTGGACCCTTCTTGACATTGGGGGTAGAGACAGGCCTCTCCCCCGAAGAATTTTACAGGCCACCCCACCGCAACGAGGGGCTGGTAAAATTCAGCCCTATGTCTCAAATGAACATTTAGAAGCACAAGACCCACTAATGAGTTTTTACTGAGTCGAGTTGTTGTACTGACTAGCTTTGATGAACATCCGTTGTTTGTATTCGATCAAGTAACTGAAAGTTCATTCTTTCAAAACGGAGGAGCGGTTTTATTAAAAATAAAAAAATTTTTAAACACCCATGATAGACCAAAATGCAAAGGACAAAACCAAATGAATGAGTCTCCCAAATACATCTGAAATTACATTAAAAGTCACAGTACAACTTAATTATAAAAATTGATATTGCAGTTTAATGTGGCACAGGACTGAGTCCTCACAATATATAAAGCAAGTACATGAATATAAAATGGCACATTACAGACTTTGTGAAAATGAAATCTGTCAGAATATTATTTGAATTCGGTTCTATGTGGAAGGGTTTTTATTGGCTTTCGTAAAAGATTTGATCAAAAATAAAATGTGAAACATGAAATGGCACTTAAAAAGGTAGAAATATTCATAAACTGTCTACCACCACTCAATCTAAATTCTAATTTGTCATTTGTGAAACATTGCATTCATTGTACAGTACCAAAGTCACCATAGATTAAATCATGAGTATTTACCTGAAGGAAGCAGATATCAGTATTGCATAGGATTAATATTTAAATTCTGATATAGATTACATGTAATATAATGAGCAAAGTTGTTATAATACAGAAACCAAAAATTCTCTTTTAGTAATTAGAACTGATTTCAATCTTCTGAAATCCACATCACTGCTCACTGAGTTACATAATCTGCAGATTTCCAATGTCCAGATGACATGAACTTTAAAAAAAAGTAAATCACAGAATTGTGTCCACTGTTGGTCAGGCACAAACTAAATTTGATATTGAAGTTTGTGATGTGGTAACTATAATTTCATCGCCTTTTAACAGTTGTGTGGATTAAAAAAAAACTTTAATCATGCAATCTTATATAGTATGACAATCCTCAATTAGAATTAGGGATTTGCTAATTAAACACAGTATTTTGCACTCAAAGCATACGATAATTCTGGCTTCTTCGCCATTTCATTCCGGTGTCCCTTTTGCCATTATGGTTTATGCAACCAGAAAAAAGTTAATTTGATGAAAGTATATCAATTCATGAATTAGCTGCATTCAAGATAAAACAAGGCAGAATCTCTCTTGGAAGGTACAGTCTCATGTTAATAGGCCTTTTGAAACCTCATTCATATGCTATTTAGAAGATCTCCATGGTAGCTTTCATGAAATACTATCTCCTAGTCTCTGGTTACACATTTCTGTTAGCTACAAACTCTATACCTTATCACATGGTTTAGGTCCAAGTTTTCTTCTTTTGCATGCCAAACCCACTGACGCTGGCACAGTGCGTTCCAAATTCTACTGCTGGCGAACAGAAATCCAAAAGCTGAACACTGGACTTTGTCTGGGGACACTGGCATCCAATGTTCTCTCAGTGAAATAAGCTCAGCATACAGCACAAAAACAGCCTTTGTTGGGCAATTTTAGTACCTCAAAAGGCCACAGCAGAACATTGGGCATACCAAGACTTCTTAAATTACAACAGCAATTACACTTCAAAAAGTACTCATTTGACTGTAAAGCACTTTGGGATATCCTGAGGTTGTGAAAAGCACAACATAAATTGCAAGTTCTTACTTTACAATACTAAGAATAAATTCCAAAGTTAGATCCCATTGCAAGTGCTGGGATTAAATTGCTATACACCATTTCTGAGCTTGGGGAATTCAGCATATTCCTGTTTACAACTATAGGCCAAGATTGGACATATAGGAAAAACAGAGACTTTATGGAGCTCAAATTAACAAAATCAACTTCATCAGTTACAATATAATGACATTCAAGTTCTTGAAATGATACCATCACTACTAGGGCAAGCTTATTAACCATATAAATTAATTAATATTTTACATTCACTGTGGAACTTTCTCCTACACACTTTACCTTCTCAACCACTGGAACTGTTATGTATGTTACTGGGTTGGCAGGGGTTGTGCCATGTGCAGGTTCAAAGGTTGAATTTGCCATGGTTCATGTCCTTGGTTTGTTTGTAAGAGGTGGTAGAGCTGCTTCAGGTGAGTCACAATATTATCTTTAATATCTGGGGTTGAGATCTGCAGTCTGATACTGCCACTGTCAAAAGAACGCGTGAATTCACCACTGAACATCTCGTAAATCATCCGTGCAACAACTGGTACAACCTGAAAGAAAGATCAGCACATAAAATCACAACAATTAGATGGGGAAAATAGAAAACAAATTTACTGTTTGCTACAGATCATGTAGCTGTATCAAACTTCAAAATTCAAAACCCATCTCTATTGTCAAGTGCAATCTACTGTTCTCTTTGGTCTCCTTATCTCGAGAGACAATGGGTAAGCCTGGAGGTGGTCAGTGGTGTGTGGAGCAGCGCCTGGAGTGGCTATAAAGGCCAATTCTAGAGTGACAGGCTCTTCCACAGGTGCTGCAGAAAAATTGGTTTGTCGGGGCTGTTACACAGTTGGCTCTCCCCTTGCGCTTTTGTCTTTTTTCCTGCCAACTGCTAAGTGTCTTCGACTCGCCACACTTTAGCCCCGCCTTTATGGCTGCCCGCCAGCTCTGGCAAACGCTGGCAACTGACTTCCACGACTTGTGATCAATGTCACAGGACTTCATGTCGCGTTTGCAGATGTCTTTGAAGCGGAGAAGTGGACGGCTGGTGGGTCTGATACCAGTGGTGAGCTCGCTGTACAATGTGTCTTTGGGGATCCTGCCATCTTCCATGCGGCTCACATGGCCAAGCCATCTCAAGCGCCGCTGACTCAGTAGGGTGTATAAGCTGGGGATGTTGGCTGCCTCGAGGACTTGTGTGTTGGAGATGCGGTCCTGCCACCTGATGCCAAGAATTCTCCGGAGGCAGCGACGATGGAATGAATTGAGACGTCGCTCTTGGCTGACATACGTTGTCCAGGCCTCGCTGCCATAGAGCAAGGTACTGAGCACACAGGCTTGATACACTCAGACTTTGGTGTTCCGTGTCAGTGCGCCATTTTCCCACACTCTCTTGGCCAGTCTGGACATAGCAGTGGAAGCCTTTCCCATGCGCTTGTTGATTTCTGTATCTAGAGACAGGTTACTGGTGATAGTTGAGCCTAGGTAGGTGAACTCTTGAACCACTTCCAGAGCGTGGTCGCCAATATTGATGGATGGAGCATTTCTGACATCCTGCCACATGATGTTCGTTTTCTTGAGGTTGATGGTTAGGCCAAATTCATTGCAGGCAGCCGCAAACCTGTCGATGAGACTCTGCAGGCACTCTTCAGTGTGAGATGTTAAAGCAGCATCGTCAGCAAAGAGGAGTTCCCTGATGAAGACTTTCCGTACTTTGGACTTTGCTCTTAGACGGGCAAGGTTGAACAACCTGCCACCTGATCTTGTGTGGAGAAAAATTCCTTCTTCAGAAGACTTGAACGCATGTGAAAGCAGCAGGGAGAAGAAAATCCCAAAATCTACTGTAACAACACAGAAAGTAGAGTGCCTCCCTCCTTGCAACTGCTACCACTGAGAAGGTTAAGAGCAGCAATATTGTGGGAACATTACCCATCATCCAGACTTGGGATACTTGTGTTAATGGGTCAATATCTCAATTATTGATCAGCCACCATTGCCAAGGCCCACCACAACCTCAAGATAACTAGAGATGGGCAATAAATTTGGCCTTGTTAGTGTTGCCCACATCCTGGAACAAATATAAAATATTGCTGAAAATAAAGACATGTTTTCGAAGCTTTTTGTCTTGCACACATCGGTACAATCTGCAAGAATACCAATGTAAGGGGAAGCAACAACTTTGAGAGGAGAGTGCTGACTGGTTGGTAAGTGAACTCTGATTGGTAGAGGCATTGCCATGGAGAATGTACCAGTTTATGGTGACTGACAGTTAATTGCCAAGCTTTGTTTGAAATTTAAATCAGGCAGCTGGACTCTGATTGGTCAAGGCATTGCCCTGAGGAATGAATCAGCAAATGGCTGTCACTTATTTTGTTCAGCTGAAACAGGCGCAATGTTTGTACGTGTTCTTTCTGTCTGTAAAGAACAGGGCCCTGTGTATTAGTATATGTAGCTTCCAGTACCCGCAAATGTGACACACCGCGAGCCCTACTGAATCTTAAATTGGTTGTCAGCGCAATTCTTAACACACTGAGGATTATTTAGCAAATGTTGTCCAATCACAGAATCACATCTAATATTGGGCAGTGTTTTGCATATTGCAAGCATGGGCTGGTTGGGTACGGCCTGTACCTTGCCCGTTGAGAACAGCAGAAGGGACATGTTGTTTGATGCAATCTGCCAGTCCTTGGGACGTATGGCCTACATACTTAGCATCACACTGGCATTGGAATTTGTATATCACATTACTCATTTGTGTGATAGGCAGGATGTCGTTTTGGCTTGAAGGCAGCACAGGGCTCTGTTCTTTGCAGACAGAAAGAACATGTACACACATTGCACCTGTTTCAGCTAAATAAAAGGTGACAGCCATTCACTCAGGGCAATGCCTTGACCAAAGTCAAGCTGTCTGGTCTAAATATCAAACAAAGCTTGGCAGTTAACGGTCAGTCACCATAAACTGGTGCAATCTGACAAAAAGCTTCGACAACATGTCTCTATTTTCAGCAATACAAGTTCTGTACTACCAAATGACTAAATATAAAATAAATGCACGCTATCAACTGATTAAGCCATTGGCCCACTATGATACAGAATTGGATTTGGAGAGTTAGAGTTTTTAGTGGTGGAGCAAATGGTATGTGCCTCCCATAACAGTAATATACAACTCCCAAAAGATACCTGGTGCTACTAATGTATTGTATCTTTAAAAAAAAATCAGGAGATTTAACAATCCCTTGCCCCTAGATATTTAGAGGTCAAGGGCTTTTACCAAGTGGAATAGAACAAAAAAATAAATAAAGTGCTGTTAAACATCCTGAAATTGAATCCATTTATGACTTTAAATAAAGTGTAATTTTAGATTTGAATTTTATCACTTAAAAGGTGAACTGTTGTAAACCAAGAGACAACTAAAAGATTACTATATGATTACTGAAACTAAGCAATTAAAGCTGTGTTGCATTTCATTTAAATGAATTTAAAAAGAATTAAAGCTGAGTTCTGGAGTGTAAAAATGCAGGACGATTTCAGTTCTCAATTTTAGATTTGAAAAATAGCAGACTTAGGATACAACTGAGTTCACTGTTCACCAAGTACCCATGTCGAATCTGGCTACATGCTCAACATGTCTTACACAATTGTAATGACCAAACTGAATTAGAATCAGCTTTTTTTTTAAAAAACAGACTCTTTGCAACACTTCAAATAGAGCCTTTTGTGTAGAAACATGAATAAGAATTTATATGGATGGAAACCCCAGGAATCTGTTACCTGCACCATTATTAGTTTTCTTTCCTTAGGTTTGCCATCTGGCCACTCTTCCCCAAAGCACAGGTAAATTTCAAATGGCGGTACTTTATTACTTTGTCCTCTTTGAAGATCGATCAGATCTGCAATTAAAAGTTGTGAGCAGATTTGTATGTTTAAAGACACAATGTTCCAGTTTACAGATATGGTCAGTAAATTCTATGATGAATGAAAACATTGGAGACACTCAACAAGCAACAAATTTGAGTATCAGACTCACTAATTTTCTTAATTAGTCTAGCCCTTAGAGGGAGACCACTGCATCAATGGATACAAATCAGAAACCAATAAGAATTGTTTGTTTTCCATTCTTCCTTCACACCCTCACATACATTTTCTCTGGAAGTCCAGCTTCCTCCGGCTGATGGAAGAGCCAAAGAGTCACATCTCTCTCTCTCCCCCATCTGCGAACAGCCGTAAGTTGAACCATTTCACATTGGTGGTGAACAAAACAGGGGTGAACAACTTTGGGATGAGGTGTGGAAAGAGATAAGAATGGACCATTATACACCAAATGCAAGGAACTCATGCTTTGGTGTACAGAAATTAAACCAATTTTGTTCCCTGCATTTAGCTTATATAGTGAAGTTACTGAAGAGAACTCACCACTCAAGAAGGTTTCCAAACAAAAGAGCTTGACTTTCTTCTGTCTTTCTATGACATGTGGGGTAGTAGTTCCACTTGCACAGGGTCCTGACCAGTACACTTTACACTGACATAGGCGGATGGCATAGATTGCATGACCACTCACTTCCAGGATCAGTCCTCGGTCCATCACATCCAGTAAACGATTTGTGAAGAGACGTTGCTTTTCATTTGAGATATGGTCTGTTACAGGAAATTTCACTTGTTCAAGGGAAACTGGGCCAAACAACTCCTCCTGGTTTGGCATTGGACCCAGGTCCCCATAGAAGAGACGACATCCCTGTGGATTGCTGACGTTTAAGGCCGGTCCCAATTCTTTGCCTCGGTACTGGAACTGGATCTCCAAGTCTGTCACTATACAGAATCGAGGGGAAAAATATGAATCAAAGATTTCTACCTTTAAAAGCTTATTAGTTTTAAGAAAGAAAACTCTTTCACAATATATCTATAATTTTAAGGATAGTGATTATCCACACACTTCATTGTGTGTGTATCCAAATATTTACTTCTCTTAAGTTCTTTTAACATCATTATCCTCTTCACTGGAAGTTTTTGACATCAATTCCCATCTACCTTCATTTATGCAATTTAACCTTTGAATTTGTGTAGGCAATTTTTCCCCAGTCTGTCTGAGTCAGATGCAAAGTGTTTAGAATTCCATTAAACTTGCACCTTTTACTCCAATTGTTATGAATGCTGGACTTTGTAGTATGATGTGATCGCACACCAACTCTACCTAGAGAGTAGAAAGGGATCCTGATTACCATGCGAGCAAGGGACCCAGATCAAAGACCCTTTTGAAAGCAGAATGCAAGGTTAGAACACCTGAGAAACAATGGGTTGCGCTCTCTCAGACTCAGATCGGAAACTGGGAGCCAGGGGCTCTGAAGATGCAAACCCAAATTGAAATTTTTAACACCTGGAAACAAAGAAAAGCCTGGGTGGTTCTGCTGTGGCCAGACTTGTGGACTCTGAATATTGAAAAAGGCAAATGACTACTGACTTTTGATTCTAGATAAATTTGACAGGGAGCCAATCTGCTCTCAGAACACTAATAGAGCAAAGGGCTACTAAGACTTGAACCCAATTCAAAAGCTGAGGTTTGAGGAGGTAAAAGACCAAAGTCACCAGAGATCACCTATTTCACAGAAGTCCAGGTCAAAAGTGCTCAGAAGAAGTGAGCGAACAGGACATCGACTCTGAAAAGGACTGGGAGATCCAACCCATAGCAACTGAACTGCAAAGATATTACTTCAATGAGGACACTGTGTAAAGTATAAATGTGGTGTGGGGTTTTAACTGTTTTAATAAGTTAAGGGAAATACCCTTCTCTATAATTTACTAGTGTACTAGCTACTTACAAATTACGGTTTAATGTTGATTTTTAGTTTAGGTGTTATAGTAAAAGTCATAAAACATGAAAGCCTGTTTACTTTTTTTTTTAAAAAAACAATTGGTCTGGGGAGTTCATATCTCTTGTTTTACCGTTAATGGTCTCCCTGATGTCGTAACACAATATACTTTTATCTCAATATTTTCTTGGGGAAATCAACTTGGCCCAGTAGCAACATTCTCAACTCAAAGTCAGAACATTCTGGCTTCAAGGCTTTCTTTAGGATGTAACGATATAATTTCACATGACGCTCAAGGTCAGTAATGTGGAAAGTTGCATTTTAGATGATGCTGTCATCGAGTTATACATTAAGCCAACATTTCTGCCAATTCAGATTGATATTAAACATATCATGGCAATATGGAAAAACAGCAGAGAGCTCTTCTGGTACCCTGGACAACATTCTTCCTTCAACTATAACCACCAACTTAAAAGGGTAAACTGACCATTTATCTCATTGCTGCTTGTGAGAATTCATGGTGCACTGTGTCCGTTGCATTTAAGTCAGTCAGTCATTGTACATCCAGATCACAGACATTTCTAAGGGGTCATCAGATGCTACACATCACAAGGATACAGTGGTAAACTGAAATTCGCCATTAATATTGAACGGTTTTTAAAGCAATGTGATGGAAACTGCAATTAACCATTACGGAGGTGAAGGTCTGCAAGGAAGGTCACTTATTAGGTTGACGGGGAGAGAGGGAGATTATGGCTAGACAGCAATGAGCCAATCTTAAATCTGGTTTTAACATGTAACAGATTTTTTTTGCTTACTGGGCAACGAGCTGATCCAGGTTTCTGGAGTGCTGAATATCTCTGCTGGTAAATGTGCATCAACCTGCAGGATCTGTTCTGGTTCAGTCTTGATCCACTCAATGGGAGAACAGCTGGTTATGCTTGCTGGGGCCATTGGAGAGGCTGCATGGTTCAAATTACACAGATAAAAGAGTCATCATTGCTGTTTCATAAATTATTGACTTTGATTAAAATGGTTTTAGTATTGTTTGTTACATCACCCACAATTTACTTCCAATGTGGAATTTAGATAACAGTATCATTCAATGTTTAAAAAAAAAAATGATCTTAGGACGTGGGCAATTTGTTGCCCATCCTACTGGCCCAGAGGAGGCACTGGTAAGCTGCTTTCTTGAAGCAACTAGGTTATGTCTGATCAGCTTGCTAGGCCACTGCAGAGAGAATCGAAAATCAACATGTCAAGCAAGAGTGGAGTCCTTTCAGGTCCTGATTATGCCTAAAATTGTATTCATGTTACAAGTACAGCTGCCTAGATTTATTCAAATTCAAACTCTTCCCTGAATTTATAATAAAAGCTGAGAGAATTTCCAAGTTTACTGCACAGTGTACTTCACATAAAAAAAAAAATTCTTAAAAATAACTAACCCAGTCAGGGAATTAGGTTCCTGCATTGTAGCTTTTTAACTGGAGGTTCAAATTCAAATCCCTGGTTTCTGCTGAATTTAGGGAAAGGGGAGAAAAACCACCAAGATGTTCCTTACTTTAACTCTCAAGAATGGCCCCAGTACCTGAAACAAGGACTAATATTGCTACAGCTGGTGAAGAGACTCACATACTAGTGTCAGTCATGGCTCAGTGTTGGCACTCTCATCTGAGTCAGAAAGTTGCATATTCAAGTCCCACTCCAGGAGCTTGAACATAAAAATCCAGGCTGACGCACCAGTCTGAGGGAGTGCTGCATTGTGGGAAGTGTCCTCTTTCATATGCCATGTTAAATGAGACCTTGTCTGCTCCTTCAGGGGCATAAAAGATTCCATGGCACATTCAAAGTAGGGCAGGGGAGTTCTCTCCAGTGGCCTGGCCAATATTCATCCTTAGACCAATATTTAAAAAAAAAAGTAACTGGTCATGATCACATTGCTGTTTGTGGGAGCTTGCTGTGCTAAAATTGGCTGCTGTGTTTTCTACATTACGAGAGTGATCACACTTCAGAAGTGCTTCATGATGCACAGAAGTCATAAAAGGCACTATATAAATCATTTTTTCCTATACTGTACCATTCAGTATTTTTGTTCTCATGTAGAAATAATGGGGCATGGGGGAGGGAGGAAGTAACTCATTTGTAGAAACAAAATTATTTGTTCTATTTTGATCAAGCAACAATGACAAAAATGGGAAACATCCCACAAAAGGGAACTTTTTGGTCAAGCACAAGATTCCTATTCATCAGGGAATCTTACTCTTATCAGTAAACTGGATAAGATGAAATACTAATCTTAATCATTTATTTCTGTTCTCTGTTATTTAAATTCCAGACCAAGTCTCAGCATCAAACACTTCCTGAAGCACCACCTTCACTGAAGCTGCCTCCATTTTGCCTCGATTTTAATATTGGTACCATGTGTGTGCACTATCAGTTCTTCCATTTCATACACTAGCAATATTCTGTCCTTCAAGTGTGGCTGCCAAATTTTGCCCACCAGGAAATCAGCTGAGACTGTCCAGACCCTTTGACATTCAATGGCATTACCATCACTGAATCACCCACTATCAACATCCTTGGTGTTATCATTGGCTAGAAACATAACTGGACCAGCCATATAGATATGGTTGCTATAAAAGCAGGTCAGAGGCTGAGAATTGGTAACTCACCTCCCGGCTCCCCATAGCCTGACCACCATCCACAAGGCACAAGTGAACGATGTGATGAAATACTCTCCGCTTTCCTGGATGGGTGCAGCTCACCACTCAAGAAGCTTGACACCATCCAGTACAAAGCAACCCACTTGACTGGCATTCCATCCACCACCTTCAACATTCACTCCCTCCACCACTGGTGCACAGTGGCCACCCCTTCGACAGTACCCTCCAACCCATGACCTCTACCACCAAGAAGGACAAGGGCAGATGTGCATGGGACAACCACCTGCAAGTTCCCCTCCCAGTCACACACCATCCTGACTTGAAACTAATCACTGTTCCTTCACTATTGCTGGATCAAAACCCTGGAACTCCCTCCCTAACAGAACTGTGCATGTACCTGCACTACATGGGCTGCAGTGGTTCAAGGCAGTGGCTCACAACCACCTTTAAGGGCAATTAGGAAAGAGCAATAAAATACTGGCTTTGCCAGTGAAAACCTCATCTCACAAACAAAACAATTTAAAAATTCCACACTGTATGCTTACATCCAACATAGAACTAAGTGGATTGATTTTAAATCCAGATTCTAGAGACTTTAAGTTAAAAAACTACTTATTCCATTTTATTACAAGATCTTAATAGTTCAAAAAAAACATAGGTTAGAAATTAAATTCATACTGATAATAGCGTTGGGTTCACTTACCATTCAAATTGGGAAATGGGAAGCTTTCTTGCATCTGTGTATAAAAAGAGAGGAAATGAATATCCAATGAGTAGTTCTTTTAAAATGGCATAAATGGCCAAAGACTAACATTTTCATAAATGGAGAGGATGTATCGCTGAAGAATTAGAATATACAGTGTGTTCATTGGATCAGGAATGCACTAGCTGAAAGGGTGGAAGCAGATTCAATAACTTTTTTTAAATGGGAATTGGATAAATACTTGGAGAAAATTTTGTAGGGCTATGGGGGGAAAAAAAAAGGGCAGGGGAGTGGGATCAATTGGACAGGTCTTCCAAAGAGCGAGGGCATGCACTAAATGGCCTCCTTTCCTCAGCTGCATCATTCTATAATTCAAATACAGCTGCCTGCATTAATTTCTGTAGAATATATGCTGATTTTATTATTTCCCGACAATCAAAAGGTTGATTGTCACTTGGATAAAATTGCATTGGTTACATCATAAATTTTACTGCCACTACACAAATTGGCACAACATCTGCTGGCATTTAGCACGACAACCAAACCATCAGATCCAGCTAGTATGAGAGCAATTTGAAGACTACAAATTTCAGGTTCAGATGAGTTATCTGAAACTTTTATTGTCTTGTATTCATTAATGATTTATCACCCTCTGGCTTGAGAAATTAAAGCCAGTCCATCTGTACTTTGTAGAAATGGTCATTTTCATATGAGCCAAAACAACATATCAGCAGTTTACTTGAAAATCACAGCCAAGCTCCATAGTGTCCTTAGCTGAGGTTCACCTATGTACACTTTCTAGCAGGGACTCTTACACAGCTCTTGCCCACAACCATTAAGGTCAATTGTAATGCCAAGCCTAGTTAACTTAACTCAGACTATGAATTGAGCTGGGGAATTTGTATTGTATGACTTAGTTCTACACTTGGTAGTGATCTCATCTATCAAAATGTCAGGGTGCCAAAGACCTCCAGATTGAATTTGCTGCAGTACCCTTATCCTGCTCAAAATTCCAGTTTCTAAGTTTTTCCACTCACTTTAACTTGAGGCGGAGAAGAGCTTATGTCACCTTCCTCTTCATCTTCGAAATCTACGTCATTTTCTTCCATTGGTACAGATCCTGTAAAATATATATTATGTTTGTTACAAATCAATGTTCTTGGAGGTCAAAAAAATGTATTTACATTGACTGAAGTAACAACTAATTTGAGCAGTGAATTTTGGCTCCTGGCAGCAGTCTCATGCATTTGAAAAGCTGTACCTTATTGTTAGCTAGATTTTGTTGAAGGCTAATTTTAAAATGGAAAACAAATAATTTAGCCCCAAGACGATTTTGTCTTTTTAAATAGTCACATTCCACATGTACGCCCACCACGACCTCTCTCAACGACTTTGCTGACTTGGGTGCTTGTCCAACATCCAGTATGTGTCTGTCTTTGGTCCCCACAGAAAGCTCTTGTTCCCTAGCCACTGGCACCATACCCTGCCCTGGCCACTGTCTGAGGCTGAACCACAACTTAGACCACCTACTGGACCCCAAGATGAGCTTCGATCACATATCCTCTCCGTTACCAAGACCCACCTACTTCCATCTCTCCAACATCACTCATCCGTCCCCACCTCAGCCAAGTGCTGCTGAAACACTCATCCATTGCCTTTTATTAACTCCACACTTGACTATTCCAAAGCTCTCCTGGCGAGCTGCCATAAACTTGAGCTCATACAGAAACATACTCTGCTGTCCCTATCCTAACTTGCAACAAGTCCCACTCATACATCGTGTGTGCTTGCTGACCTACATTGGCTCCCAGTCTGACAACAATGCAAATTTTAAAATTTACATCGTTGTATCCAAATCCTTCTATGGTCTTGTTCCTCCTCATCTCTAATCTCCTCCAGCACCACAATCCTTCAAGATCTCAACACTCCTGCAATGCTCTTGCACATGCAGCTATGCCTTCAGCTGCCTCAACCTGAAGCTCTGGAATTCCCTTCGTGACAACCCTCTGCATCTCTCCCTTCCTGTAAGTTGCTAAATCTCTTGACCAAGCTTCAGGTCACTGGTCCTAATATCTCTATGTGGCTCAGTGTCAAAATTTGTTCCTGACAATGCTCCTCGGGATGTTTAACTGGACACTAGATGTTGAGTCCATTGAAAGTTCAGCCTCTATCAGTGACAATTGTTTCATTGTACTGTTGTACATTGTACAACAGCATGTTGTAATTTGACCCCTTGAAGCCTGGAGATTCAATTAGCTATTGCTGCCTGTCCCAATATAAAAACCTACAGTATTTCCAATTCCTACTCCCAGTCTGCTATAACTTTGACAGCCAAAAAATATTTTGATTAAACTTCCAAACTGACAACTATTTTTAGCACCTAGGTCAAACATTTGCCAGTACAAGCTATTATAACCAAATGCAATTTCCTACCTGGATTACTGGATGTACCACTGCTCTGTGGGATGTCACACACTTCATATATCTTAAGAGGATTCATTGGAACCTCTTTAGTTCCATCATAAATTAGGTTAAATTCACGACTTTTGTTAAGTGCACAACGAAGCTGTGCCTTCCACTTGGCTGGATCTGGTTCATCAACCCCTTCTTGATACTTTCCAGTTTCTACTGCCCATGCCTGCAGAGAAAAAAAAACATTGGAATTAATACTTTAAGGTGACCCTACTTAATAGATTTAAAGCAAATCACTCCTTGCTCCTTCCACTCCTGGCCCCACAAAAATACTTCAAAGCTTACCTTTTCAGCATTGCTAGTGAATGCAAGGCGCACGCTTCGACCACTTAAGTGTATATGTATGTATATATATATAAAAAAAATCACAGTGCCTTCATTTGCAAATTAAATGAAACTGGCAGGTGTTTTGGTTGCCTAGTGGTAGGTCTCTAAAATTGGCGACAGGCACAGCAAGTTTGCCAACCCCATTGACGTTATTGACACCTACTGATTTCAGTAAGTTTTTTTAAAAAAAGACCCCATTGTTGGTTCAGTGAGTATGGGCCAATATCACTCTATGTAGTTATTAACTACATGAGGTTTCCCCATAAACCTCGTCTCCGTTTAATAGTAATTTTTTCTTCTAGATAAAGTAAATTGGTTTATGATAAAATAGAAAGTTGAAGAAAATAGCACCAGAATTTACCCTTGACGGGAGAATAAAGCAGACAGAAGAGTGAATCCGCCACCTGTCATACATTCTACCCGATTTTCCTTACCACTGTATTAATACAGCCGGGTGTACAATAGTTTGCTGACCTGTTCCCACTAGTTTTACACTCCAGCTGAAGTTGGAAGTTTTGCCACGTAATAAGATTTCCGTCTGTGTATAATGCTAAATGAAAGTTACTTCACTAAACCTAAGAAAATGTACTCATTTATAATATCTTGGTCTTCTATCAGTTCTGTTCAGATAACAGACTCCTGCAACTTGGCCACATATTCAATTTCCAGTCAATAGCACATTATACAATGTTCAACTCATGTCTTTCCAACAGTTGCTGGCTTTTATGGAACCATTGTTAAAGTTTAACTGTTTTTGCAATTTTTTTTATTCTTCAATTCCTCACAGCCTTTGCTTTTGAGTTAAAAGATAATTTGCCATTCTGACTGGTTACACTGCTAAGTACAGTGAGGTAATCATTTATATTTGTAGGAGTTTGGGTTTTATTCTTGAGTAACAGAAGTTAGCTTGACCAATTCTTAGTTTATAATTTGCAACTCTTTTGTGCCATTTTAGGTAATCTACTTGCACCCTAATAAACGGATTGAAAATTTACAAAATTAGAAACGGCTAGTTGCTACTGACCCTTGATCTTTTACCTCAATGTATTTGGAGTATATTCAGTAAAAATCAGTCTTCTGCCCACAATTACCTTGCTGAAGAAGTAAATATAAAATTTGTCATCTAAAATCAAGGGTCAGCTTCACTCAATTAGTAGCCTTCTGCTACTAGATCAAAAGATTAGGATCCAAACTCCAAAATCAGAACTTGAATGCATAACCCAAGCTAAAGTCCCAGTGTTATAAAGTGCTACCCTGTTGGGATGGAGGTCCTGTCTGCATATTCCAGTCGTTAAAAATCCAGAGTACTATTGTTTTACCCCACATTCTTCCCTCAATACCAAGGCTAGTTAATTTAATACAGACTATGAATTGAGCTGGGGACTTTGTATTGTATGACTTAGTTCTACAATTGATTGTGATCTCACATAAAATATCAGGGTGCCAAGACCTCCAGATTGAATTTGCTGTAGTACCCTTATCCTCCTCAAAATTCCAGTTTCAATGTTTTTCCACTCACTTTAAATTTGAGGCTGAGAAGAGCTCACGTCATCAAAAATATTGGTCATTCATCTCATTGCTACTCTGGGATACAGTTAGTGCAAAATGGCTGACATTTTTGCCAGCATTTCTAAAGTAATTAATTCCTTGAACTACTTTACAACGTTTTGATAGGAAAAAGGTGCTACTAAAATGCAATATTACCAAATGAGAGTTTCATTAATGCTCCAAGCAAGACAATTTTTTTTTTTTATTAAAAACAAGTTATCAGAGGAACAAATGATGGAGAATTGGACACAAGCAAAACAATGCATCTATAAGACTGAAAATTTGTTGCAGCCGCAGAAGTGTACTAAAGGCAACCACAACTCTATTTGAAAATTACTCAGCTATGTTTGGTATTATATATGTATATATTGTTATACTGTCTGTAAAGTGTTAGGAACTAATTAACTAGGAGCTAGTTGTTATGTGTAAGTGTTCCAGTAGGCGGCCACATTCACAGCTGCACTGGGGAGTCGTGTTATATGTAACACAAGAACCAAGGGAATCAGGTTCTACAGCATAAAGCATGGTGCTGGCTGAAATTAACAAGACTGACTCCAGCCTTTTCCAAGTTTAAAGTGTGATTCTTTCCAACATCTGGGAATCAGAAACAACATAAATACAAAACAAGTGGGTTTGTTTAGAGGAGCACTGTGGAAAGCAATGTTGTAGAAGCCAAGTCATAAAATGATCAAACCCATAAAATGTATAATGAGTTAAAACCATGGCTTCACCTTAAAGATAGTGTTTTCTTCATCTTGAGGAGGGCTGTGACGAGTTGCATGTTTCCAAGGGATTTGGAAACGTTTATTTTCCCGGTGGAGCCAAACAAGACCTGGGAAAAGGCCACTGTCCACTTGGGCCACCAGCCAAGGTTTCAAACGCACCCTGCGTGGATGTATTGCCATTATCTGAAACAAGAACTTTTGTTATTTAAGATGCAAAATAAGACAGACAGTCATGTAGGAAATCCCAAGCCAGATAGTTGATTACATAAAACCAAAGCTCTTTCTCAATGCTATGCAATTTGCTTACAATAATGTGCAATAAGTAATCAGTCACCAACATATCGTGCAGCGCAGTTGGGTATTACAGCAGGTCAGATCATCAACAAAAATAAAAAGTTGTCACGGCTCATTAAGAGAACCCAGCTGGGAATTAATATTTTGACTATGCATTAACAATCAGGTCAGAGAGAAAACTTGGAGACTCAACAGAGGTCTTTAAAATTCTGAATGAGTTGGAGAATCCAGAACTACTGGAGTTTGCAAGTTCTCCCTGTGTCTGCATGGGTTTTCGCCGGGTGCTCCGGTTTCCTCCCACCACCAAAAGACTTGCAGGTTGATAGGTAAATTGGCCATTATAAATTGCCCCGAGTATAGGTAGGTGGTAGGGGAATATAGGGACAGGTGGGGATGTGGTAGGAATATGGGATTAGTGTAGGATTAGTATAAATGGGAGGTTGATGGTCGGCACAGACTCGGTGGGCCAAAGGGCCTGTTTCAGTGCTGTATCTCTAAATAAAAAAATAAATAAATAGGGGCCATAATTACAAGATAGTAACTAATAAATCTGATCAGGCAATAAGAAGAAACGTATTTACTCTGGTTAAAATGTGGAACTCACTACGTCGAAGTGGTGGAGGCAAGTGGAAAGATGCTGTCAAAAAGGAAACTAGGCAAATGCATGAGAGAAACAGAAATGGAAAGGTATGCTGAAAGACTGAGATGAGGCAAATGGAATAGGATGGGACTTGTGTGCAGTATGAACACCAGCAGACTATTTGGGCTGTTTTTGTGCTGCATGTTCTATGTAATTCTGTGTATAATCAGTGTAAATGCAACCTAAATCCAGAGATAGGGCTAAATTGAACACTAGAGCAAAATCTTCCTAGGAGGTGGGAGACTTGTTTTCCTTCCTCTGAAGTCAGGTTAGGTCTTAAATACACATTCACACTGCATAGGGTTGGGTGACAGTCAGGCAGCAGAAACTACTTTGCACCAATACAAAGCCTACAATGTAAATGTGGCCAGAGGATGCATACTGGGGGGTTTAAAACACTAAAGCTGCATTTCTAACGATCAGCAGTAACTACAACACAAATTTCACCCAGACAGTAATTATTTTCCATTGTCTAGTTCTTGTCTGCAGCAACAATGGTGATGTCTGGTAACTACTCTAGTAGTTAAAATCTGATGTGTTTAAAAAGAGCTCAGAGGCAACAATCTTGGTCTCTAAACATTTGTCAGGTAGGTTGGTTTTTTTTTCAAGTAACCAGAGCCTCAGCAGTTCACAAACGGAGTTTGTCACCATATCCATTTACATTCTGTACCATGTAAAACCGAAGCAGAGACAAGCTGCTCCCTCACTGGTCTCAATCCTTTCTTCCAGAGTCAGGCGAGGCCTTAACTCTGGATTCACACGACAGGTTTAATGCCAATTCGAAATGAAAACCGCATGCTTTTTAAAAATAAAGTAGGTAGTGTAACATTAAACTGGTAACACGTTACTAGGTTGAAGCAAGATGTCGGGAGAATCGGCACGGGGTGGGGGTGGGGGGGTGACTTTAACTTTGGTTGTTAAATCCGGGGTAGAAAAGGCGAGGATAGATTCAAAGTTCTGTAGTGAAATAGCAACAGGAAACTCCTCAGCAAACCTAGGAGGCAAAAACTAATCCATAGAAAAACTTTTTAAAAATCCACAGGAAATACCATTCTTGATGCATCAGACGGAAGTAACTGGAAGATCAACGGGTACAAGTAAACACACCTTCCAACCACCTGAGCAACCCAGAGTGGGAATTTTCCCCTCTGCTATCGGCAGAATCGGGACAGTCAGTCACACGTTCAAAACCCAGTTGCAGTTTTAAACCCCGGTCCCCATTCCGGGATAGAGGGAAAGGCAACATCAAGTTTAAAAAAAAAATCAGGAGTTCGCATCCTTTTTACCTTCTCGTCGATGTCCAGCTTGTGATCCCGGAAATGTTTGCTTTACACAGAGACGTCTCCTGCAATAATGGAGCCAAGAGACACACACACTGTTAGAAATCAGTTACACTGCTCTCAATCCGCACAGCGCTTCCACAATGTCCTCCGATGGTTCCTGACTTGGTCAAACCTAGACTAACCGAAAAGCAGTCTGCCTCCCGAAATTGGTCTGGATTTCAAGTCACTTTTGCCCGCCACTAACTTTCTCCAAAAGTTTCTGCTGTTGAATGTACGTCAGACCCGGAGAACACCGCACCCTGAGTGGCAGGTTACCCAACACTCAGATAGGAGCTAGCTCATTCTGTTATCATCTTTGGCACAAACAAACATTAAAACGGATTTAAATCCACAGTCAGACACAATAAGAAAACCAGAAAAGCTTCCTAAACATTTACGACTCTAAAACAATAAATAACCGGAAAGTAAGTTCACAACAGAGAGCGACAATAAAACAATTATTTGACTAAATTTAATCTAAACTTTGAAATGAAACTGAATTTAGAAATAGATCGAATACGGCGTATACCTTTACATTGGTATTCTCTAACCAAAATTGTACCTCCCTCATTTACATGCATTTTGTTCAATAATAAAAAGGTATTTTTCTAAATTACAAAGAAAAATACTGTTTTTTTTTAAAAGAGGCTCCAACTCTTTACCAAGAACCTCTATGAATAAATTGTAAATTTCATAAATATTCGGCAGATAGAAAAAACTTCCAGTAGCGCCACATGATTTAAAACAAAACGTGCATTAACGAGTAATTATGAAAAATATCAATATACGGCAAACAGTGAGCACACCAGCAGCTGATGCCAGGAACACTCTCCCAGAATACACACAAACACCGTGACACCAGAATCCAGCCCACATAAGGAGAGAAATGTCCAAGCATATGCTCATATATAGGATGAGAAGCGACAAAGCACCAAATACAATACAGAAACTTACCTCAGAGACCTTAAGACGCAGTCGCTAACAATAATTAACTCCCCGTTTCCTCATCCAGAGGATTTTTGAATGTCGATCCTGTTTAGTTTCGGTTCATCACAGGTGTGTACAGTGACTCATCGGGTCACATGAGTGTGCATATCCTGTGCTGGTTTTGCTCATTTTACTTGCCCAGTTTCGCTTAAAAAGAGCTCGAATGCCTGATTGTGAATCACACTTATTGTAACTTGACTAACAGTTAATGTACCTGGGACTGAAATCCGGGAATTTACAGCACTGGATCGACGGAGCCGTTTATCTCGCACTAACCAGCAAAAAAATATAAAATCGTTCCACCTATGTTCAGCCAGCTCAATAATGATGCGGGTACTTTGTTCACACCACAGCCAATGACTTAACAAAGACTTGCATTAATATAGAGCCTTCAATTTCTTCTGGGCGCCCCAAAGCGTTTTATAGCCATTTAAGTACTTTTGAACTGCTGGAATGTCAGAATTGCAGCAGCCAATTTGCACTCAGGAAGATCCCACAAACAACAATGAGATCATCTGTTGTGATTTTCGATGAGGGATAAATGTTGACGGGGGCGGGGACTCTTCATTTCTTCAGAATAGTGCCATGAGATCTTTTACACCCACCTGAGAGGACAGACAAGGTCTCAGTTTAACATCTCATCTGAATGTTGTTATCCCTCCCTCAGTTCTATAGTATCATATCTCTGGATCATTAGTCCAGGCCTCTGGATTACTAACCCACGGTGATACTATACCCCATTCTAATTGTAGCTGTGCACAAACATTACTTCCCTTTATTGGAGGAAAAAACTTCAACTACTTGAAAGTCTGCAATTGGATACAAGTGTTGAAGGCATCAGGTTTTAGAAACTTCACTTGATGCATTTTCCAGCAATTTAACATACACAGTGAAAATTGACTTTGATTTTGTTTCTGGAAAATTAAGGGACATTTGCTTGATTTTATTGAAAATTCTATTTTTCTTCATGTTTGAAATCTTCAAACAACAGCAGATAATGTATTAACAGGAGGAAATAGTTCTAGGTAGTTTTTGTTAAATAAAGGCTTAATAGCAAATCAGGGATTCAAACCTGGTCTTTCTGACCATAGGATTATTCTAGTCAGGGATGTGGCAGCAAATAATTGTACAAATTCCTTCCAGGTTTTACCCTATGGCAATTGGTAGTACATTTCAAGGGGTAGGGGGAATTGAATATTAAAAATGATGCATTCAGTTAATTTTAAGCACTTCATTACTTTATAGCTGATTGAGTTCCAGTCTAACAAAGGGAAAATTGTAACATTTGGCTTATCGATACGCCAACTATACCTTCACCTCCCCTAAGGCTACTTCCCTTTCAGAGGCAATCTTCCCACTCCAACGCCATACAGCTCACAGAGATACCCTTCCTGTCAAAATCCTCTCAAATTTACACTCTCACTGTAATTCCCTCCCCTAATTTACTGCAGCATTCGTTCCCTCCAATTCACAGCCTTCACTATTCACAGAGACAATCTCTCTTCTAATGCCATCCCCAATTCACAGTCACACTCTTTCCCCCCAAAACCCTCAAGTTTGGATACTGTTATAACCAAGGTGGGAGTAACGCACTGTTAATTCAGTCCCACTACTCCACAGGTCATAGTATATTAGTAAAGTTTTCCACCTACCATATAGTAGCCAAATTAAACACTCTATTTGTCCCCCAGAATAAAGCACACCAAACCAGGTTTCTTTAAGCAACAACAAAATTAACTATTTATTAATAAACTAAGTCTTAAACAATAATGAGATAACTCTTCACACAAAAAAGATTCTTTTAAAACTTCTTATTCTTCCTAACCCTCATGCACACATGTATACATTCAAAAAAAATGGTTAAATGAGGAAAAGGGATGTTTTGGTTTACAGCTGTTTCTTAAGGATAAAAAGGAAAAAATAAAATGATTGAGTTGATCACTTTCTGGTAGAATGTTTCTGGTAAGGTGAGGTGTCCCAGACTCAAATAGTTGGACGCCACTCGAAGTCTCTCGAGGTGAGGTTGATGAACCATCTGTGATGGGTAGGCTTTTAAGGCAATTAGTCTGCAGCAGGCATCACACAGGTCTTTAAGCAAAGGGTGTAGCAACAGGTCTACTTGTTTTGAAGTAGCAGTCTAGCAATAGAAGCTTTCAGGAGATTTCAGGATCTCCCAAAACATTAGAGGCAACAGGAATCATTCTTGAGGCAGGGATTCTTCAGAGACTGGAAGCAATAGGAATCTGGAACCTTTCAAATGCAGGGGCTTCTTCTCTGCAAAGCAGTCTTCCTCCACAGAGGGTAGCAACTCCTCTGTTCCTGGGTCTTTTCTCTCTCCAGGCGACCACAGCCACACCTCAAATGTAGGATTTCTTTCCAAATGATGCAAGTCTTCCTTTTCAGGGAGAGGTATTTTTCTCTGGTCTGCAAACAGGTCCCAGTCAGATTTCACTTGCTCCAGGCAGGTTAAAGCAGTGATTTCACTGCATCCTGTTTGTCCAGCTCACTGCTCCTTTACATTGCAAAAGTGAACCTGAAACTCTAATAATCAAATCATGTGACCGGTCATTCCCCTGCTAAGTTGCTTGGAAACAGGTGCCTTGCAGTCTGTTCCACTCAGTTCAAACACCAAGTTTCAGCATTCAATGTTCACAGAAAAATCCTTTTCCTCAGTTTTTAAAAACACACAGAATTCTAAGCTTTCATTAAAAAAGCAAAACTCTTGTAACAATACTCAGTGTCTCTCTCCCCAATGTCCTTCCCCCAGTTCATGCTGTCACTTTTCTCCCTCTCCTTCAAGTTATGTTTTCACTTTTCTTTGCTCTCCAGTTCACACAAACTGATATCTTCTTTCCCACACTCCACACCACCACCACCCCCCGCAACATCAGTACTGCCTCCTTACCCCCTAAACAATGCTCCTGAGCCCTGTAACTCCATGCTTTCCTTCCTCCCCATTTCAGTTCCTAGCCTCCTCTGTCTTTGTCACATTTTAGTCACTCTTTTCTCTTACTGGGGTGGTCCCCAGGTGCCACCCTCCCTATCCTTTCAGCACTACTCCCAGGTTACACCCCTTCATACCATTGTCTGGCATTAACATGCTAAAGACTGCTTCTTGGTGGTTTTTAACCAAGGGAGACATCAACAATATACCATTCAACATGAAAAACATGTCATGTGTGCTCCAGGATATTGACAGTGAAGCAGAGGTTCTAGGCAAGCTGGCAGTCTTGAAAATCAGTAATTATTTCATGATGGATGAGCTATAGCCCAGGTTACTTCAAGACACAAGAGAGGAAATTTGTAAAGCAATAAATCTAATTTTTGAGTATTTTTGGTCATTCTTATCCTAAATACTTCATCGACATTACTACAGTGACTACACTTCAAAAGTACTTCATTAGCTGTGAGGCACTTTGGGATGTCCTCAGGATGTGAAGTGTGCTATATAAATGCAAGTTCTTCCACTTCTTTTGTTCTTTCAGTATTTTAGATTATTCTCAGGAGGTCTGTGTTCCCTAGCATCTTCAAAGTGGCTTGCTAGACCACTTCAGAGGGCAGTTATGAGTCATTTCACAGCTAAGGACAACAGGTTTCCTTTCCTGAAGGAGATTAGTGAACCAGTTGGGTTTTTCTGACAATCTGGGAGCGAGCCATCCTCAATGGCCCCAATATCTCGGTATATTTTTAATACAAAGCAGAAAATAACATTCAGAAACCTTTCTATTAATTATTTTAGGGACTGGGTCTATCCTGTTCCCCAGCTGGGCCTTTTCCCCAGTCTTTGAAAAGGAGTAGCGAATCACATATCACATGCCATTTCTGATTTAAGTAACAAGTAAATTTATTAAACAATATTATGTAACAAAATTTTATATTGCATCTGGATCTTTACAGCAGATTTCATAGTAACTAGCTACTCAAACAAAACATAAAACCACTTGCCATGATTTATATGATTTACTATCAATGATACTATTGATTGGCTTAATCTTGCCTTGTGTATTTGAGTCTTGCAAATTTGAGCTTTGTTATTGTTGCAATGCTGCTATTCTGCTGCATCTAGTGTGTTGGTAAAGCCTTTTTAATTTTATTTCATTGCTTTTTTTATATTTTGTTCGGGAGTTTTCCTCACTTGTTGTAGCTACTGATATCTAACTAATTCCAAAACTGAAAAGCTTAAACATAAACCTGTGGAAACTTTTATCTCCTACAGTCTTTTCTTCCTCCTATAATCTGCAAGCAGTAAAATCCAAAGTTGGTTTGCAGAGCCAATAGTTTTCTTTTGCTCTGTTCAACTTTATTGGTATTCTGCAATATGGGTATTGGTGTCTTTACCTTGGTTTTACAATTTTTAAAAAAGTTAGCTGGTATATAAGTCTTTGAACAGCAATAACAGATGATCTGTGCACAATCTATTTTGCTAATGGAAATAAATTAATCGTGACAATATTAAGACTGGAGATTTAGCATACAGAAAGTAACATAAATTTCTTGAACATGAAGTCAGTCTCAAGAGCTGTACTTGATAAGAACCTGTGCGTAACAAGGTGACCCACACTTCCCATTCTTTTATGTCTCTGCACTCTTCAAAAACTAATTTGAGGTTTTTCTTCTTCATGTGGATATATCTAGCTGATGGTTTAATTTATGCACCAACCGGAGGGCATAGTTTCGATTGATAGAATACAATGAAAGCACACAACTATGAATATGTTTAAAGTGCTTGCCATCTAGAAAGATGCATCTCCAGGGATTTAATGAAGAAGTGGCTACTAGTTTCCACCACGTCCAATAAATCGTCCACTGCCTGCATCTCAAAATACTTGATTCCACCTGAGGGCTCTCTGAAAGGCTTTGAAATACAACAACTGATATCACAGCTGCAGGGATGTGCAATAACCTTGAACTTCTCTTCGTAACTTCATACCTTTAGAGGCCTCCAAACTACTTCACTTCCAACAAAGTGGTGAAGTTAATAGCTCTGTATTGAAAGAAGAAAGTATATTATTCACATAGAGAGAAATCCACTTGTTCATTCATAAATATTTTTGGACACGGATGCCATTGCAAACTTCCAAATAAGAAACCATTAATTGCAAGGCTCAGGAAAAACTGCATAAGTGATTTACGTGTTGACATGTGCCAGCATAAGGCCTGAGCCATTTTGGGACTCAGGCCTCATTTACATGCTGCCAGTAAGCAGTAGTATTGTAGGCAAATTTATAACTATTGTCACTGATAACTTAAGTATTTCTGAAGAACTAGGTATATTAAGTTCATGTAGTTTCCCTTCTGTTCCAATTATGTGATATTTTGGACATTCATATTTGGATGAGCAATTAAATAATCAAATAAACTGAAGATCAACCTGAAGTACCTCGGAACTAGGAATGGGAAAGGACATCATACAGGAGGCATCCTCAGGCCAACAATCTTCAGCTGCTTCATCCAATGATCTTCTCTCTAAGGTTTGAAGTAGGGCTATTTACTGATCATTCCACTGTTCAAACAATTCACAATCCCTCTGATAATGAAGCATCCAATGCCAGAATACAGCAGGCCCTCTATAATATCGACGTTTGGGCTGACAATCAACAGGTAACATTAACACCACATAAATGCCAGGCAATGATCATATTGAATGAGAAAGCCCAGCCACCTCCCCATGACCTTCAATGGCACCATCATTTCTCCCATCATCAACATCTTGTGGACCCCCATTGACTAGAGGTTTAACTGGAACTGCCATATCAACAAGTGTAGGGCAGAGGCTGGTTACTGTGTGATGAACTGATAAGCTCCTAACCCCTCAAAACTTACCTATCATTTACAAGGTACTAGTCAGGAGTAGGATAGAATACTCGTCACTTGCCTTGATGGATGCAATTACAACAACACTCAAGAAGCTCAGCTCCATTCAGAACAGAGCACTGTGCTTTAATGGTGCCTCTGACACTGAACTCAATGGGATGGATTTTAAGGAGTTCTCAACATTGGGATCCATGGCAGGAGAGGCCTGAAGATGGCTCTGGATGAGGCCAGCCACGGACCCCGACGCTGGCAGGGCCTGGCCTGATCCTCCCAATGGCGGCAAGGAACCGTGGCGGCCTACCTGCCGCTGGGTGATGCAACCATAATGTGAATATTTAAAACAATTAAAATAATTAATTTAAATAATCTTATCTCACCTCCTGATGTCCCGTTGTGATCTTCGGCCCGGTGGCTGACACTCAAGAACAAAGAACAGTACAGTACAGGAACAGGCCATTCGGCCCTCCAAGCCTGCGCCGATCTTGATGCCTGCCTAAACTAACACCTTCTGCACTTCCGGGGCCCATATCCCTCTATTCCCTTCCTATTCATATATTTGTCAAGATGTCTCTTAAACGTCGCTATCGTATCTGCTTCCACCACCTCCCCTGGCAGCAAGTTCCAGGCACTCATCACCCTCTGTGTAAAAAACGTGCCTCACACATCCCCTCTAAACTTTGCCCCTCGCACCTAAACCTATGTCCCCTAGTAACTGACTCTTCCACCCTGGGAAAAAGCTTCTGACTATCCACTCTGTCCATGCCGCTCATAACTTTGTAAACCTCTATCATGTCGCCCCTCCACCTCCGTCATTCCAGTGAAAACAATCCGAGTTTTTCCAACCTCTCTTCATAGCTAATGCCCTCCAGAACAGGCAACATCCTAGTTAACCTCCTCTGTACCCTCTTCAAAGCCTCCACGTCCTTCTGGTAGTGTGGCGACCAGAATTGCACGCAATATTCTAAGTGTGGCCTAACTAAGGTTCTGTACAGCTGCAACATGACTTGCCAATTTTTATACTCTATGCCCTGACCGATGAAGGCAAGCATGCCGTATGCCTTCTTGACTACCTTATCCACCTGCGTTGCCTGTGGACCTGTACGCCCAGATCTCTCTGCCTGTCAATACTCCTAAGGGTTCTGCCATTTGCTGTATACCTCCCACCTGCATTAGACCTTCCAAAATGCATTACCTCACATTTGTCCAGATTAAACTCCATCTGCCATTTCTCCGCCCAAGTCTCCAACCGATCTATATTCTGCTGTATCCTCTGACAATCCTCATCATTATCTGCAACTCCACCAACCTTTGTGTCGTCCGCAAACTTTCTAATCAGACAGCTACATTTTCCTCCAAATCATTTATATATACTACAAACAGCAAAGGTCCCAGCACTGATCCCTGCGGAACACCACTAGTCACATCCCTCCATTCAGAAAAACACCCATCCACTGATACCCTCTGTCTTCTATGACCGAGCCAGTTCTGTATCCATCTTGCCAGCTCACCTCTGATCCCGCGCCTTCAGATCCCCGTCCATGAAAACGAGGCGCAACACTGGTGGTGGGGGTGGGGGGAGGGGAGGAGGTATGTTTCTCAGTGCGGGGAGGGGGAGCGGGGTCAAATTAACGTCATGGGTGTAGGAGATAGTGGGAGGGTTATGGTTTAACGTTTGTGCAGTTGAGGGGGGAGGTAAGATGGTAGACGTAAGTGTTTTGGGGGGGGGAAGGGCAAATAATTAATTTATTGGCGAGGTGGGAGAGGGGCAAAAGAGATGTATTTATTTAATTTCACTAAATGTTCTTTTAAATATTTAAATATGCCGCCACGGCTAACAGCCCTTTAAAAATGGCGTCAGCGCCTGTGCACAGGCAGCTGACCCTATTGCCGGGGACGGACAGCCGCCCCCTCCACATGATCAGGGGGGTGGGGGGGGGAGGCGACCTGTCCCAGCTAATAAAATAAACCACCTGCTTGGCATCGCGGCGGCTCTTTGGCATGCGGCCTGTGTGGGCGAGCTGCCATTTTTTTTCACATTCATCCCAATATGTGAGTTAACCATTGGAAGGACAGCAGCATTTCAAGGAGAAGGCCCACCATCACCTTCTCAGGGCAATTAGTGGTGAACAATAAATGTGATTTTGCCAGTAACACCCACATTCCAAGAGCAATTTTTAAAAAAATTTGCTTCAGGGAGGGGCTTTTTAACCTTGTTGCCCATACTTGCATGGTTTTCTTCAGTTGTCAGTTTGTCTGAGTTGAATTTATGTTTGTGTTATCCTTCCAATTAGATACAAGCAGCTTGGTTCAGTCTTCAAATGATTGGGTTAACTAGGGGTAGACTGGTGTACACAACATAGACATGTTTTATTTCTCACAGGAGACGTTATTGTGGTCAGACAGTTGATAATTCTGAAACAGGAGGGGAAGCCCTATCTTAAAGAAGTGGATGTAGACACGAGAGAGAGATACTAAATCTTCTGGACTTTGGAAGCTCCCCCTCTGCAGGTCACACAACCTTCAATAGGAATGGCCTTCAGGACTCCAAGAATCTAAAATAATTTGTACCAAGTTACTCTAATTTTAAAAAAGACAGCAGGAAAGAGAAAAAATAAAAAGTGCACATGTGCGAGCATTTTTATATAATATAGAGGCTCTATGCATCAGTCACAGTAAAAAATAGTACACTCTATCCTTCTAACTTTATATGGCTCATTTAAAGTTCTGTGGTGACTAACTTTATATCAGTTAACAGAAAGGTTTATCCCACATTCAAATTTTAGTCCCATGGAACAAAGTGCTTTAAAATTAACCAGAGTACATAATTTTTAATACAAAGCTCCCAAATTTCCCTGGGAAGCATGTACTAAGACAACTTTCAGATTATTCTATGAGTTTGAGGGAGGGACATTTTAAACTTGTTGCCCATACCCCTGAGGGAAAAATAAATTCTCACTTTATTTAAAATAGTCGACAGAATCTAACCATGCAGGTTTCACTTGCAATTAGGGTTGGCAACTCTGGTTGGAGACAATCCTGGAGATTTGATCATGTGATATTCTGACCATATGATGTTGGATCACGTGACATTTAATCCTGAAACATTTGATCACGTGACTTCTATAACTGCTATTGCATTTATCTTATGGTTGGATCCTCTGTAGCTGAGTAATTTTATTGGTGTTTTCCGGTTAGCAGCTGTAGTGTGACATACTCCAACAGGAAGCCACCCTTTAGCATGTGTGTGTCAGAAAATCAGACTACAGGGAAGAGGAAAACTGAGGAATTTCACCCATTTCAGAGACATGCCCCCCCACCACCACCATTTCAGCCACGAGTAACACAAAAAGACTTGCATTTATATAGTGCCTTTCACAACCCAAGGACCTCCCAAAGTTATTTATAACCAATAAAGTATTTCTGAAATGTAGTGTTACAGACTGGTGAGAGATGATAGGGATAGTTCCCACTTTTCACTTCTCGACTGACCAAAGACTGTGTTTGTTTTTCAACCCGAGTGCTTTAATGTTCAAGAACAGACAAATGACAAATAAGTTTAAAAGAAAGATAAATGTTTATTACACAACACCTGAAAAATACGCAACAACACCCACTCTCACATTCATACAGATATACACACACTCAAGAAAAGATAGAGATTATAAAGATAACAGGCATTAGGTCTGATGATTTGTAAAGAATTCTCTGTTAAACTTGCTTTTCTCTGGGGTGAAGATTTGAAATGGTGCAGGTCTGTAATCTCTTCCCTTGTTCACTGAAGAAAGACTTGGGAGGTTCAGGAAAATGGATGCATTGTTGCAGACTGCTCTTGTTATATTCCAACCAAAGGTCAATGGCAAACTCCTGGTACGATTTCTCAGTCTCAAGACTGTTCCAGACATGAAAATTAGCTCAGGGTTCTTGTAGTTCTATGTGTATGGGCAGGAAAGAAAAGATCACCTGACCTCTTACTCCATTTTGTTTACAATAAAAGTGTCCATTTCGGGTTTACTTCATAAGTTCATTTTAGTTTGGATTGTGTCAACGTGACAGTAGTAACTCTTGGTAATGTGTGGAAAGAGACATTAAAAGTTACAGGGACAGAATTTACTATTTTGTACTGTGACCAATGCACACAGAGTCCATGCTACATCGAAGTGCTTGCACATGTGACTTTTTAACTTATCTCTCCTTTTTTTTTAAATTAGAGTAATTTGATACAAATTATTTTATATTCTTGGGCTCCTAAGGCTATTCCTAATGAAGGCTGTGTGTCCTGCAGCTGCACCGGTGGCATATCAGGATATCATAGGAGAATCAGGAAGTCATACCAGGATAACATAGCAAGATATCTACATTTCAGACAGTTCCAAGCGGAATGTCAGCTCCAGAAATTGACAGTTGTTGACCTGCCCCGATTGGAGAGCAGAAGTTGATGTCTCAATCTCAGTGATTTAATCCACACAAAGTGGATGGCTATTGCCCTTGCCTCTGATCATTGGTCCAAAATAATAGCCTTGCTTTAGCAGGAGTAGGCTAGTCAAGTCCCATAAACACAATAGACCACAGCACTATGGCTGGCTCAGCTGTACGATAGGCAGAAGGAAGACTGGAAAAGCAATAGTGAAAGGGGATTCTATAGTTAGGGGAACAGACAGGTGTTTCGGCATCCATAGAAGGATAGAGCAGATGAATGCATGGCTGGAGAGATGGTGCGGGATGGAAGGGTTCATATTCCTGGAACATTGGGATCAGTTCTGGGGGGGATGGGACCTCTAGAGGTCAGACAGGTTACACCTGAACAGAACCAGGACCAATGTCCTTGCAGGGCAATTTGCTAGTGCTATTGGGGAGAGTTTAAACTAACTTGGCAGGGGTGTGGGAACCAGTAGGTAAATTTAGAGAGGAAAACCAAGGTGCACAGTGAGTTGGGGGTAACAGATAGCACTAGAGAAAGAAATGGTAAAGCAATAGGTGGGGGTCAGTGTAAGTGGGAATATAAGGTCTAAATTAGTTTTATTGTGCATGTATATGAATGCACAAAATGTGGTAAATAAAGTTAGTGAGTTGCAGGCACAGATAGCCACGTGGAAATATGATGTTGTGGCGATAACGGGGACCTGGTGCAAAAAAGGGCAGGACTGGATATGAAATGTTCCTGGATACAAGGTGTTCAGGAAAGATAGGGAAGGAAGGAAAGGAGGAGGGGTAGCTGTACTGAATAAGGAGAACATTACAGTGCTGGAGACAGAGGATGTCCTAGAGGGGTCAAGTTCAGAATATATTTGGCTAGCGCTAAGAAACAATAGCGGTACCATTACATTGCAGGGGTATTCTATAGGTCTCTGACTAGTGGAAAGGATATAGAGAAACAAGTTTGCAAGGAAATTACAGAGAGGTACAAGAATTCAAGAATAGTTATAATGGGGGAATTTAATTATCCTAATATAGACTGGGATAGTAATAGTGGAGAAGACAGAGAGGGGCGAGAGTTTCTAGAGTGTGTTCAGAAGAATTTTCTACATCAGTATGTTTCGAGTCCAATAAGGAAGGAGGCATTGCTGGATCTGGGTCTGGGAAATGAGGTGGGTCAAGTGAACCAAGTGACAGTAGGGGCACATTTAGGGGACAGTGACTACAGCATCATTAGGTGTAGGTTAGCTATGGAAAAGGACAAGGAGCAATCCAGAGTAAAGATAATTAATTGGAGAAAGTCAACTTCAATGGAGTGAGAAAAGACTTGGCCCAAGTAAATTGGAATCAAAGACTGGAAGGCAAAACTGTAACTGAACAATGGGCTGCTTTTAAAGAGGAGATAGCTCAGATACCGTCAAGGTACATTCCCATAAGGGGGAAAGGTAGGGCAAACAGATCCAGAGCTCCCTGGATGATGAAAGAGATAGGATGAGTAGGATGAACCAGAAAACGGTGTATATATCAGAGGTTAGGTGGATAATACAATTGAGTACCAGGCTAAATATAGAAGAGGGGAAGTGACAAAGCAAGTAAGAGAAGCAAAGAAAGAGTATGAGAAGAGACTCTCAGCTAACGTAAAAGGGAATCTACTAGTCTTCTATAGGCACATAAATAGTAAAAAGTTGGTAAAAGGAGGAGTGGGGCCGATTAGGGACCTAAAAGGGGATTTATGTATAGAGGCAGAGGCATGGCTTAGGTACTAAATGAGTATTTTGTATCTGCCTTTAACAAGGAAGATGATGCTGCCCAAGTCATGGTGAAAGAGGAGGTAGTTGAGATACTGGTTGGGTTAAAATATTAAAGAGGAGGTATTAGATAGGCTGGCTGTACTTAAAGTTGATAAGTCACCAGGACACGATGAAATGCATCCAAGGATACTTAGGGAAGTAAGGGTGGAAATTGCAGAGGCACTGGCCATAATCTTCCAATCCTTCTTAGACACAAGTGTGGTGCCAGAGGACTGGAGAATTGTAAATGTTGCACCATTGTTCAAAAAAGGGTGTAACGACAAGCCCAACAACTACAGATCAGTTAGTTGAAACTTGGTGGTGGGAAAGCTTTTACAAATGATAATTTGGGACAAAATTAATAGTTACTTGAACAAAAGTAGATTAATTAAGGAAAGCCAGCATGGATTTGTTAAGGGCAAATCATGTTTAACGAACTTGCTTGAGCTTTTTGATGAGGTAACAGAGAGGGTGATGAAGGTAATGCGGTTGGTGGTGTACATGGACTTCCAAAATGGCATTTGATAATGTGCCACATAACAGGCTTGTCTGCAAAAGTAGAGCAAGGGACAATAGCAGCATGGATACAAGATTGGCTGAGTGACAGGAAACAGAGTAGTTGTGAACGGTTGTTTTTTCAACTAGAGGAAGGTATACAGTGAGGGTCCCCAAGGGTCGGTGTTGGAACCCTTGCTTTTCATGACATATATTAATGACCTAGACTTGGGTTTAAAGGGCACAATTTCAAAATTTGCAGATGACACAAAACTTGGAAATATTGTGAACTGTGAGGAAGGTAGTGATAAACTTCAAGAGGACATAGACAGGCTGGTGGAACTGCAGACAAGTGGCAGATGAAATTTAATGCAGGAAAGTGTGAAGTGATTGATTTTAATAGGAGGAAAGAGGAGGGGCAATATAAATTAAAGGGTACAATTCTAAAGTGAGTGCAGGATCAGAAGGATCTGGGTGTATATGTGCACAAATCATTGAAGGTTGCAGGGCAGGTTCAGAAAGTGGTTAATAAAGCATATGGGATCCTGGGCTTTATAAATAGGGGCATAGAGTACAAAAGCAAGGAAGTTATGATAAATCTGTAGAAAACATTGGTTCAGCCTCAACTGGAATATTGTGTCCAGTTCAGGGCACCACACTTTTGGAAAGATGTTAAGGCATTAGAGCGGGTGCAGAAAAGATTCACTAGAATGGTTCCAGGGATGAGGAATTTCAGTTACGTGGATAGATTGGAGAAGCTGGGTCTGTTCCCCTTGGAGAAGAGAAGATTAAAAGATTTGATAGAGGTGTTCAAAATCATGAAGGGTCTGAACAGAGTAGATAGGGAGAAACTGGTCCCATTGACAGAAGGATCCAGAACCAAAGGTCACTGATTTAAGATGATTGGCAAAAGAAGCAATAGCAACAGGAGGGAAAACTTATTTATGCAGTGAGTGGTTAGGATCTGGAGTGCGCTGCCTGAGAGTGTGGTGGAAGCAGATTCAATTGAGGCCTTCAAAAGAGAATTGGATAATTATCTGAAGAGAAAAAAAATTGCAGGGCTGGAGGAAAAGGGAGGAGAGTGGGACTAGCTGAGTGGCTTTGACAGAGAGCCGGCAGGGACACGACAGCCAAATGACCTCCTCTGTACTGTAACTATTTGATGATTATATGAATAGTGAGTCCTCCCCATTCTGGACTTGTATCCCCCTCCCCACTGCACTTACACACTGATGGAAGATCAGCAACCTGAAATGTTGGGCTGGATTTTTCCCTCAGCGGACGGGAGCCATCCACCGACTGAAAAGTCGCTGGTGAACCCATTTTCGCCTGGCCTGGGTATCCGACCTTCATTTTGCTGTTCCCCGGCCTTAAATTGTTCTGAGGCGAGACTTCCACCTGCTTGAAGTAGGAAAAGCAGGCTGGCAACTCTTAGTCCCAGCAGCTCCACTGGGAGCGGTGGCCACTGCTGGGACTGCAGCCTAGCTTCAAGAAAATGATGTCGGGGGGGGGCCCGGAACCACGGTAAGTTTTTGTTGCCTTGCCAGGGGTGATTCTTTGGGCCCCGGCGAGGCAGGGGTAGTTGATTGGGGGAACGGGGGGGTGGGGGGTGATTTGGGTGTTGGAGGTGGTTGGGGCAGCAGGTGCAGCCCGATCATGAGGCGCCCCCGCTCCCAGGATGTCAGAGAGCCGCCTACTTTTGTCATGTGGCTTATCTCAGGCCAGGGTCGCTCGAGCAGCCAAGGGTAAAATCCTTGTGGTGGCGGCGGAAGCCCTTAAGTGGACGTTCAGTGGCCACTTAAGGGCCTTGATTGGCCTGGGGCGGATAGGCTGTTTTTCGCCGCCACCGCCCCGCGTAAAGCGGAGGCGGGAGCGGGTCGGGAAGGGCCCCCAGAGCCTCCCGCTCCATTTTACGCCCCCACCCCCACCACTTCCCCGCTCTTTGGAGGGTTGTAAAATTCCGGCCATTAACTCTGTTTCTCTCTCCACAGATGCTTGCCTGACCTGCTGAGTATTTCCAGCATTTTCTGTTTTTATTGCGCTAAACACAGTCCTGGCTGGCGCATTGCTGCGGAATATTTCAATCTGTGATTCCCCGGGATGCTGGACGCAGCGTTCAGGGGACAAACCCCCAATACTGGGAAACTCCCGATTATTCCGGGAGGGTTGGGAACCATAATCTTATTCCTGAGTGTATCCAAATGTAGTGAGTGAAAGTATCTCCTCCTCATAATGGGAATACAGTGGTGGCACAGTGGCGCAGTGGTTAGCACCGCAGCCTCACAGCTCCAGCGACCCGGGTTCAATTCTGGGTACTGCCTGTGTGGAGTTTGCAAGTTCTCCCTGTGTCTGCGTGGGTTTCCTCCGGGTGCTCCGGTTTCCTCCCACATGCCAAATACCTGCTGGTTGATAGGTTAATTGGCCATTATAAATTGCCCCTAGGGAAATATAGGGACAGGTGAGGATGTGGTAGGAATATGGAATTAGTGTAGGATTAGTATAAATGGGTGGTTGATGGTCGGCACAGACTCGGTGGGCCGAAGGGCCTGTTTCAGTGCTGTATCTCTAAACTAAACTAAACAATAGCGAATGTTTCTCTATCGGTTCTACTTTCAATAGACAATTGTCACTTTCTAAATCCTTTTTTTATTCTGACACTGACTAGTCCCAATGACAGTCCCAGATCGCCTTAGTAAGCGATTATCACTATAATCGGTGTTTAGGACTGATGACGAATATCTTCTTACTTGACCTATATGAACACCGCCCACTTTCTTATAATTTTCTTGTATAATATATTGCAGTAAGTCAACAATTGTGTTCCGCATATATATCTTACCCGATGATACAACCACATTCCATCTGAGAATGTTTCCGATGCTTGAAGCCTTTAGAAATCAAGTACAATCCTCTTTCCTAACAGTTCGGAAAACGCAAGGTGACTGCGTTTTGCCATCACGCGGTGCTTAAAGCCTTAAACCGGCCTTAAACCTGCAACTCTGTACCTGCTCTTAATTTCTGCTACTGTTTCACTGGAATATGATAACAGGGCATTTTGGCACAATATTCACCAAATTACTATGATGATCTTAAACATCTCAATTCCAAAACTCTTTTGAATTACTTTCAAGTGTCTTATTTACTCTCCTGTCCTCCCTCAATCCATTTGGTCAAATCCATACACATGAATCTGAGGAATGGTTTATATAGGAGTATTATTTGGAGATGATTACCCTCCTGGGTAACTATGGTTACCTATCTCCCCTCATCCTTCTTAACATCTGAGCCTCCCGCAATAAGTGCTCTATCCTCCTCAGTCTCCTCAACAGCTCATTTCCAAGGTATTGCCATCTTTTGATTCCATGAAAGCTTTGTTGCAATGTAGGCATTAAATCCTCCTCTAATTTTTTTCATCTTCTCCTGTCTGCATTGTCATCTCTGGTCAATGCCAGGGCTGCATTCTTATTCTCCTCCTCTTCATCATTTATATACCTTGGTGATATCCAGAAACATGGGGTCAGTTTTCACATGTATATCAGTAGCAACCCTATCTCTCCTTCTTTGTTCCAGGAATCCCAAGACCATTGCTGCATTCTGCAAAATGCCTGTTCAACTATGGCTGAATGGGTTAACATTTCCTCCAGCTGCATGCCAGGAAAATCAATGCTCTCCTCAACCAAAGCCATCTTCAACCCAAGCCTATTATTCCTTGGCCATAACTTCACTACAGGCTATGTCTGCAGGGCAGGAACTGCTGTTACGAAACTCAGCTTCCTTCCCCACATCTAATCTCTCACAAGATCCACTTTCTTCCACCTTTGAAACATCACATAGCTTTCCCCCTATCTCTTCCTTCTCGATCCCCTTGCTGCTGAACCCCTAGACCATGCATTTATCAACCCATGGCTTAATATTTCCATTAGCCTCTCTGCTTCCACCCTCTACAAATTATAGCTATTTCAGAATGTCAATGCCTATGTTGTTATCAAGATTAAGCCCCAAACTCCTATCACTCTGTCCTTGCCAAGCCCCACTGACTCCTCATGCCCCAACAAATTGATTTGAGTATCCTCATTCTTGCCTTCAAACTCCCCAATGGTCCCCATTCACTTCAGTTTCTACCTTCATTTTCATCCTTCCGGATCCAGCCCTTGATCCTCCTACATCAGCATACACCTTGTTTTCTGATCTGCCATCCTTTCTGTTACTATTCCAATGCTGTCCAGAAATTCTCCCTAAACACCTCCGCCATAGCATCTGCACTTCTGCTTTCAAAGGCTGCCTAGTCCTTCTATCCAACTGTTTCCACTTTTATTCTGTGTCCCGTAAAGTGCTTTGAAATATCTTGTGCCACAAGCAGTCGAGTAGTGCAGAAAAAGTTTCCTCTCCTGAAACTACTCTTAGAAAAGGTAGGAGGGGGACTATTATATCTGATCCCAATCACCTAATTCTGAAGCATGTTATACTCTACAGATATGGAGAATAATGCAGCCCTCCCATAAATGTTGTGGTAAAAATATATACCGCCAGTGCTTGCTGTTTCTGTTAATTGTTAAATGTTTGGCCACTTTCCAGTTTCAATCTGCAATCTGTTTATTTATGATTGGCTTATTAACATAAAGCATGTAAGAATACTGCATATTGTTGAAGATTGTAATGATTACAATTACACTTTAAACATTAATATGTTTTCTGCCTTATAGTGAACAGCAGTTTATCTATCCCATTGGGAAATATTTTAATAGTTTACAAATTCAAATTCCTATTTTTCACAGTCAAAGTGATTTCAATATTCATCAATTAAAACAATTTCAAATTGTCCGTGAGTGTTTTCTGTAACAGGGCTGCTGCAAATCAAATATTTAAAAAGCCGTATTAAGTTGGACATTTGACAAACAAACATTGTTAGGTTTTGTTTCCTGCCTTTCCAAATTGAATAGTTGCTAACCTGATTATTAAAGCACTTTTTGTGTGAGTTATGAATTTTTCCACAGCTCCGTACTTTTTATGTGTTCTTGGAATGTGAGATTGCTGGCAAGGCCAGCATTTATTGCCCATCCCTAAGTGTCCTTGAAAAGGCGTTGGTGAGCTGCCTTCTTGAAATGCTGGTGTCCATGTAGTGTAGGTACACCCACAGTGCTGTTAGGGAAGGAGTTGCAGGACTGTAACCCAGTGACAGTGAATGAACGGTGATGTAGTTCCAAATCAGGACGTTGTGTGATTTGGAAGGGAACTTGTCTTCCCATGTGTCTGCTGCCCCTCTTCTAGGTGGTAGAGGTTTGGGAGATGGTTACATTCTCTCTGAGATGGTCATTGCCTCGCACTTGTGTTACTTGTGATACAATAAAAGCAGTTAAATTATGTCTAAAAGATGATGGGAAACTGAGCTCTGAAGAAGATCTGGACTGATCTGTCCAGCAGCCTTGTATTCATATGTGTGTAGATATTTATCATATCTCATTATTTGGTTTGAAAAAACTATTTACAAAAAAAAAACAGGTACAGCTATATCAAGGGCAGTAAATAATATAGAATAAAGCACCCTCGACTTAACAAAAATGTATTCAACTTTACTCTATCATTTTTCTATACACTCCATAGCTCGATTTTTTGCGATTAACATTTCTTCTGAAATGATTACAGTTCTTGTGATGGTATTTCAGTTATTCAAACAGCACCATCTCTGCACTGTACCCTGGTATTGCCCCATACGTATAACTAAGGATTTTGCACTCATTTTAGCCAGAAAGTGACTTTATATCATCAGCAGGTCTAACAATTGAAACATATAACCTTCCTTTGATAAGACTACACTGCAGAATTTCACTTTTAATAATCGAGATAAACAATCTGGGGCTGTCCAATTCTTTATTTCCATTATTAAAAGAATTAGTGCAATGGGAGAAATCTCATAGAAATCTTTTCTATTTTCCCGTTTATTTGGACCTTAACTCTCTCCAGCAATTAGCGACTACGTGAACAAGACTCAGTAAATCTGTGGGCTGGCCCCGTTTTGGGCTCTAAGGCGAATGAAGGTCACAAAATATCAAGAGAGTGCTCATTGGAAAGCTCATAATAAACTTAGCGCTCTTTAAGTAGGTATTGCCCTGCTTGAAGCTCGATCTGAAATCTCGTATTAATGAGGAAAAATAGCTTCTGTCTCTAATAATAGCACAACACTGGAGAAGTGGCAAGGGTTTGTAGGGTAGAGTCGCGTTTGCTCGGGAGGTGTCTCCCGAAGACCAATCAGTTGGTGTTGGTGTTTGATCGAGATTCTGGGCTAGGAAAGACTGGTCAAGTCCATCTTCTGAGGGTTGAAGTGACCGTGGAGAAGAAAACCCAACTGTCATCATTGAAAGGAGATTGCCCAGGGATAGAACACCGGGTCTCAGAAAGAGCAGTGTTGAGAAGATCGAAGAGACAAGGCCTGGTTTTGAAAGACCTTTCGGAGGATAATCAGGAAGGCTATCGAACACAGCTTAACTTCAGAAGATAAACCAGTCTCTGTTAAGTTGAGGGTTGATCGAGGACAGAAGTTCTGAGTTTGAGAAGATTCCTCACTCCCTGTTAAGGTGACCGGGGTCTGAGGTTTCTCGTCCTGGAAGACTGATCATTTCTGCTGAGGTCTTTGGCAGAGTTTCCAAGTCTCGCAGCTATGGGGCAGACAACGAGTGGTGAAAATAAAGGGGAAATCGGTGTTGCTGAGCTGCAAGACTTGTACAAGAAGTTCGTGACTGAATGCCCCAGCGGAACCCTTTTCTTTCACGAATTTAAGCGCTTTTTTGGAGTTTTAGACAATGAAGAAGCAGCTGAATACATAGAGAACATGTTTCGGGCATTTGATAAGAATGGGGTGAGTGCGAGTCTGCTTTTGTTTTGCCCGAAGCCTCTTAGACCCAATTGGAAATAATGAAATATTTGATTAATGGGAAAGACACCGTTTCAAACCTGCCCTACGGCGGGACATTAAACCGAAGGCTTCTCCGTTTGTTCATAGAATCATTGTAGCACAGAAGGATTCCATTCGGCCCTTCGTGTCCGTTCCGGCCTATGGCTTGCTGAAACTAATGTGAAGGCGAAAGGGATTGGAGCGATTAATGGGCCCAGGGATTTTCCTTCCCAAACCAATCTTGTCATTGACACAGCTGAATCTGCTGGAAGGGGGAGTTTGGGGGCACTGGGGGCCGGGAGCGGAGGAGGTGGGGGGGGGGGGGGGGGGGGGGGGGTCAGGGAAAGGAGGAAAAAAAATCTCCAGAATATTGAGAGGGCACTATTAATCGTAAAAAGCACAACCCTGTCTTTTTGTGGTCATTCGCTCACTTCTGCGAATATGAAGGTGGATTATTAAATCGGTTTCTCATAGTTTCTGGATGTAATGCTCACTTCAAACTGCATTTAACATAAGAAATCAATATGTGCTTTTCTATAAAGCGAATATTGTAATAAGAAAAGTCAATAATCAGAAATCTACAAGAAGGGAATGTAAATTTAGAATCTATTTAAATTTCAGTTAATGTCAAAAGAAACAAATCGCCTATTGGGTTATAGACGAATGCAACAAGAGTTCCTCCGATCGTGTTAACCTGTATTCCATTCTGTTTCCCTGTGGGAAATATTTGGTACTTGTTATGTTCAGTCAGCTGTCAAGGGTGCAGTATATGCAACTGAGCACGTTGTAAAACTATCGCAGGACTAGATTATATTTAATTCAGTCTGTAAAGGGCACCGATTTGTGTTTCTTCCAGGACAACACCATCGATTTTTTGGAATATGTTGCGGCACTCAATCTGGTTCTAAGAGGCAATCTGGAGCACAAACTGAAATGGACTTTCAAAGTTTATGATAAAGATGGAAACGGATGCATCGACAAAACTGAGCTGCTGGAGATTGTGGAGGTCTGTCACTACTTTAGCTCTTTATCTGAATCTGATACTTTCCTGATACTTGGATTCTGACACTTCCTGTTATGCAGTCTATTTACAGGTTAAAGAAGGCTTGCCATCAAGAATCGGAAGACGGGGCTCCACTCTTGACTCCAGAAGAAGTTGTAGAGAGAATATTTCAGTTAGTGGACGAAAATGGAGATGGTAAGTATAAAATTTGCCAGGTTTCCATCACTGACTTCAGCTCCTCCCTGGTCACGGTCTCAGGCTGAATCAGACCAAGGTCCAGAAGAACATCATTACTAGGAGCAGGAGTGCACCATACAGCCCCTGGAGCCTGCTCCACCATTCAATAAGATCATAATTGAACTACATCAGCTCCATTTTCCAACCCCTTGAAATTAACGCCTAAAAATCTAGCAATCTCAGTCTTGAATATACTCATTCCCTTAGCATCCACATAATTCCAATGATTCCCTATCGTCTGAATGAAGACATTTCTCCTCATCTCAGTCCTAAATAGCCGACCCTTATTCTGAGACTATGACCTTTTGTCTTCAACTCTCCAGCCAGGGGAAACAACCTTTTGGCACCTACCCTGTCACGCCATCTAAGAAGTTTATACATTTTAATGAGATCACCTCTCATTCTTCTAAATTCCATAGAATATAGATCATTCTATTTGATCTCTCCTCATAGGACAGCACTATCAAGCCAGGAATTAAGCTAGTGAAACTTTGTTGCACCTCCTCTAAGGCAAATATATCTTTCCTTCAATAAAGAGACCAAAACTGTATATAGTACTCCAGGTATGAACTCACCAAAGCACAATATAATTTCAGCAAGAATTCCTTACTTTTATATTCCAAACTTCTTGCAATAAAGAATTACATGCCATTGTTTTCTTAATCACTTGCTGTACCTGCATGTTAACTTTCTGTCATTTGTGTACAAGGACACCCAAATCCCTCTGCACACCAATATTTACTAGTCTCTCATCATTTAAAAAGTATTCTTTTCCATTCTTCCTACAAAAGTGAATAATTTCACAATTCCCCCACATGAGATTCCATCTGCCACCTTCTTGTCTCATTTGCAGCCTCCTTATGTCCTCTCGCAAGTTGCTTTTCCACCTAGCTTTGTATCGCCAGCAAACTTGGATGTATTATACTCTGTCTCCTCATCAAACTCATTGATATAGATTGTAAATAACTGAGACCCAAGCACTGATACTTGCAGAAATCCATTGGTTCCATCCTTCCATCCTGAAAATGGCTTATTTATTCCGACTCTCTGTTTTCTATCAATTAACCAATCCTCAATGCTTGCCAATATATCACCCCATCCACCACCCCCCCCCCCCAACCCTATCAGCCCTAATCTGGGTGACAGCCTATTGTGTGGCATCTTACTGAATGCCTTCTGAAAACCCAAATATACTACATCCACTGCTTTCCTATTACCTACCTTCCTACTTACACCCTCAAGAAATTCTAATAGGTTTGTCAAACACAATTTCCCTTTCATAAAATCATGTTGACTCTGCTTTATCATTTTGTAATTTCCAAGTGCCCTGTTGCCACATCCTTAATAAAAGATTCTAACATGTTCCCTACTTTTATTTTGGCTTCTATTATCCTGGTAGTCACATGATACAATGATAATGGAGTTGTTGACAACTCATAACAATCAATATTTATCAATTCATCCACAATGGACTCAGAAATTATATGAGAACAGCCGCAGTGGTAGGGAGCTTTGAGAACTATCAGTCTGAAGTCAACTTTTTCCTCCCAAGCATGCTACATTTTCAACTTCTTGTTTGAAATGATTCATAGACCATATCCCAAAATGTTATTTTCTGAGATAAAACTGTATAATTTGCATTTGAATGAATCAATACTGCTTCCAATGGTTCCATGGGAGTCTGTTCCATAGATTGACCACTTGCTCACTCTAATTCAACAGATTAGTCTTGAATTCCTCTCTCTTCAAGCACAGACTGTGTTGCTCGGTTCTACTGTTTTGGACAAGGTGAAATTGTTTGTGTTCCCAACCTTGGCATTCTGTTCCACCAGAGCTGAGTGTCAGATTCCATATCTCTCTGTCACAAAGAGCACCCACTTCCACTCTCCTAACATTGTCCACCTCCCCACTATCATCCACCTCCACCAACCTTGGGCCGCCTGTCGTGAAAACCCTACTTTATGCTTTTATTAAAAGGCTTTCCTGGCTGGTTTACCATCCTCTGCCTGCTATAAAGTTCAGCTCATCTAAAATTCTGCAGTTCCTATCCTATCCCACAATAAGTTGCACTTTCCCATTGCTCCCACGCCTTTCACTGACCCACATTGGCTCCTCGTCTACCATTGCCTTAAATTTAAAATTCTCATCCTTCTGTTTACAAGCTTTCATTGTCTCACCCCGTTCTGTCTCTGTAACCTCCCCCCATCCAATTTTCCATTCCTCTGACTCAGACCTGTCGCACATCCCTGTCTCTTCCTCCTACTCTTGGAGTCATGCCTTGAGCCGCCTGGGTGCCATGCTTGGAATTCCCTTCCTAAACCTATCTATTTTTCCATGTCTCTTTCCTCCTTTAAGTTTCCCTTTACTATCCATTTCTCTGACCAAGCTTTTGATCACCATTTCTAAGTTCTCCTTTGGTTCAGCATCTTTTCTCTTTATGTCTCTGCAAAGTATCTCAGGGTGTTTTTCTATGTTACAATGCTAGATAAATGCAAGCGTTTTTTCATAACACACACAGATCGAATCATTTTCTCAATGCTTTCAATGCCAAGTAGATATTGACAACCACAGTCCTCTAGTATTCATTGGCACCCTTCAATAACCAAAGGATATTAGTAAACAATATTAATAGAAAATAGTTAATAAGCAATATTAGTAGTTATTAATGAAGAAGGTTCAATTTTATGCAGTTGGCTGGGATTGCTGTAGTGGAATTGTACAGCAGATGCTAGATGTTACATCTAGATTAATTTTCCCATTGTTGACTCTAATCTAATAGTAATCAGAAGAAATGAGTCAAATCTCATGTGGCGTAGCCCACAGTGAGTCAGCATCTACAGTAGGTACAGCCATATAGTTGATGGTGCTGCTGTTCAGAGCATAGTGTCCCATCTGATGGCATCATGCTATATTCATGAATAACAATGCCTTCTTGCTTGACAATCTCCAAAACACTGGCCTACAGACAATGAGAACACCATAAAAGGATATAAATAATAAATTTATAACTATACAAATATTTATGAAGTGAAAATGTAAATGTGAAATGCTAAACATAGGAACATAGGATTTAGGAGCAAGATTAGTCCATTCGGCCCTTCGAGTCTGCTCCACCGTTGATAAGATTATGGCTGATCTGGTTATGGTCTCAACTCCACTTTCCTGTCTGCCCCCCAAAACCCTTGACTCCCTGGTCTATTAAAAATCTATCTAACTCAGCCTTGAATAAATCCAATGACGCAGCCTCCACTGCTTTCTGGGGAAGAGAATTCCACAGACTAATGACCCTCAGACAGAAAAAAATTCTCCTCATTTCCGTCTTAAAAGGGAGATCTCTTATTCTTAATCTGTGTCCCCTAGTTCTAGTCTCCCCCACAAGAGAAAACATCCACTCTATCAAGTCCCCTCAGGATCTTACATGTTTCAAAAAGATCACCTCTCATTCTTCGAAACTCAAATGGGTATAGGCCTCATCTATTCAACCTTTCTTCATAAGATAAGCCCTTCATCCCTGGAATGAGTCAAGTGAACCTTCTCTGAACCGCTTTTATTGCATTTCTATTGCAAATAAGGAGACAAAAACTGTACACAGTACTCCAGATGTGGTCTCACCAAGGTCCTGTACAGCTGCAGTAAAACTTCCCTACTTTTATACTCATTTCCCCTTGCAATAAATGATGAATAAATATTTTGAAATCAATGATAATTGGAGATAAAATATAAAACATTTTGAATTAAAAAGTTTAAAATTTAGCTTTAAAAGATGCTTCAGTAATATATATACTCATGATTGTAAATCTTAAAAATAGTAATCAAATGAATATTTATAAATATCACAAAGGGTAAAATTAAATGGCTATATATGGAAAAATAGTCGAAGAGATGCCGAGCAGGCACCGGAGAAAGCCCTGAAGACCCAACATGGCATTTCCCAAAAGGTAGTTGGCGGGGGAGGTGTAAATGGCCCAAATGACCAAATGGTTCTCTTGTCCCAGAAGATTTGGCAAAGTGGGTGAATAAAAACTGTGGAGGAACAGAAGAAAAATGGGGAGAAGTCTGGGGAAAGTTGGGCAGGGTGCAAGGGAGGGACCTGGAGGCCAAACTTGGGATCTCCAGGGAGATGGTAATCAGAGATATGGGTGGGGAGGGGGCATATGTGGGAGGGTGGGAGAACAGCAGCCAAGAGGCCTGATCTGTGGATGAACAAAACTTGGGAGCATGCTAAAACAAGGCAATTAAACATTTTGAATGGCATTCCAAAGATGGCAAAGCATGGATGTATCTTATCCGGAGGCAAAATAGAGGCTAGAGAGAGCCTGGAGGCAGCAGTCGGTGATGAAGAATTGGGAGGTGGAGGGGTGGGGCAGGGGTTTGGGGAAGTGAGAATGGTCTGGAACCCATATATCTTAAAAATGTTACAGAATTAAGAATATAAATATGGAAGAGTGGTACCTTGAGTGGGTGAAGAGGAGGCTGGGCAAAGGAGGTAGGAAGTGAACTGTATTTTAAATTTTAGAGAGAGAAGGAGGTTGAAATGTGACAAAACCTAAAAATAAGGAAAAAATAATATTAGGGTAAAGAATAAATAAATGTTAAAACTGACTTACCTTAAGATAAACTAAGATGACAGGGTTACTAAAAATTTCCAGTAATCAGTGGAACTGAAGCTTTTGAAGCTCTATCTAGTGATAGAAATGTAGTGGTAGACAGCAGTGTGACTGCTTGACAGAAAGCAGGGAAATCCTATTAAGGTGCCAACTATAGGTATGAAAGAATAATGATGCGCAAATAAGGGGTGCGCATGTGTAGAAAAATTAATATGTTACAGATAGATAAGTGTGACAACCCATAACCCACACATTAATATCACCTTCCAATTTAACATGTAGGAGTGTTTTGAGTTATCTTGTATTATTGCCAGCTTCATTGGTGCTCTTCCTTTTTGCAGGTCACCTGTCCTTGGATGAGTTTATTGATGGAGCACGGAAAGACAAGTGGGTGATGAAGATGCTGCAGATGGATGTGAATCCAGGCAGCTGGATGACTGATCAGAGACGCAAAAGCGCTTTATTTTAAACATGGAACAAAATCTCCAGAATTTAACAAATTTGTAAATAGTTAGACGTAGGCACAAACAGGTGTATAACATTACTTCATCATACCTAATTCACTTTTAATACATGTTAAAAATGAACCATGACTATTTTGCTTAAAACATTTATCATTCAGAGGAGGGTCAAGCCTAAAAAAGTCAATGTGTTTAATTCTCTGAACTCTTTCAATGCGTTTGAATATCTTTCATGTATGTGGCCTTTTTGAAGTATTTGGTCTCCTGACTCTATCAAATACGTGCTCAGTCATCAGAATTTGGTCCATTTAACTCCTCATCATTGTTCTCATACAACACTAATTGGCCGTTTAAATTTTTTTGTGTGTTTTTAGACTATTATCAGTATCTTCAACCTTGAAAAAGACTGAACTGGGACAATAGTACATTTACACACTTCTAGTCAATTATCTGTTTTACTTTTGAAGAATATATTTTATATTTGAAATGGAAGATAAATTAAATTATCCAATATTCAATGAGTTAACGTAACTGGCGAGGCAATTAATGAATATTCTTTTTCAAACTTCCCGAGAGGCTGCAGTAGTTGTAGCTGTGGCTCCACAGTATTGACTTGAATGGAGTTGTGAAGGTTTTGTGAATAAATATTGCACATTTGTTTACAGAATAAATGAATATGATACCTTTTATCAGTAAATTAACTTTATTTTCATTGGTATATTAGAATTTACAGCTTATGTGTGTGACTTCAGGAGCACATAGGAACAGAATGGGCATTCAGTCCCTTGACCTGTTTCACCATTCAATTCGATCTTGGCTGATAACTCCATCTGCTCTCCTTTGTTCCATATCCCTTGATACCCTTACCTAACCAAAATCTATCAATCTCTGTCTTGAAAGTTTCAGTTGACCCAGCAGCCACAGCCATTTGGGGAATGCATTCTCAATTTCTGTCAGTCTTTTGTGTGAAAAAGTGTTTCCTGATTTCATTCCTAAATAGCCTGGCTGTAAAATTTAGATTATGCCCTCTTGTTCTGGATTGTACCACCAGTGGAAATAGTTTGCCTGTATCTACCCTATTTAATCCCTTTACCATTTTAAGCACCTCAATCCTCTAAACTCAAGGGAATTCAAGCCAAGGTTATGCAACCTGTCATCTTAATTTAACCCTTAAGCTCTTATAATATTCTGGTGAATCTGCACTATGTTCCTTCCAAGGCCAATATATCTTTTCCTGAGGTTTGGTACCCAAAACTGACTTCACTTCTTCCAGATGGGGTCTGTCCAAGGCTCTGTATAACGGAAGCATCACTTCTCACTTTTGAATTGCCCTTGAGATAAAGACCAACACTTCATTAGTTTTTTTGATTACATTTTGTACCTGTGCACGTACATGGACACCCAAATCACTTTGCTCCTCCACTTCTCCTAGTCTCTCACCAGTAAGAAAATATTCTGATTTGTCTTTCTGAGATCCGAAGTGAATGATCTCACACTTTCCTAGATTAAATTCCATTTACCATAGTTTTGCCTATTCAGTTTATATCCCCTTTCTGCTTCCATCTACACAGCTTACTGTGCCTCACAACTTAGTGTCATTTGCATACTTGGATACACAAATCTCTATTCCTTCATCCAAGTCATTGCTATATATGGTGAAAAATCTGAGGCCCCAGTACAGATTCCTGGAGGAAGCCACTTGTTAGTTCTACCAATCAGGGAAAATTCCCATCATCCCTACTTTCTGTCCCCGACCCCCAAACGAATAACACATAGATAGGTTAGTAGACTGGAGAGAGATATGTTAGTTAGGGAGAGATCTGTCTCATGAAATATAATGTGGAAAAATGTGACTGATACATTTTGGGAGGAAAAATAAGGAAAGGACATATACACTAGATGGTAAACTGTTAAATGGAGCAGAGGAACAGAGACAGTTAAGGATTCAAATACATAAATCTTTAAAAGTGAAGGGCAATTTGATAACTTGGGGGTCATATGTTTTATAATAGGAATGTTAGTGTGCAAAAGAAAGGAGGTAATGCTAAACATATCGGGATCATTGATCAGTGTTAGAATATTGCGCCCAGTTCAGATGTTCTACTAAGAAGGTTAAGGCCACGGGGTAGATGCAGAAGAGATTCACTAAGATGATACCAGGAATGAGAAGCTTCAGTTCAGAGAGATGATAGAATCATAGAATCACACAGCACAGAAGGAGGCCTTTTGGCCATTTGTGCATATGCTGGCTCTTTAAAAGTGCTATCCAGTTAGTCCCACTCCCCTGCTTTTTCCCCATAGCCCTGCAAGTATTTCCTTTTTAATTAAATATCCAATTTAAGTGTATAAAAATATTATAGGTATTTTTAAAATGTGTCTGTTCTTGGGATGTAGACAATACTGGCAAGGCAGTATTTATTGCCAATCCCTAGTTGCCCTGGAGGCATAAGAGTCAACCCCCATATTGTATGGAACTGGAATAAGCTGCAGCAGGTTTGGCCGGCACATTCCTTTCATTGAAAGGTATTTGTGAACCAAATACTTATTCATGCTTATTAATCTCTGCCAGAACACAAATGACCAGATTTCTATTTATTCTATTTTACAATTTACTATGGTGGGATTTAAACTCAACCTCTAAATTGCTGGTACATTACATGATCATAACCACAAGAGGGAACTTATTTGTTTGAATAAAGAAGATTAAAGAGGGTTCTGATAAAAAAATGTTTAGAATTATGGATGTTTTTGATAAGATAACTATTTCCATTAGTTGTGAGTCAATAACTAGAGAGCATACATTTCAGGTCCTCGTCAGTAGAAGGAAGAGGTTAAACAAAAAAAAAACTGCAGAGTGTTGTTAGGATGTAAAGTGTCCTGTTAGAGACATGGTGGAAGCAGACTCCATAATAAGTTTTAAGAGGGATGTGGATAAATATGTGAGAAAGAAAACAATTAAAGAATATGGGGGAAGAGCAGATGAACGGGACTAACTGAAATGCTCCTCTCCCGTAAGAGTCTACAATCCTATGTAAACAACATTAAAAATATCTGATATAATAAGGACAGTGGAATTAACTGATGCTACATTTCAAAGCCTTTTGATATAGATTTTATTTCATGGCTAAAATGCATAATTCAAGAGCTGCATCTTAATTCACAGATATAATAAAGTAGTTGTCAAATGCCTTAGCGTGTGCCATTATGTTTATGTAGTGTCAGGCAAGCCCCTCACCTGCCAAGACTGAGGCACACATCATTTTGCCGTATGAACATTAAAACTTAAAATTGCGATCCCCTGACTGGAAAGACATTTGCATAGTAACAGACAGTGTTGGAACAAGGGACCCAGTCTTTTGCTTCCCCAATACACAGAAGAAGTGGTCAGACCAGTTTTAGTCACATAATTATCTGGTTGTTAGTTTTTTGAACTTGCCACAGATTTGAAATCAGAAATCCGTGTGCTCTCGGTTGGAACTGAAGCAGAACCCTCTCCTGTTTGCTCATCTCTCAGGGAACTGAATCTTGTGAAAACATGTGAACCTCAAAGAGAGAAAAGTCTCCTACGTGAACAAAGTTTAAGAATACTGGGCCCCAACAAAAAGCAAGACTACCAACAATCAAGTGAGCTTGAAGCACAGTAAACAAGAAACTCTTCTGAAATTGCCTCAAACCCTTCTCTACAATACTTCCTCTCCTCTTTTCTGTCCCTATTTGCATGTGTGTATCGCATGTGCATGCTAGCATGGGTGTGTCATATATCCGTAGGCATTAAACATATTGGAATTTGTTTAAGGTTTAATAAATTTCACATTTCTTCTTTAAAACTGAGAAAGCCTGTTTGGGCTCATTTCTTTGCCTTATAATTGGAAAGCTGTAAACAAGGATTCACAAAAGGGAAGCTAAAAACAGTGTGTTTAAAAATAAAACCCTGTTACAATAAGACCAGGTAAAAACAGCCAGAGACTCCTAGACACAGTTCTCCCCTGGTTGTAACAGTAGCATATTCTTTAAAATCAATTAGAATTGTTTTTGTGACTTGTAACTGTTTTTCTGGGAAACTCAGTTATGTAGAAAGACTCGATGCACATCAGGGGATGTGGTGCCCCACAATCATTTGTGAGCTGTTCTCATTCGGTACTATAAGAGTAAAAGTCTTAGAAGGAGCATTTTAATGGTTTGAAATGTGGTCTATCTGTGGGGAAGGAGCAGCAGCTATTCAAACCCATCAATGGTTAAAACTTCTTATTCATTATCCAGTAACACCCAGATGGAAATTAATGTGTGTAGATTCTTGATGAAGGCAGATTGACTCTGATGCTGATCCATGATAAAGTAACCTCTTGACACTTAAGGTTGAATTTTAATTTGGCTGAGGAGGCAGGACCTGAGGCAGATCTGCCACAATTTCGCGTCCTCAAGTGGCATGCCGGCTTTCTGACGCGGTCCCGCCTCCCAGCAATTTTGGAATAGGCGGTGGGTCCTGTATACTGGTCAGCCGCCCCAACGTGGCGGGTAACCAATTAAGCCCCCCGATGTCTGAACCCTCCTGGCCCTCATACTTACTTGATTTGTGGTTTAGTTTAGAGATACAGCACTGAAACAGGCCCTTCAGCCCACCAAGTCTGTGCTGACCATCAACCACCCATTTATACTAATCCTACACTAATCCCATATTTGTACCACATCCCCACCTGTCCCTATATTTCCCTACCACCTACCTATACTAGTGGCAATTTATAATGGCCAATTAACCTATCAACCAGAATGTCTTTGGTATGTGGGAGGAAACTGGAGCACCCGGAGGAAACCCACGCAGACACAGGGAGAACTTGCAAACTCCACGCAGGCAGTACCCAGAATTGAACCCGGGTTGCTGGAGCTGTGAGGCTGCGGTGCTAACCACTGCACCACTGTGCCGCCCTGGTGTGGTCTGTGACTGGGAATGGAGGTGCGTTCATGCCTTGCTACATACTTCACAGAATCACAGAATTGTTACAGCGCAGAAGGAGGCTATTTGACCCATCATGTCCACACCGGCTCTCTGAAAGAGCAACTTCCTCAGTTCCATTCCCCTGCCTTCTCCCCATTGCCCTGCACATTCTTCCTTTTCATATAACTGTCTAATTCCCTTTTGAATGCTTCAATTGAATCTGCCTCCACCACATTCTCAGACAGCGCATTCCAGACCTTAACCACTCATTTTTCCTCATGTCATTTTTCCTTCTCTTACCAAATACTATCAATCTGTGCCCTTTCATCTCGATCCTGTCATGAGTGGGAACAGTTTCTCTCTATCTACTCAGTCCAGACCCCTTATGATTTTAAATCACCTCTCAGCCTTCTCTTCTCCAAGGAAAACAGTCCTAACTTCTCCAATCTATCTTCATAACTGAAATTCCTCATCCCTAGAACCATTCTCATGAATCTTTTCTGTACTCTCTCCAATGCCCTCACGTCTTTACTCAAGTGCGGAATTAGACGCAATACTCCAGCTGAGGCCGAACTAGTGTCTTATACAAGTTCAACATAACTTCCTTGCTCTTGTTCTCTATGGCCCTATTAATAAAGCCCAGGATACTGTACGCTTTATTAACTGCTCTCTCAACCTGTCCGGCCACCTTCAATGACTTATGGACATATACACCTAGGTCCCTCTACTCCTGCACCCACTTTAGAATTGTACCCTTTATTCTATATTTTCTCTCCATGTTATTCCTACCAAAATGAATCACTTCACATTTCTCTGCATTGGATTTCATCTGCCACCTGTCCGCCCATTCCACCACCTTGTCTATGTCCTTTTGAAGTTCTACACTATCCTCCTCACAGTTCACAATGCTTCCAAGTTTCATATCATCTGCAAACTTTGAAATTGTACCCTGTACACCAAGGTCTAGATCATTAATATATATCAGGAAAATCAAGAGTCCCAACATTGATCTCTGGGGAACTCCACTACAAACCTTCCTCCAGCCCGAAAAACATCCATTAACCATTACTCTTTGTTTCCTCTCACTCAGCCAATTTTGTATCCATGTTGCTACCGTCCCTTTTATTCCATGAGCTACATGTTTGCTCACAAATCTGTTGTTTGGCACTGTATCAAATGTAACAGCATCGCCCTCATCAACTCTCTCTGTTACCTCCTCAAAAAACTCCAGCATGTTAGTTAAACATGATTTTCCCTTAAGAAATCCATGCTGGCTTTCCTTAATTAACTCGCATTTGTCCATGTGATTATTGATTTTGTCCCGAATTATTTTTACTAGAAGTTTTCCCACAACTGGAGTTAAACTGAAGGTAGCCCATTGTTCATCTACTGGTTTTCCTACCAGCTTTTGACTCCAATTTATTCGCACCAGCTCCATTCTTACCCCATTGAAGTTGGCCTTCCCCAAGTTAATTATTCTTACCCTGGATTGCTCTTTGTCCTTTTCCATAGTCAGCCTAAACCTTACAATACAGTGATCAGTATCCACTAAATGCTCTCCTACTGATACTTGATCCACTCGGCCCACCTCATTCCCAAGAACCAGGTCCAGCAGTGCCTCCTTTCTCATTGGACTAGCAACATACTATTGTAGAAAATTTTCCTGCACACACTCTAGGAACTCTTGCCCCTCACTGCCCTTTACATTACTACTATCCCAGTCTATATTTGGATAATTAAAGTCCCCCATTGTAACTACCCTATAATTTTTGCGTCTCTCTGTAACTTCCTTGCAAATTTGTTCCTCCATGCCTTCCAACTAGCTGGTGGCCTGTAGAAACACCAAGCAAAATAACTGCACCTTTTTTGTTCCTTAGCTCTAGCCAAATTGATTCTGTCCTCAACCCCTCTGGGACTCCGTTTTCTCCAGTACTGCGATGCTCTCCTTAAGCAATACCGCCACCCACCCCTCCCCCTTTTTTCCCTTTCCTATCTTTCCTGAACACCTTGTATCCAGGAATATTTAACACCCAGTCCTACCCTTCGTTGAGCCAGGTCTCCGTTGTAGCCACACATCATATTTCCACATGGCAATCTGCTCCTGTACCTCCCAGTTATTAACCACACTCCGTGCATTCACATACATGCACATTAACCCTGATTCAGACTTTATTACTTTCTCCCTTACTCTGACCTCATCTAATAACATACTATTCCCTAGTCTAGTGCTATCTATCTCCCCTAGTATTCTGTGCACCTTGGTATTCCTCTCTAATACTTGCTCCTGGTTCCCACAGCCCAGACAAGTTACCAGTTTTGTTTCCCTCCAATCTGAGCTCCCTCTCAGGTTCCCATCCCCCTGACAATTCAGTTTAAACCCTCCCCAACAGCACTAGCAAATCTCCCTGTGAGGATAATCACCCCAGTCCTGCTAAGATGCAACCGGTCCATCTTGTACAGGTCCCAGCTGCCCCAGAACCAGTCCCAATGTCTCAGAAATCTGATCCCCTCCCTCCTACACCAGTTCTCCAGCTACCTGTTCAATCGCTCAATTCTCCTATTCCTATGCTCACTTGCACGTGGGACTGTGAGTAATCCTGAGATTACTGCTTTTGAAGTCCTGCTTTTTAAACTCCTTCCTAGCTCGCTAAAATCTGCTTTCAGTGCCTCATCTCTCTTCTTACCTATGTCATTGGTACCAATGTGGACCACTTTGTAGGCCAATGTGGCAGCCATTTGTATGTAGCAAGATCATGCAAACATTGTCATAAATGCCCATTTAATCTGTTTCTGATAGCCAATGAATGAGAGAGGAATGTTGCCCAGAACATGTGAAGAACATCTGCTGTTCTTTGAATAGTTGTTGGGTTCTTTAACACCCACCTTGTAATGAGTTCTTTATGTTGTTTGATGCAACATAAATGAGATGCGTGGAGACCAGTTGGTTGAAGATCTCAAACAGGTTTATTACAGCTCGGCTATTATACAGTACAGAGCAAACTATTTACAGAACTTGCCTCTAGGTGTTACAGTTGCAGAATGACTCAGGCTCTGAGTCACATGACTGTGTCCTGGTTCTTAGCTCATTAGCATACTAAGATCTTAAAGGGACATCACTCTTAAAGGCAATCATACAACACACCTGACCCATGTGAACAGGTAGCAGGGATCTCCAGTTAATGTCTTATTTGTAGGGCAGCAGCTTCAACAGTTCAGCACGCACTGTGCTATAAGTAAACCAAATTATGAACTTAAACTCCTGTTATGGAGCTCAAGAGGAGGAGACAGGAGAAAACTGGCTACAAACTTTGCTAAGCTAGTCATAGAAACTAGTATTTGAATTGTCTCAAGCTTTAACTGACTTGTAACAGACTATGGTCAATCTCATTGCGTACTGAAAGCAGCCATGGTAATCTGTAGAAGTTGACATCTGTTCATCAATGCACTTTGTTGCATCCTATTAAAATGAAGCTTAAATTGGAGGCACAAGCCATTTTTTCTGAATTAAAAAATGAGAAGTTCTGCTAAACTTGTATCAAACCTTGATTAGACCACACTTGGAGCATTGTGTTTAGTTCTGATCACCATATTTTAAAAGGATACAGAGGCACTGGAGAGGGTGCAAAAGAAAATTTACATCGATGATACCAGAACTGTGACATTATACCTATCAGGATAAAATGAACAGATTGGGGCTCTTACCTCTTCAAAAGAGAAGGCTGTGGGGTGACCTAATAAAGATCTTTAAAATTATGAAAGGTTTTGAAAGTAGACACAATGGCCGAGAACCCCCCGTCACCTCTTCTGTGGGAGGCCTGCCAAATCAAGTGCTAATTAGGCACTTAACTGGACAGTGGTGGGCCTTCCACAGGATCAAGGACCTTGGCGATGGAAGTCCCGCCCTCTGAGAGGAGGCAGTGGCTGCTACTGGTGGAGCACCCACCTGAGACCCAGGAGCGGCACTGGACCCAGGCCACAGATAGGTCAGAGCGGAGGGGTCGCACGGGGTGGGGGTTGTGGTGGAGGGTGGTGTAGAGGGTGGCGGCAGCAAGGGCAGGGGATGTCTCTCAGCGCGACCCCCTTCCTGATGTCGGGTCCCTCGTTTAGGCAATAACTGCCTTTTAACAAGGGACCGCCCTCCCCCCCCCCCGCCCCACTCTCACCCACAGCAAGTAAGCAATGGATGCGGATTTCAACATTCCAAAGGGAGCTTGGAAAGTTCCTGGAGGAGACTGACATCATTATGTACAAAAGCTGGTGGGATGTTGAGTAATGTATTTCCAAGTCATTGTTATCTTCCAGAACTTATTATTGATTGTTTTCCCCTGGAGAGAAATTTCTGAAAATTCTTTTCCCCAATTGGCTGAAGTTTTTTTTGTCTGTCCCGGGAAATTACATGGCTGCTGGTGGGTGAGGAGTATTGGGGGTGGTGTTGCTTAGTTGCAACATAGTTAAATGGGACAGACTCAATGAACCAGCATATCTAATCTAATCTAATCTAATCTAATCTAATCTAATCTAATCTCTTTTGTCTGTCGCTTTGTATGTATTTTGGTACTTTTAGCAGAGTGCACAAAGTGAAATAATATACCCAACTTGCACAAAGGCCTTTCATAGTTCACCAGGGATTTCTAAACCCCAGGCTTCTTCGCTGGAGAATACACTTATCACATTGTGTGCGGCTTCGTAAATCTTATTCAGAATAAATATTTATGGGGCAACAGTCAATGCATCAAAAATACACTGAAATTTGTCCTTTATGGCACCTGTTCAGAGACATTTGCATTAACCATTAGTGACATATTCAGTCCTGCATAAACAATCCAGAACTAAACATGGAATTTCTTTGTTGTTTAAAAATTCAAGCCATAATCTTTAGAAAGATCAACTGAAGTCCGTCCCAAAGTGATGGATGTAGTTGACAACTTTCACTGTCTAATTACTGGCACGGGTTTTGCCGTCAGCGGTGAAGCAACTGTGCTTGGTCAATTTTAATCTAGTGCCAAGTCAAGGGGAACTCCAAGTGTCCAGCAACAGTGACATCATCAAGCAGGGTAAGCAGCTAATCACACTGAAGCATTCTCATAGACAGCAAACCAGGAAGTAAAAACCACTGAGTCCCTTCACTTTAAATTTTTAAATTTTACAGATAGCAAAATAAATGATTGAACATACACATGGGAAGCTAAAATATCATTTTAAAAATGTGAAATTTCTTATCATAATGGAGAAACGGCATTCAACAAGTATAAAATTACTCTTTTAGGGTCAGTGAGGCTGTTTAGCTGTAACGAAGAACACAGTACACCGTTAAAAACCCAGTTACTCCTCATTCAACAAGGGGTAACTTTTTCAAGGATTCTTACAGTGCATCTAAGAACATAAGAGTGGAATTTCTCATCAGTTCCTGGATTTCCAATTAATTGCCGTCAGGGAAAATTTCAATTGTGCATCTGCTGGAGAAGCATAGAATCATTGACACCAACTTCTGGATTTCCAAGTTTAACTGTGCATGGGAGCTCCAGAAGTTACTGTCTGTTTCAAGCACTAATGACAGCTAATGCTGAAAGTTTTGCTGTCATTACTACTGCAAAATCCAGACCATTGTATTTTCCCAACCAGCGAAGAGCCTAAATGCATTGAATTTTTTTTGCTTGTGTAATCCATTTCACTTTAGTACGTAAGAAGAAAAACAAAATGGATGCTGGAATAATGTCCTGATGATAGGTCATCGACCTGAAATGATAACTCTGCTTCTCCCTCCACAGATACTGTCTGCCTTGTGTTTTCCAACAATTTCTGTAACTTCTGTTTTTAATTTCACTTCAGCACAAGTTCAATAACCAATTGTGCATTGTAAACAAAGTTCAAAAATAGACACTTTTTGCATCCATAGTCATTGTATACCTTATTATTAAAGGAATGGTTTTCACTGAAAAATTTCTATTCAGTGAATCCCCCCGTTAGTCATCAATTTTATGCTGTTTAACCACCAATAGTAGCATTAATGCAGTAAATGATACATTTTCTAGATTTCAACTTTGTTTACTTCACATTTAGCATATGCCACTTGTAAGTAATATGTTGTTGCAGCCAGGGCAAACACTGGATTACCTCTTACCCTCAAAATCAGAGAACTGTTGCACTAAGTTGGAAGTTATGCTGCTCTTTACTGGGTTCATGTTGAATGCATGGAACATTTGCTCATCATAGCTGCTCGTTTGTTGGGTGTCCTTGTTCGTGAGTCATTAAAAGCTAGCATGCAGGTGCAGCAAGCAATTAGGAAGGCAAATGATATATTGGCCGTCATTGCAAGGTGATTTGAGTACAGAAGTAAAGATGTCTTGCTGCAATTGTATAGAGCCTTGGTAAGACCGCACTTTTGGTCTCAGTATCTAAAAAAGGATATACTTGGCATAGAGGGAGTGCAATGAAGGCTCGCCAGACTAATCCCTGGGACGGCAGGATTGTCTTATGAGGAGAGATTGAGGAAACTGGGCCTATATTCTCTAGAGTTTCGAAGAATGAGAGGTGATCTCATTGAAACTTACAAAATTCTTACAGGGCGTGACAGGGTGGATGTAGATAGGATGATTCCCCTGGCTGGTAAGTCTAGAACCAGGGGACATAATCTCAGAGTAAGGGGTAGGCCATTTAGTACTGAAATGAGGAGGAATTTCTTCACTCAGAGGGTGATGAATCTTTGGAATTCTTTACTGTGGAGGCTCTGGAAGCTCAATCACTGAGCATGTTCAGGATAGAAATTGATAGATTGTTGGAGACAAATGGCATCAAGGGATATGGAAATAGCACGGGAAAGTGGCGTTGAGGTAGAGGATCAGCCATGATCTAAGTGAACGGTGGAGCAGGCTCGATGGGTTGAATGGCCTACTCTTGTTCCGATGTTCCTTTGTTTGGAGGACTGTTTCAGCCCAAAGTACTAAATTCATAAGTTGCTGTCAGAAGGGCAATCCAACATGAACTTCATGCATCGCATCTCATAGGGATTACCTTCTTTCACTGAAGTGTCAGTTATGCTTTCCATTCTTAGACAGATCCTAGATCCCAAGCCTGTCTTCAGCAGCAAGTGATCTGCAAATAACCTTACACTAGATTCCTCAGCCAGCATAAACCGCTGAGACTTGGCCAACATAAATGTAACAGTGCCCCAATAACAAGGAGAGATTCCCTGAGGAATTAACCCAAGGATATTTATTTTATAGTGACGGGAAGAAAGATAAACAAAAATACATATCAGGATGAAGGGATTTGCTGCATGTTAATTAGCATGAATCACCGAATGGCAAAGCTCCAACCAGAATTAGTTAGATGTTGGCTTTAACCTTACGCTAAGGAAGATTGCAAATACAAGATTATGCATGTCAAAACACCAAAATGGGTATAGATTACTTGAGCTCTTCAACAATTCTCAGATTTCCAGCTTACTGCCGGTTTGTGGCACAAACTGGGCAACACATTTGAAACATGCATCCAAAAAGGCCTTAACTTTGTTATATATTGGTGCTATTAGTTGAAGGAGGAATTGTTAACCAGAGTGTTGGGAGAACACCCTCCTCTTCTTTGAATAGTCCAATGGAATCTTTAATGTCCACCTGAATAGGCAGACTTTGGGCCAGCCTTGTTTAAAAAGCACTGTCTTCATGAATATGTGTTGAACAAAGATTCTTTAATTTATTGCATTTAGAAGCACACATTACAACATAAGCCATGTTGGAATCCATCAAGTGTGTGAAACTTGTGAGCATTTAAAAATACAGCCCTTTATCTAAATTATGTTTGTATAGAATAAGAATCTCTGTGACCCAATAGCAGTGTTATTCCACCCCACAAGTTTTCATTCTTGTCAAATATTTTTCACTCCACCTTCATTGCACAACAGCAGTACCAAGTTCCTGATTCCAGAATGAGTATAAAGATTTCTCTTATGATAGCCTCAGACAGCTCCACAGCAGAGTACAGTCATGCTCCACCAGGTGGCAATTGGATTGGATGTCTAGGTTTTCTACAATTTCAAGGTGAGTGTAATATGAGACAGGGACACCTGTGCTGCTGTTCTTACAATCCTGAGTTTTATTACTGCAGCTGGCTGAATCACACAATATTTACAGGAGGTATGTTCACACTTCATTTCTTGTGCGCAGTATTCCGAAAGGGACCAGCCCTGCAGCCATATTTTCTTTATGTTGTTAATGGAAACTGTTGGAAATGTTCATTCTTCCACATTTATGACCTGGTAAAACTGTAGAATCAGATACCATTTTCCTTTTATATGTCTGTTTAGGTGAAAAGTATTGTGAGAGGATAGGATTTCTTTTCAGCAATGGTGGCAATAATGTTGGGGATTTGTCAAAGCAACTGGTTAAATGATGAATGGTAATACTATTCTGACTTTTGTCCTCTGTTGTCTTGGCATTGATGGTCCTTAGCTGAGTTGTAACCATCTGAAAATGATCAGAAATAATTTTTTAAAATTTAACAATTTCACTAAAATGAATCCAAAATCTCACACAGTTCTATTTTTCATCACATGACATCTGGCTTCTTGTGACAGGAAAGGTTCTCTATATTTCTTTTTTGCCTATTTTTCCCTCCACCGATTTTCTCCCTGGTTCCTCTTAAGAAACGGTTGACTCTTGTTTTAGTACAGTTCACCCTCCAGTAGCTCACCCAAGTGATCATTATTCAGGTGTTAGGTATAGTGAATGTTGCCATGCTATTCCACATTATCGCCCTGCCCGATCCTGCTATCACTTGATGGCCACTAATGTGAGCATGAAGCAGGGGTCTTTGGATCGTAATCAAGAGTGATAAATCTGGCTGATCTTCCCCTCCCTAATTCAGGAACACAAAGGCCAATTATAGCACCACTACTGTTTCCCTGGTTGAGATTAGTTCACTAAGGACAAACATGGGTTGAAACTGTTGAAACTCTCTTGGTCTGTATGGCTCAGCAACTCTCTAGATAAACTTGGTGAACTATTGGGGGAGAAATTTTGAATCAAAATACTGAATGCCACTAAAAGCATTTAATGATTTGCAGTAATTACTCTTTTGTAGCGGATTCTTTTTCATATCTACGATCATTGATAAATTTCTAGTTTTGAGATACTAGTATAAGGAAGAGAAATATTCATCAATATTATTCTTTCTATGAACTTTTGTAGATTATCAAGTTTCTATCCAATCGGTATTTCAACAATAATTTATTAGCAGAAATTACATGAAATTATTCACTATTTCCATTGGAGGACAATGATGTGATCATCTGTGTCAAAGGCTGTAGAAAGGTAGAGGAGAACAAGAGGCTAATACACAAGGCTCACAGTCACAGAGAATGTAATTTGTGACTTTGGTTAGGATTCTTTTATCTTTGAAAAAGGGTGCATAAATAACCTTTTAAATAAACTACAGTGTTGTTATATATACCAAATAAACTTTGAAGAAATAAAATGAACAATGGCAATAACAAATTATGAGAAATCTACTTAAGACAGATACTATAAGTAGTCACAAGAGAGCAGGCTATGTACTTCACTTAAATGTATATGACCAATATATTTTAGGCTCTTCAAAAATTTCTGATCACAATCCAATTTCTGTATTGCCATCCATAGCATACTACTACATCCCATGCAGTAAAACCTGCTACTCTTTAGTGTGTAGCTTTTCATTACAGTGTTCCTTCTATTATGAAGTAATGGAATTGTGGCCCTAACTATTTTGTGTTAGGTTCTATCATATATAGTGATCACAACATGATCAAATTCAAGGTAGTGTTTGAAAGTGAAAAGCATGAATCAGCTACTAGAATTTTAGACTTGGGTAAGGCTGACTTTACCGGGATGAGACAGAGACTGTCCACGGTAAACTGGGTAGATCTGTTAATGGGTCAAACGACTGAAGAACAGTGGAGAATATTTAAAGAAACATTTAACGAAATACAGAATGAGTAAATACCCCTGACAGGAAAAAGCTCCACTTCACAGAAAAAACAGCCATGGACAACTAAAAAGATTAGGGATAGCATAAAAGAAAAAGAAAGGGCTTACAAAAATGCAAAACGCAGCACCGATCCAGCCGAATGGGATCAATACAAAGACCAGCAAAGGGTCACAAAGCAGCTTATAAGAGCTACTAAAAGAGATTATGAAAGGAAACTTGCAAGGGACATCAAAATCAATAAGAAGCAATTTTATAGTTGCATAAAGGGAAAGTGGGTGGGCAAGAGCAATGTAGGCCCACTAAAAGCTGAAACTGGAGATATTGTCATTGATAATAGGGAAATGGCAGACATGTTGAACAATTACTTTGCCTCAGTATTTACAGTTGAAAAGGAGGATAATTTGCCGGAAGTCCCCAAAAAATTAATAGCTGATAGGGGACAGGGACTTAATACAATTAACGTAAGTAAAACATCAGTAACAAGGAAATTAATGGAACTAAAGAGTGAGAAATCCCCAGGACTTGACGGTTTCCATCCAAGGGTGTTAAAGGAAGTAGGGGAGCACATTGTAGATGCCCTAACTATAGTCTTTCAGAGTTCCCTAGATTCAGGAGTGGTGCCTCTGGATTGGAAAGTTGCACATGTCACTCCACGTTTTAAGAAGGGTGAAAGGGGAACCAAGGAAATTACAGACTAATTAGCCTGACATCTGTGGTGGGCAAGTTGCTGGAGTCTATAATCAAGGATAGGGCGACTGAACACCTAGAAAAATTTCAGTTAATCAGGGACGGCCAGCATGGATTCATGACAAGAAGGTCGTGCCTGACAAATCTCATTGAATTTTTTGAAGAGGTGACCTAGTTAGTGGACAGGGGAATGGCTATGGATGTTATTTATATGGACTTCCAGAAGGCATTCGATAAAGTCCCACATAAGAGACTGTTAACTAAGGTAGAAGCCCATGGAGTTGAGGGCAAATTATTGACATGGTTAGGAAGTTGGTTGAGTGGTAGGCAACAGAGAGTGGGGATAATGGGTAAGTACTCCAATTGGCAGGATGTGACGAGTGGTGTCCTGCAGGGATCTGTGTTGGGGCCTCAATTATTCACATTATTCATTAACGACTTGGATGATGGCATAGTAAATCATATATCCAAATTTGCTGATGATACAAAGTTAGGCAACATTGTAGACAGTCTAGATAGCATAAAATTGCAAAGAAATATTGACAGACTAGGTGAGTGGGCAAAACTGTGGAAGATGGATTTCAATGCGGACAAATGTGAGATTATCCATTTTGGACCAAAAAAGGATAGAGCAGGGTACTTTCTAAATGGGAGGAGGTATACAGTGGATGTCCAAAGAGACTTGGGGGTTCAGGTGCATAGATCTTTAAAATGCCATGAGCAAGTGCAGAAAATAATCAAAAAGGCTAATGGAATGCTAGCCTTTATATCTAGAGGACTGGAGTATAAAGACACAGAGGTTATGCTACAGCTGTACAAAACCCTGGTTAGACCCCACTTGGAGTACTGTGAGCAGTTCTGGGCACCACACCTTAGGAAGGATATATTGGCCATGGAGGGAGTGCAACGTAGGTTTACAAGAATGATACCTGGACAACAGGGGCTAAGTTACGAGGAGAGATTACACAAAATAGGCCTGTTTTCGCTAGAATTTAGAAGGTTAAGGGGTGATCTGATTGAAATCTTCAAGATATTTACAGGAAAGGGCAGGCTAGATAAAGATAAACTATTTCCACTGGTTGGAGATTCTAAAACTAGGGGGCGTAGTCTAAAAATTAGGACCAGACCATTCAGGAGAGATGTTAGGAAGCACTTCTTCACACAAAGGGTGGTAGAGGTTTGGAACTCTCTCCCACAAACAGCAGTTGAAGCTAGAACAGTTGTTAATTTTAAATCTGAGATAGATTTTTGTTAAGCAAAGATATTAAGGGATATGGGCCAAAGGCAGGTATATGGAGTTAGGCCGCGGATCAGCCATGATCTCATTGAATGGCGGGACATGCTCGAGGGGCTGAATGGCCTACTCCTGTTCCTATCTTCCTATGTTCCTATGTCCTATATTACAGCACATACAATATAACACTTATAAAGCTCATGCTCTGAATGATCACATTATAATGAAGCGGGAGTATGGTTGCATGCTTGGATAGTGTATAGACACAATACTTAACACCTTGCCATGGTACATGCAGCACTTTAAATGATAAAGCATTACAACATAAAAATAGCCAACTAACATCTCAAAATTAAGATAGTAACATGTATGAAGTCAATAAATATTTTAAATATTTGTTTCTATTCAAGCTTTTTTTTCAATGTATTACATTTTATTTGAAAACAGTTTCCTGTACATTATCTCATACTAAACTTGCATGGGCTTAAATCTGACATTGCACAACTTCCAACTATCTGCATTGCTTTCTCCCCGACAATGTAACATCAGTGTGATTTGTAGTTGTCCCTCGGTGATTCAGGAATGCTTTTCATGGATTTTGGTGGAATGGAATGCAACAAGTAAGTCAGTTAGATTTGTTTCAGATGGATTCAACAGCACGCACACCAGAAATCAACATAGTAAAAAGACTCTCCAGATCCTATGGGCTGGATTTTCGTTACAGAGACAGGAAACAGGAACCAGGTCTGGTTTTGGGTCAGAAATCCACCTCCGATGGCAAATTGATTCAGATTGCAATTTGCAAATGGGTAAGCCCTTAATTGGTACGAAGACAGGTTTCCTGTATTCTTAGAGCCAGTGGGATTGAAAATGGAGGTGGGTCAGATGAAGTGTGTGGCTCATGTAGACACGTCACGGCAGTGATCACTAAGGCTGCTGGTTGCCCTGAAGGAGAGATCTGCATTTTGTGCCAAAACTGTCCTCTGCACCAGAGGGAAGTGAGATGTCACAGGGGAGCTGGAGGCCTGGAACTAGGGGTTGGGCAGACCCTCACATTCTGCAGGCCATGAGGAAGAGGAGGGAGGTCCATTTCCCAGAGGGTGGCAGGAGAAGGCCACCTCGTCGTGCAGCCAGGGCACCTTTCTGTTCACCCTCTTCCTCCTCCTCTCCTATCTCCTGCTCCTCTCCTGATGAGGTCTCTTTCCAGGGCCTCACTGTCCTCTAGGTCCACACCTCTCTGGCGGGCCATGTTATGGAGAATGCCACCACAATGACCAAGACCCTTGCAGGAGGATATGGAGGGTACCACCCGACCGATCCAGCCACCTGAATCGCATCCTTAGAAATCTGATGGCCTGCTCAATGGTTGGCCTGCTGAGCAGCTGGCATTGGTTGTTTTGTCTGTGCCCATCTGGGGCTTCTGTAGAGGCATCAGTAGCCATCTCTTCAAGGGATATCCCTTGGCCCCTTGGATCCATCCATGCACTTTGGGGGATGGAATGAAGTACCATGGCAACTGGCAGAGGATGAAGGAGTCATGGAACAGCCAGGAAAGCTAGAGCACACATGGAGGAAGCTCTTGTTGTGGTCACAGACCAGTTGGACGTTGAGAGATTGGTAATCTTTCTTGTTAATGGATCTCACTGGCCGGTCACTGGATATCTTGAAGGCCACATGGGTGCAATCGATGATGCCCTGCACCTAGGGGATTCCAGCAATAGAGGATAACCCTCTGTGTCTGTGCAGGCCCATCTAGTCTAAGTGGATGTAGTCCCCTGCCCTCCTGAAAATGGCATTGTGGCCTGCCTGATGAGCTACTGACTGCGAGATGCCACCTAGGTCCACGGCTGATCCCTGGAATGACCTGGTTGTATAGACGTTTAGAGCAAAATGACCTTGATGGCTGCAGGTAGGGAACTGCCATGGAGGCCGTGAGGCCTCAGGTCATTGTGGATCAGAGCACATAGATCCGACACCATCTGCCTGGAAAGCTACAGGCTCCTAGGGCACTGGCGCTCTGCCATTTGCAGGTAGCTGACTCATGGGCTGTGCACCTGATGTTGTGGGCAGCACCTTCCTCCCCTTGCAGACCCCTGATGTGCTCCTCTGCCATTCCTGTTGCCCAGGAGGTTGCATCTGCCACAGCTCATCCTGGCAGCTCTGTCCAATGTCCAATTAGCCTGTTCCCACCTGAACTCTCTCAGCAGGGCTTTGTGCATTCACCAAGCCTTGCCCTGCGAACATGAGCTGCCCAAGTGATGCCAGCAGCCTCAAGTCAATCTCCAGCAATGGCTACACTGTGGTGCTTTTGAAGCAGCTGAGCTTTACTTTGTGCCTCTAGAGTATTTTAATCAACTCTTCCCATAGCCCTCATGGCCCCCCCTGCATTGTTCATGACTTGAACACCCTGCCATGTTCCCCACATGGCATCCTCCATGTTCCCAGCTTTTGAAAATTAAAAGCTGCAGCTGGCAAGCCTGTTAATGAGCTCCTCAATGAGCTAAACAGCACTTAATTGGAGGCATATGCCCGACCCATTCCCTTCCTCCCGACGACCCTTTAAAATTGGTGTCACATTTCGGTGCCAACCTCCAAGAACGCAATCTTTAAATCGTGCTCACCTCGCACCTGCACTCAGCAGGCTTTAAAAATCCAGTCCTATGTCCCACAAAGTTTCCACAAAACAAGAAGCATTGAAACTACGCAATTAGTTGATGCTTGTACAGGTATCTTCCCAGACTGGTCCACTCTTACATCACCCCCAACACCCACTCTTTTTCCCACGACATGGGGGAAGGAGAGGAAAGGACAAACAGGAAGGTCTGCGATAGGGTGGAAGGCATCAATGATTAAATGAATAGTCGAGTCATTAACAGCACCTGCTGTCCGAAAAAATAGAAGCGGTTGGCATGATCTGAAATTGATCAACACAATCTTGAGTCCGGAAGTTTGTAAAATGCCTCATCAAAAAGATGAGGTGCTGTTCCTCAAGCTTCTGTTAAGTTTCATTGCAACAGTGAAGGAGGTTGAGGACAGAAAGGTCACAGTGGGAATGGGACCGAGAATTAAAATGGCAAGTGACTGGAAGATCAGGCTTAAGCTTGTGGACTGAACAGAGGTGTTCAGCTATCACACAATCTCCCCAATGACTACATCGTGAGCAGAAAATACAGTATACTAAATGGAAATAAATAAATTGCTGTTTAACCTGCCGTGAGTGTTTGGGGTCCTGAACTGTGTGAAGGGAGGAGGTGAAAGGGCAGGTCTTGCACCTGCTGGGCTTGCATTAGAAGGTGTCGTGGGAAAGAGAGTGGGTGTTGGCGGTGATGTAAGAGTGGACCAGGATGCTGCGGTGGGAACTGTCCCTTCGGAATGCTGAAAGGATAGGGGAGCAGAATATGTGTTTTGTTGAAGAATGGAGTCCTTACAGGAAATGAGATGGGAGGAAGTGTAACCAAGGTAGCTGTGGGAGTCAGTGGGCTTATAGCAAACATTGCTTGACAGCCTATCCTCAGAAATGAAGATACAGAAGTTGAAGGAGGGAAAGGAAGAGTCAGAGATGGACCATGTGAAGGACCACCTGCAAGACTGGGACTGCATAGGGACAGCGTACTATATAAGAGAGAATATAAAAGTGATGTGATTTAATTTCCTGGTTTGAAACACACATGATTCTGAAACACGCATGATTCTAAGCACTTTACGTCTCTAGTTCTTCAAAACATTGCTGAAGAGAAGCCAGGATGCATTTCAAACTAATAACATTTTATTTACAACATCTGTGCTTGCTGAAATGGGCTGAGGCTAAGCACATGTAAGGGATAATTTCATGATACTGCACTCAAGGGGGGCACACACTTCACATGGAGTGCGAAGGAGAGAGCATGGGCTACAATTTTACAACCTTGTCTGTGACTGATGCTCCTACGAGCATGACTCTCAAAGCAGCACAGGTAAGTGTTCACCTGGCCACCAGATGGCTCTGCTCTAAGACACTGTAGCCGAAACATTCCTGTTAGCCATATCAGGAGATGAAAGCTCACGCACTTTTATATCATTCCTTAATCTGTGTTAGAAGACCATTGGATCATTTCAATTAATTGGTAGAACTTACCTGCGATAAAACAAAGGCAGAGAGATAACTGTATCATGCATCAAGTGTTTCTCTGCTAATAGCAAGACAATACAATGAAGCTCACCTCGCTATACAATCTGTGATGAAGTGTACATTTGTTCATTTGGATCATTCTACAGAGAAGTTTACTGTATAGAACGGAGAAGGGTTGATACGTCCTTTTAGTCTGGAGAACCCTGCAAAAAATGATGATAGGTGGGGATATAGATAAGCACGACTCCGAATTTGTGGATCCAGATCCATACAATGGTACATAAAAGTCAGATTAAACGTAGCTATGGCAGCTTCCCTAGCTCAAGCAACACGTGGTAAAGTTATTACTTGTATTAACTGTAGAGTCTTCGGGCCTGACTACAACAGAATATCCTGCGCACTTTTTTCAATTGCAGATTAATGTAGCATTGGTCCAATGTCTTTTCCCATGTACTCATGCTAAATTTGTGCAATGATATAACCTGACCCCAGGGTTAAACAATCAGACTTATGTTTCCTTCCTAAACTGCAAATCCCTGCTGTAATTATCCTGCAACTGTTTGCTGACATCGATGCATCTGTAAACACCACACCCCAAAACCCCAATGCTGCCGACAGCAGAGCAATAATGTTTTCTTAAAATTCCTAAACTTTCTGCTAACTGTTTCGTTATATAACGAAGCCAGGGATTTGTTGCGAGCTTGTTTACCATTTGTCATGTCCTACAGTTACTTAGCCGTATAATGTAGAGTAATATTTTTAAAGCATCCAAAGTGAGATCTAAGGAAAATTGGCATGTTGCAAGTCACAGAGTTGAGATAACATTTGGCGGAAATACTGAAACTTCACGTTCGGATGTTGATAGTGTAGGTGGTGAACTCATCTTTATAACCAGTTCCAACCTTCAATCCAACCCATCTATTGGACATGATGTGCAGGTATATGTTCACTTAAAACAGGCCATCCAACTCACCTCTACTTCATCACTTAATGTAATGGCATATTCTGTATAAACCAATAAATTAAAGATTTGTGAAAATTGAGAAGTTTCTGGGGCCGCTGAATCCCCAGCGATTTCCCAGCCTTCAGTACTTGGCTGCTCGGTTTGGTAGGAGTACGTCGTGAAGTTGCGGTCATATCAAAGGGCTCCCCGAGAGATTGCCGTCAGTGACCCTACAGGTCACTAGTCAGACCCCCGACCTTCACTTCCAAATGTGCAGCTGCTTTGTAAACTTGCCATGCGCTTTCGACCAATGAAAAATAAATTTTGCAATGCTGAAGCTCAAACGGATATTAGTTTAGGGACAAAAAGAAATCAAACATTGCTGGCTTTGCTGATTGTAGTTAACACATACGGGAGTTTATGAAGTCAACATGACGTGAGCAAATATGCCCACCTGGCTGCAACAAGGGGCGATTTTCCCCGTGGCTCATTTCACAAATTATCTGTAAAAGTCGCAGGTTAACAAATCCCAAGTGGAACTAAGCGAGGAATAGAAAACAACACTCAGGTAAATCGATCTGAAGGACGATTAGTTAAATGTTATGATTCTTCTTTGGCCTCCTTGTCTCGAGAGACAATGGGTAAGCACCTGGAGGTGGTCAGTGGTTTGTGGAGCAGCGCCTGGAGTGGCTATAAAGGCCAATTCTAGAGTGACAGACTCTTCCACAGGTGCTGCAGAGAAATTTGTTTGTCGGGGCTGTCACACAGTTGGCTCTCCCATTGCGCTTCTGTCTTTTTTCCTGCCAACTGCTAAGTCTCTTCGACTCGCCACACTTTAGCCCCACCTTTATGGCTGCCCAGCAGCTCTGGCAAACGCTGGCAACTGACTCCCACGACTTAAGATCAATGTCACAGGACTTCATGTCGCGTTTGCAGACGTCTTTAAAGTGGAGACATGGACGGCCGGTAGGTCTGATACCAGTGGCGAGCTCGCCGTACAATGTGTCCTTGGGGATCCTGCCATCTTCCATGCGGCTCACATGGCCAAGCCATCTCAAGCGCCGCTGACTCAGTAGTGTGTACAAGCTGGGGATGTTGGCCGCCTCGAGGACTTCTGTGTTGGAGATGCGGTCCTGCCACCTGATGCCAAGGATTCTCCAGAGGCAGCGAAGGTGGAATGAATTGAGACGTCGCTCTTGGCTGACATACGTTGTCCAGGCCTCGCTGCTGTAGAGCAAGGTACTGAGGACACAGGCTTGATACACTCGGACTTTTGTGTTCCGTGTCAGTGCGCCATTTTCCCATACTCTCTTGGCCCGTCTGGACATAGCAGTGCAAGCCTTTCCCGTGCGCTTGTTGATTTCTGCATCGAGAGACAGGTTACTGGTGATAGTTGAGCCGAGGTCGGTGAACTCTTAAACCACTTCCAGAGCGTGGTCGCCGATATTGATGGATGGAGCATTTCTGACGTCCTGTCCCATGATGTTCATTTTCTTGAGGCTGATGGTGAGGCCAAATTCGTTGCAGGCTACCGCAAACCTGTCGATGAGACTCTGCAGACACTCTTCAGTGTGAGATGTTAATGCAGCATCGTCAGCAAAGAGGAGTTCCCTGATGAGGACGTTCCGTACTTTGGTCTTCGCTCTTAGGCGGGCAAGGTTGAACAAGGTACGAGAACACAGCCCTATTTCACGCCACTCAGGATAGGAAAGGGGTCTGATGAGGTGCCACTATGCTGAATTGTGCCTTTCATATTGTCATGGAATGAGGTTTAGTTTAGTTTAGAGATACAGCACTGAAACAAGCCCTTCGGCCCACCGAGTCTGTGCCGACCATCAACCACCCGTTTTACACTAATCCTACACTAATCCCATATTCCTATCACATCCCCACCTATCCCTATATATTTCCCTACCACCTACCTATACTAGGGGCAATTTCTAATGGCCAATTTACCTATCAACCTGCAAGTCTTTGGCATGTGGGAGGAAACCGGAGCACCCGGAGGAAACCCACGCAGACACAGGGAGAACTTGCAAACTCCACACAGGCAGTGCCCGGAATTGAACCCGGGTCGCTGGAGCTGTGAGGCTGCGGTGCTAACCACTGCGCCACTGTGCCGCCCCTTAGTAGCTTTGTACTTAGTAGCTTTGGTGGACATCTGATCTTTTCTAGTAGTCTGAAGAGACCACGTCTGCTGACTAGGTCAAAGGCTTTGGTGAGATCAATGAAAGCAACGTAGAAGGGCATCTGTTGTTCGCGGCATTTCTCCTGTAGCTGACGAAAGGAGAACAGCATGTCAATGGTCGATCTCTCTGCTCGAAAGCCACACTGTGCCTCAGGGTAGACACGCTCGGCCAGCTTCTGGAGCCTGTTTAAAGCGACTCGAGCAAAGACTTTCCCCACTATGCTGAGCAGGGAGATTCCACGGTAGTTGTTGCAGTCACCGCGGTCACCTTTGTTTTTATAGAGGGTGATGATATTGGCATCGTGCATGTCCTGTGGTACTGCTCCCTCGTCCCAGCACAGGCAAAGCAGTTCGTAGAGTGCTGAAAGTACGGCAGGCTTAGCACTCTTGATTATTTCAGGGGTAATGCCGTCCTTCCCAGGGGCTTTTCCGCTGGCTAGAGAATCAATGGCATCACTGAGTTCTAATTTTGTTGGCTGTACGTCCAGCTCATCCATGACTGGCAGAGACTGGGCTGCATTGAGGGCGGTCTCAGTGACAACATTCTCCCTGGAGTACACTTCTAGGTAGTGCTTGCATTGGTCAGTGATCGTGTCCCCTGATTTAGATTTGAGGGGGGGCGATCTTCTTGATGGTTGGCCCAAAAGCTCTCTTAATGCCATCATACATTCCTCTGATGTTTCTGGTGTCTGAGGCCAGCTGAATATGACTGCATAGGTGTTGCCAGTAGTCTTCCCCCTGCACCCCTCCACCCCTCTCCAGCCCCCTTCCCAGCTCCCCCTTGCACCCCCTTCCCTCCACCCCTCCCCCTCGCACCCCCTCCTCCCACCGGCATCCACCTATCCCTGAGCAGGGGCCCTAACAACCCCATTGCCTTGTGGGCATCTCGGGAGAGTCCAAGGCTAAGGGAGTAAACCCTAACAGAAAATCTGAAGCGGAACCCCGTAGGCGGTCATGTGTTACCTTTGGCATGTTTGCTGTGGAGCAAGGTACTGAGGACACAGGCTTGATACACTCGGACTTTTGTGTTCCGTGTCAGTGCGCCATTTTCCCATACTCTCTTGGCCCGTCTGGACATAGCAGTGCAAGCCTTTCCCGTGCGCTTGTTGATTTCTGCATCGAGAGACAGGTTACTGGTGATAGTTGAGCCGAGGTCGGTGAACTCTTAAACCACTTCCAGAGCGTGGTCGCCGATATTGATGGATGGAGCATTTCTGACGTCCTGTCCCATGATGTTCATTTTCTTGAGGCTGATGGTTAGGCCAAATTCGTTGCAGGCAGCCGCAAACGTTGTGCTCTGCACTCCTTTGGACCCCACCAGAAAGGCCGAGAGGGGGGTTTTGACGCTTGGGCAACTCACAACCTCCATACATTTGCCCAGGCATGCGCCATGGAGAGGTCACTCCATAGTGGCCTCACAGCGACCGAAACGACACGGAAGGCAGCAGTTACGGGTTATAAGTGCAGCTCAATCGGCGTAAAGATTGGGCGCCACGGGGTGCCTTTGTCGGTGGGAGAGGTCATCGCACCTCACTGGACAGCTACCGCCCGCCTCAAACCGGGCAGCCCCCGGTCAATAAGGTTCTATCCCACCACAGTCCACCTGCTTCAATGGGTGCTTGGAGCTCAGGGTCATTGCCCGAAAAGCGGACTGCAACACCACACCAAACAGCACGAAAAAAGGAAAGGTACCAGCCCTTCGTTTTACAAGCTGGAACGTCAGAACTATGTGTCCTGGCCTGTCAGAAGACCTTACACATATCAACGATTCTCGGATTCTCTGGTCCAGTACACCTACTCAGCATCTATGCTCCAACACTCTGCTCCCCACCTGAAGATAAAGACGAGTTCTACGAGGAACTATATCATTAGTAGCATCCCCAATACCGAACATCTGTTCCTGCTGGGGGACTTTAATGCCAGGGTTGGGGCCGACCATGACTTATGGCCCTCCTGCCTTGGGCACTATGGCATTGGAAGGATGAATGAGAATGGACAGAGACTGCTTGAGTTGTGTACCTATCATAAGCTCTGCATCACCAACTCGTTCTTTCACACTAAACCCTGTCACCAGGTTTCTTGGAGGCACCCAAGATTACGTCATTGGCACCAGCTGGACCTCATCGTTACAAGGCGAGCCTCCTTAAACTGTGTTCAAATCACACGCAGCTTCCACAGTGCGGACTGCGACACCGACCACTCCCTGGTGTGCAGCAAGGTTAGAGTCAAACCAAAGAAGCTGCATCACTCCAAGCAGAAGGACCACCCGCGCATCAACACGAGCAGAATTTCTTATCCACAGCTGTTACAAAAATTTCTAAATTCACTTGAAAAAGCCCTTCAAAACACTCCCACAGGGGATGCAGAGACCAAGTGGGCCCATATCAGAGACGCCATCTATGAGTTAGCCATGACCACCTATGGCAAACGTGTAAAGCGGAATGCAGACTGGTTTCAATCTCATTTTGAAGAGCTGGAACCTGTCATAGCCGCTAAGCGCATTGCACTGCTGAACTACAAAAAGCCCCCAGTGAGTTAACATCTGTAGCACTTAAAACAGCCAGAAGCGCTGCACAAAGAACAGCCAGGCGCTGCGCAAATGACTACTGGCAACACCTATGCAGTCAAGTTCAACAATGTTGTCCATTTTTCCATGAAAATACCTATTAAGTGGCCTTAATACAAAAGCAAGTTCTGATGAAAGGTCATTGACCTGAAACATTATCTTGTTTCTCTCTTCACAGATATTGCCTGACCTGCTGAGTATTTCAAGAATTTTCTGTTTATATTGAGTTTCTTCATCAATTTAGTTTGATCTCTTTTTCAAAAAGAAAGCCCAATGTATACAGGAAAGGTGGGTCACGTGCAATGTAAGTATGTAGGATTAGCAATCGTGGACAGGAAGCTGATGGTGATTAGAATCAGAGATGGAGGTTATTGGGTTTTTAGTTGGGGTCAAGGTGGGTGAAACAGCTCCTCAGCTATCACAGTACTGTGTACTGTGACAGGGAAACAACGACGAGTATTTTGTTATGACCGAGGCTGGAGGAGTGCACTTTCTCTAGTTTCACTTCTCCACAGGTCACAACATATATTTAAATGCTTACCTAGTTATCGATATGGCCAATTATATACTCTGTTTTTATTTCAGAATGCAATCCATCAGTCATATTTCTTAAATTAATAATTTTGTTGTTTATTAATCATAAAATAAGGTTTATTAAATAAAGACGCAAAGCATTAACACACAGATTGAAATATGAAAGTTCCCTTTCTAAATTAGCCCAACACACACACACACAAACACACAAAACCACCGGTTAAAGAAAAAATAAGGAAGTTTTCTCTGGGTAAACATTCCAAAATATGTTGTAACCTGTGGAGAAGTAGAAGAAAAGACAGTGCACTCCTCCCGCCTCGGTCGTAACAATGAAAGCACAGTGTCCAATCTCCCTAACAATTCAGTGTCAGTGTTAGGTAACTGGATAGTAGGGGTGTCATACAGGCCCCACCTGTCAAGAATGAGGAACATTAATTTCGCCACATGGACATTAAACTTCAAATGGCGCTGGCAAGAAAAGAGGGCCTATTACAAGAAATTGCCACAAGAAAGACATTTTTGCATATTAGCAGACAGTGTTGGAACAAAGGAACCAGCGCCTGATCCCCCAATACACAGAAAAGATCTGGTCAGACCAGTTTAGTCTCATGATTAACTGGCTATTGCAGAGTTTTGAACAGAGAGTTTCAAATTGGAGAAAACAGTGTTTGAAGTCAGATAGCTCTTGGATCCTGGACTGAGAACATCTCTGTCCTGTCTGCTCATCTCTTTCTCACCAGCTTCGGAGTCCATTGAAGACACATGACCCCCAAGAGAGAAAAGTCTCCTACAGTGAACATGGTTTAAGAAGAATACTGGGCCCCAACAAAAAGCAAGAATTACCTACAAACGAGGACTCTACAGTGTGCTCGAAGCACAGTAACAACAAACTCTTCAGATATTGCCTCAAACCTCTCCACTTTATTTTTCTTCTGCTATTTTCTGTCTCTATTTGCATGTGCGTTTCGCATATGCATGCTAGCGTGGGCCGCGGCATGTATCCATAGGCGGTAACTGAATTAGAGTTTAAGTTTAATAAATTTCAACTTTTCTTCTTTAAACCTAAGAAATCCTGTTTGTGCTCATTTCTTTACCTTATAATTGGAAAGCGGTGAACAAGGATTCCTCAAGGGGGAGCTAAAAACAGTGTGTTTAAAAATAAAACCCTGTTACAGTAAGACCAGGTGAAGGCTGAAAGGGATCCCCAGACACATTTCTCACCTGGTTGTAACAAGGGGGTTCAATTTGAGAATTGTCTATGCCTCCTTCTGCCTCATCTTCACTAAACCTTCTATCCTTCACTGTCCCAACTACCTGACTTACCTGTGCTTGCTTATCCTCCTCCTGGCAGCAATATTGTTTCAACATGTGATGTGACACAGCTGATTCCTTTTTCGGTGATCTGGGGTATCAATCAAATAATTTACTTTACCAATTCTTTTGACTACTCTATATGGTCCACTTGTAAAGGCAGTAATACGAACACCTCATCCCCTCGTTGAAATGTTCGGTTCTTGGCATGCTGTCTGTCCATTTCTTCATGGTTGTTTGGGAAGCTTTAAGGTGTTCCTGAGCCACTTGGCAGATTCTCGTGAGCCGTTCCCAGAGCACAGATACATAATCTAACAGAGAAGATTTGTCCCTCTGTTCTAAAAACCTTTCTTTACTTAGTTTTAGAGGACCTCTTATCTCATGTCTGTAAACTAATTCAAAAGGACTAAAACAAGTAGACGCATTAGGTGAATCCCTAGTGGCAAACAAATGAAATTCCAGCCATTGATCTCAATCATGGGGATATTCATGACATTATGTCCTGATCTTCGTTTTGAGGGTCTGATGGAACTGTTCTAAAGCCCCTTGTGTCTGTGGGTGGTATGCTAAAGACTTTACCTGTATTATACCCAAGTTACTCATAACTTTCTGACAAATGTTAGACATAAAATTGGAACCTTGATCTGACTGAATCGCAATTGGTAATCCATATCTAATGAAGAACTGGGTTAACTTCTCTACCACTACCTTAGCAGAGATTGTTCTCAAGGGAATGGCCTATGGGAACAGAATACCCATATCCATAATAGTGAGTATATACTGATGTCCCGCTTTTGTTTTTGGTAAAGGTCCTACACAGTCTCCCACCACCCTACTTGATTCCCCAAAAATTGGTATGGGAATCAGAGGTGTCAGTTTTATGGCAGATTGTTGTTTTTCCACAATCTGGCATGTATAGCACATTTTACAGAACTGCACCATGTCCTGGTAAAGAACTGGCCAGTAAAAATTTCGACTTATATGTGATTGGGCCTTCCGGATCCCAACATGTCCCACCATAGGAATTTCATGGGCTATCCTTAATAGTTCCCAACGATACTTAGGTGGTACCATTATCTGGTGAACTACCGTCTATTCTTCGTCCGCATGTCTGTGCGGAGGTCTCCGCTTCCTCATCAGAATCCCCATTTTTAATATAGTAGCCTTCTGGAACTCCCTTTCCTTCAGCTTCAGTTAGAGATGATTCTGATACTTTACTTAACTTTGGATCGGCATGCTGAGCCTTGATCAGAGAAGACTTGTTGAACATTTCCTTTGGATTATCCAAATCCCCAAAGAAAGTTTCAAATAATTGGCTATCTGACTGTGGTGCCAATTTGACATTGGAATTTGTTTAGCCATTGCTTGTCACTGAACATGAAGGAAATATTCCTGGACCGTTTTCCTGCATCTACTCTGTCTCCTTAATTTCACTTGGTATTTCCGTGTCTCTTGGAGAAGCTACTACCTTCGCTCCTGCCAAATCATTCCCCAGGAGTAGGTCAACTCCATCTACGGGCAAACTATGGACAACTTCTACGGTTACCGTCCCAGACATTAGGTCACACTCCAGGTGCACCCAATACAAAGGTGCTTGTATATACTCCCCGCTGATACCATTCACTAAAACTTTGGCATTCAGTGCGCTCTCTGGTGGAAAAGTAATGTCTTTCCCCAGCAAAAAAGTTTGGGTGGCTCCTGTATTCTGAACTATAACTATAGGTTTACTTGCCTCACTTGAGGGATAAGGAGTTACTTTTCCTTTGGACAATGATTCCCTATAATTCGTAGTATCTTGCTCAAGTCCCCCGCAATCACACCGGTTTTTGTGCTTGGCCTTACAGCTGAAGTCAGAGCTACAGTTAGGCTTTTGGACTTCACTTCCACCCTCAGCATCTTCCTTTCTGGCCTGAGGAGAACCCAGGGCGTTCCCAGCTGTCCCTTCTTGTCCCTGGCTACTTGCCTTCCTTTCAACCTCCCACCTTCTACCCTTCTCGGGTTTTGGGGAGTGACAGACAAAGGGTTTGGGTTTGTAAACAAGCTCGTAATCATCAGCAATCTCAGCTGCCTGCCTGGCTGTTGAAACCTTCTGGTTCTCTACATTAATTCTTCCAGCAGAATTATTTCCCTAAGGTTCTCATACGTGGCCTCTACCTTTAGTGCCTACATCCAATGATCAAAGTTAATTTGCTTTACCTTCTCAAACTCTATATAAGTCTGCCCAGGCTGTTTCTGGAGGTTCCGAAATTTCTGTCGGTAAGCTTCAGGGACAAACTCATAAACAGCGAGAATAGCCTTTTTTGCCATCTCATAACCTGCAGAAGCCTCCTCAGAAAGCACGGCATAAACTTCATTAGCTCTGCCCATCAACCTGCTTTGCATTAGCAGTGTCCAGCTTTCCTTCAACCACTTTTCAAAAGAAATAAAAAATGTCTCTACGTCCCTTTCCTCAAATCTCAGAAGGGCTTGTACAAATTTAAACAGCTCGCCACTGGGTCATAGGCTGTAGTCAGGTCTGTCCTCACCAGAATTTTTATCGGTGTCAAGGCTCCCCTTTTTCTAAATTCTAGTTTTTTTAATTGGAATCTCCTTTCTTGCTCTCTTTCTCTTTATCTCTCCTGCCACTCTGTTTCCTCCCTTTTAAATTCTAGTTCAAGTTTTCTCATTTCTCCTTCCTGTTCAAGCTGCTTCATCTGCAACTGATTTCTAGCTAATTTAACTGAACTACCATCTGGATTGCCTCTTTCTTCTTCCAATTTCAAATGCTGTGCTATAACTTCAATTATGTCTGCTTTCTTAGCCCTTGGTTTTAACTCTAACTTTTTTGCCAATTCCTTTAGCCTAGCCTTGGTAAAGTTTTTCAAATCACTCAGGGATAAGTCCTCCCTCCCCAAAAAGGTCTTAGCAACTGAAAAAGCTATTCTGGTAGTGTAAACTTTACTCTAGTGCACAAGAAACCTGGTGTTTTCCTTTTCCCCTTTTCAATTATTACTACCCCACTTACAATTGCACGTTGCAAGCTTTGGGTTATCCCACACAGAGTCCCCTATTATATTTTATGACCGAGGCTGGACAGGTGCACTGTCTTTCTCTAATTCCATTTCTCCACAGGTCACAACGTATATTTAAATGTCTACCCGGTTACTGATACGGCCAATTACATGCTCTATTTTTATTTCAGGATAAAATCCACTGACCAGGTATATTTAATAAACAACAAAATTATTAAATTATTATAAAATAAGACGTATTCAATAAAGATGCAAAGCATTAATACACAGATTGAAATATGAATGCTCCCTTACACACACACACACGTGTTAAAGAAAAATAAAGACATGTTCTCTGCAGAGATCTCTTTACAAAAAAGACCAAAAAAATTACTTTGGCCATATACTTGTTAATTCTTGAAGGGAAAAGCAGGATAAGATATGGAAGGATATCAGTTGTCCCTTTATTCTGGCATCGCAGATATGCGAAGATGGCTGTCACTGGAATCCTTTGCAGCAGTTCTCTTCAGGCACCATCGAGGATTAGTCTGGCAGGCTTTCCAGGAGAAATACGGCATTGATTTTTCCAGTCCAATCACTGTATTCTCAGGGTTTCTCAGAGAGGTGGAAAAAGGATGAGCTGGTTGCTTCTCTCAGCAATCCCAACTGACTCAAATCCTAACCACCATAAATCTTGACATGTCACTTCTCTGTAAACAACTCTCCCAAGTCCCCAAGGCTCTTGCTCTTTACTTAGCTAAAAACATGAGAATTCCAGTAAGTGTGTTTCTAAACCAAGTTCCAAAGTCCTTCCGGTGACCATTTAAAAAAAAAAAGTCCAACATCTATGGAATCTCTTCAGTCCTCCAAATAATTCCATTTCCACAATTTTAAAATGAGTCCTCAAAATATTACAAAATGGAAGCACGTTCATAACAATTTATATAACACCTTTATTGTAATAAAAGTCCCAAAGCACTTCAGAGGCATTTTCTAAAATCTTGTTGTGATACGTGCTGTGATGTGGGTGGTTCCCACTGTTCAACTCCCCACCTGACCACAGCACGTATATTTGCATTAGAATATAGCCCCTTGGTGTTTTATTTTCAAATAAACAGACAGCGACAGGTTTTCTTGTAGATTTTAAAAACAGAAAGTCAATTGTTTATTGATCAGTACACCTTATCTCAAAATTGTGGCAAATGTATCCACTCATGCAATCACGCACACACACACACACACACACACACACACACACACGGAGAAGGGAAAAAGTAAAGGACTTTTAGTGGGGGAGAAGGTTACAATAAACCTGTTGAATTCTCTTGGAAATCAAGTTCTCAATGGATAGAGGCCTGAGATGAGTGTAGATTTCTCTCTTGATTGAAGGTTCAATTGAAGATGGTGGGTTATTTCTAGCTCTCACTGCTGTAAAATATCGATGTCGGATTCTGCAGCAGAGCGTGTGCTTTTTCTGGCTTGGCTGGAACACAAGCTGTTAGAATGTTGCTTTTTCTCTCTCTTTGGCTGTTTTTTTAAGATAAAGCTGTTATCTCTCACCTCCTGTTAGGAGACTCTCTGGTCTCTTTCCCACGATACTAGCACAGTGGCCCAGGACATAGTTACTTCACATCTTAATTAAAAGCAAAATCCTGTGGATGCTGGAAATCTGAAATAAAAACAGAAAGTGCGGGTCTGGCAGTGATGAAAGGTCACTGACCTGAAATGTTAACTCTGCTTCTCTCTCCACAGATACTGCCAGACCTGTTGAGTATTTCTAGCACTTTCTGTTGTTACTTCACATCATCTTTGTTTCAGAGGACATTCAATTCTAGAAAGTTTTAGGATAGATGTAGGATGGGTTCAATTGACACCTCTTAACTTTGAAGAATTGCTATTTGGCTTCGTCAGACAGTTTGGATACACAAAAGGCCAATCCCTCTTTATGGTGGCCATTTTGGACTTTTCTAAAATTAAGGTTCTTTTTTTTTAAAGTCCATTTTCTTAACTCTTCAGTTAGTCCATGGTTGTTTAATCATCGCACTTCAGCTGTGCGTGACACTTCCCGCAAAAAGGGAAAAAATGAAATTCCTTGGATTTGACATGGTTTGTAGCAGCCACTTGAGGTTCAAGTTTAAGCTTTTTCATCGTCCCTCCTTTGAATGCGGTACCATCAAAAAATTTCATTTCTTTTGGTTATGTGTTGTCAAATGGGCTTGTAGTTTTTCTCGCGCCAGTTTGTACTACTTTAGGAATATTCATCTCTAGGACCATGTTATAGTACACAATTTCCTGTTATTTCTTGTTGTAAGGTTCCCTGTTTGTACAAGCTTTAACCCCTTAACTACTACTTCCACAATACATGGCATTAACCATTCAGCTTCTGGCATATTGATAGTTCTTATTTCTAGGGCGATAGTGAGTGATACATTGTTTTGTTTAGCCCTGCAAAGCATCTGGGACTTCTTCTTGCCCCATGTTCTTGCTGAGTTCTGACTCTAAATTGTTGGCTTTGATTAGTTTTGGTTTGGAACCTGATCGCATGATTCTTCAGTGGATAGATCCATGCTGATCTCACTTAGTTTTCTTGTGATTTTCACAAGTGTGATTCACTTTAGGGTATGTTACCTTCCCTTTCACTTTTACTTCAGAGATAGGTGTTTCCCTAATCTGCCCCATGTCCTCTGGGACACTACTGCTCGCAGGTGGTTGTCCAGCTTCCACTGCACTCCCCTGTGGTACTTCAACTAGGTGAGACATCTCCCTCACTCTTGGCTTTCTTGTTTGGGAACTTTCTTCACCCCTGTTTAAATCTTTAAACAAGGTTTCAGCTAACCATATCTCAGCTGTTTTTCCTTCAACATTTGTGGCATTTATCCTAGCTCCTTTCAGTCTTTTTGACTCATTTAGGTCCTTTTAAATTCTTCTGGCTCTATCAGCCCCTATGGAGTTTTTGGAACTTCTCCAGCCCTCTGCAGCTGTACAGAGTTTTGTTTGCTCCCTTCAGTTTCTCCAGTTGCTGTGGATTGTTCAGGATCCTCTGGGTACAATACTATGCTTCCTGCCAAGTCATTGCCGAGCAATAGGTCTATCCCCTGCATGGATAAGTTTGGAATGATTCCAACTTTCATCACCCCAGTGACCAACTTACTCTGTAAGTAAGTTTTGACTAAGGGAACCTTCAAGCATTTGCCAGAACGCCCTTTTACGAACACCATGATGTTTATTCTGCATTCGGGTGGCATTTCTGTCAGTTTGGTTGCCAGTATGGTTTGAAAACAACTGGTATCCCTGAGGATGGTTGTTATCTTGTTTGGTGCCTAGGACACAAAAGGAGTCATTTTTCCTATGTGCAAAAAGTTCTGATATGTGCTCTGCTCTTGAGTGATAATAGAAGACAGGCTTCCCACTTTCAAAGCCACAGGCACAGGCTGGACTGCAGCGCCTGCTGCTTGTTTTTTGGCCTACCGACAATTGGCCTGGACATGCCCAGATTTGCCACACTGGAAACATGTTGGGTGGATCCCTACTGGTTTATCCCCAGGTTCCTTCTTTTAAAAGTTGGAGACTGGTCAGATTTTCCTTCCCTCACTCTCCTTTTCTCAAGCCAATTTCTGCTTCCTCTGCATCCCTGTTGTCACTCTCTAGCTTGTACAAGTGACTAGACGCAAATTTATTCAGTTAGGGATCTGTGTATTAATTCATAATCGTCGGCCATTTTAGCTGCTTCCCTTACTCGTGTGACTCTTTGTTCTTTGATGTGGGATTTTACACTACTTGGGATGCTATTTTTGAACTATTCCAGCAACACCACATCACTGAAATTTTCATATGAGTGTTCTAGCTTGAGAGATCATATCCAGCGATCAAAAGCCATATGTCTTATTCTTTTGAATTTAATGCAACTCTGTGTGGGTCTTTTCCAGGTGTGTTGGAATCTCTGTCTATATGCTTCTGATAAGAGCTCATATGGATTTAGAATCGCAGTTTTAGTTTGTTCATAATCAGAGAAAGTTTCTTCCAATAACAGGGAAAAAGCTTCACGAGCCCTGCCCACAAACCTGCCTTGCAAGAGGAGAGTCCAAAATTCTTTCAGCCATTTTAGTCTGGTGGCTATTTGCTCGTGAGATAAAATATGAATCAACCACTTCCTCACTAAATTTTGGCACCAGCCTTGAGTGTCTCAGCATATCAAAGTTTGCTCTGAATTGGGGTAAGGTCTGTGTGGCTGACAGCATTTTCATTTTGGGTTTGCAGTCTCTGTAATTCAAAACTTCTTGCCGTTTCCTCTCTGCAGTTAGCCGGTAGTTGCCTGGATTCATTTTGATTTCCTTTTTAAATATATGTATTGCAATTATCTTTTCCAGTCCTGGTATCTTATGTTGGACTGCTTTCTTATTCTATTTTCTCTCATTACTTTAAACACAGACGTCAGACTCAGAATGTTATCTTTAATGAGCTCTTGTTACACAGTCCATCATGAGTACTGAGTCAAATCATACAACATAATTTCAGGTTTATGATTCTTTATTATTGAGTTCACAAATCACTACAGAACACAAGCACCAAGCTCAGTTCCAGTCTGATGGCAGCAAACAATGGTTGCTCTAAACACTTATGCCAATTCTAGCTTTGATCTGTACATTCCATGCATACTAACACTAAAATACAATACATTAAAAGATACACAATCCAGACATCAGATAACATGAAGACCCACTCATGTTCATCAATCTCTCCCAATGCTTCTATTACCCTGGTTACATGATCCACCCAAGCTCTTTATTATTTTATTACTATAAACAGTGACCAAACAAATGTCCCAAATCCTTAAGACTTGGATGAGTGTCTTTCCCACTTTTTCAGTATCTCATCCTTTAACATAGCATACCTTTTCAGCAGAACTGAAAGCTGTTTTAACCCATCATGTGCTGATCTCAAAAACAGTGAGGTTCATTGAACTACATGGGTAGCGTAAACCCACATTCCCATACCTCATGAGCATCCAATGACTCTCTCAATTGGGTACTAAGTGGGTACTATAAATTTCCCCTCTCATTGAGCCCAACACTCCTGAATATATATCATTAGGTAAACCCTATGAATTTATTTGTCTTTAACTAGAGGAGGAACTGACCTACTGCTGTAAAATGAAGAATTATAGCAATTGTATGTCATATTTGTATTACGAATTATTTTTCTCCTTTTTGTATCTACTTTTCTCTTTTGATATTTTAATGTCCGCTTTAGCTACTCTTTGCTGTTCTAACACTGTAATACTGTATTATTATTACTGGCTATGTAGCTAATCTCAGTTCCAGGGCCCACTTTGCATTTATAAAGGAGAAAAATAACTTTTCAACCATTTGTTCAGACCTCTCCCCACACACATACACCCACTCACTCACCGTTTGGTGGCTCAGGACATGCTGTAGTTCCAAATTACTTACATTACTTAGGAAACATCATACATGTTGGTTCCTAGACAGACTGTTGGATGGTTCTAAATAAAGCATCACATGGTGGAAGGCAAGCCCCATTCATGCTCTTCTGATACATAGTACAGCATTGTCCTGACCTGTGTTTTTTTAAATTCATTCTTGGATGTGAGCCAGCATATGCTTCCATCCTCAATTGCCCGTGAGATGGAGGTGGTGAGTTGCCTACTTGAACCGCTACAATCCATTTGATGCAGATGCACCCACAGTAGGAAGACAGTTCCAGGATTTTGACCCAGCGACAGCAAAGGAACAGCAATATAGTTCCAAATCAGGATGGTGTGTGGCTTGAAGGGGAACTTGCAGGTGGTGGTGTTCCCATGCATCTGCTGCCCCTTGTTTTTCTAGATGGTAGAGATCACGGGATTGGAAGATGCTGTCGAAGGTGCCTTACTGAGTTGCTGCAGTGCATCTTGTAGATGGTGCATTGGTGATGGAGGGAGTGAAGTTTAAGGTAGTGGATGGGGTACCAATCAAGCAGACTTCATTGCCCTGAATGGTGTTGAGCTTCTTGAGTGTTGTTGGAGCTGCACTCATCCAGACAAGTGGAGAATATTCCATCACACTCTTGACTAAATGCATCACCTCACACTTCTCCAGTTAGGTCTGATACAAATCCACCTATTTTTACAGGAGAAAAGGGGAAAATATGCAAAGCTATTCATGTACCAAACAGATCATTTAAATATTTAAATGAGTGTTATTCAACTCTGGAAATGTGTTTTTAATTTAATTGAATTAGTATTTCTTAATTGTTCTTCCATTTCTTTGCAGATTTAGAGTCATAGAGAGATACAGCACTGAAACAGGCCCTTTGAGTCTGTGCTGACCAACAACCACCCATTTATACTAATCCTACATTAATCCCATATTCCCTACCACATCCCCACTAGGTGCAATTTACAATGGCCAATTTACCTATCAACCTGTAAGTCTTTGGCTGTGGGAGGAAGCCAGAGCATCTGGCGGAAACCCACACGGTCACAGGGAGAACTTGCAAACTCTGCACAGGCAATACCTAGAACCAAATCCGGGTCGGTAGAGCTGTGAGGCTGTGGTGCTAACCACTGTGCCACCCCTGCTAGATTATTTGGTGGGATGCAGGATTTACAATTTCATGAGTGATCTTACTTTTGCCCTCGCTGTCGCCACTCTGCTCAGGTGCAATGGATTGTTGCACCGAAGCAGGCACGAGAGAGTAGTGTGCCATATCTTTCATACCCGAGATTACTTACAAGTTGTTGTTTGCCAGCCTGTCAGTAGGTACTTCTTCATATTCTACTTAATCCACAAGTCAAAAAAGTAAAATTATGTCTAGTTCTCTGACTCAATAGAGATTACTATATTTGAAAGGATAGGTGCATTTTCCCCTGTTATTTCAGTGCATAATGCCTTGTCAGTAATGAATGATCGCTTTTATCTTTTCTGATACTCATGGAAAAATAAGTTACATCATGAGCCTTGATTCCTGTGAATCCAAAGGAATGATAATGTAGTATTACCAAGAGGTGGCCTATAGATCATGATGAATACATGAATCATCAGCAAGCGAATATTTTATTGAGTCACATATTTAGTTTGGTTCGAATAGCAAACTGTGTACATTTTTGTGGGAACAATTACTGAAAAGTGCATATGTGAAAAATGAGCAATTAGTGTTGAATACAGAACCACAGGGCACTTATTTCACTTTGCATAGTCAGTCTGTGTACGTTATTTTCTATATCAATCTACACATTTGCTATTTTCGGAAAGTGCTGTCCTTTTTATCAGAACTGAATACCACAGTTTTTCAACACAGAAGTTTATTTGCATTTTAATCTCCATAGATGCTGAGCACTTTCTTATAAAGAATATGCATGAAATAGAAATGACGAAATAAAGGAAGAAAGAACTTGCATTTATATAATGCCTTTCACGTCTTCAGGATGTCTGAACGTGCTTTACGGCCAATGCAGCACTTTTGAAGTGTAGCTACTGTTGTAATGTTGGAAACGTGGCTGATATATGCGCACAGAAAGCTCCCACTAACAGCAATGAGATAAAAGACCAGATAATATGTTTTAGTGTTTGTTGTTTGAAAGTAATTTTGTTGATGATTGCCAAACATTGCTTGCATTATAAGGCTAACTTCCAATAAGTTTTTGATTGGCATTCATTTTATAGGATTGTAAATTGCTTTTCAGTAGCAATGTTGGGTCATCTTTAAGGCATAATTGTAACAAAAGTGACATTAAGCTGTTCAACCTCACCCTGCAATCAAGATGATGTCTCTCTAATAATCGTCATAATAATCCTTTATAGGATCAACTCACTTATTGGCTGAACATGCACAAGTATTGAATGGAATTGTACAAATGGTTTCAGTTTTACTGTAGTCAAAACTGAATGATAAAGTGGGAAGTTTGCTAAAAATTGACTATTTATATTTATACTGAAAGTATCCTAACTGCTTGGAGAGTCAATATAATAATAGCAGTGAATAAATGCTGATCCCATACTCAAAGGATATTGCTAAGGCTTTCACTATATATTGTATCATACATTTATGAAATATGTTGGAAGCAGAATGTAATTACTGAGCCAACAATTTCTCCATTTTGACTTTTTGAACCCAAGGTCAATTTTATGACAAATAAGCATAGGAGTCCAGAATCCTGAGTCGGCCTCATTATCACAAGAAAGCTGCTTGGCTCCAAGGACTGAGCTTGGATGTGGTGCGTCAAATAGAAGTGGGTATTACCAATAAAGCAAAACAAAATTTCTCCTAATTCCATCCATTAGTGGCACCTAACAGCTCATTGTAGTTTTTACAGGGAGGCATGAGACCTTTCAGAAAGGATCTTTAAAGCGCAGTGAGACTGAAGTAAAATGCTGCACAACTTTTTCTTTTGGGCCTCCTTATCTCGAGAGACAATGGATATGCGCCTGGAGGTGGTCAGTGGTTTGTGAAGCAGCACCTGGAGTGGCTATAAAGGCCAATTCTGGAGTGACAGGCTCTTCCACAGGTGCTGCAGAGAAATTTGTTTGTCGGGGCTGTTGCACAGTTGGCTCTCCCCTTGCGCCTCTGTCTTTTTTCCTGCCAACTACTAAGTCTCTTCGACTCGCCACAATTTAGCCCTGTCTTTATGGCTGCCCGCCAGCTCTGGCGAATGCTGGCAACTGACTCCCACGACTTGTGATCAATGTCACACGATTTCATGTCGCGTTTGCAGACGTCTTTATAGCGGAGACATGGACGGCTGGTGGGTCTGATTCCAGTGGCGAACTCGCTGTACAATGTGTCTTTGGGGATTCTGCCATCTTCCATGCGGCTCATATGGCCAAGCCATCTCAAGCGCCGCTGGCTCAGTAGTGTGTATAAGCTGGGGGTGTTGGCCGCTTCAAGGACTTCTGTGTTGGAGATATAGTCCTGCCACCTGATGCCAAGTATTCTCCAGAGGCAGCGAAGATGGAATGAATTGAGACGTCGCTCTTGGCTGACATACGTTGTCCAGGCCTCGCTGCTGTAGAGCAAGGTAGACACAGGCTTGATACACTCGGACTTTGGTGTTCCGTGTCCTTTAAAAATAATGAAAGGAAGTTCATAAGGACCCTGGTTGAGGTGTTTGACAGTCATATCCGAATTTCTAACACCCACAGCTCTTGTATGAAGTCCTGAGCCAGAGCACTTTAATCTTAATATATTTCCCTGACAGACTGGACACTTCTTAAAATGTTCCATTTGATTTTTTTTTGCTGTAAGTATATACATTAGGTATGCAATAAATGTCTGATTAGTCTGATTTTCTGCCATTTTAAAATCAGAAGTACCTTAGACATCCAGATTAATGAGCTTGAACAGAATCATCTGTATTTCCAGCCATTTGAATTTCAGTTCAATGTTTAATCCCTGTTTTGCCTACAAGTTCTGCTTCAGCGCTTTCCTTGCAGACTGAAGGTAAACAGACCTGTTTCATGCTATCCAATGCTTCTACACTGAGACAGAAGGAAGTCATCCATCCATCTATGAACGAGTGCAGCAGGTTCCATGTAATATGATTACAAGGCTGCACAAATTAGTCTTATATATCTACTTAATGTTAGAGTGAGCTCAATTATTATTTGGTTTTTGCCATTACATATCGAACAGAGTTTTCCATTGTGGCTTTTAAAATAACTTAAATGTAGTTTTTTCACTAGTATTGTGAAACTAGTGACTGTGATTGTACAGTTTCAGGATATGGTTAATTGATTTACATGTGAGGCAGAAAGGGTGAATAGTAAATCAGCAATCACAAAGTGAAAGCCTGTTTTTCATGACGGTTTCTACTTACAGTGTTCCACCTTTTAAAAACAATGGGATTGACTTTAACCTGCCAAAATTGGCGTTAATCAGGGTGGTACAGGCCTCAAAATGGCATTATTAACATAGGCTTCATTAAGTCCTGTGACATCCTTAGGATCCTAATTGCCATTTTCTCAAATAATACTGTTTGGACTGTATGCCATGCACTCTCTGACCAGATCCACTGGCAATGCAGCTAAAGGGCCCCCGGAAAGGTACATTTTAAGTTTTTTTTTAGGGGGCTGCTCCAGGACCTACAAATCATGCAGACTGATGCTTGCCCTAATTTGGCTGCCTTGGGCTTACCTTGCAACCCCCTCCCCCCAAACCATCAGGACCCACCAGTCTTTCAGCCAGTTTATATTCCTACGGTCAAGAACCCTGTGAGTTGTCTTGGGATGCCCATTTTTGCATCCATTGCTAGTCAGATTCAAATGAAACCTGGGCCTACATATCGTGGCAGCCACTTGGCCACTGGAACAGATGCCAAGCTGGCTTGCTCATCTTGTCAGCTGCCCAAAAATCAAAATCTGCCACAATTACTTCTGACTAATTGCTCAAAACATGTCTAATTTGAGAAAGAATCTCATCCGCGCTCCTATTTCTCCCATCTTCCTAAAGCTTACAGACAAGTTTCTCTTTAACAATTAAGGGGAGATTTGGCTGGGTCTGTACCAGGCACAATTGAGTTCTGGTTACAGTAAATACTAGAAAGTGTATAATTGATTTTCGCCCAATTTTCCTACATTTAAATTAGCCAGACTTAGGAAATTCGCCCCACTGGAGCTTTGATTCAACCACTTGCAGTTCATCTATAGTACACAGTTGCCTTCAAAGGCAAATATCCTTCTCTCTGCATCTAGTTTTGTCATTGGAATTCTGCCTGACTGCTGTTTGTGGGAGCTTACTATGCACAAAATTGGCAACCACACTTTCCTGCATTGCAACAGTGACTACACTTCAAAAGTACATTATTGTCTCTGAAGCACTTTGGGACATTCTGAGGTAAATAAATGTGCTATATAAATGAAAGTCTTTTCTTCCTTATTGATATCAAGCAAGAAAACCTGTGAAAATGGAATTTACTGTAGAAGATATCAGATAGCAATCAATTCTTAAGATGGTAGGGAGTTCACAATTTCAACCAGGAGACTAGCCCAAAATACACAAGAATTGACAGTCTGTCATTCATAAACAGGCAGGTATTTCAGGAATCTCAAACAGTACTTCTTTTTGTTCTTCTTTATTTTAAACATTGAAGACTTCAATAAAAATCTGCATCAGAGATTAAAATTCCAGTGAATTAATGAAGCAACAATAATAAAATTAAATCAAGGCATAAATACAGATTTCTAGTTGCAAATGATTTAACGCAGATATATCTATCAGAAAAAGTACTCTGTGCAAAAGGGAAATGATACTTAAAAAGATACAAAGTAATCAGGAAGCAGTAACATTTTGGTGAAAGTTGGAAATAAACTCTGAATTTTGTGCCTATAATTTGTAAATTAGGAATAATTTGCTTCTTTGTCAACATTCTAATTACAGCACAGATAAAAATTCAGACAAATCAAGTTTATTAAATTTAGTAACTTTGCAGTATCTTGATACATTTGACTTGGCGCCTAAGCACACAGATCGAGAAGTCTGAGGTTCAGTCCCTGGTCTGAGCTGAGTTAGCAACTCTCGGCTCGGTCATTGTATCGATTCTGTAATTGGCTGCAGTACCCTTGGTTAGGGAGAAGAAGGAAATCATCCAATAGTCCTTGCTCCTTATTACGATCCCATAGCCTTTGCTGGAAAGTGTGTATAGCACAGAGAGTAAATGAGAACACGATCATCCTGAACTGTAATGCCCACAGTCAAACATATTGCTGAAGCTCGCTCTCATGGCTGCACAAATAAACAAACCCGATTGGAAGGGAAATGGAATCCACTGGTGCTTGTGGAGCCATACATTATCAGGATAAGTCACTGCCTGTAGGAAAGAAGATAAAAAGAGGGAACATTGAAAAAAGATAAATAGTTTTCTGATGCTGTAAGTAAGTTGCTGTAGTACTTGAGAGGTGACTGTGACATCATAAAGCACTGCTCTTTTCATTGCAAACCTGGCTTGAAAAATGTTTAAATAGCCTTTGTCTTTCAATAGTTCATTACTTATGGTAAAACTATGGTTCGAATCTAAATGGATGTTCTTAATGAAGGATGCTTTGAAATATTGACACCATTCCAGTTGATTTTCCTTGTTTTGACTAACAGAGGGATCATTTGCAGATTTTACTTTACGACTGCTGGCTCCATTTAGTATGACTTAATAAAAATACATAGAGAAAATAAAACTAATTTCAAAGTTTCTTTATGCAGGTACCCATTTGGAATATAGTTTACAGGACCTTTTTGAACATACCTGAGTTTACCAGAAACCAGCAAAGGGACAGAAAACAGCACAGGTTTCTATGACTAAGTAATTAATAGCATCTTAATTAATCTTAACAACTGGCAAGCTGATTTATTGAAGAGGTTATCTTCAATATTTCAGTTACTCATTTTGAAGGATAGCAAACTGGGAGTAGTACTGTAATTTTCAGTTAGGTGTTAGTTTTGATCACTATCTCCACCATTTCCACTAAATGGTGGAAGAAATATAGTGTTTATTGTTGAAAGAATGGGGAATTATGAAATCAAAACACTGAGGCTCAATCTGTCCTCTCAGGTGGATGTAAAAGATTCCATGGCACTATTTGAGTCCACCGAGGCCTGGACAACGTATGTCAGCCAAGAGCGACGTCTCAATTCATTCCATCTTCGCTGCCTCCGGAGAATACTTGGCATCAGGGGGCAGGACCGTATCTCCAACACAGAAGTTCTCGAGACGGCCAACATCTCCAGCTTATACACACTACTGAGTCAGCAGCGCTTGAGATGGTTTGGCCATGTGAGCCGCATGAAAGATGGCAGGATCCCCAAAGACACATTGTACAGCGAGCTCGCCACTGGTACCATGTCTCCGCTTTAAAGACGTCTGCAAATGTGACATGAAGTCCTGTGACATTGATCACAAGTCGTGGGAGTCAGTTGCCAGCATTCGCCAGAGCTGGCGGGCAGCCATAAAGGCGGGGCTAAAGTGTGGCGAGTCGAAAAGACTTAGCAGTTGGCAGAATAAAAGACAGAAGCGCAATGGGAGAGCCAACTGTGTAACAGCCCCGACCAACAAATTTTTCTGCAGCACCTGTGGAAGAGTCTGTCACTCTAGAATTGGCCTTTATAGCCACTCCAGGCGCTGGTCCACAAACCACTGACCACCTCCAGGCGCTTACCCATTGTCTCTTGAGATAAGGAGGCCGAAGAAGCAGATTTGAAGAAGTGCAGGGATGTTCTCCATGATGTCCTGGCCAATATTTATACCTCACCCAACATCACTAAAGCAGATTATGTGGTCATTATTTCATTGCTATTTAAAGAGACTTATCTGTGCATAAATCAGCTGTTGCATTTCCTGCATTATAATGGGCACTCCATTTCAAAATCATTTTAATTGGCTGGAAAGTGCTTTGAAACCCAGAGTTTGTGAAGGGCGTTATAGAAATGAATGCTATTTTTTTTCTTTCTTCCTTTATTGTCTCTAAATTATATTCCTGTGAAAGGCTTGTTCTTATGTTGAAACAAAAGTTTCCTGTGTAACTTTGCAACGCTTATGCTGAAACACGCATTGTTCTGATATACCTGTTAGGGCACATACTATTCTCTTTTCTAATTTAGATCACAATGACCTCCTTATTCGTGCAGCTACCTCACTCTGAGCTGTCTAACAATGTTCATAACAACATTGAGAGAACAAGGAATCTTGATTGTGTTACAAAAGTGCCAGTTGAATAATGAATGGATTATAGAAGTACATGGGATCCTTTGTCAGTTTGGGGGCATGGCTTTGCCAGAATACGCAACAATTCCTGGCGTCAAACCTTGATGTCAGCCATTGCTCAGTGACAGCATTCTCTCCTCTGCATCAGAAGGTTGTGCACAGAAGTTCCATTTCAGAAACCTGAGCACTGGGCTTATAGCTCAGTGCAGCATTGAGGGAGTGTTGCAGCGTAGGAGGTGCAGTCTTACAGATGATGTGCTAAACTGAGGCACTGTCTGCCTCCTAGGTGGATATAAAAGATTTCATGGCATTATCTGAAGAAAAATAGAGGAGTTGTCCCTGGCCACTATTTAACCCTCAACCAGCATCACTAAAGTAGATTATCAGGTCATTATGCTGTTTGTTGGACCTTGCTGTACACAATATTGGCTACTTTGTTTTTTACATTGCAATAGCGACAACACTTCAAAAGTACTTCATTGGCTGTAAAATGTTTTGGGACATACTGAAGTTTTTGAAAGGCACAATGTAAATTGAAGTTCTTTCTTTCTTCCATGCATAGACATACACCCAAATTAACTTCAGGTCTACAATTCCCTCCAAACTTTGTATACTTGTTTTTGAACATACGTTGAATGTGGAGGCTGGGGTGGGTAGAAGGTGAGGATCTGTGAGGGAGGGAAATGGGTGAGAAGTGCGGGAATTGGGACAGACATAGTGAAGGACCCCATCAACCATGGTGGAGGTAAATCCTTTGTTGAGGAAAAAGGAAGACCTATTGGAACTATTGTTGTGGCAGGTGTCATCGTCAGAACAGATGCAAAGGAGAAAGAGAAATTTGGAGAATGGAATAGAAGTCCTTACAGCATGTGGGGTTGGAGCAAGTGTAACCAATGTTGCTGTGGGTGTTGGTTGGCTTATGGTTGTTACTAGCTGACAGCCTATCCCAGTAATGGAGTAAGAGAACCGAGGAAGCAAAGGGAAGTGTCAGAAATGGACCACTGGAAGGCAAAGGAGGGGTGGATCTTCCCACTCCGTTTCCTGTAAGGACTCTGTGCTATTCTCCCACCAAACACATCTTCCCCTCCCCTTCCCTTTCAGCATTCTGAAGGGACAGTTCCCTCTGTGCCACCCTAGTACACCCTTCCATCACCCCAACAACCTCCCCCTTTTATTTTTTATTTAGAGATACAGCACAGAAACAGGCCCTTCAGCCCACCGAGTCTGTGCCGACCAACAATCACCCATTTATACTAATCCTACATTAACCCCATATTCCCTACCACATCCCACCATTCTCCTACCACCTACCTACACTATGGGGCAATTTACAATGGCCAATTTACCTATCAACCTGCAGGTCTTTGGCTGTGGGAGGAAACCGGAGCACCCGGCGGAAACCCACACGGTCACAGGGAGAATTTCCAAACTCTACACAGGTAGTAACCAGAACAGAACCCGGGTCGCTGGAGCTGTGAGGCTGCGGTGCTAACCACTGCGCCACCGTGCCGCCCATCCAGGGCATCTTTCCATGCAAGCGCAGCAGATGCAACACCTCCTTACACCTTTTCCTCCTTACACCTTTTGCTCTTACACCTCCTCCCTTCCTACTGTTCAGGGTCCCAAATACTCCTTCCAGCTGAAACAGCAATTTACTTGTAATTCTTTCCATTTGATATACTGTATTTGCTGCTTACGACATAGCCTCTGCTATACCGGGGAGGCAAAATGCAGATTGGGTGATTACTTTGCTAAACACCTCCATTCATTCTGCAAGCATGACCCTGAGCTTCCAGTTGTTTGCCATTTTAATTCTCTGTTGTACTCCCACTCTGACCTCTCTGTCCTCAACTCCTATACTGTTCTAATGAAGTTCAACTTCAGCACCTGATCTTTCCTTGAGGAACTTTACAACTTTCTGAACTCAACATTGATTTCAATAACTTCAGGTCATAACCACTGTTCACAGGTGCTGATAATGGTTCACTTATAGTTCCTTGAGATCTATCTTATATTTCTTGACTAGTCCCACTACCCACCCCCACTGCCCTACCCCCACCATCACCACCTTTCCCTGCCTCTGCTCTTGGTTAAAAACTGTTACATCTCTAACTGCTTCCAGATCTGTCATATGGTCATCGACCTGAAATGTTAGCTCTGTTTCTCTCCACAGATTCTGCCTGACCTGCTGAGTATTTCCAGTATTTTCTATTTTTATTTAAGATTGCCAACATTTGAAGTATTTTTTTTTTTGTTTCAGCATTGAGCACTATACAGAGGCTCTTAATGATAGAGAAAATAAGTTAAATTAATTATTAAAATTCATAAAATTGTTGCTTTATATTTGCTATATATGCTATATGCGCTTTATATAAAATAATAACTACCAGAGCTGAAGATTGCTGTCTAATCCTATGATTCATCACTTGGTCTAATTGACAGAGTAGCATTCATATGCTAATATTTGTACAATGTTAATTTCAAGGCTGCATGTTTGAACATTTTTTCTTCTTTCTCATTCAGTTCTACACCAAAAAAGCCAAGTCAGAGAGGGGCCCCACAAAAACTGCTTGAATGGGAGGCAGTTTGAAGGTACAAGGACTAATCAGGTGGGCTGGTGGCTGTCGAGTTTTTTTTTTCAGTATGTTGCATTCTCTTGCATAAGAAGATAAGAAATAGGAGCAGGAGTCAACCATACAGCCCATCGAGGCTGCTCCATCATTCAATATGATCATGGCTGATCTTGGGCTTCAACTCCACTTTCCTGTATGCTCCTCATATCCCTTGATTCCCTGAGAGACCAAAAATCTCTTTCTCTCAGCCTTAAATATATTCAACAATGGAGCATCCACTACCCTCTGGGGTAGAGAATTCCAAAAATTCATAACCCTTTGAGTGAAGCAATTTCTCCTCATCTCAGTCTTGAATGATTGACCCCTTATTCTGAGACTGTGTTTTAGATTCCTCAGCCAGCAGAAACAACTTGTCATTATCTATCCTGTCAAGCCCCTTTAGAGTTTAGTAAGTTTCAATGAGATCACCTTTCATTCTTCTAAACTCCAAAGAATATAGGCCCAGTTTACTCAGCCTCTCATCATTGGACAAACCTATCATCCCAGGTATCTATATAGTGAATATCGCTGTATTGCCTCCAATGCAAGTATATCCTTCCTTAGATATGGAGACCACAACAGCACACAGTACTCCAGGTGTGGTCTCACCAAAGCCCTGTACGATTGTAGCAAGACTTCTTTATTCTTATACTCCATAGAAAGGCTAACATGCCATTTGCCTTCCTAATTGCTTTCTGTACCTGCATGCTAACTTTCTGCATTCCTTGTATGAGCACAGTCAAGTCTCTCTGAACATCAACAATTACAAATTTCATGCCTTTTAAAAAATATTCTGCTCTTTATTCTTACGACCAAAGTGAATAACTTCACACTTTCCTACATTATATTCCATCTGCCACCTTGTTGCCCACTCCCTTAACCTGTCTATATTTCTTTGCAGCCTCTCTATGTCCTCCTCACAGCTTACATTCTCACCTACCTTTGTATCATCAGCAAACTTACTCTCTGTCTCTTCATCTGCCGGCACAGACACGATGGGCTGAATGGCCTCCTTCAGTGGTCCTTCCTTCTGTGCCGTAACTTTTCATTAATATCGATTGTAAATAGCTGAGGCCCGAGCACTGATCCTTGTGACACCCCACTAGTCACTGCCTGCCAACTTGAAAATGCCCATTTATGCCTACTCTTTGCTTCCTGTCCATTAACCAATCCTGTATACAAAGAACAAAGAACAAAGAACAGTACGGCACAGGAACAGGCCATTCAGCCCTCCAAGCCTGCACCGATCTTGATGCCTGCCTAAACTAAAACCTTCTGCACTTCCGGGGACTGTATCCCTCTATTCCCATCCTATTCATGTATTTGTCAAGATGCCTCTTAAACATCGCTATCGTACCTTCTTCCACCACCTCCCCCGGCAGCAAGTTCCAGGCACTCACCACCCTCTGTGTAAAGAACTTGCCTCGCACATCCCCTCTAAAATTTGCCCCTCGCACCTTAAACCTATGTCCCCTAGTAACTGACGTTTCCACCCTGGGAAAAAGCTTCTGACTATCTACTCTGTCCATACCGCTTATAACTTTGTAAACCACTATCATGTCGCCCCTCCACCTCCGTCGTTCCAGTGAAAACAATCCGAGTTTCGCCAACCTCTCCTCATAGCTAATGCCCTCCAGACCAGGCAACGCAGGTGGTAAACCTCTTCTGTACCCTCTCCAAAGCCTCCACGTCCGTCTGGTAGTGTGGTGACCAGAATTGCACACAATATTCTAAGTGTGGCCTAACTAAAGTTCTGTACAGCTGCAACATGACTTGCCAATTTTTATACTCTATGCCCCGACCGATGAAGGCAAGCATGCCGAATGCCTTCTTGATTACCTTATCCACCTGCGTTGCCTGTGGACCTGTATGCCCAGATCTCTCTGCCTGTCAATACTCCTAAGGGTTCTGCCATTTACTGTATACTTCCCACCTGCATTAGACCTTCCAAAATGCATTACCTCACATTTGTCCGGGTTAAACTCCATCTGCCATTTCTCCGCCCAAGTCTCCAACCGATCTATATCCTGCTGTACCCTCTGACAATCCTCATCACTATCCGCAACTCCACCAACCTTTGTGTCGTCCGCAAACTTACTAATCAGACCAGCTACATTTTCCTCCAAATCATTCATATATTCTACAAACAGCAAAGGTCCCAGCACTGATCCCTGCGGAACACCACTAGTCACATCCCTCCATTCAGAAAAGCACCCTTCCACTGCTACCCTCTGTCTTCTATGACAGAGCCAGTTCTGTATCCATCTTGCCAGCTCACCTCTGATCCCATGTGACTTCACCTTTTGTACCAGTCTGCCATGAGGGACCTTGTCAAAGGCTTTACTGAAGTCCATATAGATAACATCCACTGCCCTTCCTTCATCAATTATCTTTGTCACTTCCTCAAAAAACTCAATCAAATTAGTGAGACACGACCTCCCCTTCACAAAACCATGCTGCCTCTCGCTAATAAGTTCGTTTGTTTCCAAATGGGAGTAATTCCTGTCCCGAAGAATCCTCTCTAATAATTTCCCTACCACTGATGGAAGGTTCACCGGCCTATAATTTCCTGGATTATCCTTGCCACCCTTCTTAAACAAAGGAACAACATTGGCTATTCTCCAGTCCTCTGGGACCTCACCTGTAGCCAATGAGGATGCAAAGATTTCTGTCAAGGCCCCAGCAATTTCTTCCCTTGCCTCCCTCAGTATTCTGGGGTAGATCCCATCAGGCCCTGGGGACTTATGTACCTTAATGCTTTGCAAGACACCCAACACCTCCTCCTTTTTGATAATGAGATGACTGAGACTATCTACACTCCCTTCCCTACTAGGCTCATCATCCACCAAGTCCTTCTCTTTGGTGAATACTGATGCAAAGTACTCATTTAGTACCTCGCCCATTTCCTCTGGCTCCACACATAGATTCCCTTCTCTGTCCTTGAGCGGGCCAACCCTTTCCCTAGTTACCCTCTTGCTCTTTATATATGTATAAAAAGCCTTAGGATTATCCTTAATCCTGTTTGCCAATGACTTCTCATGACCCCTTTTAGCCCTCCTGACTCCTTGCTTAAGTTCCTTTCTACTGTCTTTATATTCCTCAAGGGATTCGTCTGTTCCTAGCCTTCCAGCCCTTACAAATGCTTCCTTTTTCATTTTGACTAGGCTCACAATATCCCGCATTATCCAAGGTTCCCGAAACTTGCCAAACTTATCCTTCTTCCTCACAGGAACATGCTGGTCCTGGATTCTAATCAACTGACATTTGAAAGACTCCCACATGTCAGATGTTGATTTAACCTCAAACTGCCGCCCCCAATCTAAATTCTTCAGTTCCTGCCTAATATTGTTATAATTAGCCTTCCCCCAATTTAGCAACTTCACCCGAGGACTACTCTTATCCTTATCCACAAGTACCTTAAAACTTATGGAATTATGGTCACTGTTCCCGAAATGCTCCCCTACTGAAACTTCAACCACCTGGCCAGGCTCATTCCCCAATATCAGGTCCAGTACAGCCCCATCCCTAGTTGGACTATCTGCATATTGTTTCAAGAAGCCCTCCTGGATGCTCCTTACAAATTCTGCCCCATCTAAGGCCCTAGCACTAAGTGAGTCCCAGTCAATATAGGGGAAGTTAAAATCACCCACCACTACAACCCTGTTACCTTTACATCTTCCCAAAATCTGTCTATATATCTGCTCCTCTACCTCCCGCTGGCTGTTGGGAGGCCTGTAGAAAACCCCCAGTATCCCGGCTAATATATTACCCCCAACTCCATCTTGCCTATTAACCTTTTGTGTGACACCTTATCAAATGCCTTTTGGAAATTCAGGTATACTACATCTACTGGTTTTCCCTTTATCTACCCTATTATTTACATCCTCAAAAAAAGTCTAATAAATTTGTCAAAAATGATTTTGCTTTCATAAAACTATGTTGACTTTGCCTGATCGTACTATAATTTTCTAAGCTAAGACTTCCTTAATTATAGATTCCAGCACTTTCCAACGACTGATGTCAGGCTATCTGGTCTGTTTGCTCCCTCCCTCTTGAATAGCGGTGTTACAATTGTTAACTTCCAGTCTGCTGGGATCATTCCAGAATCCAGGGAACTTTGGAAAATCATAGTCAGCATATCAATTATTTCTGCAGCTACCTCTTTTAGAACCCTAGGATGTAAGCCATCAGGTCCTCGGGATTTTGGACCCTTGATTTTCTCCAATACTTTTTCTCTACTGATACGAATTACCTTAATTTCCTCATTCTTTTTAGCCCCTAGGTTACCCTCTATTTCTAGTATGCAACTTGTGTCTTCTATTGTGAAGAGACAGAAAATATTTGTTAAACGTCTCTGCCATTTCCTCGTTCCCCATAATATTTTCTCCTGTCTCTACTTCTAAGAGACCAATGTTTACTTTACTCTCTTCCTTTTTATATACTTGCAAAAGCTCTTAAATCTATTTTAATATTCCTAGCTGATTTACTCTCGTATTCTATTTTTTCCCTTTTTATCAACTTTTTGGTGGCCCTTTGCTGGTTTCTAAAACACTCCCAATCTTCAGACTTGCTACTAGCTAGTTAGCTATACTTGCTAGTATAATGCTAGCCTTAACTTCCTGAGTAAGCTGCAGATGGATCTTTCTTGCTGAGTTTTTATTTTTCAGTGGAATGTATTTTTGTTGAACATTTTGAATTGTTTCTTTAAATGTCTCCCACTGTTTATTTACTGCCATACCTTTTAGTCTACTTACCCCAATCAACCTCAACCAGCTCTCTCCTCATACCTATGTAATTGGCTTTATTTAAGTTTAAGATTCTTGTTTGTGATTGGAGTATGTTGCTGAGCTAATGCACAGAAAGAAACAAATGAATATGATTTGACAGCTATCACAGAGACGTGGTTACAGGATGACCAGGACTGGAAACTCAATGTTCAAGGATATACGACGTTCCGGAAGAATAGGCAGAAAGGAAAAGGAGGTTGGGTAGCTTTGTTATTAAAGGAAGGGATCAGTTCAGTTGTGAGTAATGATATAGGTGTAATAGATCGTGATGTAGAATCAGTTTGGGTGGAAATAAGGAATAGCAAGGGAAAGAAATCACGGGTGGGAGTGGTCTACAGACCCCCGAGGAGTTGCCTCTCTGTAGGACAAAATATTGATCAGGAAATAATGGAGGCGTGTAAGAAGGTCACTGCAATTATCATGGGTGATTTTAATCTGCATATAGACTGGACAAATCAAATTGGCAAGGGTAGCATGGAAGATGAATTTATAGAGTGCATCAGGGATTGTTTCTTGGAACAATACGTTGCAGAACCTACCCGGGAACAGGCTATTTTAGATTTGGTAATGTGTAATGAGGTAGGATTAATAAGAGATCTCGTAGTTAAGGATCCTCTGGGGGGAAGTGATCATAACATGATAGAATTTCAAATTCAGTTTAAGGGTGAGCGACTCAGGTTACAAAGCATTGTCTTCAACTTAAACGAGGGCAATTACAGAGGTATGAAACAAGAGTTGTCTAAAGCAGGCTGGGAAAATAGACGACAGGGAAAGTTAATACAGGAGCAGTGGCAGACTTTTAAGCAGATATTTCACAACACTCAGCAAACATTTATTCCGGTCAGAAGGAAGGACTCGATGAGAACGATGAACCACCCGTGGATAACAAAGGACGTTAAGGAGAGTGTCAAATCAAAAACAAAGGTGTACAAGTTTGCAAAAGCTAGTGGTAGGCCAGAGAATTGGGGATTTTTTAGAAACCAGCAGCGGATGACTAAAAAACTAATAAAGAGGGAGAAAATCGATTATAAGAGTAAATTGACAAGAAATATAAAAACAAACAGTAAGAGCTTCTACGGGTATATAAAAAGGAAAGAGCATAGCTAAAGTAAGTGTGGGACCTTTAGAGGATGAGACTGGGCAATTAATAACAGGGAACAGGGAAATGGCAGGTAATTTAAACCAATATTTTGCATCGGTCTTCACGGTGGAGGACACTATAAACATCCCGACAATAATAGATCAGCAAGGTGTAAATGGGAGGGAGGACCTTGTAACAATCTCTATCATGAGGGAAAAGGTGCTGGACAAACTGATGGGACTAAAGGCAGACAAGTCGCCAGGACCTGATGGCCTGCATCCAAGGGTTTTAAAAGAAGTGGCTATAGAGATAGTGGAGGCATTGGTCATAATAATCCAAAACTCACTGGATTCCGGTAGGGTACCAGTGGATTGGAAAACCGCTAATGTGACGCCCCTATTCAAGAAAGGAGGGAGACAGAAAACAGGAAACTATAGACCAGTTAGCTTAACATCGGTCATTGGGAAAATGCTTGAGTCCATTATTAAGGAAGAAATAGCAGGACATTTAGAAAAACATAATGCAATCAAACAGAGTCAACATGGTTTTATGGAAGGGAAATCATGTTTGACAAATTTGTTAGAGTTCTTTGAGGATATAACAAGCAGAGTGGATAAAGGGGAACCGGAAGATATAATGTATTTGGATTTTCAGAAGGCGTTTGATGAGGTGCCACATAAAAGGTTATTGCACAAAATAAGAGCTCAGGATATTGGAGGTAATGTGTTGGCATGGATTGAAGATTGGCTAACACACACAAGGCAGAGAGTCAGGATCAATGAGTCTTTTTCAGGTTGGAAAGCTGTAACTAGGGGGTGCCACAAGGATCAGTCCTAGGGCCTCAACTATTTACTATCTATATCAATGACTTGGAGGAAGGGACAGAGTATAGTGTATCCAAATTTGCTGACGATACAAAAATGGGTGGGAAGGCATGTTGTGATGAGGACAACAAAGAATCTGCAATGGGATATAGATAGGCTAAGTGAGTGGGCAAAAACTTGGCAGATGGAGTTCAATGTGGGAAAGTGTGAGGTCATCCACTTTGGTGGGAGGAATAAAAAGGCAGATTATTATTTAGTTGGAGAAAGACTACAAAATACTGCAGTACAGAGGGATCTGGGTGTTCTTGTGCATGAAACACAAAACGTTAGCAAGCAGGTGCAGCAAGTAATTAGGAAGGCAAATGGAATTTTGGCCTTTATTGCTGGGGTTGGAGTTTAAAAATAGGGAAGTCTTGTTACAACTGTACAGGGTGTTGTTGAGGCCACACCTGGAGTACTGCGTACAATTTTGGTCCCCGTATTTAAGGGAGGATATACTGGCATTGGAGGCAGTTCAGAAAATGTTCACTAGGCTGATTCCTGGGAGGAGGGTGTTGTCTTATCAAGAACAACTAAACAGGTTAGGACTTTATTCACTGGAGTTTAGAAGAATGAGAGGTGATGTGATTGAAACATATAAGATTTTAAGGGGGCTTGACAGGATAGATGTTGAGAATATGTTTCCACTGGTGGGGGAATCTCGAACTAGGAGACATAGTTACAGAATAAGGGGCACACATTTAAAACTGAGATGCGAAGGAATTTCTTCTCTCAGAGGGTGGTGAATCTCTGGAATTCTCTACCTCAGAGATTTGTGGAGGCTAGATCACTAAATGTATTTAAAGAGGAGGGTAGATAGGTTTTTGAAATCTCGGGGAGTCGAGGGGTATGCGAAGCAGGCCCGAAAGAGGAGTTGAGGACTGGGACAGATCAGCCATGATCTTATTGAATGGCGGGGCAGGCTTGAAGGGCTGAATGGCCTACCCCTGCCCCTATTTCTTATGTTCTTATGTCCTTTCAAACTTAACATGGAATTCAATTGTGTTATGATCTCTGTTTCCCAGCGGATCTTTTACTATGAGATTACTAATTAATCCTGTCTCATTACACAATACTAGATCTAAAATAGTTTTATCTCTAGTTATTTCCACAACCTATTGTTCCAGGAAATTGTCACAAAAACATTCCACAAACTCATCTTCTAGATCACTGTTGCCAATTTGATTGCTCCAGTCTATATGAAGATTAAAGTTTTCTAAAATTATTACATTGCCTTTATTACAAGCTACAGTAATTTCTTATTTAATGCTCTGTCCAATGGTAAGTCTACTGTTAGAGGGTCTATAAACTACTCCCACCAGCTTTTTATGACTTTTGCTATTCATAATCTCCATCCATACTGATTCTGCTTCATGATCTTCTAAGCCAAGGTTCTTTCTCGCTAATGCCCTTATGTAATCCTTTACTATCAGGGCTACACCTCCTCCTTTGCCATTCTGTCTGTCTTTTCAAAATATTGTTTACCCTGGCATATTTATTTCCAAACCTTTGTCACCTTGTAACCATGTCACTGTAGTGGTGATTTGATCGAAACTATTTATTTCTATTTGTGCCACTAGGTCATGTGCCTTATTGCGGATGCTTTGAGCATTCAGATAAAGAACCCTTAATTTCACTTTTTACTGATGCACAATTACTGTTGAACTTTCTGTCCCTTCCTGTCTCACTCTGCTTGTCTTTATCCACATCAATAGACTGTTCTATTGCGTCCACTTTTCTCTTTGGATTTTTAAATCTCCCTTCACCGGAACCCTCTCCCCCAACTCTTAGTTTAAAGGCCTATCCACAGCCCTAATTATATAATTCACCAGGGCACTGGTTCCAGACCAGTTTAAGTGGAGCCCATCCCAATGGAATAGCTCTCTCTTTCCTGAGTGCTGATGCCGGTGCTCCATGCATCGAAACCCCTTCTTCCCACACCACTCTTTGAGCCATGTGTTTCATTCTCTAATCTGTTTGACCCAATGCCAATTGGCCTGAGGCTCAGGTGACAATCCAGAGATGATTACCTTTGATATTTTGTGTTTTAATTTGGACTCTAACTCCTCAAACTCTCAGCAGAGCATCATTCCTAGTTCTACCTGTGTCATTGATTCCTACGTGGACCATGACAACTGGATCCACCCCTCTCACTCCATGTCTGCCTCCAGCCGCAAAGAGATGTCCTTAACCCTGGCATCGGGCAGACAGCACAACCTTCGGAGTGCCCGGTTACAGTTGCAGAGAACAGTATCTGTCCCCTGACTATACTGTCCCCTACCAGTACCACATTCCTTTTTGCTCCCCCCACTTGAATGGAATCCTGCACTACAGTGCCATGATCAGTTTGTTCATCCACCCTGCAGTCCTTGTTCTCATCTGCACAGGTAGCAAGCACCTCGTACCTGTTGGTCAAAGTCAAGGGCTGAGGCTCCTCCATCACTACATGCTGGATCCCCATATCTGCCTCACTCGCAGTCACGCCCTTCTGTCCTTGACCACTGACCAACTGTAAAGTTCTACTTAACCAAAGGTGTCTGACTGCCTTCTGCAATAAAGTGTTCAGCTAACTCTCCCCCTCCCTGATGCTCCACAATGTCTGCAACTGAGACTACAACTCAGCAACACCGAACTGAAGTTGCTGCAGCTGCAGACACTTATCGCAGATATGGCTGTCAGGGAATGTAATGCATTCCCACATGTTGTGGTCACGGTAAATCACCATCCCTGCCATATCTGTCTAACCTTATTTATTTAATTAGTCAATTAGTTATGAATTTATTCAGATAAAGTAATAGCAAGTTAGAGTCCCTAGCTTGCAGACAAAAGAATGCTCACTGGCTACTGGAGGTTGAACAAAAAGGTATAACGAGGAGCACCTGTTTCCCCTCTGCACCGAATTCCCACCTGCTTTGAATTACCGATGTAGCATTCAGTTCTCAAAGCACTCTGTCATTGGCTCCCAGGCTCCCAGTGCTCCTTGTGACCACAGGAACATTTGTTCTCCAGGAAATCTTGTCTAATTATGGTTTTGCACAACCGCCATGTTGGTAAAACCATCCAACAGCAGAAACAAGGGCCAAGAAATTCTAAGGCACCTGAAAATGATTGCGCAGGGATGGGACATCTGATAAACATGATTGTTCACTAGCCGCAGCAACCACATTAAATTGGTGCTGACACCTCATAATAATGGATCACGTGTGCAAACGTTACCTGCGCTATCAGTGGCTGCTGCCTTTTTCAGGTGGTGCAAAATTAAGCTTCACTGGTGCCACTTAAAGGCAGCCAGCAGCTTTTAAAGTGGAGGTGTACTCTGACAGCAGGAAACACTTCTGAAGATAAAAATCGCTACAAGACTTGTAGATCAGTCCCCCAGTTCTCTGATTCCACTTTAGAAGCCCGGGTCCAAGCAATGGACAAGAATAGAGAGATCTTGGGCCCCACAGGGGGGCAGAAAGACCACACACTACATGACAAACTGCACCTGCTTTCAGCAGCCATTCATCACTCTCTGCTCCCTTATCTGAGCAAGCAGCAGCACAGACACTGGCACTATGTACTCTTTAGAAAGTAGGAGGGAATGTCACGTGGTAAATCACCAGCTACAAGTGTACAGGAGCTAGGACAGAGGAATAGGATGCCACAGGTGTCAGCTTGGAGAAGGGTGAGATCAGATACTTGCTCTGCTTCAGTGCACTCAGAATCAGACTTTGAGAGCCTTTGCTACCTAAAACAGCTTGATGAGCATAAGCCAGGAAATTCTAGCTGCACTGGACAGCCTGCCAGCAGGCTTGCATGCAGGAATCCAGCACCAACTATTTCGAGGCTTTGCATACAGCATGAAGGCATTCTATCTAACATGGAGCAAGTGCTCAGCTTCATGAAAACCACAGTGGCGCCCAGCATGATGGAGCCTCTTTTGACAGTGTAGGACTCACGCTGCTGCTAAGGTAGCTTAGGTGGCTACCATTTTTGCTCTGGCAGATATTTACAGGGGTTTCCAGTGTGTCACATCACTCCTGCACACTCTTCTCGCACAGAGCCAAAGGATTGCTGAGGCGCTGACTCATGAGGGGTCTTGGCTCCTTGGGAGAGACACCTGCTGTAATCTCTTAGGATGTCACCAAGTAAGCTCCCCCACCACACTCCACCAGTGTCCTTGTTGGTGCCACACTAGACTGGATTATACTGCTGCAGCTCATTCTGTAATCATCAATCAAAGCCTAGTGCAATTTGAGGTCGCCCATCATGTCAATCTGAAGTTTCCTCAAAGGAAGCTCAGCAGCGTTGGGGATACACTTTGCAGGAGCATTAAGATGGGTTAACAAGCGTAGAAGATGGGCACTACAGGGTTGCACAAGGGTGATTCTTAATTATTTCTGTTAAATATGATACACAGAATGAAATGAATTCTTGGATCAATTTTGGATTTGAATTTGGTGTTACTATTTGTAATGATGTGACGGCAAGACCCTTAAGAAGGAAGGCAATCGGATTGCAGGACAGTTAGTGGATTGAGGTTAGAAGGGATGGTCCATTTGAAGCTCTCATGGATGAACTGCTCTCTAAGAGTTTTGGCAGCTAGGGTCTGGTGGTTGATGCTGTTCTTGATCTTCCACCTCTTCATGCTACTGGTCCTCCTCTGCCTCCTCCTGCAATTCTTGCTGTCCAGGTGAAGGTAAGGACTGGGCTATCAATATCGCAGAGTTAGGAAGCATGCAGGACATGGAAACACAGTCAGGATTGTATAGCAAGCTCCTCCCGCATAGTCCAGGCAGTGGAAGTGTTGCTTGAGGACACTGACTGTCTGCTTGATGATATTTCTGGTGAGCTCATGACTCTCATTTTATGCTAACTCTGTAGCTATGCGCAGATTCCTGATAGCTGTTATGAGTTATGTCTGAAGAGGTTATCCCTTGTTATGCAGTGGCCAGCCTGACAGCCTGGTTAGAATAAAGGTGGCACGGATAACTGGTATAGGGTGAATCAATCATAATTGCTGCCAAGAAACTAGGCATATTGGATCCTTAGACAGCCATTATATGCTTGTAAAATAGACATTATGCAATTGAATTTCTATGCCAAGGTGCTTCACCACGAGGAAGGAGAAAGTTGTAATATTCAGAGCTGCTTTTCAGTGCAGTATGAACACAGCATGAAAGTCATCAAGCAGATAGCTGAGGGAGATTTATTGTTCTTCTCCATCCCTCCTACAACATGGGTTGTAAGAACGACATATCTAACTCTTAGTTATATGACAAAAAAAATTTATTTCAAAAATTAATTGCAATGTATTTATTTATTGTATTTATTGCATTTATACAGAAGGCATACAAATAACAAATGCCTATAATGATTCAAAGTCCAGCAAACTGTACAATTTTAACAGCACGACTATGATAAGTCCCAAAAATTAAAAAAATTCTGTAATTTGTAATAAGGAGTGTTCACTTTACATTACTTATGAGAACAGTTATAGAGACATGCTCAGTCTTGTACTGAAGTAGTTGTTTCCACTCTGAAACGTGGTCAAAGGCCAACTATCCAGTGGAATGTTATGATTAGTCGACGATTAGGTAGAAACTAGCAGTTGTCAAGTTTGGACTACGCAATAACATGGTTCCCATGGAAATAAAATGCTGAGAACACAAGTCAGAGTATTTAAGCAGAGCACAACAGACAGATATAAGTTATCAATAGTATTACAAGGCAGTTTAGGAATTAAACATTAAATTTTCTATTCTACATCCAGTAGATATGTAGGGACAAATATTTCCATTGCACAATTTCCCATGCAGGTTTGCATTTTTTCTTTTTTTTCATAAGTATAATTGTGCAATTACACTTCTTTCTCCACCCTTCTTTTACATCTTGGTGAACTTTTGTATTTATTAAGGTATGGACTGTCCTCAGGGAGGAATTGAAAGCACTTTTGGCATCAAGCTCCCCCAGATTAGGCATTTTTTACAAGTTAGGAGAAGAGTAAGAATAGTTTCTAAGTTCAAAGCATCACAATTCCAACCAAATATACTCCCACCATTGATTAATTTTGAATTTAATTCAATCCCCACATCAACCATCTTTGTAGTTTCAAATTCCAGTCCTGCTTGCCTTATGACAGAATATTGGCATCAAATGTTAATGTTTTGTTGATGTAGCTCCAATAGTTACAGCATTACTACATTTGGATTGAAATACTTCTAGTTCCTATTTTTGTATCCATTTTTCTGAACGATGCTGAAATTTCATAATATCTTGCAGCATGTGCATGTATATGGAACAGTCTTGAGATTTGGCAGAAATTGAAACGGATGCATGTCCAGTATTATGAGCTGCACACAGATTATATTTACCTAACAGAACCTTGGGAGAGTTAACCTGAGGAATCTGAGTATTTGCCATTGCTATATATGATGCCAATATCATCACCCTCTATAAAAACAAAGGTGACCGCGGTGACTGCAACAACTACCGTGGAATCTCCCTGCTCAGCATAGTGGGGAAAGTCTTTGCTCGAGTCACTCTAAACAGGCTCCAGAAGCTGGCCGAGCGCATCTACCCTGAGGCACAGTGTGGCTTTTGTGCAGAGAGAACGACTGTTGACATGCTGTTCTCCCTTCGTCAGATACAGGAGAAATGCCGCGAACAACAGATGCCCCTCTACATTGCTTTCATTGATCTCACCAAAGCCTTTGACCTCGTCAGCAGACGTGGTCTCTTCAGACTACTAGAAAATATTGGATGTCCTTCTTTCTTTTTTCTTTTGGGCCTCCTTATCTCGAGAGACAATGGATACGCGCCTGGAGGTGGTCAGTGGTTTGTGAAGCAGCGCCTGGAGTGGCTATAAAGGCCAATTCTGGAGTGACAGGCTCTTCCACAGGTGCTGCAGAGAAATTTGTTTGTTGGGGCTGTTGCACAGTTGGCTCTCCCCTTGCGCCTCTGTCTTTTTTCCTGCCAACTACTAAGTCTCTTCGACTCGCCACAATTTAGCCCTGTCTTTATGGCTGCCCGCCAGCTCTGGCGAATGCTGGCAACTGACTCCCACGACTTGTGATCAATGTCACACGATTTCATGTCACGTTTGCAGACGTCTTTATAACGGAGACATGGACGGCCGGTGGGTCTGATACCAGTGGCGAGCTCGCTGTACAATGTGTCTTTGGGGATCCTGCCATCTTCCATGCGGCTCACATGGCCAAGCCATCTCAAGCGCCGCTGACTCAGTAGTGTGTATAAGCTGGGGGTGTTGGCCGCTTCAAGGACTTCTGTGTTGGAGATATAGTCCTGCCACCTGATGCCAAGTATTCTCCGAAGGCAGCGAAGATGGAATGAATTGAGACGTCGCTCTTGGCTGGCATACGTTGTCCAGGCCTCGCTGCCGTAGAGCAAGGTACTGAGGACACAGGCCTGATACACTCGGACTTTTGTGTTCCGTGTCAGTGCGCCATTTTCCCACACTCTCTTGGCCAGTCTGGACATAGCAGTGGAAGCCTTACCCATGCGCTTGTTGATTTCTGCATCTAGAGACAGGTTACTGGTGATAGTTGAGCCTAGGTAGGTGAACTCTTGAACCACTTCCAGAGCGTGGTCGCCAATATTGATGGATGGAGCATTTCTGACATCCTGCCCCATGATGTTCGTTTTCTTGAGGCTGATGGTTAGGCCAAATTCATTGCAGGCAGACGCAAACCTGTCGATGAGACTCTGCAGGCATTCTTCAGTGTGAGATGTTAAAGCAGCATCGTCAGCAAAGAGGAGTTCTCTGATGAGGACTTTCCGTACTTTGGACTTCGCTCTTAGACGGGCAAGGTTGAACAACCTGCCCCCTGATCTTGTGTGGAGGAAAATTCCTTCTTCAGAGGATTTGAACGCATGTGAAAGCAGCAGGGAGAAGAAAATCCCAAAAAGTGTGGGTGCGAGAACACAGCCCTGTTTCACACCACTCAGGATAGGAAAGGGCTCTGATGAGGAGCCACCATGTTGAATTGTGCCTTTCATATTGTCATGGAATGAGGTGATGATACTTAGTAGCTTTGGTGGACATCCGATCTTTTCTAGTAGTCTGAAGAGACCACGTCTGCTGACGAGGTCAAAGGCTTTGGTGAGATCAATGAAAGCAATGTAGAGGGGCATCTGTTGTTCACGGCATTTCTCCTGTATCTGACGAAGGGAGAACAGCATGTCAATAGTCGATCTCTCTGCACGAAAGCCACACTGTGCCTCAGGGTAGACGCGCTCGGCCAGCTTCTGGAGCCTGTTCAGAGCGACTCGAGCAAAGACTTTCCCCACTATGCTGAGCAGGGAGATTCCACGGTAGTTGTTGCAGTCACCGCGGTCACCTTTGTTTTTATAGAGGGTGATGATGTTGGCATCGCGCATGTCCTGGGGTACTGCTCCCTCGTCCCAGCACAGGCATAGCAGTTCATGTAGTGCTGAGAGTATAGCAGGCTTGGCACTCTTGATTATTTCAGGGGTAATGCTGTCCTTCCCAGGGGCTTTTCCGCTGGCTAGGGAATCAATGGCATCACTGAGTTCCGATTTGGTTGGCTGTATGTCCAGCTCATCCATGACTGGTAGAGGCTGGGCTGCATTGAGGGCAGTCTCAGTGACAGCATTCTCCCTGGAGTACAGTTCTAGGTAGTGCTCAACCCAGCGGTCCATCTGTTTGCGTTGGCACCAATGACATGACATCCATTGGATGTCCACCAAAGCTACTAAGTATCATCACCTCATTCCATGACAATATGAAAGGCACAATTCAACATGGTGGCTCCTCATCAGACCCCTTTCCTATCCTGAGTGGTGTGAAACAGGGCTGTGTTCTTGCACCCACACTTTTTGGGATTTTCTTCTCCCTGCTGCTTTCACATATGTTCAAGTCCTCTGAAGAAGGAATTTTCCTCCACACAAGATCAGGGGGCAGGTTGTTCAACCTTGCCCGTCTAAGAGCGAAGTCCAAAGTACGGAAAGTCCTCATCAGGGAACTCCTCTTTGCTGACGATGCTGCTTTAACATCTCACACTGAAGAATGCCTGCAGAGTCTCATCGACAGGTTTGCGGCTGCCTGCAATGAATTTGGCCTAACCATCAGCCTCAAGAAAACAAACATCATGGGGCAGGACGTCAGAAATGCTCCATCCATCAATATTGGCGACCACGCTCTGGATGTGGTTCAAGGGTTCACCTACCTAGGCTCAACTATCACCAGTAACCTGTCTCTAGATGCAGAAATCAACAAGCGCATGGGAAAGGCTTCCACTGCTATGTCCAGACTGGCCAAGAGAGTGTGGGAAAATGGCGCACTGACACGGAACACAAAAGTCCGAGTGTATCAGGCCTGTGTCCTCAGTACCTTGCTCTATGGCAGCGAGGCCTGGACAACGTATGTCAGCCAAGAGCGACGTCTCAATTCATTCCATCTTCGCTGCCTCCGGAGAATACTTGGCCTCAGGTGGCAGGACCGTATCTCCAACACAGAAGTCCTCGAGGTGGCCAACATCCCCAGCTTGTACACACTACTGAGTCAGCGGCGCTTGAGATGGCTTGGCCATGTGAGCCGCATGGAAGATGGCAGGATCCCCAAAGACACATTGTACAGCGAGCTCGCCACTGGTATCAGACCCACCGGCCGTCCATGTCTCCGCTTTAAAGACATCTGCAAACGCGACATGAAGTCTTGTGACATTGATCACAAGTCGTGGGAGTCAGTTGCCAGCGTTCGCCAGAGCTGGCGGACAGCCATAAAGGCGGGGCTAAAGTGTGGCGAGTCGAAGAGAATTAGCAGTTGGCAGGAAAAATGACAGAGGCGCAAGGGGAGAGCCAACTGTGTAACAGCCCCGACAAACAAATTTTTCTGCAGCACCTGTGGAAGAGCCTGTCACTCTAGAATTGGCCTTTATAGCCACTCCAGGTGCTGCTCCACACACCACTGACCACCTCCAGGTACCCATTGTCTCTCGAGATAAGGAGGCCAAAGAAGAAGATATACCAGCATCGATGCGCATCAGGCCAAGGACTGATAGACACATTGTCAGCTTCTTTAATTTGACTGGAGCTCGCATAATATTAAGCCACCACAAGATATCATATTATGGAGATTTCCCAAATTGCCGGGATGATGAAAAGTGGAATACATTTATAACCAAAGTGATGCATATGCTGTACCACAATGCAGTGAGACAAGGGGCTGGATGTTATAAGTTCGCTGCCAATCTCGGTGGCGAGCTTCAAAAATGGCGGTCTGTCCATGCGGAGCTGCTGCGATATTCAGCATGATGGCTCATTTAAATGTCCAGGGTGGGCCCCCCACCCCCCATCAATGACATGGAGTGGGCAGATTGTCCATCCCTGGCAATGACATCAGGCGCCGACGTCATTTTTAAAGAGCTTCGAGCCCTACATTGCAATTTAAATTTTTTAAGATACAGCGCTTTTAAGAAATGAAATAAATTTATCCTGACCCTCTCCCATACGCCCCCCCCCAATAACCTTGGAAATAATAACCTGCCCTCTCCCCCACCCCCCGAAACATTTACCTTGTGCTCCCGACCATCCCACTCCCAGAGTTCATCAGCTGTAAACTTTACCTTGTCCCACCACCCCCAGATCAATGAAATTAGTTTTACCCCGCTCCCCCCCTCCTGCACTGAGAAACTTACCTGCTGCCCCCTCCCCACCAGTGTTCCGCCGTAGATCACCAGATGGAGATCCGAAGGCACGGGAGTGCCAACAACTGGTACCAATATGACACCAGAATGGACAGCGGGACCGGGTTAGTAATTAATTAATTTATTTTAATCAAATTAACATATTTAAATTTTGGTCCAATTGCTGTGCGGTAGGGGGGGGCCACCATGAGGCCTTGCCGCCACCAGAAATATCGTGCTGGACCTTCCCAGCGTCGAGGCCCGTGGCAGACCTCTGCCAGAGGCATTTTCCAGCCCCCGCCATGAATCCCAATGTCGGGGGTGGGGGGGGGCTGTAAAATCCAGCCTATGTACAAAAACAGAAAGTGCTCAGCAAGTCAGACAGCCTCTGCAAAGAAAGGGAAATGTTATTTCTCTCATCATACCTACTTTTGTTTTGTGCTATAATTTTGGTCAGTTGAACCATTCCTGTTCTCCATCTAATCATTTTACAACTCATTCTTTTTCATTTCCTGTGCATTTTTGTTCTTTCCCACACTCTGTCCTTATAAGCTGTTCATCTGATATCTTTTATTTGTGATGATTATTTATGCCTGAAACGCTAACTTTTTTGTTTCTTCACCGATTGGGGCTGGATTTTATGCAGGAGGCGGGGCTCCCAGTGCCGGCCCGAAAAGACGGGGCGACCCCTGCCTCTGCATTTTTTCTGATGCCTGGAGCGATCCTCCCACCTTTTGGGGTCGAAGTTTAAGGAAGCAGGATCCCCGTCCGTTTAAACACTTAATAGGGAGGGGGATCCTTCCCCCAAGAGATGCCAGTCAATCACAGTGCTGGCATCTCAGCAGTATTGGCAGTGCCAGTGGGAGCGATGGAACGCCGGACCCGAGGTAGGTGAGGTGGGGTCTCCGGGCCAGTCCAGAAGGCCCTGGCGAGGTGGGGTGGGGGTGTAGGTGTTTAGTCCAGAGGGAGAGGTGTCCCTGGATGGCGGGGGTACAGTGGCTCCGGGGCGGGGTCCTCAAAGGGCCATGAATTGCCCACAAAGGAAGGACATTCCCCCAAGCCCACAAGGAAAGTGCCTCATATTCCAAGATGTCCTCCCCGCACAGCGTAGCACTCCCCCTCCCCCCCCACCTGCTGCTGGTAAAATCACAGCAGCGGCGGGAAGAGGCCCTTAATTGGCCATCGCCATCAAAAGGCCATTTAAGGGCCTCATTTGGCCTCTGGATGGGAAGTCCAAAGTCGGCCTATCCCGCCCCCAGGATGATCAGGCTTGGCCGCTCCGATTCTCCGGCCACCCCCCTCCCCGCCACAGAACCCGACATCGGGCTGGAAACAAAATCCTGGTGTGTGTTTCCAGCACTTTCTGATTTTTATTTCATGTTTTCAGCAGCTGCAGGATTTTCTTTTTGTTTTCAGTGTAACAGAAATTAGATTGCCAAGTTATCACCAATTTGTGCGAAACTGTGCCTTTTTCTCCTCTAACCTTTTGGACTAATGTTCACTCTCTCCATTCAGATAATACACTGCTTTTCTATTCTTCCTGCCAAAGTGAACAAGTTCACATTTTCTGACATTATACTCCATCTGCAAATTTTTGCCCACTCACTTAACCTATCTAAATCCCTTTGTAGACTCTTTCTGTCCTCTTGACAGCTTACTTTCCTACCTATCTTTGTGTCGTCAGTAAATTTGGCTACCATACATTCAGTCCCTTCATCCAAGTCATTGATATAGATTGTAAACAGTTGAGGCCCTAGCACTGATCCCTGCGGCTCTCCACTGGTAAAGGCTTGTCAACCCAAAAATGACCCATTTATCCTTACTCTCAGCTTCCTGTTAGCTAACCAAACCTCTATCCATGCTAATATGTTACCCCCTACACCATGAACTGTTATTTTATGTAGTAACCTTCATGTGGCACCTTATCGAATGCCTTTTGGAAATCCAAGTACATGGTGGCGGAGTGGTAATATCACTGATCTATTAATCCAGAGGCCCAGGCTGATATCCTGGGGACATGGGTTCAAATGCCCCCAGGGCAGCTGGTGGAATTTAAATTCAATTAATTAATACCAAAAAAAATTGGAATTGAAAGCTAGTCTCAGTAATGGAGCTGTGAAACTACCACTGATGTAAAAACTCATCTGGTTCACTAATGTCCTTTAGTGAAGGAAATCTGCTGCCCTTACTTGGTCTGGCCTACATGTGACTCCAGACCCACAGCAATGTGGTTGACTCTTAACTGCCCTCTGAAATGGCCTAGCAAGCCACTCAGTTCAAGCGCAATTAAGTTCAAGCAACCAATTATTAGTCTAATGGTTATGGTGCTGGACTAGCAACTCAGAAGTAGTGACTTAAAATCCCAATATGCAAACTGTGAATTGAATTTAAGCATTAACTGGCAACGTGTGGGCCCAGTCTGTCTTACAAGTGCCTCCAATGCCACATGTTGAGGTTGACTGTTAATATCACACTTGCAAACAATTGGTACAAATGCAATGATGTCATTTATTCAAAGAAGAATGGAATATAAAAGTGGGGATGTTTTGTTACAGTTGTACAGGGCATTGGTGAGACCACACCTAGAGTACTGTGTAGAGCTTTGGTCTCCTTACTTGAGGAGGGATATAACTGCATTGGAAGCAATTCAGAGAAGGTTCACTTGACTGATTCCTGGGATGAGAGGGTTATCTTACGAGGAAAGGTTGAGTCTGTATTCATTGGAATTTAGAAGGATGAAAGGTGATCTTATTGAAACATATAAGATCCTGAGGGGACTTGACAGGATGGATGTGGAAAGGATGTTTCCCCTTGTGAGAGAGACTAAAACAAGGCGGCACAGTTTAAAAATAAGGGGTATCCCATTTAAGACAGAAATGAGAAGAATTTTTTTCTCTCAGAATGTCTTGAGTCTGTGGGACTCTCTTCCCCAGAGACTGGTGGAGGCAGGGTCATTGAATGTTTTTAAGGCAGAGGTAGACAGTTTCTTGACAAACAGGGGAGTCAAAGGGTATCGGGGGCAGGCAGGAAAGTGAAGTTGAGTCCACAAACCGATCAGTCACAATCTTGTGGAATGGTGGATCAGGCTAGAGGGGCCAAATGGCCTACTCCTGCTCCTAGTTCATACGTTCATATGTAAAGTGGACAGACCAGGTAAGTGAGTAAAGTTCTTAGAACATTACCATTCTCAACCGGAGGCTGAAATATTTGCAAGTGTTTTGAGCTAAAGGTCATGATCTCATTCTACCCCCTCCCAAGGTCCCCACCATGATACATATCAACATCGAGCCAATTTGGCTTATTTCATATAACATTAGGTGTACTAGATATAGCAAAGGCTTTAGTTAAGACTTTAACGACACCCTGGCTACAGTACTCAAGGCCTTTGCACCAGAGCTCACTGCTCCCACAGCCAAGCTGTTCCAGTACAGCTATGACATCCACCTGACAATGTAGAAGATTACTCAGCTATGTCCTACACACAAGAAACAAGATAAATCTTGCTTCCGCTCAAACGTCAGTAAAGTGATCAAAGGAGTCATCATGATTAAAATCAAGTGACACCTACTCACTAATGTTCAATTGGGATTTTGCCATAACCATTCTGCTCTAGGCATCATGTCATGTTCCAGATATGAACACAAGGGTCGAATGCCAGAAGAGGTAAATGTAGCTACCCTCGACATCCATGGATCATTTGAACCAAGTATGGTAGTAAAGGTAAAAGCCAAATACTGTGGATGCTGGAAATCTGAGATAAAAACAGACAGTGTTGGAAATACTCATCAGGTCTGGCAGCATCTGTGGAGAGAAAAACAGAGTTAACATTTCAGGTCTGTGACCTTTCATCAGAAAAGTACAAAAGATCCCTGGCAAAAACTGAGGTTCATATGGGGGTGCCACGGACAGGTGGGAAATGATAGGGATGGTTTCCCTTTTTCACCTCTTAGTTGACCGAAGACAGTGTTTTTATTAGAAATGTGTTTTAATGCCTGAACATTTTAATGGTCAACAAACAAATGACAGGCTTTCTCATGGGTTTAAAGAAAGATAAATGTTTATTGTACAATACCCAAAAATATTCGCAACTTCACCCACACACATGCATACAGGGACGCACACACACAAACAAGAAAAGATAAGAGAGTAGAAGATAACATGCATTTAGGTCCGATGGTTTTTAAAAGAGTTCACCATAAACCTTGCGTTCTTCCCCTGGGGTGAAGATTTAAAAAATGGTGTAGGCTAGTTTTCCTTTTTCCTGGTTCACTGAAGACAAAACTTGGAAAGTTTCAGGAGGGCAAATGCATTGTTGCTGACTTTGTTTTGTTGTATCTCAGTCACAGTTCAATGTCGAAAACCGGGGTACAATTTCTCACGTATGGAGTTCAAGTCACTGCTTAATTATAGTTTAAAGATGGGTGCACTTAGGCAGGGTCCTTCTTCTTCCACTGGAGCAGATGAAATCTTTTTCACTCTAGCCCTCTTTTTGTCTGTCCAGTATATACTGCTATTAAGCTCCTAATCAGACCCCTGGTTTCTGTCATGTGACCATTACTCTTTACCATTGTCCTCATAAATGGTGTCTGACGGTGGGATAATTGTTAGACAATGGGGTCTGGGTGTCACCCACCTTCATTCCATTTTGATAAAGTGAGGTTTTTCACACCCATTCATTTGAGTTTGAATTTGGAGACACTGGGCTGGATTTTAAGAGCCCGAAAAATGGCAGGCCACACATCAAAAAGGCGACACAACTCAAGCGCAGCTGCTCATTTAAATAGCCGGGGCGGCCCGCCAACCCCCCCAATCTCGAGGAGGGGGTGGGCTGTCCACCCCCAGCAATGGCATCAGCTGCCTGTGCGTAGGCACCGGAGCCATTTTTAAAGAGCAGCCAGCCCTGCCGCCCAATTTAAATTTTTAATATCCTACCCCAAAAAATAAATAACTAGCCCCCCAATAACAATTACAGTAACTATTTGCCCTTCCACCCCCCCAAAAACACTTACCTTTTTACATCTAACCTTCCCCCCAAACTGCACAAAGGTTAAGGTTCAACCTTTCCCACCAACCCATTACATATACTTGACCCCGTCCTGCCTCCCCGCGAACTGACAAATCTACCTCCTCGCCCCTCCCCACCAGTGTGGCGCTGTGTTTCCCCGGATGGTGATCTGAAGTTGCAGGAGTGCCGGCTGCCATGCCGAAGATCGCGGTGGGCTCTCCAGATCACATGTAAACCTATTTAAATTGAATAAATTAATTCATTTGAATATTTAAATTGTGGTCCCATTGCCCAGTGGGGTGGGGAGGGCCGCCACGGAGCCTTGCTGCCACCGGGAGGATCGGGCCGGGCCCTCACGGTGTTGAGGTCCATGGCGGGCCTCATCCGGAACCATCTTCCAGCCTCCCCCCACCACGGAACCCGACGCCTTGGGGAGAACAGAATCCAGCCCACTATGTCTGCCATGCCATTGGTAACCCAATTTGTTGAAGGGAGCTCGCCGTTAACACAGAATGGGCCATTTACATTTTAATACCTTCTCCAAGACTGATCCAGACATGAAGACTAACTCAGGGTTCTTGTAGCTTCCATGTGTATTGGCAGTACGGAATAAGGTCACCTGACCTCTTGACTCCATCTTGGTTTTCAGGAAAAGTGTCTGTTTTTGGGTTTGTTTCATACGTTCATTATATAGTTCATAATGTCTCCATGCGTGAGCATGACAGGGGTCAAAAGGAAAATTCTCCAGTGGATGGAGTTGTACCTGACACAAAGAAAAATGGTTGTGGTTGTTGGAGGTCAGACAACACAGCCTCACGATGTCACTCAGGCAAGCGCCCCTGGCCCAACTGTTATTGGTTGCTTCATCAAGGACCTTCTCCCTTCCTGATGTCAGGTGTGGGAGTATTTTCTGATGATTTCAGTGTTCAGCCCCATTTACGACTTCTCCATGCCAACCTACAACAGGGTCTGGGCTTGGGCTGAGAAGTGGCAGGTTACATTTGTGCCACATAACTGCCAGGTAATGATGACCTGAACAAGAATAAAACCCAGCCATTTCCCCGGACCTTTGATTGTGCAGTCCCCTACCATAAACAAACATCCTGTGGATCACTATTGACCACCAACTTAATTGGATCAGCCATATCACCGCTGGCTACAAAGGTAAGGCAGAGGCTGGATATTCAGTAATGAATGGCTCACCTCCTGACCTCTCAAAGTCTATTCAACATCTACAAGTCTCAAGTCAAAAGTGTGATGGAATACTCACCACTCGCATGGTTGATGCTGACATAACAAAGCCAAGATGCTCAACAGCAGGACAGAGTTTGCTTGATCGGCACCATTATTACCAGACTCAATATCTATTCCCTCCATCTTTGGCTGCAGTATATATAATTTACAGGATGAACTGTAGCAACCCACCGAGGTTACTGTAATAGCACCTCCCTCCCCTTCAACCTCTACCATCTACAATAATAGAAATGTCATGGGAACACCTACAAGCCATATTCCATCAGGACTTGGACCGGCATCTTCAATGCTGGGTCAATATCCTGGAATTTCCTACCTAACACCATGTGGGAGCACCATCTCTACAAGCACTGCTGTGGTTTAACAAGAGCCATCACCACCACCATCTTAGGGCAACAATGGATGAACAATAATTGCTACCTTGCCTGCAGCACCCACATCTGAAGAACAAATATTTAAGAAGCAGAAATTGCATGATATATTGATGTGTTCAATGGAAATGGAGTCAATATTTTCTTGTGATATTTCTATATCTTTTTCTAACCACTCATGCTCCAGAACAATTACATAAAAGTAGCTCCTAGTGGCTTTGGTTAGTCACTTAATAGGAAGACAATTTCACCTCTGAAGTTGTAATTATATAATTGAGGTATTAACACACTATAGTGTATTTCCCTGGATAGCTAAAGTTCATAGAACCATAGAAAAATTACGGCACAGCAGGAGGCCATTCAGCCCATCGTGTCTGTGCTGGCTGAAAAAACTAGCCGTCTAATCTAATTCAATCTTCTAGCACCTGGTCCATAGCCTTGCAGGTTACAGCACTTCAGGTGCATGTCCAGGTACCTTTTAAAAGAATTGAGGGTTTCTGCCTCCACCACCATTCCAGGCAGTGAATTCCAGACACCCACCACCCTCTGGGTGAAAAAGTTTTTCCTCATGTCCCCTCTAATCCTTCTGCCAACCACCTTAAATCTGTGCCCTCGCTAATTGACCTCTCCCCAAGGGGAAACAGGTCCTTCCTGTCTACTCTATCTAGGCCCCTCATAATTTTGTACACCTCAATTAAGTCACCCCTCAGCCCCCTCTATTCTAAGGAAAACAACCCTAGACAATCCAATCTTTCCTCATAGCTGCAACTTCAAGTCCTGGCAGCATTCTTGTAAATCTCCTCTGTACTCTCTCCATAGCAATTATGTCCTTCCTGTAATGTGGTGACCAGTGGCGCAGTGGTTAGCACCGCAGCCTCACAGCTCCAGCGACCCGGGTTCAATTCTGGGTACTGCCTGTGTGGAGTTTGCAAGTTCTCCCTGTGTCTGCGTGGGTTTTCTCCGGGTGCTCCGGTTTCCTCCCACAAGCCAAAAGACTTGCCGGTTGATAGGTAAATTGGCCATTATAAATTGTCACTACTATAGGTAGGTGGTAGGGAAATATGGGGACAGGTGGGGATGTTTGGTAGGAATATGGGATTAGTGTAGGATTAGTATAAATGGGTGGTTGATGTTCGGCACAGACTCGGTGGGCCGAAGGGCCTGTTTCAGTGCTGTATCTCTAATCTAATCATAAAGAACTGTAAGCAATACTCCAGCTGTGGCCTAACCAATGTTTTATAGAGTTCCAGCATTACATCCCTGCTTTTGTATTCTATACCTTGGCCAATAAAGGAAAGCATTCCATATGCCTTCTTCACCACTCCATCTACCTGTTCTGCCACCTTTAGGGACCTCTCAATATCCTCCAGTTTATTGTGTATTCACTCACTTTGGGCGGCACAGTGGCGCAGTGTTTAGCACTGCAGCCTCACAGCTCCAGCGACCCGGGTTCAATTCTGGGTACTGCCTGTGTGGAGTTTGCAAGTTCTTCCTGTGTCTGCGTGGGTTTCCTCCCACATGCCAAAGACTTGCAGGTTGATAGGTTAATTGGCCATTATAAATTGCCCCTAGTATAGGTAGGTGGTAGGGAAATATAGGGACAGGTGGGGATGTGGTAGGAATATGGAATTAGTGTAGGGTTAGTATAAAGTGGGTGGTTGATGGTCAGCACAGACTCGGTGGGCCGAAGGGCCTGTTTCAGTGCTGTATCTCTAAACTAAACTAAACTTTATTTGCCCTCCCCAAGTGCATTACCTCACATTTCTCTGGATTGAATTCCATTTGCCACTTTTCCACCCAATCAACCAAACTTTTGATATCATTCTGGAGTCTACAGCTATCCTCTTCACTATCAACTACACAGCCAATTTTTGTGTCATCAGCAAATTTCCCAATCATGACTCCCACATTTAAGTCCAAATCATTAATATATATCACATACAGCAAGAGACCCAACACTGAGCCCTGTGGAACACCACTGGAAACAGCTTTCCATTTGCAAAAACATCCGTCGACTACTACCCTTTGCTTCTTGTCACTGAGCCAATTTTGGATCCAACCTGCCACATTCCCCTATATCCCAGGGCTTTCATTTTACTGACCAGTCTGCCATGCGGGACCTTGTCAAATGCCACATCCACTGCACTACCCTCATCAATCCTCCACGTTACTTCCTCAAAGAATTCAATTAAGTTAGTAAGACCTTCCCTGAACAAATCCATGCTGACTATCCCTGATCAATCTGTGCCTTCCTAAATGGCAGTTTATCCTGTCCTTCAGAATTGATTTTTATAACTTACCCACCACCGAGATCAGACTGACCAGTCTATAATTATTTGGCCTATCCCTCACACCCTTTTAAACAATGGTATCACATTCGCAGACCTCCAATCCTCTGGCACTTTACCCGTATCCAGTGAGGATTTGAAGATGATCCTCAGCGCATCGCTATTTCCTCCTTGGCTTCCTTTAGCAACCTGAGATGCAATCCATCCAGCCCTGGTGATTTATCCACTTTCACGGATGTCAGACCCTCTACTACTTCCTCTCTCATTATGCTATTCAGGGTGATTTACATTACTCATGTTATGTATCTGTAAGTTCTGTGCAGTTTTGGTGAAGTTTATTTTCTCTCTGGATTTCGGTACACAACAAAATCTGTTCTGTCAAAAATATTTAGTATTTGATATATTCAGGCAAAATCTTGGATGCCAAAATTTAAGACATGTTCTCAATGTGATGTTAATCTTCATATAGATTAGGCAAATCAGATTGGCAAAGGTAACCTGGAAGATGAGTTCATAGAATGTATTTGGGATAATTTCTTACAGCAGAACTTTCTAGTGCCAACCAGGGCTATTTTAGACCTGCTAATGTGCAATGCAACAGGATTAATTTCTTTCTTTCTTTCTTTTGGGCCTCCTTATCTCGAGAGACAATGGATACGCACCTGGAGGTGGTCAGTGGTTTGTGAAGCAGCGCCTGGAGTGGCTATAAAGGCCAATTCTAGAGTGACAGGCTTTTCCACAGGTGCTGCAGAGAAATTTGTTTGTCGGGGCTGTTGCACAGTTGGCTCTCCCCTTGCGCCTCTGTCTTTTTTCCTGCCAACTACTAGGTCTCTTCGACTTGCCACATTTTAGCCCCGTCTTTATGGCTGCCCGCCAGCTCTGGCGAACGCTGGCAACTGACTCCCACGACTTGTGATCAATGTCACAGGATTTCATGTCGCGTTTGCAGACGTCTTTATAGCGGAGACATGGACGGCCGGTGGGTCTGATACCAGTGGCGAGCTCGCTGTACAATGTGTCTTTGGGGATCCTGCCATCTTCCATGCGGCTCACATGGCCAAGCCATCTCAAGCGCCGCTGACTCAGTAGTGTGTACAAGCTGGGGATGTTGGCCGCCTCGAGGACTTCTGTGTTGGAGATACGGTCCTGCCACCTGATGCCAAGTATTCTCCGGAGGCAGCGAAGATGGAATGAATTGAGACGTCGCTCTTGGCTGACATACGTTGTCCAGGCCTCGCTACCATAGAGCAAGGTACTGAGGACACAGGCCTGATACACTCGGACTTTTGTGTTCCGTGTCAGTGCGCCATTTTCCCACACTCTCTTGGCCAGTCTGGACATAGCAGTGGAAGCCTTTCCCATGCGCTTGTTGATTTCTGCATCTAGAGACAGGTTACTGGTGATAGTTGAGCCTAGGTAGGTGAACTCTTGAACCACCTCCAGAGCGTGGTCGCCAATATTGATGGATGGAGCATTTCTGACATCCTGCCCCATGATGTTTGTTTTCTTGAGGCTGATGGTTAGGCCAAATTCATTAAGGACCTCATAATAAAGGAGCCTCTAGGCAACAGTGATCATAACATGATAGAATTTCACATTCAGTTTGATGGTGAGAAATGTGGGTCTCAGACTAGTGTCTTAAACTTAAATAAAGGCAATTACACGGGTATGAGGACAGAGTTGGCTAAAGTGAACTGGGAAAATAGATTAAAAGGTAGGACAGTAGAGAAGCAGTGGCAGACATTTAAGGAGATATTTCATAACTCTCAGCAAAAATATGTTCCAGTGAGAAAGAAAGACTCTATGAGAAGGATGCACCATCTGTGGCTAACTAAGCAAGTTAGGATAATATAAAATTTGAAGAAAAAGTGTACAATACTGTGAAGATTAGTGGGAAGTCAGAAGATTGGACAGATTTTCGAAACCAGCAAAGAGTGACAGTGGTTAGCACTGCAGCCTCACAGCTCCAGCGACCCGGGTTCAATTCTGGGTACTGCCTGTGTGGAGTTTGCAAGTTCTCCCTGTGTCTGCGTGGGTTTCCTTCGGGTGCTCCGGTTTCCTCCCACAGGCCAAAAACTTGCAGGTTGATAGGTTAATTGGCCATTATAAATTGCCCCTAGTATAGGTCAGTGGTAGGGAAATATAGGGACAGGTGGGGATGTGGTAGGGATATGGGATTAGTGTAGGATTAGTATAAGTGGGTGGTTGATGGTCGGCACAGACTCGGTGGGCCGAAGGGCCTGTTTCAGTGCTGTATCTCTAAAACTAAACTAAAACTATAAGGAGGAAGAAATTAGAGTATGTGAGAAAGCTAGCTAGAAATATAAAAAACAGATAGTAAGAGTTTCTACAAGTATTTAAAAAGGAAAAGAGTAACTAAAGTGAGCATTGTCCCTTAGAGGGTGAGACTGGGGAATTAATAATGGGAAATAAGGAAATGGCAGAAGTATTGAACAGGTATTCTGTGTCTGTTTTCATTGTAGACGACACAAAAAACATCCCAAGAATACTTGAAAATCAAGAGGTAAAAGGGAGGGAGGAACTTAAAACAATCACAATCACTAGGGAAAAGGTAATGGGAAATCTATTAGAACTAAAGGCTGACAAGCTCCTGGACCTGCTGGTTTGCATCCTAAAGTCTTTAAAGAAGTGGTTGCAGAGATAATAGATGCATTGGTTGTGATCTTCCAAAATTCCCTAGATTCTGGAACGGTCCCAGTGGATTGGAAAATCACAAATGTAACCCCTCTATTCAAGAAATGAGGGAGACAGAAAGCAGGAACTATAGGCCAGTTAGCCTAACATCTGTCACAGGGAAAACGCATTGTTAAGGAGGTAATTGCAGGACATTTAGAAAATCATAATACAATCAGGCAGAGCCAACATGGTTTTGTGAAAGGGAAATCATCTTTGACTAATTTATTAGAGTTCTTTGAGGAAGTAACACACCAGGTGGATAAAGGGGAACCTGTAGATTTTTTTTAATTCTTTCATGGGATATGGACATCACTGGCAGGCCAGCATTTGTTGCTTATAAATTTGCAAGAATGTGAGCACCAGTTAATTTATCCACTCAGCACAATGTTCTACTTCCTGGAAATACTGAGCTACATTGAAATCCTGAAGTTTGCGTTATTTGCAAATAACCCTGAGGTAATAATGCAAAAAAAAATTGTGGACATTCCAAACCAGTGAGGTTGGACAGGTGGGTACATTGCTGCGCAATTCCTCCAGGAGGAAGCAGTCACTTCGCTTCAATTGAGGTTTCACCTGTTGAACTTGCTGGTGCGGGTCCCTGCCGTGGAATGCGCTGTTGCCCTGGTTACTGCGGATTCCGAGGGCTGGGCTGGGCTGGGCTTTGCTGGCGAGCGCAGGGAAGGGAGAGGCAGATCAGAGGCAGCAATAGCGAGCTCGGGCGAGGCTCCGGATTGCCGGCTGCACCGAGCCCATTCAGCACCCCCGGCACTCGGTATTGACGCAATGAGGAGCTCAGCCCATCCCTTTTTAAAATGAGGAAGTCGAGGCCCGGAGAGACCCTCAGTAAACTTCTGAGGAGGAAAAGTTCTTCCTCGCTTTTTGCGGCGACCCCTCCGCCAGGCCGAGCGATCGCTGCCGCCGGTGAATGGGAGGAAGTGGGTGAGTGTTGACTGTGTGGGGGGACTGTCAAAGCAGCCAGACACCTTGGCAAGGAAGCAGCAGCAATGCGATTGTAGAAAGTCTCACATAAACTCTTATTGTGGCCATGGTGCTTGGATAACGATGGAATTGGGAAAACTTGACTTGATCAGATGTGTAAAAAAGGCATTAGGAAATGACTTACATTTGCTAAATACTAACATTGTTGCACTGAGTTTTTTTTTAAAGCTAATTGGATCTGTATGATGCCTTTTAAAATGCAATGTTGGAGACTGGAGAAAGAATGAGTTACAGAAGCATGCTTTTATCATCCAGTTTACCCAGTGGATTAAAATCTCATTCCCAATAGGTCATATAGGCTCAAGTGAAATGCGTTTGGCCAGTCTCTCATTCCCAGTGGCTGTGATCCCACAGTGCAGAATTGCCCATGATTTGGAACTGATTGGCAGTGTGGAACATACCACTTTCAATGTACAAAATAGATGACATCTTACTCTCAATTTGACATTAGATCCAGTTTCATTTTTGTGCTTGATCATGACATGTTTGTACTGTGACATAATGGGGCAACAGTAGGAAGGTAGGGAGAATCAGAGATCCTGCAATGTTCTTGATTTAAATGAGTAGTTAAAAAAAATGTTTCAACTTTATTAAGTTTTTCCCCAATACAGAAATAGTGGAGGAAGTACTTTGTCAGTGGCTATTCTACTGTCATGAATCTGTTGGGCCAAATGGCCTGTTTCTGTACTGTAAATGCTATGTACATGGTATTGTGAGAATAGGTGTGGGCAAAAGCAGTCAGTGACTATTTTAACTGTGTGGAATTTAGAAATACCCTCACCATTTACTCCCTGTGCTCATGAATTGACTTGAGCGTTCAGGTTGAGAACGTGGGTGAGTTTGATCTAGTTCGGAGTTTTGAGAATTTGGTGGGTTTAGTGTGAAAATAGGATTTGAATTAAATGAACTTGCTTGTGAATGCAGAATCCTAAACAGAGTAAGAAAGCCACAAAGATGGTTAATGTGGAAGATAGAAAATTCATATGGATGCTGTAGAAGTGTTAAGATCAGTTTTGGTTCTGTGTAATGAGAACGTTATTCTGTTTCTGATCTATATTAACCAAGATCAACAATCAACAAAAACATTTTTAAAAACGCCATCATAACTGGGCTCTGATAACTTATGATTGGACTTGCTGAAAGGATGTTCTGGATGATGTCACCAGCTCCAGTTTGTGGACTCCATGCAGACTTCCTGGAATTCAGCAAGGGAATTCTGTAATCAAAATCAAGAGACAGTTTAATAAGAAAAAAAACTCACTAGAGGCCAGGGAAATTACTTAATGATTGTGAATAATCAGCAATCCCTCCAATTTAATTTTGTGCACAGCAAGGATTTAGGTTCCTGTAAGCAACATTTATGGAAGTTTAATTAGAAATGTAGCATGACTGTTCTAAAGAATGTATAGTGAAGCATTTAACGTAATTGCAAAAAGTAATGAATGTTAAGCTGCTGCCAGAATGTTTGTAGATCATAAACAAAGAAAATGCTGAAACTTCACAGATGTGTCAGGCTCTGTAAAATGAAACAACAAGTTAATGTTTTGGGTGTAACCACTCTTCGGAATGCTCCATATCAGAGCTCAAAAGTTGATAGACAATACCTCATTCTCATTTCAGCAAGGGCTAATCATCTACTAAGACAGCAATGTACTTAAAACAATGTGCAATTTATATATAATACCTCAGAATCCAAACTGTAAATGTATAAATATTCAGGTGGTCATATATCTCACTAGGTCATATTGAGCCCATTAAAATATTTTAGATACCTGAAAATACTTCTTTTTGATAGCTTTTAATGCATTCTTTCCAGAAAGTATCCAGTTCCTCTTTGAACTCATTTAGAACATTCGTTTACACAACTTTCCCTCTTGGCTTATTCCATAAATTTATTAACCCTACAAAAATTACCTTCTGCCTTTGAAGGGAGAGATAGAGTTAACCTGATGAAAGGTCACAGACCTGAAAAGTTAACTCTATTTCTCTCCCCCACAGATGCTGCCGGACCTGCTGAGTATTTCCAGCACTTTTTACTTCAGACTTGCAGCGTCCTCAGTATTTTTCTTTTAACTTCTGCCTGCCCTCCATTCAAACTCCTAAGTTTGTTATTTTTAAATGCTATCCCTTGCATATGAAACTTTCACCTTAGTGAAAAATTCACCTGGTTCAAGTTTGTCAATTCCCTTCTTAATCTTTTCCAAAAGAAAACATACCTAACTTCCACAACTCATTTCCTCAAATTCCTGATACCCAGAATAATCCTTGTTTGCTCATCTCAGGAGAAAGTTCTTGATCTAGAATGGGAAGAATGTGGAATGTGCTACTGCAAGGAATATTTGAGGCAAATTGCATAGATGCGTTTAAGAGGAAGCTAGAGGAGTGAATGAGGGAGAAAGGAATAAAAGGATATTCAGAGAGGGTTAAATGAAGAGGAGTGGGAGGAGGCTCATGTGGAGCATAAATGCCGGCATAGGCCAGTAGAGCCGAAGGGCCTGTTTCTGTACTGTAGACTCAATGTAACTCTTGGTCAGCTTTCAACCCTCTCAAGGAGTGTAATACCTTTCCTAAAATTGGCTGACTAGAACTGCATCAACAGCTCCAGATGCAGTATGAGCAATGCCTTATGCAACAACATAACAACTTCTTCATCTGTTCTTTATGCCTTCTGCTAACGCAAACTAATTTATTTTCCTCTTTTTAATACAGTCAAGTGGGTATATTACAGCTGTCTTTGCTATTCAGGTTGCCTAGGAAACTTACATTACAATGAACAAGCTGTGCTATAAGCCTCATGAGATTTTACAATAATATCAACTCTAATGTTCTAATTATTTACATTCTGCTTCTTCCTCATCTATGTATGTCCTGAAGTAGTATTTCCAGTGCACATTTATGTAAAGCAACCAAATCAGTTATTTGGAATGTACAGGGAAAACTCCCACAGCAACTGGAAATAGCTTAATAATGTAAGAAGCAGAATGTCTGTAATTTTTGGTGGTGGGAAGAGAAAGCCAGGCATTTATCCTGGATTGTCAGTTTCACAGACTGAAAAGTAATTAGATTCTCGTTGACCTAATCCGATATTTACTTAAAATCGATAAGACGCTGCAGCCTAATTCTTGACTGATTCACTTTAGCAGCAGAATAATACATTGTGCATTACAAGATATCTAGGACTTGCAGTTTAATTGCTCAGCCATGTTGTATACATCTGTCATTGCAGTGTTACTGTTCCAAATTGTAATGGCAGCTGGGTCACGTTGTGTGATTGTTTGGGTTCTGATCATTTGGGAGAGGGCGTACGTGAGGTTTGGGCTGTTTGTGAAGCTGAGTGACATGGGGTGGGGGGGGGGTGTAATTATTAGCATTCGGAAAATGGTATAGTTAGGTTTTTGGGTACGCTTTTTAATTTGAATTTTTAATATTACCTATTCCCTTGTCATGACCAAGCTTGACCTTTTTGATGTTTTCCTGGCAGGCTATCATGCTTCACTCTTCAAAAATTCCAACTCAACTGGACCTCTGCTGATGGCCTTTATTTCTGTTCTAAGTCCCAGTCACCTATTGCCCTGACCTCCACTGGCTTCCATCCACCTCTGCAACTTTCTACAGCCCAATGCCCCAAGCTGCAGTCTGTGGCCTCATGCATTTTCTCACCAGGCATCCCACTGCACCAGCAAAGCCAAAATCTCGGCATTCTGGAATTCTGTTCCCAAAGCTTTTCACTCTGTCACTTCTCTCGTTTTCAAAGGCTCATCAAAATCTACCCATTCAACTGTGCCTTGGGAATTTCCTCTTTGTGCCTCGGGATAGTTTGCTGTATTAAAGGTGGAAGTTATTTTATAAATGTTACTTTTAAGAGTATGTAGTGGAATAAGTGGAGAACTGCCATGGCAGCTGTTACTTGGGAGAATTTATTTTTCTGCTGGAATGTGATTGGGCAGATTTTTTATAATGGGATGGAGTTGAGAAGGAAGATTTTGTGTAATATGGTGAATGACAAAAAAGAATGGAAAGGAGCAAAACAGAATTAACCAATTGACATAGATGACAGAATAAACAATAATGTATATTCTTTAATTCAGAATGTTATTTGCAATATAACAGCAACAAATCCCACCTAAAGCGCGCTACCACATTAAGCGTGTGTGTAAAGTACAACACTATAATCACTAAGAAAAATATCTCCTCCGATGTTGCAGCACATTTTATTTCTTTTATGTTGCTTCTTATTTGATGTGAGGCGACAAGTTGTGAATTTGCAGAGCAAAGTTGAACATTCATAAACTAAAATATTCAGTATGGTTTTAACACTTACGATGTATGTACAAATATATATAACATTTTGTGCCTGAATTGCATTTTTATGCTGATCTGTCATTAAAGGCCAAGGATTGAGTGCTTCTGCTTGGTGCCTGGCTTTGGAGTGAAGCAGTATACATCTCTCACAAGTATTCTGTTTCTGCAATCTAACCCGACAAACCTGGGGAAAATGTTGCCTTGATATTTATTACAAAAGTGAATGAACATATTCTCTACTGGGGATTTTTAATAAATATTTTAAAGTTCAAGCTCTTCAGTGGAGCAATCCATGTTATTAATATACTGTAATCTTTTCTGCATCAAGAGACAGTAGCCTGTCTCTAGATGCAGAAATCAACAAGCGCATGGGTAAGGCTTCCACTGCTATGTCCAGACTGGCCAAGAGAGTGTGGGAAAATGGCGCACTGACACGGAACACAAAAGTCCGAGTGTATCAGGCCTGTGTCCTCAGTACCTTGCTCTACGGCAGCGAGGCCTGGACAACGTATGCCAGCCAAGAGCGACGTCTCAATTCATTCCATCTTCGCTGCCTTCGGAGAATACTTGGCATCAGGTGGCAGGACTATATCTCCAACACAGAAGTCCTTGAAGCGGCCAACACCCCCAGCTTATACACACTACTGAGTCAGCGGCGCTTGAGATGGCTTGGCCATGTGAGCCGCATGGAAGATGGCAGGATCCCCAAAGACACATTGTACAGCGAGCTCGCCACTGGTATCAGACCCACCGGCCATCCATGTCTCCGCTATAAAGACGTCTGCAAACTCGACATGAAATTGTGTGACATTGATCACAAGTCGTGGGAGTCAGTTGCCAGCATTCGCCAGAGCTGGCGGGCAGCCATAAAGACAGGGCTAAATTGTGGCGAGTCGAAGAGACTTAGTAGTTGGCAGGAAAAAAGACAGAGGCGCAAGGGGAGAGCCAACTGTGCAACAGCCCCGACAAACAAATTTCTCTGCAGCACCTGTGGAAGAGCCTGTCACTCCAGAATTGGCCTTTATAGCCACTCCAGGTGCTGCTTCACAAACCACTGACCACCTCCAGGCGCGTATCCATTGTCTCTCGAGATAAGGAGGCCCAAAAGAAAAGAAGAATTTTTTCCTACTGAACTTGGTAAATATCTATTCTTTTGTTGTTCTATTCGAGCATAAACAAATTTGTTAAAAAGGGAGATGGTTGGGGGGAGGTCAAAAGCCTGTTTATAAATCAAATTATGTGTCACAATGTCTGGCTGCATTCACTGGCAAATTTGAAAGAGGAGCCAACCTATCTAAGACAAATGAAAAAGAGAAATCAAGGCAGGAAAGACAGAAGATATGTAAATGGGATAGAAATAGAAAATGGCATGGCGAGACATTCAGTACTCCGTAAAAGGGAATTAGAATCCCTGCAGTTCAATCAAAAAGTAAATAAATAGCCAAAGAAAATTCACGAGAAATATACATTAACTATGGCTTCACACTTCATGAATCCAACTCTTTAATGAATGATTGATCATGTATGATCTAGTAGTGTCTACCTTTTGCCTCTAATATCATCATATATCTTTAACGCTTACAAAATATTCAAGGTGCTTTGAAAACACTGAGCTAAATGTTGAATGGTGCTCTTCCATGCTATAATATGTATATGGGGTGGCATAGAGAGGGTAGGTATTGAGGTCCTACGGTCAGACTTTCAGGAGCTGGGGAGGAAGTTTAAAAAGTAGGACCTCAAAGATAGTAACCTCTGGATTACTCCCAATGCTAAGTGCTAGCAAGTGTAGCAATAGGGAAGATCAATGCGTGGTTTGAGGCATGTTGCAAAAGGGAGGGCTTCAAATTCTTGGGGCATTGGGACCAGATTTTTGGCAGGAAGCACCTATTCAAAAGACCAGTGTACCCATGGGGGGGTTCACTAGTGTAGTTGAGTATTTGATAGTACTAGAGAAGGAAATAGGAGCAGACTAAGAAGGACTACGAGGAATATGACAGGTTAAAAATACATGTATATAAATGAACCAAGTGTGACTAACGTTGGTGAGCTCACGCACAAATAGCCGTTTGGCAATATGATGTAGTGGCAGTAATGGAAATGTGGCTTAAAAATGGTGAGGACTGGATGCTTAATATTCAGATATGAAGTGTTCAGAAAAGATACGGAAGGAAAGTAAGGGAGGTGGAGTAGCAGTACTGATCATGGAAGACATTCTAGTGTTGGAAAGAGAGAATGTTGAGGGGGCAAGGATAGAATCTATTTGGTTAGAGCTGAGAAGCAAAAAAGTATGATCACAATACTGGGAGCGAGAGAGAGATAGAGGAGCAAATCTGCAGGGAAACCACTGTCAACCCACTCCAGTAAGAAGCCGAAATCCACATTAAATGTTGCTATTGGCCATTCTGTCAGTGTTTGCACTGGCAATTGGATACCTGGTAACTATGACTGATTCTATGAACCCTCCAGTTTCTAGTATGGATTGTTGTAAATAAAATCATTTTACAAGATCATAGTTTTTCTTGACATCTGCTAAGTTACAAATATCATTGCAAATCCCAAGATTAATGTAGTCATCAGAAGTAACATATATTCATAAACTGATGGTTATGCTTTGAAATAGGATAAAAAGAAAGATGTGCATTGAAAGCACTTTTCATGACCACCGAATGTCTTAAAGTGCTTTACAGCCATTGAAGTACTTCTGAAATGTAGTCAGTATTGTAATGAAGGATAAAAGCAAAATACTGCGGATGCTGGAAATCTGAAATAAAAACAAGAAATGCTGGAATCACTCAGCAGGTCTGGCAGCATCTGTGGAACGAGAAGCAGATTTAACGTTTCGGGTCAGTGCGATGAAGGGTCACTGACCCGAAACATTAAATCTGCTTCGCTTTCCACAGATGCTGCCAGACCTGCTGAGTGATTCCAGCATTTCTTGTTTTTATTTGTAATGAAGGAAACCTGGGAGCCCATTTTGCACATAGCAAACTCCCTCAAACAGCAATGTGATGATGACCAGATGATGTGTCTTTGTTATGGTAATTGAAGGATAAATATTAACCAGGACATGGGGATAGCTACCCTACTTTTCAAAATAATGCCATAAGATCTTTTACATCCACCAGAGTAGGCAGATGGGGCCTCCGTTTATTGTCTCATCAGAAAGATGGTAGACAGTGGAATCTGAGCTCGACTCTTCCCAACCCATTGAAGCTAGTTTTTATTTTCAAATGTAGAGACAAATAATGACCAGAATTACATAGGATCGAGGCTTATATCTCTACTAGTGGCCTGATGAAGCAGTTGTCATTTAGTGTTCTTTGGGAGCAGGGGCAAATACATGATGGATCCAGCTATCTTTGCTTCCATTCACTATGATCTCTATCTCTTACATGCTTAATTTAAAGAAATATATATTTTCTTGCTGTCTGACCAGGTTCTACTTCATTCTTGGCTGCACTTCAGCTGAGATAAATAATCCCTTCAGACCAGACTAAAAGCTCGTTCTGAAATGTTTTGATGATGGATCTGATATCTGTAGCCAAGCAACTTTTAATAGTATTTTGTTTATAAAAAATTAAGTGGGCCAAATAATTTAAGATGGCTCCTATTTTGCATAATGGGCCACATTTCTATAATAAACACAGAACATGCTGGAAATACTCATCAGGTCAGGCAGCATCTGTGAAATGTTAACTTTTTTTTCTCTCTCCACAGATGCTGCCAGACCTGAATATTTCCAGTATTTTCTGTTTTTGTTTCAGATTTCCAGCAGCCGCAGTATTTTGCTTTTGCACATTTCTATAATGTCTGTGGTATAATCTCCCTTCAGTGTTTTGCCTGAGTAGTACTGCCTTGTTAGACATGCAGTCTTTCAGATGAGATGTTAAATCGTGGCTCATTTTGCGAATTGGTTGGATGTAAAAGATCCCAGAGCGCACTCCAGAGAAGAGCTGGGTGTTCTGATACCTGACCAACATTCATCCTTTAACTAACAACAAAGCAGATTAACTGGTAAATTATCTAATTTGCTGATTATGGGACCTTGCTGAGTGCCGAGTGGGTGCTGGTTTGCCTGCAAAACTAGCGTGTTTTGTAAAACAGGTGAACTTGCTGCGGGTTGGAAGATAACATTACTGGTCAGTTGTGTGTCATCTGAATTTTATTTCTGTTGAGAAATATATTCGGGAAATTTCCTGCTTCTTTGGCTGCCTGATGTGAATGAAATGAATCTTAGCCCTGGCTAACAGCATGTTTTCAGATGTCTGAAAGGTGCTCGAGTGCTCTTGGGTTAAATAAGCATTGGCCATAAAACTGCAGTCTGTATCATGTATTTTTCATAAAATATTCTGATAAATTTAAAAATGCTGTTGATTTGATAAGGAACTGAGGCTTAATGCTTTAAAACAAACCGAGGCTTAAGTAATGCAGCTTTAACACTCAACACTCAAATTAAAAATGTTTAATTGTCCATTTAGCTGCCACAGGTGATGTTTTGTGAGCATTGTACACTGCATTTGAACAACTAGTTTGCCACTGCCTTAGGATCATATCTAGAGCCTTGCCAATCTATAATAGTTTGGTTGCACATCAGGCAGAGCACTTACCAACTGAACCATCAAAAGGCCCTAGTGCTTAGAAGTACCATTGCTGATCTATTGGCTTTCATGGATCATGATTTTCCCAAAATGCCATTAAAAATTCTGCATTGTTGAATGACTGTCAATCCCCAGAAAACAGTGGCCTTGGTAAGGAGTTATTCTGCAAAACTGGTTTTCTTCATGCTATGCATTTTTAGGAGTACGATAATGTTGTAAAATTAGATTGTTTTCCACAACCTCAAGACATCCTAAAGTGCTTCACAGCCAGTGAAGTACTTTTGAGGTATAGTCACTGTTGTAGGGAAATATGGCAACCAGTTTGCACACAACAAGATCTCTCAAACAGCAATGAGATAATTACCAGATAATGTGTTTTAGTGATGTTCATCGAGGGATAAGTATTGGCCACAACACTGGGAAAAACCCCTTGGTAGTCTTTGAATAGCGCCTGGGAATCATTTAGCATCCACCTGAGAGGCCACATGGAGCCTCGATTTAACTTCTTATCTAAAAGACAACACTTCAACAATGCAGCACTCCCTCAGCATTGCACTGAAGTGTCAGCTTGGATGATTGGCTTCAGTCGCTGGAGTGAGACTTGAACCCACAACCTTTAGACTTGGAGGCAAGCATGCTGCTAGCTGCTGCCAGCTAACACCCAAGGGTAGTCATTGTGCATATTGAAGTTGCATTAGCGATATCAAAGCATAGGATGAAGAACATTTATTAGGGAGCTGTGGAAAAGAAATTTTGATGCACCAAAGTGAAATGTTTATGATGAAACATAATCTACTGACATTTAATACACTCATCTCTTTTCTCTAAAGTATGCAAATAAGGTCTTTATTTGCATTATGCCAAGATAAATAGAATTCATCAATTGATCCAGAAACAAAACACATTTTTAAAAATTCTCTTCCTGTAGATATCTGTATTGAGCTGAGAAACGCAAAAAAATGTTTAACTCTAAATTTGGTTAAGTGTATAAATATGTGTGTGTTCAGTTGTCTTGAGACTGTAAACATTCTTTGGAGAACTAATGATTTTTAATGTTGAGTGCAAAGGCTCAATGGGAAAGACCACTGTGTAAGGTCCTCCCACCAAAGTGAACTGAGGGGCTGGACCCATGGGAAACCCCTTGGGCTGTATGCACCAAATATGGGTTTGCTGTAAAATGTACATGGCATGTAAAATAGAATGGATGGGTTGTGAGGCAACTCACTCCTATATCGAAGTAAACTGATTTCCTTTGCACCTTTTGGAATGTCAACTTGGTGCTGTTTTGAAGTGTTTTGTAATGCATTTTTTCAGATTTTTATGAATAAAGTATATTTTTGGAAAAAAGTTGAGTGCAGGAAGTGGTTAGTTTTATAAAATGGAAGTGAAATTGCTGCCGGTTGGAGTATTGCTGGTGAGGTGTGGATCATCAGAATTTTATTTCTGTTGAGAATTGTGTTATAAAGGTATCTCTTGGCAACCAAGCATCATCAACTTACTGCAAAGTCTGTGCCTGGCGTAATTGAAATAAATCTTAGCCCTGGCTAACAACATGTCAGGTTGGAACTAGGAAGGAGGGAAAGAAAGTCAGAGAGGAAAGGCAGCCCCAGATAATGAGTTAGTGCTGGATAACCTCACCACAATTGGTGAGGGAATGGGAGAAAGAGGAGGAACAGAGGTGGCAAGCACTCTGCACTAATGCTTTGTCTTTCAACACACCATTAACATCCTGTTTGTTTTTGTTCCATGACCTTCTGGTCAGTTATTCTCTGTGACCCTGTCCTAGCAACACCTTCACTTTTGTTATCTCTTGCCCCACCCCCGCTTTATTTGCTTAAAACCTTTGCCAGTTCTGATGAAGGGTCACTGACCTGAAACGTTAACTCTGTTTGCCTCTCCACAGATGCTGCCAGACCTGCTGAGTATTTCCAGCATTTCTTGTTTTTATTTCAGACTTCCAGCATCTGCAGTATTTTGCTTTTATTGAATTGATGGGCGAGCCCAACCATGTTGTGCATTCTGGCTGCACTATTCTCTTGGTTAATTTCTTCAAAGCAAAACAAAATATTTGAATTTTATTATTGCTTAAGAAGCTCTTTATTTCTGCTCAAGATCTGAATGCTAAAAAATCTAGGCTTTCATCTTTTAAGCAGAACAGTCAAGGGAGTGGTTGCTTTCCAAGTAAAAATGTTTACCAGGGCTTTGATATCAGGCTGGTTTATAGAGTAATCAAACATCGCTGAGGTTAGTTTCTAGTCTCGCTTCATTACAAGACAACACCCATTTTTTAAACACAGAAGGTGAAAGGTTACTCATGCCTAATTCTTGTGCCAAACCGTTGGAAACTGCAGAAAATTCTGGAGTTTGATTCCATTTCAATTATCTTCAAACCCTATCTATAAGTTTCAAAATCAAAACTTGAAACAATGAAAGGGGGAAAGGGGGGTGGTTTCCCCAGTCACAAGGTGTTGATACTGCTGAAAGGTTATCAACTTGCAATATTTATTAACTCTTTCTCCACGGATGCTGCCTAACCTGCTGAGCATTTCCAGCACATTCTTTATTTCAGATTTCCAGTGTCCACGGTATTTTGGTGATGTGTTAATAACTTGCCTCCTTTTGGGGGTGAAGAAAAGGTTCGCGCTGTTTTTGTGTCCTGTTAGCAAAACTGAGAACAGTTTTTTAAAAAAAACCTCAGTGCTCATTTATATAAAACCTCCAGCTGGTAGCTTATGGGGTTTTGTGATGTTAGTGATTAGAATTTTGTTTATTAAGACTTTCCATTAATTATATTTTTGAGTGCCCTCAATTCATTATTGAAGACATGACTTGTTTTGATTTTATGGTTTTTAATTGTAACGTTTTTTGACTAGTTTAGCATACGCAGTTGTTGCAGGAGTTTTCTCCTCCTCGCTCTGCAGTAAACAGACAAGACGGAAGTTTTCTTTCACCAGTTTATTCAAGCATATGCAGGGGAGCCGTAACTCAGTGATCGAGGACGGACTCTCCGGACGTCCACGGACATTGGCAATTATACATTTCGACTGGCCCCTTCCCCAATTAGCATACAAAGCATTACTTCATTAATATCCAATCGTTATCTTCGCATTACATTGATTACGGTACATCTTTTAAGCTTATCCAATCACAGTTAAAGCACGTATATAACGGTTACATAATTCATCCGACTGCTTGGAAGCAGGTAGTTACACAATTCTCGAAGTCTCCCTTTCTGCAACTTCAAGTCGTGGTATAATGGTTCACCTCCCACTTTAGTGTCTGGTCATTACTCATTACAGTTGTGGTTTTGCCAGACTTCCCGTTAGGCCCGTATGAATTAGAATTAGAACATTACAGCGCAGTACAGGCCCTTATGCTTCTCTCTTGTGTCAACACCTGTTGTTTATGCCACTCTGCTATGCATTTTTGCTAAGCTTTGCTCTTTCATACTACTAATTTAATCTTAGCCCTTTACTTGCCCTCATCAGCAGTCTATTCTACAGCCTTCATATATGTATAATGCTCAGTGCATACTGTGCAGTACAGCAAGCGTGATTTTTAACTCCCACCACCTAGCAGATGCCGTGCTGAGTCTGGCCTCCAGCTTCACCATCGTCAGTGCTCCTTGACTGTATAACCCGATTGTCAGCCAGCTCCATCTTGCTGAGGGCCTGGCTGCTGTCTCTTCCCCAGTTTTGGTTCTCTGCTTTGTTTTGTAAGCCATTTGGTCCTGTGGAAAGAGAGGGAGATAATTAGTAAGTGGCTTTTGAAAAGGGATGTGGAGATGTATGAGGCTTCTTTGTATAGTGTGCATGCTGAGAAGGAGAAGCAGCAAGTTGCAAGCAAGGGGTCAATTGAAAATAACTCGTTGGAATTTTAAATCAGCAAAGGAGTGTGATGTTTAACAGTTGTTACCATGGAAAAACTGAATACTGTTTGAATGTGTAATTTAAATGAGAAGCAGAGTGGGTGCAGTTTTCTTTTCTGAGTGATGGTAAAGCATGTGCTCAGATTGTTGGTGAGGCCAGTGTGTGGAGGAAGTGTTGTAAAATGGAAATAGAACTTTCTCTGGTCAGGTCCTTGAAGCACTTCTAGCACTGGACGCAATTCCTGACTTGTTGGCTCTGAGTCACCCGGTGTTTCCTATGCAAGCAGTTGCTTTCTGCGTATTTCATGGTGGGAAGTGGACCAGCAGCATGTTAATGAAGCCCAGAGGTTAAAATAGCCCGGACTTTATTTCTGTAGCAAAACGATTTTCCAGCTCATCTTGCCGTTCGCCTGTTTAAAACCCTTCCAGAGTTCAAATCGGTGTCAGTGGGCCTAATCTTAACCCATTCAAAACCCAAAACACTTGCAGAGAGTTAAAATTGGACCCAGTGTGTTTGAATTCCAACATCGACTTGGTGAAATTTGTATCTTTGAATGTTTTGTCTCTGATTTGTCTCGTTGTAGTAGCTAAGGATTGCAAGTCACCTGCTTGTGCCTGGACACCAATATGTACAGGATTATGATTTTAAAAAAATTTCTTTCATGGGATGTGGGCGTCACTGGCAAGGCCAGCATTTATTGCCCATTCCTAACTGCCCTTGAGAAGGTGGTGGTGAGCTGCCTTCTTGAACTGCTGCAGTCCATCTGGTATAAGTACACCTAAGGTACTACCAGCTATGCTATTTATGTTCCATATCAGGCCATTAAAATCATTTGATTCTGGTCCATCAAACAGAAGCTCTCTTTGCATATAGAGGTGTCAGCCTTGGCTTGGTGGGCAGCACTGTTGTTTCTCAGTCAGAGAATTGAGCACCTAATCTAAGCTGAGGGAGTGCTGCACTGTCTGAAGTGCCAACTTTCAAATGGGATGCTAAACTGAGTCCCCATCTGCCTTCTCAAGCCATCTCAAAAGATCCCAGTGCAGTTTTCGAAGAAGAGCAGAGGTGTCCTGGCCAATATTTATCCCTCAACCAAAATCACTAAAACAGATTATCTAGTCTTTTATTTCATAGCTGTTCATGGGGCCTTGCTGTGTGCAAAATGACTGCCATGTTTCTCCACATTACAACTGTGAGCACACTTCAAAAAAAGTACTTCATTGGCTGTTAAGTGCTTGGGATGTCCTGAGGTTATAAAAGACGCTATATATTCACGCTAATTTTTCCTCTGCATGCTGTTTATTTTCCAATTCTTCATTTACAGAAAATAACGTTCTTGGTGATGCACTCCCTCTCATGTGGCACATCAATGCAATAAAATGAGCTGTGGTAATAAATGGCTTATCTTTACACATTATGTCTGGCATAGCAATCGGTAGGAGAGAGAGATAGGGATAATGAGCAGGTTCTCTAATTGGCAGGATGTTACTGGTGGTATCCCTCAAGGCTTTGTGTTGGGGGCCTCAACTATTCACCGTTTATATTGATGACTTTGATAGGATAGAAAATCACATATCCAGATTTTCCGATGAGATAAAGATAGGCAGCGTTATAAGCAATGTAGATGGAAGCATAAAGTTACAAAGAGATATTGATAGATGAAGTGAATGGGCAAAATTGTGGCAAATGGATTTCAATGTAGGCAAATTTGAGATCATTCACTTTGGAACTGAATAGGATAGAACCAGGTACTTTCTAAATGGGGAGGAGCAGTGGAGGTCTGAAGAAACTTGGGGGTCCAGGAACATAGTAGCAGGTCATTCAGCCCATCGAGCCTGCCCCGCCATTCAATATGATCATGGCTGATCATCCACTTCAATGCCTTTTTCCCACACTATTTTCATATTCCCTTATGTCATTTGTATTTAGAAATCTGTCAATTTCCGCTTTAAATATACTCAATGACTGAGCTTCCACAGCCCTCTGGCATAGAGAATTCCAAAGACTTATAACACTCTGTGTAAAGAAACTTCTCTTCATCTCTGTCCTAAATGGCTTCTCCCTTATTTTGAAATTGTGTCCCCTGCTTCTAGACTCCCCAACCAGGGGAAACATCTTGCTTGCATCTACCCTGTCTATCCCTTTAAGTATTTTGTAAGTTTCAATGAGATCACCTCTCATTCTTCAAAACTCTAGAGAATACAAGCCCAGTTTCCCCAATCTCTCTTCATGGGACAGTCCCACCATCCCGGGAACAAGTCTGATGAAACTTCATTGCACTCCCTCTATGACAATAATATCCTTCCTAAGGTAAGGGGACCAAAACTGCACACATTACTCCAGGTGCGGTCTAACTAAATTTCTATACAATTGAAGCAAGACTTCACTACTCCTGTACTCAAATCTTCTTGCAATAAAGGCTAATGTACCATTAGCCTTCCTAATTGCTTGCTGCACCTGCATGTTAGCTTTCAGTGATTTCACTTTTAAAATATTTAACATCCAAATTATTTAATTAAATAGAATAGAGATGGCTGGGCCGGTGATGTGTTGCAGCTGTAGTATGTGGGAGCTGGTGGATGCCGGTGCGATCCACGGTGACCACATCTGCAGCAAGTGTTGGCTGCTCGAGGAGCTTCAGCTCAGAGTTGGTGAGCTGGAGTCTGAGCTGTGGACACTGCGACACATCAAGGAGGGGGAGAATTACCTGGACACTGTGTTTCAGGAGACAGTCACACCGCTTAGATTAATTACATCAAATCTGGACCGTGGGGGTGTGACTGCAAGTGAGGCAGGTATGGGGATCCAGAATCTAGCTTTGGAGGAGCCTCAGCCAATACCCTTATCCAATAGGTACGAGGTTCATGCTACCGGTGTGGACAAGGATGTAGGGAGGATGAGCGAACTGACCACAGCACCGTGGTTCAGAGCACCATTCAAGTGGAGGGAGAAAAGAAAAATGTTGTAACAGGAGATAGCATAGTTAGGGGAATAGATGCTGTTCTCTGCAGCAAAGGCGGAGTCCTGAAGGCTGTGTTGCCTACCTGGTGCCAAGGTTAAGGACATCTCTTCTGGGCTGGAGAAGAACATGAAGTGGGAGGGAAAGGATCCAGTTGTTGTGGTCCATGTAGGTACCAACGACATAGGTAGGACTAGGAAAGAGGTTCTGCTGAGGGACTATGAGCATCTCGGAGCTAAATTAAAAAGCGGAACTTCAAAGTTAATAATCTCTGGATTACTACCTGAGCCACGTGCAAATTGGTGTAGGGTCAATAAGATTAGAGAGGTAAAGGTGTGGCTCAAAGATTGGTCTGGGAGAAATGGGTTCCGATTCATGGGACACTGGCACCAGTACTGGGGAAGGAGAGAGCTATTTTGTTGGGACGGGCTTCATTTGAACCATGCTGGGACCAGTGTCCTGGCGAATCATATAACTAGGGTTGTAAATAGGACTTTAAACTAATTAATGTGGGGGGGGGGGGGGGGGTGGGAAGAGTTCAATTGAAGGGAAGTTTTTAAAAAATCAAAAAGAAATGAGAGAGCAGAGGTGCAGGGTAGTGAAGAGGCGAACGGTAATCCAGGTGTGACAGGAAGGGGCAGAAAATATAAGCAGAAGAGTGCAGCAGAAATTAGAACCAGAATGAGTAATGGCAAAAAGTCAAAGCTAAAGGCTCTTTGCAAATGCTGCATGCATTCAGATAACAAGATAGATGAGTTGATGGCACAAATAGAAATAAATGAATATGACTTGATAGATGTGGTTGTAGGGTGACCAAGACTGGGAACTCATTATTCAAGGGTATTCGACGTTCCGGAAAAATAGACATAAAAGAAAAGGAGGTGGGGTAGCTTTGTTAATAAAGGAAGGTATCAGTGCGGTGGTGAGTGGTGATATAGGTGCAATAGATCGTGATGTGGAATCAGTTTGGGTGGAAATAAGGAATAGCAAATGGAAGAAGTCACGGGTGGGAGTCGTCTATAGGCCCCCGAAGAGTTGCCTCACTGCAGGACAAAGTATAAATCAGGAAATAATGGAGGCGTGTAAGAAGGGCACTACAATTGTCATGGGTGATTTTAATCTGCATATTGACTGGACAAATCAAACTGGCAGAGGTAACATGGAAGACAAATTTGTAGAGTGCATCAGGGATTGTTTCTTAGAACAATACATTGCAGAACCTACCCGGGAACAGGCTATTTTAGATCTAGTAATGTGTAATGAGGTTGGATTAATATGAGATATTGTAATTGAGGATCCTTTAGGGAGTAGTGATCACAACATGGTAGAATTCCAAATTCAGTTTGAGGGCGAGCAACTCGGGTCTCAAACCAGTGTCCTCAACTTAAAAGAGGGCAATTACAGAGGTATGAAGAAAGAGTTGTCGAGAGCGGGCTGGGAAAATAGACTAAGGGGAAGGTCGATGGATGAGCAGTGACAGACATTTAAGCAAATATTTCATAACGCTCAGCAAAAATTTATCCCAGTCAAAAAGAAGGACTGTGAGAAGGATGAACCACCCCCGTGGTTAACAAAGGTGGTCAAGGAGAGTATCCAATCAAAAACTAAGGCATACAAAGCGGCAAAAACTAGTGGTAGGCCAAAGGATTGGGAATTTTTTAGGAACCAGCAGCGGATGGCTAAAAGGCTAATAAAGAAGGGGAAAATTAATTATGAAAGTAAACTGGCAAGAGATATAAAAACAAACAGCATGAGCTTCTACGGGTATATAAAAAGAAAGAGAGTAGCTAAAGTGAGCGTGGGACCCTTGGAGGATGCAACTGGAGAATTGATAATGGGGAACAGGGAAATGGCAGATAATTTAAACCAATATTTTGCATCGGTCTTCACAGTGGAGGACATTATAAACATCCCACAGATATCAGATAAGCAGGGAGCTAATGGGAGGAAAGATCTTATAACAGTCTCTATCCCAAGGCACAAAGTATTTGACAAACTGATGGGACTTAAGGCAGAAAAGTCGCCAGGAGCTGATGGCCTACGTCCAATGGTTTTAAAGGAAGTGGCTGCATGGATAGTGGAGGCATTGGTCAAAATATTCCAGAACTCACTGGATTCCGGGAGGGTCCCAGCAGATTGGAAAACTGCTAATATGACGCCCCTTTTCAAGAAAGGAGGGAGACAAAAAGCAGGAAACTATAGGCCAGTCAGCCTAACAATGGTTGTTGGGAAAATGCTAGAGTCCATTATGAAGGAAGAAATAGCAGGACATTTAGAAAAGCTTAATGCAATCAAACAGAATCAACATGGCTTTGTGAAAGGGAAATCATGTTTGACAAATTTTCCAGAGTTCTTTGAGGATATAACGAGCCGAATTAATAAAGGGGAACCAGTAGATGTAGTGTATTTGGATTTCCAGAAGGCATTCGATAAAGTGCCACATAAAAGGTTATTGCACAAGATAGGAGCACACGTTATTGGGGGTAACGTATTAGCATGGATTGAGGATTGGTTAACACACAGACAGAGTGTCGGGATTAATGGGTCTTTTTCAGGTTGGAAAGACGTAACTAGTGGAGTGCCACAAGGATTGGTCCTCGGGCCTCAATTATTTACTATCTATATAAATGACTTGGAGGAGGGGGCAGAGTGTAATATATCCAAATTTGCTGATGATACAAAAATAGGTGGGATATAGATAGGTTGAGTGAGTGGTAAAAAACTTGGCAGATGGAGTTTAATGTAGGAAAGTGTGAGATGATGCACTTTGGTAGGAAAAATAAAAAGGCAGACTATTATTTCAATGGAGAGAGACTCCAAAAAAGTGTAGCACGGAGGGATCTGGGTGCTCTTGTGCGTGAAACACAAAAAGTTAGCATGCAGGTGCAGCAAGTAATCAAGACGACAAATGGATTTTTGGCTTTTATTGCTAGGGGGTTGGAGTTTAAAAATAGGAAAATTTTGTTACAACTGTACAGGGTGTTGGTGAGGCCGCACCTGGAGTACTTTGTAGAGTTTTGGTCCCCGTATTTAAGAAAGGATATACTGGCATTGGAGGTAGTTCAAAAGAGATTCACTTGGCTGATTCTTGGGATGAAGGGGTTGACTTATCAAGAACAGCTAAACAGGTTAGGACTTTATTCATTAGAGTTTAGGAGAATGAGGGATGATCTTATTGAAACATACAAGATTCTGAGGGGGCTTGACAGGGTAGATGTTGAGAAGATGTTTCCACTAGTGGGAAAATTTCAAACTCGGGGACTTAGTTACAGAATAAGGGGACACTCATTTAAAACTGAGATGCGAAGGAATTTCGTCTCTCAGAGGGTAGTGAATGTCTCGAATTCTTGCCCCAGAGAGTTGTGGAGGCTAGATCACTGGAAGTATTTAAAGAGGAGTTAGATAGATTTTTGAAATATCAGGGAGTTGAGGACTATTGAGGAGCTGGCATGAAAGAAGAGTTGAGGTCTGGGGCAGATCAGTCATGATCTTATTGAATGGCAGGGAAGGCTTGAGGGGCCGAATGGCCTACTCCTCCTATTATGTTCTTATTGACAAGGACACCCTGGTCCCTTTTGTACATCTATACTTTCTAATCTCATACCATTTAAGAAATACTCTGCACATCTATTCCTCCTACCAAAGTGGATAACCTCACATTTTCCCACATTCTATTCCATCTGCCACGTTCTCGCCCACTCACTAAGTCTGTCCAAATCCCCTTGAAGCTGATTTGCATCTTCCTCACAACATACATTCCCACCTAGTTTTGTGTCATCCACGCTCTTGGAAATACTGCATTTTGTCCCCACATCCAAATCCTTGATATATATTGTGAACACCTGGGGCCCTGTAGTACCCCACTAGTCGCAGCCTGCCAATGCGAGAATGACCTGTTTATTTGAATGGGTACAGAACATAATCAAAAAGGCTAATGGAATGCTGGCCTTTATATCTAAAGGACTAGAATACCAGGGGGTAGAAGACGTTACAAGTATACAAAGCCCTGGTTAGACCACCCTGTGGTACTGTGAGCAGTTCTGGGCACCACACTTTAGGAAGGATATATTGGCCATGGAGGGTGCAGCAAGGGTTTATCAGAATTATACCTGGACTCCAAGGGTTAAATTACTAGGCAAGATTACACAAACCTAGAGTTGTATTCTTGGAATTTAGAAGGTTGAGGGGTGATTTGATTGAAGTTTTCAAGATATTAAGGGGAACAGATAAGTAGACGGAGAAACTATTTCCACTGGTTGGGGAGTTTAGGACAAAGGGGTACCAGCTAAAGCCAGACCTTTCGGAGTGAAATTAGGAAGCACTTGCATGTTCAAAGCATGGTGTAGTTTGGAACTCCCTCCCACAAATGACAATTGATGTTAGATTAGTTGTTAATTTTAAATCTAAGATTGATAGTTTTTTGTTATTGAAAGGTATTAGGTCGCAGATCAGCCATGATCTCGTTGAATGTTGGAATCGACACAAGGGGCTAACTGGCCTACTTTTGTTCCTATGTTCCTTTATATACAATCACTCACCATTAATAACATTATCCAAAGCACACAAACTCAGCTACAAGTACAAGAAACACAAGGATTTCCTGGTAGTGGAACTCTGCCAGCAAGCTCCGTTCATGTCCAGCTTTTATAGTTTATATGCCAATCAATTTGTTAAACTTTCGTTACCTTGAATCCATGGTGAATTCTGCCTCTCAGCAATGTTATCTGAAAATGATAATCAATCTTCCACTATAAGAAGCAACAAATAAAAAATTACTAAATGCAGAATTTTGAGCAAACGTAGCAAATCAATTAGACCTAAGTCAATTTCCAGCAAAGTACTGACTCAGACTTAGCACTGTAAAGACTCATTTAGTTGTTGACACAGTCCCACAATAGTTGACCCTGATGCACAGATGTCTGGTTTTAGGAATTTAAAAAAATTATTTTTCTCTGAGTAACTACTACTGTTTTATTACATTTAAAATATGTCGTCACTAGGATAACGCATTTTGGATCACTGTCCTTCACATATAAGAAATAGGAGCAGGAGCAGAGCAGGCCATTCAGCCCCTCAGGTGTGCCCCACCATTCACTAAGATCATGGCTGATCTGGTCCAGACATCAACTTTTCTTTCGGGACAGCTCCGCATACCCCTCGACTCCTCAAGATTTCAAAAATCTATCTACCTCCTCCTTAAATACATTTAGTGATCTAGCCTCTACAACTCTGAGGTAGAGAATTCCAGAGATTCACCACCCTCAGAGAAGAAATTCCTTCGCATCTCAGTTTTAAATGTGTGCCCCCTTATTCTGTAACTATGTCCCCTAGTTCGAGATTCCCCCACTAGTGGAAACGTATTCTCAACATCTACCCTGTCAAGCCCCCTTAAAATCTTGTACGTTTCAATAAGATCACCTCTCATTCTTCTAAACTCCAATGAATAAAGGCCTAACCTGTTTAGCCGTTCTTGATGAGACAATCCCTTCATCCCAGGAATCAGCCTAATGAACCTTTTCTGAACTGCCTCCAATGTTAATATACCCTTTCTTAAATACGGGGACCAAAATTGTACGCAGTACTCCAGGTGTGGCCTCACCAGCACCCTGTACAGTTGTAACAAGACTTCCCTATTTTTAAACTCTAACCCCCTAGCAATAAAGGCCAAAATTTCATTTGCCTTCCTAATTACTTGCTGCACCTGCATGCTAACCTTTTGTGTTTCATGTACAAGAACACCCAGATCCCTCTGTACTGCAGTATTTTATAGTCTTTCTCCATCTAAATAATTTACCTTTTTATTCTTCCTACCAAAGCGGATGACCTCACTTTCCCACATTGAACTCCATCTGCCAAGTTTTTGCCCACTCACTTAGCCTATCTGTATCCCTTTGCAGATTCATTGTGTTCTCATCACAACATGCCTTCCCACCTATTTTTGTATCGTCAGCAAATTTGGATACACTACACTCTATCCCTTCCTCCAAGTCATTAATATAGATAGTAAATAGTTGAGGCCCTAGGACCGATCCTTGTAGCATCCCACTAGTTACGTCTTTCCAACCTGAAAAAGACTCTCTGCCTTCTGTGTGTTAGCCAATCTTCAATCCATGCCAACACATTACCCCCAATATCCCTGAGCTCTTATTTTGTGCAATAACCTTTTATGTGGCACCTTATCGAACGCCTTCTGAAAATCCAAATACACTACATCTACAGGTTTCCCTTTATCCACTCTGCTTGTTATATCCTCAAAGAACCCTAACAAATTTGTCAAACATGATTTCCCATTCATAAAACCATGTTGACTCTGTTTGATTGCATTATGTTTTTCTAAATGTCCTGCTATTTCTTCCTTAATAATGGACTCTAGCATTTTCCCAATGACCGATATTAAGCTAACTGGTCTATAGTTTCCTGCTTTCTGCCTCCCTCCTTTCTTGAATAGGGGCATCACGTTATCAGTTTTCCAGTCTGCTGGTACCCACCAGAATCCAGTGAGTTTTGGTTTATTATGACCAATGCCTCCACTATCTCTGTAGCCACTTCTTTTAAAACCCTTGGATGCAGGCCATCAGGTCCTGGCGACTTGTCTGCCTTTAGTCACATCAGTTTGTCCACCTTTTCCTTCATGATGGAGATTGTTACAAGTTCCTCCCTCCCATTTACACCTTGCTGATCTATTATTGTCGGGATGTTTATAGTGTCCTCCACCGTGAAGACCAATGCAAAATATTGGTTTAAATTACCTGCCATTTCCCTGTTCTCTGTTATTAATTGCCCAGTCTCATCCTCTAAGGGTCCCACACTTACTTTAGCTACTTTTTTCCTTTTATATATGCGTAGAAGCTCTTACTGTTTGTTTTTATATTTCTTGCCAATTTACTTTCATAATAGATTTTCTCCCTCTTTTAGTTTTATAGTCATCCGCTGCTGGTTTCTAAAAAATTCCCAATCCTCTGGCCTACCACTAGCTTTTGCCACTTTGTACGCCTTTGTTTTTGATTTGATACTCTCCTTAACTTCCTTCCTTATCCACAGGTGGTTCATCGTTCTCATAGAGTCCTTCCTTCTGACCGGAATAAATGTTTGCTGAGTGTTGTGAAATATCTGCTTAAAAGTCTGCCACTGCTCCTGTACTGACTTTCCCTGTAGTCTATTTTCCCAGCCCGCTTTAGACAACTCTTTCTTCATACCTCTGTAATTGCCCTTGTTTAAGTTGAAGACACTGGTTTGAGACCCGAGTTGCTCGCCCTCAAACTGAATTTAAATTCTACCATGTTATGATCGCTTCCACCTAGAGGATCCTTCACTATTAATCCTACCTCATTGCACATTACCAAATCTAAAATAGCCTGTTCCCAGGTAGGTTCTGCAACGTAAATGTTCGAAGAAACAATCCCTCATGCACTCTACAAATTCGTCTTCCATGCTACCCTTGCCAATTTGATTTGTCTAGTCAATATGCAGATTAAAATCACCCTTGATAATTGCAGAGCCCTTCTTACACGCCTCCATTATTTCCTGATTAATATTTTGTCCTACAGAGAGGCAACTCCTTGGGGGCCTATAGACCACTCCCACCATGATTTCTTTCCCTTGCTATTCCTTATTTCCACCCAAACTGATTCTACATCACGATCTATTACACCTATATTGTTACTCACAACTGCACTGATCCCTTCCTTTAATAACAAAGCTACCCCACCTCCTTTTCTTTTCTGCATATTCTTCTGGAATGTCAAATATCCTTGAACATTGAGTTTCCAGTCCTGGTCATCCTGCAACCACGTCTCTGTGATAGCTTTCAAATCATATTCGTTTGTTTCTATCTGTACCATCAGCTCATCTATCTTGTTACAAATGCTACATGCATTCAGAAAAAGAGCCTTAAGCTTTGACTTTTTACCATTTTTACCTATTCTAGTTCTAATTTCTGCTGTACTCTTATGCTCGTATTCTCTGTCCCTTCCTGTCACACTGATTAATGTCTGCCCCTTCACTACCCTGCACCTCTGCTCTTTCATTACTTTTCAACTTTTTAAACTTCCCCCCACTATTTAGTTTAAAGCCTCATCTACGACCCTAGTTATACGATTTGCCAGGACACTGGTCCCAGCATGGTTCAAGTGAAGCCCATCCCAACAGAACAGCTCTTACTTTCCCCAGTACTGGTGCCAGTGCCCCATGAATCGGAACCCATTTCTCCCACACCAATCTTTGAGCTACGCATTTACCTCTCTCTAATCTTATTTACCCTATGCCAATTTGCACATGGCTCAGGTAGTAATCCAGAGATTATTACCTTTGTGGTTCTGCTTTTTAAGTTAGCCCCAAGCTGCTCATCGTCCCTCAGCTGAACCTCTTTTTCCTAGTCCTGCCTATGTCGTTGGTACCTACGTGGACCATGACAACTGGATCCTTTCCCTCCCACTCCAAGTTCCTCTCTAACCCAGAAGAGATGTCCTTAAAGTTGGCACCAGGTAGGCAACAGAGCCTATATATTTTTCATATTAAACACTACTAAGTAGAATTGAACAAATCCATAGATTAATTTTTTTCAATAGCAGTATTATCTCAAAATACAATACATGCTCTCCTTTTCACAAACAATTTAACTTGTATTGAATTGTTTTAATATAATTGAAGCACTTTGAACTTCCATCTTCAAATCTAATTTACATTATTTTATGTCCTAAGCAACTATTTGCAATTAAATTACAGGAATTCAAACTAAAGAGCTCTAAATCTTTTGTCACAGACTTAGATTAGATTAGATATACAGCACTGAAACAGGCCCTTCGGCCCACCGAGTCTGTGCCGAACATCAACCACCCATTTATACTAATCCTACACTAATCCCATATTCCTACCAAACATCCCCACCTGTCCCTATATTTCCCTATCACCTACCTATACTAGTGACAATTTATAATGGCCAATTTACCTATCAACCTGCAAGTCTTTTGGGAGGAAACCGGAGCACCCGGAGAAAACCCACGCAGACACAGGGAGAACTTGCAAACTCCACACAGGCAGTACCCGGAATCGAACCCGGGTCGCTGGAGCTGTGAGGCTGCGGTGCTAACCACTGTGCCGCCCACTTGTCAGTGAGAAAGTTGACTCTGCTTCACTTTATAAATTGTAATGTACTAGACCTGTAGTTTACAAAGAATGAATTGTTCTCCACAACTGGACAAAATGCAATTATTTTCATACTTACAAAATGAGTCCTTATTTTCCAATATGAAGTTTTGAGTTCTTTGAGGTGAGCACAGAACACAGCATAGCTAAAGCAGTGGTCACCCGACTGTTCTTGCCTGCAGTAGCAACACTGAATGCTAAACACTGTGTACAATATAACAGTGACACACTTCATGGTTTCTGTCTGGTTTGCACAACCCGAAGTTTATGTGCACTAAAGTGTATAGCGTTCTTGCCTTGATTCTTCCTTTATATATTTCCTTCGTGACCGCTGTTGGTTTCTGACTTCCTATTAAATTTCCTGAGGTTACAGTCAAATTTCTAAATGTCACTCAACCTTCCCGGCAGTTTGAAGTTTCCATTGACCTCTATGTATATTAATCATTGTGAAATTTAATGGCAGAATTTTGTTATATTTTGGACTGTATTCTTCTGTCAATCTGACATTCTACAGATTTTGGAGTTAACATTCTTTTAGCACAATTAAATTTTTGCTCCCTAAATATTTTTCTTACAAACCTAAATTCCCGTTTTATGTCTGCTAACATTTCTCTTCAGTTTGGTACCATTTAGCACGTTTGCAGATGATGCAGACTAGAAGCTGTCTTGTGCCATAATTATTGAGTATTTTTATAGCACCTGTGTTAGCTTGAGAAAAGCACTTGGAGGCTGTTTTGGAATATTTTACATGAACAGAATTCCACCCCTTCTGCCTTTTCCTATATTTAAATGAATTGCATTAGTAATTGTTTTACACTGCATATTAGATCTTTATCAGAGTTTGGTTTACAGTAATCCTGCTTCACACTAACAGTTAAGAGTTTCATGCACATATGTTGTTTGAAATGAAAGTTGTGTAAAACTATTTTGTGCCACACAAGTGCCAGGCAATTACCATTGGGAAGGTTGAGTGACATTTAGAAATTTGACAGTAACCTCAAATAATACATAACCAACAGAAAATTTAACAGGAAGTCAGAAACCAAAAGCAGTCATGAAGGAAATATATAAAGGAAGAATGAAGGCAAGAGCGCTATACACTTTAGTGCACATAAACTTCGGGTTGTGCAAACCAGACAGAAACCATGAAGTGTGTCACTGTTATATTGTACACAGCGTTTAGCATTCAGTGTTGCTACTGCAGGCAAGAATAGTTGGGTGACCACTGCCCCCTTTTACTAGACCATCCTTGAGACCCCCATGACCCCCATGACTCCCCTACCACCAACATCCTGAGAGTCGCTATTGACCAGAAACTAAACTTGGCCAGTCACATAAATGCCATGGCTACTAGAGCAAGTCTGAGTCCAGGTATCCTGACTCCCCAAAACCATTCTACTACATCCAAGATTGAAGAGTGTAACGGAATAATCTCAGGTTACATGGATGGATGCAGCTGAAACAAAACTTGTTATCCACGAGCCTAAACATGCACCCTCTCTACTGGTGGTGTACCATGACTGTAGTGTGTACTGTCTACAGGCTGCACTGCAGCAATTCTCTAAGGCTTCTTTGGCAACACCTTTAAAGTGCCTGTTATTCTGCATCGCTAATTGCCTTTGAGAAAATGGCAGTGGGCTATTAGATTGAGATGTTCTCTGCAATTAAAAAAGGAACTCGATTGAAGCTACTATACCACAAATCCACTAATAGCCAATTTTAGAAATCATGGAATAAAAAAACCTCAAGATAACATTTTCTTTCTTGGGCTGTGAGCGTCTCTGGTAAGGCCACCATTTGTTGCCCATCTCTAATTGCCCTTGAAAAGGTGGTGGTGAGCTGTTGTCTTGAACTGCTGCAGTCCATCTGGTGTACGCACACCCACAGCCTGGTGAAGCTACAGCACAGGACTCTTGCATGCCAAAGAGCGGAAACAACATGCTTAGCCAGAGCTAAGCAATCCCACAACCAAAGGATCAAATTAAAGCTCTGCAGTCCTGCCACATCCAGTCGTGAATGGTGGAAAATAATTAAGCAACTAATGGGAGGAGGAGGCTCCACAAATATGCCATCTTCAATGATGGAGGAGCCCAGCACATCTGTGCAACAGAAAAGGCTGAAGCATTTGTAACCATCTTATGCCAGAAGTGCTGAGTGGATGATCCATCTTGGCCTCCTCCTGTGGTCCCCAGCATCACAGGTGCCAGTCTTCAGCTAATTTCATTCACTCCACGTGATATCAAGAAATGGCTGAAGGCACTGGTTTTATGGACAGGTGAGCGTTCGTACAGAAGACTCCCCCTTTTCCACCTCTCAACTGACCGAAAACAGTGTTTTTTAAAAAAAAGTGTTTTAACCCGGGTGCTGTAATTGTCAAGAACAGAAAAATGACAGGTTTCCTTGTAAAATTTAAAAAAGATGATTAACATTTATTGCAGCATACCCACTCTCACACTCAGATACACACACACATACTCAAAAAAAGATAGAGACTATAAAGTACTACGCGTTTCGGTCTTATGACGTTAAGAGTTCTCTGATAGACATGCTTTTCCCTGGAGGGAAGACTTGAAACAGTGCAGGCCTTTAATCTCTCTTTCTTGTTCACTGAAAAAAAACTTGGGAGGTTTAGGAGGATGGGTGTGATATTGTAGATTTCTCTTGTATTCCAGTCAAAGTGCTGTGGCAAAACCCTGGTACAATTTCTCAGGTGGGGAGTTCAAGGACAACTCTAGTCTCTGCCTACATGTAGCTTAGAAGCTGGTGGTGTTAGGCGGGTCCTCCTTCTTCGATGGCACAGATGGTTTTTTCTCTCTCTCTTTTGTCTGCCCAGTATATAACTTTATTAAAACTGCTTATCAGAAACCTAGTTTCTATCATGTGACCAGGGTTTCTTTTCCATTGAATTCATAAATAGTTTGATGGTTAGGTCATTGTCAGATAATGGAGTTCAGGTGTCACTCAATCACACACCATCTTGATAAAGTAGAGTTTTTCACACCCATTCTCTGGAGTTCAAGCTGGGAATCAAAATGTTTGCCACAGTATTGTTAGCCCAATTGGTTGGAGAGACGTAGCCATTACCATAGAAAGGGCCGTTTGCATCTTAATAACTTCTCAAAGGTATGTCCATAACGATTGTATTTTAATGACTTTGCCAAGACTTGTTCAGACATGAAAATTAGCCCAGGCTTCTTGCAGTTTAATATGTATTGGCAGGAAAGAAAAGATCACCTGACCTCTTACAAGAAAAGTGCCCATTTTGGATTTATTTCATAAGCTCATTATATAGTTCGTAAGTTCATATTGCATGAGCGTGACACTGGATGCAGCAAAGGCTACGGATGCTGACAATGGCCTAGATGTAGTACTGAAGATTTGTGCTGCAGAACTAGCTGCACCCCTAGCCAAGCTGTTCCAGTACAGCTAGAACATTGGCATCTATCCAACAATGTGGAAAATTGCCCGGGTGTGTCCTGTCCACAAAAAGCAAGAGAAATCCAATTGGGCCAATTGCCACCCCATCAGTCTACTCTCGATCATCAGCAAAGTGATGGAAGGTGCCATCAAGCACCACTTAAACAGCAACAACCTGCTCACTGATGCTCAATTTGGGTTTTGCCAGGGCCACTCGGCTTCTGACCTCATTACAGCCTTTGTCCCAAAATGGACAAAAGAGCTGAACTCAAGAGGGAGGTGAAAGTGATTGTCCTTGATATCAAGGCAGCATTTGACTGAGTGGCATCAAGCAGCCCTAGAAAAATTGAGGTCAGTGGGAAATCAGGGGAAAACTCTCCACTGGTTGAGTCATACCTCGCAAAAAGGAAGATGGTTGTGGTTATTGGTCAATCATCTCAGTCCCAGGACATTGTTGCAGGAGTTCCTCAGGGTAGTGTCCTAAACCCAAACATATTCAGCTGCTTCATCAATGACCTACCCTCTATTATAATGTCAGAAGTGGGGATGTTCACTGATAATTGTACAATGTTCAGTACCATTTGCAACTCCTCAGATACCGAAGCAATCCGTATCCATATGCAGCAAAACCTGGACAATATTCAGGCTTGGGCTGATTAGTGACAAGTAACATTCGTGCCACCCAAGTGCCAGGCAATGACTATCAATGAAGCTTTGGAAAGGTTGCAGAGGACATTTACGAGGATGTTGCCTGGTATGGAGGGAAGGTCTTACGAGGAAAGGCTGAGGGACTTGAGGTTGTTTTCGTTGGAGAGAAGGAGGAGGAGAGGTGACTTAATAGAGACATATAAGATAATCAGAGGGTTAGATAGGGTGGATAGTGAGTCTTTTTCCTCGGATGGTGATGGCAAACACGAGGGGACATAGCTTTAAGTTGAGGGGTGATAGATATAGGACAGATGTTAGAGGTAGTTTCTTTACTCAGAGAGTAGTAGGGGTGTGGAACAACCTGCCTGCAACAGTAGTAGACTCGCCAACTTTAAGGGCATTTAAGTGGTCATTGGATAGACATATGGATGAAAATGGAATAGTGTAGGTCAGATGGTTTCACAGGTCGGCGCAACATCGAGGGCCGAAGGGCCTGTACTGCGCTGTAATGTTCTAATCTCCAACAAGAGAGAATTAACCATCTCCCCTTGACATTCAATGGTATTACCATCGCTGAATTCCCCACTATCAACATCCTGGGGGTTACCATTGACTAGAAACTGAACTGGACCTGCCCAATAAGTACTGTGGCTACAAGAGCAGGTGAGAGACTGGAAATTCTGTGATGATTAACCTACCTCCTGACTCCCCAAAGCTTGTCCATCATCTACAAGGCACAAGTCAGGAGTGTGATGCAATACTCTCCACTTGCCTGGATGGGTGCAACTCCAACAACACTCAGGATGCTCAACGCCATCCAGGGAAAAGCAGTGGCAGCACTGTGTACTATCTACAAAATACAGTGCAGCAACTCACCAGGCCTCCTTCAACAGAACCTTCCAAATCATGACCTCTTCCGCCTAGAAGGACAAGAGCAGCAGATGCGTGCGAACACCACCACCTGCAAGTTCCCTTCCAAGCCACACGCCATCCTGATTTGGAACTATATCGCTGTTCCTTCAATGTTGCTGGAACAAAATCCTGGAACACCCTCCCTAATAGCAATGTGGGTGTATCTACACCAGATGAACTGCATTGGGTCAAGAAGTCAACTCATCACCACTTCAAGACTATTAAGGATCGACAACAAATGCTGGCCTTGCCAATGACATCTGCATTCCATGAAACATATGCAAAAAAAAAAAAGTCCTGTTACCTCTTATTTCGTTCCTTTTAAGATTTTGATTTATAAGATTAATCTTTTAGTCATAGAGAGATGCAGCACCAAAACAGGCCCTTCGGCCCAACGAGTCCGCGCCGACCATCAACCACCCATTTATATTAATCCTACATTCATCCCATTTTTCCCTCTCACATCCCCACCTTCCCTCAATTCTCCTACCACCTACCTACACCAGGGACAATTTTTTACAATGGCCGATTTACCTATCAACCCACAAGTCTTTAGCATGTGGGAGGAAACTGGAGCACCCGGAGGAAACCCATGCGGTCACAGGGAGAATGTGCAAACTCCGCGCAGGCAGTACCCAGAACCAAACCCGGGTCGCTGGAGCTGTGAGGCTGCGGTGCTAGCCACTGTGCCGCCTTGAATATTGTTACGACCAGGTACGAAAGGTGTCTCGGGGTCTGTTACTATCTTCACCTGGTCTTATTGTAACAGGGTTTAATTTTAAACACACTGTTTTGAACTCCCCTTTTTGTAAATCCTTGTTTACAGTTTTCCAATTATAAGACAAAGAAACCAGTTCACACATGCTTTCTCAGGTTTAAAGAAGGAAGGTGAATTTTTTTAAACCTTTAAACTTAAACTCTGATACGGTTCACGCCTACGGATATATGACGCACCCACGCTGGCATGCACATGCGATACACACATGCAAATAGGGACAGAAAAGAGAAGAAAAGGTAAGGTGGAACAGTTTGAGGCAATATCTTGTTATGATGCTTCGAGCTCACTGTAGTCCTTTTGTAAGTAGTCTTGCCTTTCGTTGGGGCCCAGTAGTCATGTTAATAACCTTGGTCACGTAGGAAACCTTTCTCTCGAGTTTCACTTGTTTTCACAAGATTCAGTACTGTGGGAAGGAGATGGAAGGAGGCAGGAGAGAGGTCTTCTTGCTTCAGTTCCAGGAGAGATCTTTACTCCATGAGCACATGGCTTTGTCTCTTCAAAATCTGTTTTTCCAGTTTAAAACTCCCCTAGGTGGCCAGCAGCTGGTTACTGACCGACTGGGTTTGACCAGGTGTCTTCTGTGTATTGGGGCAGGGACTGGTTCTCTTTGTTTCAACATTATCTGGTACTATGCTAATGTCTTTCCAGTCATGCGCTTACAGTTTTTTAAGTTTTAATGTTCATGTGGCAAAATCATGTGTGCCTCAATCTTGGCAGGTAGGGGGGGGGGGTGGTGGTTTGCCTGACAATATATGCATTTTAAGAAAGTTTGGACATGCCCCATCTGTGTGGAGTTTGTGTCATTAGATCTTTCCATCACTCTTGTAAACACCAACATGTGTGGGAGGTTGATTGCAAACTATAAATAAATTTTAATGTAAAAAAAAGTCATATTTATGAGTCATTAATCTTAATTCTGATATATCCTGTTTCAACATTCAGTAGTTCTGAGCAGAATCAATTTGCAGAACAGTCCACACTTATACAATAACCTGTCACTGAGCACTCTTGCATGTACTCCTGAACCACAGCAATATCTAAATGCAAACATTTTCTTTTATGACTAAAGTGAGAATTGTGGTTTTAAAAAACCTGAAGCTAGTTTGTTAAAATCTCTTGCTTACCTCAATCTAAAATGGATTTAATCTTTTAGACTATTCTTGTCAACCATGTTAACTTTCACCACATGTAATACTTTTCTAAATTGGGGCTACATTGCTCAGTTTAGGAATAACACTCAGAAGATATATTTTTCATGGTTCTATTTTAGTTCTATATATGGGCACAACCAAACATGCTTCTTGGTTTATCTAGTAAAATACTGGCTTTCCATTAACTAAATGCTGGATAAAATCATATGCTGAACATCAAAAACAAAAACTTTTCTAGCTGTTCCCAAACTAAACCATGGAACTAAGTATCTCCAAATAGTTTTGAGGCTGCCTTATCTCACCATGGGCGCATTAGAATCCCTTACATGATTGATTTTTCTGCTAACTGAATTTTGCTTTGTGATGAGTGACTTACCTTCTGCTCCCTCAATGTCTGTCAACCATCCACTAAGGCTTAAATCAGGAGAATGATGGAATACTCACCCGGCTGGCTACAGCCTCAACAACACGAAGGAGCTCAACACTATTGAGAGAGTGTTCTGCTTGTTTAGTGCCTGGACACTGGACTCCACTATCCTTTCCACCACCACCACTGGCGCTACAATACAAGTTGCTCTACAATAATTCACTAAATGCCTTTAGACAGCATCTCTCAGGCCCTATGTCCTTTATCATCAAGAAGTACAAGAATAGCAATGTTTTGGGAATATGATGAGCTCCAAGTTTCCCTCCAAGTCATAAACCATGCTGAACAAATGTTGCTGTTCCTTCAACATTGCTGGGTCAAGGTCATAGAGTTCCCTACCTAACAGCATTGTGGGAGCACCATCACCACAAGGAAAGCAGCAGATTAAAAAATGTCCAAACTTCATCTCAGCGCAACTAAAGATGGCCAATAAAGTGCCAGTACCACTCTCATTCAACAACAACAACTTGCATTTATGAAGCACTTTTAATGTAGTTGTAATGAGTCAATTTATGTTGTCTGATACAACATAAATGAGATGCATGGAGTCCAGTTTGCTCAAGATCTCAGTTTTATTATAGCTAAACTATTATACATTACAGAGCTAACTATTTACAGACCCTGTCTCGGTGTTACAGTTGCAGAGTGCCTCTGGCTGCATCCTGGTACTTAGCTCATTAGTGTACTGTCATGCAGGCCCCCACCTGCCAAGAATGAGGCATATTAATTTAGTCACATGGACATTAAATTTCAAATTTGTGCTGGGAAGAAGAGAAGGCCTGTTACAAGGGGTTGCCAGGCCTCTGGCTGGAAAGACATTTTTGCATATTAACAGTGTTTGTAGGCAAAGGACCATTCCCTGACATGCACAATACACAGAGCCAAGACATGGCCAAACCATTTGGTGACATGATAATAAAAGCAAAATACTGCGGATGCTGGAAATCTGAAATAAAAACAAGAAATGCTGGAATCACTCAGCAGGTCTGGCAGCATCTGTGAAAAGAGAAGCAGAGTTAACGTTTCGGGTCAGAAGGGTCACTGACCCGAAACGTTAACTCTGCTTCTCTTTTTACAGATGCTGCCAGACCTGCTGAGTGATTCCAGCATTTCTCGTTTTTATTATGGTGACATGACTAACCTGTTTTGCAACCTGGAGTTTTCTGAATTGTACCATTCTGAACTGAGAGACCAGAAAGCAGAATGCTCCTGGACTGAAGAAGTTCTCCTGTCTGTCTGCCTGCTCTCATCTGTTTCGCACCAGCTCCTGAATCCATTGAAGACGCATGAGCCCCAAGAGAGAAAGGTTTAAGAAGAATACTGGGCCCCAACAAAAAGCAAGATCTACCTACAATCAAGGACTCTACAGTGAGCTCGAAGACCCGTAACAAAAACTCTTCAGATATTGCCTCAAACTTATCTTTTCTGTCCCTATCTGCATGTGTTTGTATCGCATATGCATGTTAGCGTGGGCATGTCGTGTATCCTTAAACTTAAACTCTAATTCGGTTAGAGTCTAATAAAATTTCACTTTTCTTCTTTAAACCTAAGAGCCTGTTTGTGCTGGTTTATTTGCCTTATAATTGGAAAGCGGTGAACAAGGATTCACCAAGGGGGAGCTAAAAACAGTGTGTTTAAAATAAAACCCTGTTACAGTAAGACCAGGTGAAGGCTGAAAGGGAACCCTAGACCTCTTTCTCATCTGGTCGTAACAATACTACGATCTTAAAGGGACATCGCTCTTAAAGACAATCATACAACATCCCCCTTCTTTCCAAAGCTAAATGTCATAGTCTAAAAGTAAAAATACTTAAAATTAACATCAAAGTTATTTACACATGGATAGAGATTGTGAAATTTACAAATCTAGAGGCTCAAATGTCCGTCTATCATCTCGGTGGTTTGACAGCTCTTGCTCGGGGACTTTGCGTCTCACCTGTTGCTGCTCTTTCTGAAGATTCTCCCTTTCTGCATTCAGTTTCTGTTGCTCTGCCTTCAGCCTGCTAACATACTGAAGCTGAAGGCATGGTCGGCGATAATGGAGCGATTAAAATCGGGAATGCACAAGAGGCCAGAATTGGAAGAGTGCTGAGATCTCACAGATTTTGAGAACAAATGAAACAAAATTAAACTTGTGTTATGATTAGTATATTTAATTCAAAAGTAAATGGCTTAAGCAGTCGTGTGATTATGGGATAAAAATGGCATTCTATAGTTATCCATTAAGATCTTCCATATCACATGATTGCTCTTCTACAAATGCAAAACTGGTTTGGTTAATGTAAATTATAATGCATTGTTATGTATTTATAAAGGTTGTTTCCTACTATCACTACAGAAATATGCCAAATATTTCAGAGTTGCAAATGAAGCTGGTGTTTGAGATTTGCATATGAGTTTGTATTGTGCAGTTTCAGTTGAAGATTGGAAGTAACACAAAGATATTATCTGTAAGTTACCTTCTGAACTTTTTGGCGTCCACCTTTTTAGATTGCAACTGGAGCTTCCTTAATTCTTCAGATACTTGCTTGCCTCTCTTCTTGTTGCTCTATTATGAAATCCCTCCTGGCTAAGCTCTCCACACTCTGAATTCCCCTACACACCCTTCTAGGTTATGCAGCCGTCAAGTTCCATGGTGCAACTTGCACCCCAATCAGACTCAATTCGCCACAAGACCATCTTGCTGATTTAACTTTAGTCTTTATTAAGTGTGTAGGATTCTGTTATCATTGAGTCTCTTCTGCAACAATGGCTTTCTTGACCATTTGTATGTGTTTTGGTTCTCTCCTTGCAAAAACGCACTTCTGAATTTTTCACTCCAGTTCTTAGAAGTCCCATTCTTTTCCTAACTTCTCTTGGAGCCATTGCTAGTGATTGTGCTTTTCCTGTGTGGCGTAATCTACCTTGTCACTCCAGTGCCATACAGATGGATGATGCATTGTCAGTGATGCTGTCTTTCAGATGGGCTGTTGAATCAAGGCCTTGTCCGCTCAGACCTAAAAGATCCACATAATAATAAAAGCAAAATACTGCAGATGCTGGAAATCTGAAATAAAAACAAGAAATGCTGGAACCACTCAGCAGGTCTGGCAGCATCTGTGGAAAGAGAAGCAGAGTTAACGTTTCGGGTCAGTGACCCTTATTATAAAAGATCCACAAACCTTTTTGAAGAAGAGCAGTGTATTCTTCCATTGTCCTAACCAACATTCCATTCCTTAACTCCAGTCTAACAAAACACCTGACCAGTTCACAGGCTTCCTGTACTTTGCCCACCTTCATATCTGGTATCACATCTGAATTTGGATTCTCATGGTTTTTAGCTTCATTAGTTTTTCACATTGGACCTTATCAAATGTCTTTTATAAATCTAATTCGACCTTATCATGGTGAATTTCACACTGCACTCTATTGATAATGTCCTAATGTCCTCAAAGTAGTTAAGAAAGCTTTTTGTTGTTGGACTTCTTTCTGTGTAGGTACTTCTGCAGCCTACCCTTTAGAATATGTCCAGTATGTTCCCTGGTGTAGCTGTCAGCTGGTAGTTGCCTAGATTCAGTTTGCCTTCCTTTTGAATATATGTATCACATTTATCATTTCCAGTCCTTGTACCTCACTAGCACCGAGTGACTCAAGGATGTTCAGTGCTGCATAAATCTCTCTTCTCATTGTGCCCAGCACCATAATATATACCAACAGATCCTATGGTTTTATTTGTCTGTAACTCGACCTGTAATTCTATCTTACGGCTGCAAATATTATCTGGATACTTGAAGAAGAGGCTCCAATGTGATTTGGACAAGTTGGGTGAGTGGGCAAATACATGGCAGATGCAGAATAATGTGGATAAATGTGAGGTTATCCGCTTTGGTTGTAAAAACAGTAAGGCAGATTGTTATCTGAATGGTGATAAATTGGGAAAGGGGAAGGTGCAATGAGACCTGGTGTCCTTGTACACCAATCGCTGAAAGCAAGCATTCAGGTGCAGCAAGCAGTTAGGAAGGCGAATGGTATGTTGGCCTTCATTGCAAGAGGATTTCAGTACAGGAGCAAGTATGTCTTACTGCAGTTATACAGGGCCTTGGTGAGACCACATCTGGAGTATTGTGTGCAGTTTTGGGTCTCCTTATCTGAGGAAGGATGTTCTTGCCTTGGAGGGGGTGCAAAGAAGATTTACTAGGCTGATTCCTGGGATGACAGGATTGACATATGAGGAGAGATTGGGTCGACTGGGCCTATATTCACTAGAGTTTAGAAGAATGAGAGGGGATCACGTAGAAACCTATAAAATTCTAACAGGACTAGAAGGGCTAGATGCAGGGAGGATGTTTCCGATGGCTGGGGAGTCCAGAACCAGGGGTCACAGTCTCAGGATACGGGGTATGCCATTTAGAACCTAGATGAGGAGAAATTTCTTCACTCAGAGGGTAGTGAACCTGTGGAATTCTCCACCGCAGAAGACAGTGGAGGCCAAGTTATAAATATATTCAAGAAGGAGATAGATATATTTCTTAATGCCAAAGGGATATGGGGAGAAAGTGGGAACAGGGTACTGAATTAGACGATCAGCCATGATTTTTTTAGAATGGCGGAGCTGGCCCGAAGGGCCGAATGGCCTACTCCTCCTACTTTCTATGTTTCTATGACAATTGGATGTTGTATTTGTGTTATCCTGTTTTGTGAACCCCTTTTCATGTAAATATTCATGTAGTATTTTGAAATTTTTCTCCTCATGCTTTCTTCTTCTACTTCTCTTTCAGTATTTTAATGTCTGCTCTAACTACTCTTTGCTGTTATGATGTAAATACTTTATTATTGGCTATTTAGGTAGTCCCAGTTTCAGGGCCCATTTTGCATTTCTATAGGGGGTAAATAACTTTTCAACTATTTGTTCATACCCCTCCCCACACAAAAATGGGATTAGAATAGATAGGTGCTTGATGGCCGGCACAGACACAGTAGGCCGAAGGTCCTGTTTTAAAGCTGTGCAAAGGAAACCTGATCCGAGCCCGAATGCCGGACCCGGAGGTCCGACCCGACCTGACTGGAACCCAACACATGTCGTCGGGACCCGTTGGGATCGGGTCAGGTGGCAGACCTTTACATCAGTATATGGGTAAAGGCCTGCTACCTGACCTGACCCTGATGGAATCCGACGACGTGTCGGGTGCAGGTTGGGTCGGGCTTCCGGGTCCGGCATTCGGACTCTGATCGGTATTCCTTTGCACACGTTTAGCCTGTTTCTGTGCTGTATAATTCTATGACTGTATAACACCCAAACTCACTCACTCACCTCTTTTAAGACTTAGGAAATGCTGTGGTTCTAAATTACTTACCATGCTTAGGTGGAGTCATGATGGGACCTAGGCAGGCTGTTGGATGGAGCTCACTAACTGCAGAATGAAGCTACTCAGGGAGAGAGCACAGACAGACACACCTCTTCTAAATGTAAGCGCTCCTCATATTAATGGGGAGGCAATGCATAGTGGCATTGGCACTGGACTAGTAATCCAGAGATCCAGGCTAATGCTCTGGGGTCATGGGTTCGAATCCCATACAGCAGATGGTGAAATTTTAATCCAATGAATAAAAATCTGGAATTAAAGAGCTAGTCTAATGGTGACCATGAAACTATCGTGGATTGTTGTAAAAACCCATCTGGTTCATTAATGTCCTTTAGGGAAGGAAATCTGCCATCCTTGCCTAGTCTGGCTTACATGTGACTCCAGACCCACAAGAAGGTTGACTTTTAAATACCCTCTGAAATGGCCTAGCAAGCCACTCAGTTAGGGCAATTAGGGATGGGCAATAAATGGTAGCCTAGCCAGTGACGCTCACATCCCATGAATGAAGAAAAAAAATTAGATAATCAGAGAACAATAGCAGACGAGCACTATGACCCTTAGTCCGTGTGATGTTGTCATGTTCTAAACTGAGCATGTCATCAGCTGGTGGAAGGCAAGCCCTGTTCATGCTTTTCTGATACTTGACGCAGCACTGTCCTGTCGTGCAACATTATACTATGCAGAGGGGAGAGTGACCTAGGGACAATCGTGGCTCAGCGGGTAGTACTCTTTCTTCTGAGTCAGAAGGTTATGGGTTCAAGTTATTGATCTAGATTGTAAATAATTGAGGCCCCAGCACTGATCTCTGTGGCAGCCCACTAATTACAGCTTGCCAACCTGAAAACAACACTCTCTGTGCCTACTCTCTGTTTCCTGTTAGCTAACCAATCCTCTATCAATGCCAATATGTTGCCCCCTACACCATGGGCTCTTATTTTGTTTAGTAACCTTTGATGTGGCACCTTGTCAAATGCCTTCTGGAAATCCAAATTGACCATATCCACAGGTTCCCCTTTATCCACGTTGTTTGTTACTTTCTCAAAGAACACTAATAATGTCAAACACTATCTCCCTTTCACAAAACCATGTTGACTCTGCCTGATTGCACTGAGATTTTCTAAATGACCTGCGGTATTCTCCTTAGTAATATATTCCACCATTTTCCCTATGACAGATGTTAAGCTAACTGGCCTGTAGTTTACTGCTTTCTGTCTTCCTCCTTTCTTGAATAGCAGCGTTACATTTGCTATTTTCCAATCTGATGGGACTTTTTCAGAATCTAGGGAATTTTGGAAAATTAAAACCAATGCATCCATTATCTCCGCAGCCACTTCTTTTAAGACCCTAGGATGATGTCCATCAGGACTTGGATGAAGGGACAGAATGTATGGTTGCTAAATTTGCTGATGACACAAAGATAGGAGAGTAAGTTGTGAATAGGACATGAGTCTGCAAAGGGATATAGATAGGTTAAGTGAGTGGGCCGATTTGGCAGATGGAATATAATGTGGGAAAGTGTGAACTTGTCCACTTTGGCTGGAAAAGCAGAAAAGTAATATTATTTAATGGAGAGAGATTGCAGAACTCTCAGATCTGGGTGTCCTAGTATACGAAACAGAAAAAAAAGTATGCAGGTACGGCAAGTGATTAAGAAGGCAAATGTAGTGTTGTTGGTTATTGCAAGCGAAATGTAATATAAAAGTAGGGATGTTTTGCTATAGTTTTGCAGGGCATTGGTGAGACCACGTCTAGAGTATTGTGTACAGTTTTGGTCTCCTTACTTAAGAAAGGATGTAATTGCATTGGAAGCAGTTCAAGGAAGGTTCACTTGACTGATCCTTAGTGTTACGACCAGATGAGAAAGAGGTCTAGGGGTTCCTTTTCAGCCTTCACCTGGTCTTACCGTAACAGGGTTTAATTTTAAACATACCATGTTTTTAGCTCCCCCTTGGCGAATCCTTGTTCACCACTTTCCAATTATAAAAAAAAACAGCACAAACAGGCTTTCTTAGTTTAAAGAAGAAAAGTTGAAATTTATTAAACTTAAACTCTAAATCGGTTAACGCCTACGGATACACGACGCGCCCTACGCTAGCATGCATACGCGATTCACATATGCAGATAGAAACAGAAAAGAGCAGAAGAAAAATAAAGTGGAAAAGATTGAGGCAATATCTGAAGGGTTGTTGTTACAGTTCTTTGAGCTCACTGTAGAGTCCTTAATTGTAGGTAGTTTTGCTTTTCGTTGGGGCCCAGTATTCTTCTTAAACCTTGTTCACTGTAGGAAACTTTTCTCGCTTGGTGTTCATGTGTCTTCAGTGGATTCAGAGGCTTGTGAGAGAGAGAGATCTTCTCAGTCCGGGAGCAAACAGACACACTGCCCAAACTGTTTGCACAAATTCACAAAACGCTAGTTGCCCAGCAGGTTAGTCATGTGACTAGCTGGTTTGACCATGCCCGTTTGTGTATTCGGCCATCTTAGCAGTCAACCTGGAATGCAAGCTCCCCCACATTCAACGTCTGGTGATCAAAAGTCCATTGTGGGTTGAATGTGTCAGGGAATGGCTGCTTTTTCCTTCCAAACACTGTCAGGTAATATGCACATGTCTTTTCCAGCCATGGCTGATCTGTTTAACAAGTCTTCTTCACTCCAGTAACAGTTTAAAATCAATGTGCCTCATTCTTGGCAGGTGGGGGCCTAGCATGACGCTGGGATGAGAGGGTTATCTTATGAGGAAAGGTTGAACAGGTTGGGTCTGTATTCATTGGATTTTAGAAGGATGAGAGGTGATCTTATTGGAAAATAAAAGATGCTGAGGGGACTTGACAGGGTGGATGTTGAAAAGATGTTTCCCCTTGTGGAGGAGTCTAGAACAAGGGGGCACAGTTTAAAAATAAAGGGTCTCCCACTTAAGACAGATGAGGCAAATTTTTTTCTCCGAGGGTTGTGAGTCTGTGGAACTCTCTTCCCCTGAGAGCAGTGGAGGCAGGGTCATTGAATGTTTTTAAGGCAGAGGTAGACAGATTCTTGACAAACAAGGGAGTCAAAGGATATCGGGCGTAGTTAGGAAAGTGTGGTTGAGTCCACAAACAGATCATCCATGATCTTATAGAACGGTGGAGAAGGCTTGAGGGGCCGAATGGCCTACTCCTAGTTTGTATGTATGTATGTCCAACTCCAGGAGACTTGAGCAAAAATCTAGGCTGATACTCCAGTGCAGTAACTGTGCTGGGATGTCAAACTGAAGCTCCATTTGTCCTGATCAGGTAGATGTAAAAGGTCCCATGGCACTATTTTGAAGAAGAGTAGAGGATTAACCTCTGGTGTCCTGGTCAATATTTATCCCCAAATCAACATCAGTAAAACAGATCATCTAGTCTTATCATATTGCTGTTTGTGGGAGCTTGTTGTACGCAAATTGTCTGCTGCATTTCCTATAGTACAACAGTGACTACACTACAAAAGTAGTTAATTGGCTGTAAAGCACTTTGGGATGTCCTGAGGTCATGAAAGGTGCTATATAAATGCAAGTCTTTCTTTTAATCATCCATGATTAATAGTTAAATTTATATGTGTGGGAGACAGAAGTGTAATATCATTATCCTTGGGATGGGTAGACATTCTGATAACCAGCTACCTGTAGAAGTTGCAGACAGTATTTGAATTTTTCATAATATTTACGTAGGGAGCTAGAAGACGATAGCGGCAAACATCAGAAGGAAATTGGTGATGTAGGGAGATGGCTAAATAGAAGATAATGCACTGGAAATTGTTACAGTAAGGTCTAATTCAAATCCACTTCTGTTTGAAGGTGTGTTTATATTTTATATGTGTGTATATATATATATATATATATTATACATAAAAATTTATGTTTCACTCAAATTTATGAATGAGTGTCAATCACAACTCTGGAAACGTGTTAGTATTCCTTAATTACTCTTTTGTTTATTTGCAGACTTACTGCTAGATTATTTGGTATGATTCAGGATGTCGAATTGTCTGAGAGATCTTAATCTTACCTTCACTATCCCCATCTGCCCTGGTGCAATGGATTGTTGCAGCAGACAGTAGTGGGCCATATTCCTCATACCTGTGATTACCTACAAATAGAGCTACTGTTGTTTGCCAGCCTGTCTATAGGTACTTCTCCAGTGACATTGCATTAATTGAGTTTTGACATCTGTGTTTGCTTACAGACAAACTAAATGAGATTCTAGCAGCTACTACATCCAACAAAGGAGCAATGAATACAGTTATGGATTCTGGAACTGCCAAAGTGAAACAGCGGCCAACAGTCAAGCTTGCCATTGTAATGTTGGATTTCAGTTCCTTTTTTTACAATGCTTCAGTGTTAAATCAAAATATATCTTTTATTGTCAAAAAAAACATCTGTGTCAGCTCACTACCACGTGGCTCCGTGGGCCTGAACCGATTAATGTTTTACTTCAATAAAACTAGGTGACTGGTATCAAATTCCTGTTGCTAATAGTCTTTTAGATTTTGCACAAATGAAAATATGGGTACAGTTTTTATTACAAATGTTTGGCACTAAAGATGTATTGCCAGACTCTACCAATTAATAGTTCCTCAGACTTTGCTGAAAAAGAAGTAAAATCAGTTGCACTGTACTGTAACCTCATTTTGGGACCCTGCAACACTTGTTTCTGCTGCTTTAGGTTGTTCATATGCACCAAAATGCCTCCTGAACTGTGCAAAAAAAATTCCAAACTTATTTTCAATGGTTTCCAGTAGTTGAACTGGAATAGTATTCAAGACATCAGTCAATGTGCAGGTCAAATTTAAAAATTTTTAATACGGGTTCCACCGCTTTAATATGCAATGTGCCAGATTTTGCAGTAGAAATAACGGTGATGGCTAATGGCACTCACTGTTATATATGTGGAACTCAGACAGCAACTACCAGTGATCGCATGCATGCAGTTAAATGAGGAAATCAGAAAGTTGCTGTCAGACATGCCCTGCTCCTCCAAAAGCTGCATGGTAATGGTATGTTACTGTCTGACTCACCATTCAAACACATTTGGACAGCATTAAGTTGCTGTAGTTAACTGATGGTTGGTTGGCATCCTTCCATTTACAAAAGATGAAGGGCATGCAGCAAATAATCCATTTAGGTGAGGTGTCCTTTCTTCGTGCACCTTGGCTGATGGCTGTGAAGGCTGATCCTTGAGAGGTAGGTTCTGCCACAAGTTTGTGAAGCTGCCAAGTGACGCTGTGAGTTGTTGCTTTCGGGGCTTGGTGCCTGTTGCCAAGCTGCTGTAGCAACTGGTCATTGTGCACACCATGTTAAATTCCAGAAAGCTTGTTGTGGAAGGATAATGCTGGAGCCTATCTTTAATCAGTTTCACATTCCTTGTATAGAGTAAAAGGATTACAAACATGTAGTTCCTCACTCAAAACTTTCCCCAGTCTCAGTAAGTGTCTCCTTTATAAGTGCTCATGTAAGACCCCAATTAACACCCTCCACCTGCATATAATCAAACAATTTTTACACAATTAACAGATTCCTTTCTTTTATAATCAAACTTAGATTAACATACTCCAACAACATTTCAAAATAAATTCCATATCCGGTATATAGTATTACATTGCGAGATGCCTTTCCTCTAGCATTCCATAAAGGGAAACTTTCTAGCATCTTCATGATACCAATAAAACATGGCAGGATCTGCTTTTAGTTGAACGCAGCCAATTTAGAGCAAAACAGATCTCACCGAGGAATACCACGCATCATTAAAGTCATTGACGCATTTGTTCAGTATCCATAGTTTTCCTTCTGCATCTGCTACCTCTTTAGTTGCTTTCAGAAACAATTCTGTCTGAAAAGTATTACCCTGCAGAAATGTGGCTTTTATGTCAATGGATCTACATTCCCATAAATATGTGGCCAAAAGAGCTAAAAAGATTTTCAAGATTGCGTTTCCACTCTAAAATCGGTATCACCCAGTCGCTCTTCAAAACCCCTCACAGCTAGCCTCGCTTTAGCCTTATAAGTCCCATCGGGAAGGACTTTTTCAGTACAAATCCATTTATGTGACGAGGCCAGCTGTTCCCTATCTGGTACCTCAGAATAAACACCAAACTCTCTCCAACTCTCTAATTCCTTATGTTTTGCTTATAATTAGTTTCTCCTCGTTTATTGGCAGCCACTAAAACTTCACGGTCATGTGGACTTCTGCTTCTAGTCCTATTCAGAGACTGCTCTCTAGCCTTCGTTTCATTATGGAATCTGTTCAAACTATGGCCTCTTAGCAGTTTGATGTCTTTCGAGTCTGCTGCTATAAGATCTCCATGCATTATCGAAGACTCTTTCTCCAGTATGTGATCGCTTCCTGACCCGCTATCAAAACTTGCACTCTGCTTTCTTACCCTCCAATCTTTCTCCCCATTCTGCCGGTCCATAGCTGTGGCTTCTTGGCCATCATCTTGAACATTCAACCAATATTTAAACTTGCCAGTAGATTTTCTGGTACGTCCCACAATTGTTGCATCCCTCCATTTATTAGACCCCTTTGGAATATATGTTACTCGAGAACCTACTCGGGGCAATTGTCCTTTGGCTGTAATATCTCTTTCTTGAGTATCATGGTCGCTCACATTATTATTCAACCCTTGATCTGCCTCATTCTGTTCCTCAGGACCTTCATCACAAAACACATGGGGCTGAATTTTACAAGTGCGCCCCAGTTTGCAGCGGCGCGCTCAAACGGTGGCATGCATCCCGCGCAGATGCGCCGTCCCTGAGCCCCCATGATATTATGCGGGGTGGAGCGGCCGCCCCCAGTGAGGTAGAGGGGGGACCGGCAACACCGTCCGGCGCCACCGCACAGGTGCTGGTGCCATTTTTAAAGGGCTTTAAGCCCTTACAATTAATTTTAATTTTTAAAGGTGTATCATTATAAATTTTTATTAAATGAACATTTTGTAATGGCCCTTCCCCAATGCCCCCCCACCCCCACCCCACAATGGTCATTTAATTGCCTGGGATAACAAAAACATGCCTTTTTCCCTACTCGACCTTTACCCCCCAACCTTCAAACTTTTGCCCTTCAACCCCTTCCTACCATCCCCACATCCAATCAAGATAATTTTTCCCTGCTCCCCCACCCCTCCCACCCTGAAACTTTTATTCCTCCCCCTCCCCACCAGGTTCTCGCCTCAGAACTCTGTATGGAGTTCCAAAGGTGACAAAGCACAAACGGCTGCCATAACATCGGCGTGGGACGGTCGCCGCCTGCAGCTAAGTTTATTTACATATTAATTATTAATATTCATTTGCATATGCTGATGAAGGGCCCAGCGCCAGACGGCGTGGGGGCTGCACAGAGGTCCCTCCGCTGCCGGTAATATGCGGCGGGTCCTTCTCGACATCATGGGTCGAGGTGGGCCTCTCCCCGCAGAAGTTTACCAGCCCCTGCGCCACAACCTGTGGCATTGAGAAGGGCCAGTAAAATTCAGCCCATGATCATTTGAGGTGCAAGGTGCCTCGTTTCCCTCTATCAGATGTGCAGATTCTGAGATTTTGTAATCAACTCCAATTAATCATGAGGAATGAACCCCAATAGTTTGATTTCCATGGTTGATAACTACCGTCTTACCATCACAACCTATTACCTTACCAGGGCCCTTAAATTCCCCATGACCCTCTCTTTTGTAATGCACCAAATCTCCTGAATTAAATTCCACCTCAGATGGCCTTATACAATGCCTCAGAGTTCTCCAAGTTTTTCTCAGAGACCTCAGCCTTTGAATAAAGCCTGTTTCCCTGCATCTAAAGCATTCAAATGTGCAGAAGAAAATGGAACTAATTGTAGTACTTTCTAGAGCAGGACTGTCACACAGTACAGCAGGCAATTTGAGATTCTGCCCATAGACCAATTGATGTGGACTATTTCCCCTAACGATCTGAAGCCAATTCTTTACATGAACCACCCATGCCAGGGCATTAGTCAACTTGCAGTTTGCTTGATCAGCTAAGATTTTATGCAGCATTACATCAGTCACCACGTGTTTCCTTTCACAAAGCTCATTGCTGAAATGACTTTCAGCTGCAGTAATTCATAACGATAATGTTCATGTTTTCACTTATGTCTCTGAACTAGTCATTTGCAAATTTCCCTCCATTATCAGGTAGAAACTTAGCTGGTGCCCCAAGTCCCAGTCCCTATACATTTCTCCATGATTTTATCTATAATCACCCTTTTTTGTCCCTGCTATTTATTGTTGTAGAAAGACTAAATGTAGTTGCTAGAGCTATAAAATGTAAAATGAAAATATTCTTGTCTTTGTCCCATATCTTTAAATCCATGGCAACTACCTCGTGCCAATGGAAGGCTGACAATAGGACGTGATGGTGTCTTCCGATACTTTATACAGATTTCACACTTCACTAATCTCTTCTATTATCCTCCTATGCTGTTCTTCAATCATACCTGCATCATTTAGCAGGATTTTTAAACTTTGACGAGAAGGGTGAGCACATTGCCTGTGTAACTTTAAGACAATTTGCTTTTTATCTCTCTGATTCTTATCACTTGCTGCCATTAATACTACTTTAACACTCTGAGTAGAAACATCAAGTTTTGTCTCTGACTGGGTAAACTGAAAATTCGCTGACTTTCCAAAAACAATTGCCTTATCGTGTGCCATATCAAGTTTCATTTGTGCCTTTTTCATTGACGGTTTACTCAACAAGTAACGTTATCTCACTAGAGACTACATCAGTACTGATAAAGTGGCTTACTCCAGCTATTTTTACAAGGAATTAATACTGTCTTCAGTGACTTCAATGTGTTGATATCACTAAACCTCAAGCTGGTAGTGCTTTTACACTCCTTAACCTTGTGTCGATCCTCAATGCTGTATGAACGCAGATTGTAACCAGTCAGTTCCACATCCTGTCAATGCGCAAGCATGATCTAATACAGCACAGTTGAATAAATCTGCAACTAAAACATTCATCACAGGACTAAATCTCCCTGTGACTAGTACAATTCATTCAGATTCATCAGTATTTTACTCTTCTTCCTCAGAATTCTCTTTATCATGTGTTATTTCAAGGACTCTGCCCCTCCACTTAGGGCAGTTCATTGCATAATGATATTTTGAATCATACCTGAAGCACTGATTTAACTGTTCTTAAGTATTCCTGAGATTCTTTCGCCTATTATTGCTGTTCCGATTAGGTCTTCTGCTGTAATAGTCATACCTGCTAAAGGTGCTTTCATCCTCATTCCTCCTGTCTTTAACTCTTCATTTGTACTTTATGCCTGTGTCCATTATCTGGACCATTTCGAAATCCAGCAAACATTGAGTCTTCCATTCTTTGTGTCACTGCTGAATGCCTTGTTTGTTCTATCAGGGCTGCAAGAAATGACTGTGGCTCTAGCAATTTCTTTAAGGCAGCAGACATCTGATCTAACAGGGAGTCTTTTTCCAAGAACTGAACCCCAACTAGAACCAGGGGCTTGTCCATATGTGACACCCTAGCGCAATCTAGCAATTTAAATGCTAGCACTGAACCAGGGATCTCCAAATTGAATTTCCTCAATCTGCTGTACAGTCTGTTTAAAGTCCATGATATATTTCTCCATTTAATAATCATCTGTTTTCAAAATCTATCAAAGTCTGACCATGCCTCATACACATTCAATAGGTCATCTATCTTGTAAACTTCATCCATGAATTCAAACAAACTCCAACCCTCCTTCAGTATTCAACTGACAAGCATCCAGTTCACAAAACACTTTACTTTTGATAGGAAGTGACAATGCCAAGGCCATACCTTGTTTCCCCTTTGGCAGGGATGTAATCCGTGTCCACATATCCACTTCATTTTTCCACTGGTCATATGGTTCAGACTCTGAGAGCATCAGAGGGTAATCATACCCTGACAATTTACACTTGCTTTCTGCCATATTTTCCAAAATGGCCAGTGAAAATTTAGTTTAATATGCAAAATAAAATTCCTAGTTTCCAACCTTCAGCTTTAGGCAAACATCCTCTGCTATCATGTAAATTTCCAGAAAGCTGGAGCCTATCTTTACTCAGTTTCACTTTTATTATGCAGAGTAAAAGGATTACAAACGTGTAGCTCCTCGCTCAAAAACTTCCCCAATTTCAGTAAGTGTCTCCTTTTAAGTGCTCAAGTAAGACCCCAATTAACACCCTCCACCTGCATATAATTAAACAGTTAGAACCATAGAAAAGTTACAGCAGAGAAGGAGGCCTGTCAGCCCATCGTGTCAGCACCGGCTGAAAATACTAGCCGCCCAATCTAATCCTACCTTCCAGCACCTGGACCATAGACTTGCAGGTTACAGCACTTCAGGTGCATGTCCAGGTACCTTTTAAATGAGTTGAGGGTTTCTGCCCCCACCACCGATCCAGGCAGTGAATTCCAAACACCCTCCACCCTCTGGGTGAAAAAGTTTTTCCTCATATCCCTCATAGGCCCCTCATAATTTTGTCCACCTCAATTAAGTTGCTCCTCAGCCTTCTCTTTTCTGAGGAAAACAACTCTAGCCTATCCAATCTTTCCTCATAGCTGCAACTTTCAAACCCTGGCAACATTCTTGTAAATCTCCTCAGTACTCTCTCCAGAGCAATTATGTCCTTCCTGTAGTGTGGTGACCAGAACTGTACACAATACTCCAGCTGTGGTCTAACCAGCATTTTATACAGTTCCAGCATTACATCCCTGCTTTTGTATTCTATACCTCGGCCAGTAAAGGAAAGCATTCCATATGCCTTCTTCACCACTCTACCTGTCCTGTCACCTTCGGGACCTGTGGCTATGCACTCCAAGGTCTCTCAATATCGTCCCATTTATTGTGTATTCCCTTGCTTTGTTTGCCCTCCCGAAATGCATTACTTCACACTTCTCTGGATTGAATTCCATTTGCCATTTTTCCACCCAATCAGCCAAACCATTGATATCATTCTAAAGTCTACAGCTATCCTCTTCACTATCAACTACACAGACAATTTTTGTGTCATCAGCAAATTTCCCAATCAGGCCTCCCACATTTAAGTCCAAATCATTAATATACACCACAAATAGCAAAGGACCCAACACTGAGCCCTGTGGAATGCCACTGAAAACCACTTTCCATTCGCAAAAATATCAGTTGACCATTACCCTTTGTTTCCTGTCGCTGAGCCAGTTCTGGATCCAACTTGCCACATTCCCTTGTATCCGATGGGCTTTCATTTTTCTGGCCAGTCTGCCATGTGGGCCCTTGTCAAATGCCTTACTAAAATCCATCCCTTAGCAAATCCATGCTGACTATCCCTGATTAATCAGTGCTTTTCTAAGTGGCAGTTTATTCTGCCTGTCAGAATTGATTCTAATAATTTACCCACCACTGACGTCAGACTGACTGGCCTATAATTCTTTGGCCTATCCCTCGCACCCTTTGTAAACAATGGTACAATGTTCGCAGACCTCCAATCCTCTGGTACCTAGCCTGTATCTAGTAAGGATTTGAAAATAATCCTCAGAACATCTGCTATTTCCTCCCTGGCATCCTTTAACAACCTGGGATACAATCCATTCGGCCCTGGCAATTTATCCACTTTCAAGGTTGTCACACCCACTAGTACTACTTCTCTCATTATGCTTATTGTATCTAATATTTCACACTTCTCTTTTACTACAATGTCTGCCTTCACAAAGGAGTGGGATGATGCAGGGACAAAGTACTCATGAAGAACCCTGCCCACATCTTCTGCATCCATGCATAAGTTACCTTGTACATCTCTGATAGGCCCAACCCTTTCCTTAGTTATCCCCTTGCTCTTAATGTACTGATAAAACATCTTTGGGTTTTTCTTGATTTTACCTGCCAATAATTTTTCATGTCCTCTCTTTGCTTTCCTAATTTCCTTTTCTACTTCACCCTTGCACTTTCTATTCTCCTCTAGGCTTTCTAAAGCATTAAGTTTTTTGTGATCATCATAAGCTTTCTTTTTCAGCTTTATCTTGCCCTGTATGCCTCTAGATAATCAGGAGGCTCTAGATTTGGCCGTACCACCCTTTTTCTTTCTGGGGACATGCTTACACTATGCCTGTAGTATCTCGCTTTGAATGCCTCCCACTGGTTTGCCACTGATTTTCCTTCAAGTAGCTGTATCCAATCCACTTTTGCCAGATCACCTCTCAGCTTTGTAAAATTTGCCTTCCCCAATTTAGAACTTTTACTCCTGTTTTATCTTTGTCCTTTTCCATGATTATACCAAAACTAACTATATGGTCATGATCTCCAAAATGGTCACCCACTGCTACTTCATCCAGCTTCATTATCAAAAACAATCTAGAATTGTGCTCCCTCTCATTGGGCTTGTTACGTGCTGGCTAAAAAATTTCTCTTGAATGCAATTCAAGAATTTTGTGTCCTCTGTGCCCTTCCCACTGTTTGTATCCCAGTTGATATTAGGGTAGTTGAAATCCCCAACTATTATTGCCCTATAGTTTTTGCACTTAGAAATTTGCCCACATATTTGTTCTTCTATCTCCCTCTCACTATTTGGGGGTCTGTAGTACACTCCTAGTAGTGTGGCTGCCCCCTTTTTATTTCTGAGCTCAACCCATATGGTCTCATTTGATGATTCATTTAGCATATTATCCCTCCTCACTGTTGTAATTGATTCCTTAACCAATAATGTTACACCCCCTCCTTTTTATCCCCCTCTCTATTCCACCTGAAAACTCTATATCCAGGGATCTTGAGCTGCATTCTTGCCTCTCTTTAAGCCAAGGTTCCATTATAGCAACGATATAGAATGCCCTCGGCTCATTGGTTTTATTTGCTATACTCCTTGTATTTTAATAAATACCTTTCAACGCTGCCAAACTCCTGTGCTGCACACCTTTTAACCTTTGCTGCATCTGTCTTTGAGTCACTCACTAATTTTATTGATACACAGTTAACGCACCAGTCCACAGGATGCGTCGTCATTTCCCTCTTTTGCCAGCTAGTGACTCCCAAGTGTGATAGTCGGCATTTAGGGCCTTCATGTCACACAAGCATCCTTGAAGGGGAGTTTTGGGCACCTGGCCCTGGCTACCTTACAACACAGAATGTCCTTGGGCATGTGACTGTCTTACATCCTGTGGACGTATCTGAACCACCGAAATTGCCTCTGTTTGATTAGTGCCAATGCACTTGGGAGCTTTGCCTTTGAGAGGACTGCTGCATTTGTTGTTTTGGCCTGCTAGGATGTATCCATAATGTGCAGCAGACAGAGAAGATGGAAATTATTGAGCTGCTTTCCCTGGTCGCTGTAAGTCACCCATGATTCAAAGCCATACAGCAAGGTGCTGAGAACACAGGCCTTATAAACCATCAGCTTGTTCCTAAGGGTCAGCTTAAGCCCTCTGCATGTATCTCACTCTGCATCAAGGGACTGATTGTCACCAGATAGATATGAACTAAATTCGCCAAACAACCTGCTGGCACAGAAAATTAACTTTTACAAATGTGGAGGCTGATTCCTTCAGATTTGAATCATTGTTGCAGAGGTAAAAAAGATATAAGAAAACAAATACTTTTTTAAACTGCACTTTCTGTTTCTTTTATCTCTCTCAATCCCACCTTTTCTCCCTCCTTCACTTTCTGTACTGATTTGACATTGAATTCAATATTCTAACTGACGTTTCCTGGTTCACACTGCATTGATCATTAATGGTTCTTTAATATGATGGGTTAAGGAGATACAGTCACTTTCCCTATTTGCTTGGCTCCCAGATGTTCTGTAGAGGGCATTGTGCTTTTTAGCTCTCTAATTCACAACAAGTTGCAGTGGAAAATTCTCATGGAAAGCCTATGTGCAAGTGTACTGAACATCTGGCCTTTCAGTTGTAGCTTGTGGTGGTAAATGAGGTTTCACAGAAAATTAGTAGGCATTTGGTTATATGGAAAACAAATTGCATTATTGAGAGCTTCTTTTATATCATAAATTGTTTCTTTATGTAGCCCAAATGTATTAGAGAAGTGAGTAGTGAAAAGTTACTGAATAAATAGAGGTATTCAGAATTATGAAGGGCTTTGATAAGGTGTCATGCAGGACCCCACCCACCAAGAATGAGGCACATTAATTTTGCCACATGGACATTAAATTTTAAAATTGTTGCTGGGAAAAAAGAAGGCCTATTACAAGGGGTTGCCAAGCCCCTGACTGGAAAGACATTTTATGCATACGAGCAGACAGTGTTGGAACAAAGGAACCAGTCCCTGCTCTCCAATACACAAAAGAGACCTGGTCTAACCATGTCAGTCACGTGAGCACCTGCTGGCCAACTAGGGGAGTTTTAAATTGGATAAACAGTGTTTGAAGGCAGAAAGCTCTTTGCTCTTGGACTGAGAACATCTCTCTCCTGTCTGCACTCATCTCGTTCTCAGCAGCTTTGGATACAACCAAAGACATGAACCCCAAGAGAGAAAAGTCTCCAAGAGGTGAACAAGGTTTAAGAAGAATACTAGGCCCCAATGAAAAGCAAGATCTACCTACAAGCAAGAACTACAGTGAGCTCAAAGCACTGTGTCAAAAACCCCTCTTCAGAGATTGCCCCAAACCTCTGCGCTATTTTTCTTCTGCTCTTTTCTGTCTCTATTTGCATGTGCTTATCGTGTATGCGTGTTAGCGTGCCGTGTGTTCCTGTAGGTGTTAACCGATTTAGAGTTTAAGTTTTAATAAATTTCACTTTTCTTCTTTAAACCTAAGAAAGCCTGTTTGTGCTCATTTCTTTGCCTTATAATTGGAAAGCAGTGAACAAGGATTCAGCAAGGAAGAGCTCAAAACACAGTATGTTTAAAGAAAACAATAAGACCAGGTGAAGGCTAAAAGGGACACCTAGACACCTTTCTCACCTGATCATGACAGAAATTTAGGTGCTAGCGTCAGGGATTTTACCCACAGACAAACAAGAGAAATTGGAAGTGGGAAGCCAAATTGTTCCCAATAAAAAAAAAAGCAAGATTAATATATGTTTTCTTGTGGTTGTGTGTGTTTGAATACTAACATGTTTGCAACTGAAGCAAGTAGCTCTCCAAGCCAGGGTGGAGTAACTTGGGATGTTAAAAGCACTGTCAATGGAGGGGTTGAGAAAAATGTCTGAGCAGTGTGGTATCACTGTACGTGGCAAGGCTAGGAAGCCTGAACTCCTAAGGCTACTGGCCAACCATTTTTCCCTTGAATCTGAAGAAGCAGTGTTAGAAGTAGACCCAGACAGGGTACTGCTAGCAAAGATACAATTGGAACAAAGGAAACTTATATTACAAGACAGGGAAAGAGAGAGAGTGACAGGAGAGGGAGAAAGAAAGAGCCTTCCAGAAGGAATATGAAGAAAATGGAAGGAAGGAGAGACGCAGGAGAGAGAAAGAAGCTTCCAGAAAGAATGCAAAGAAAGGGAGTTGAAGCTGCTTGAATTAACTAGGCGGCAACAGAGTAACCCCAGTGACAGCATAGCCAATTTGGAGGAGGAGAATTCCGGGCTGGGTACAAAATTGCTAAAACTCGCTCAATTAATTCCAAAATTCAGTGAAGAAGATGTGAAAGTGTTTTTTTGTGTCTTTTGAGAAACTGGCAGCAAAAATGGCCAGCTGAGACCTGGTCTCTTTTAATACAAAGCAAGCTAACTGGAAAAACCCATGAAATTTATTCCTTTTTTATTTTTTTTATTTAGAGATACAGCACTGAAACAGGCCCTTCGGCCCACCGAGTCTGTGCCGACCAACAACCACCCATTTATACTAATCCTACATTAATCCCATATTCTCTACCACATCCCCACCATTCTCCTACCACCTACCTACACTAGGGGCAATTTACCATGGCCAATTTACCTATCAACCTGCAAGTCTTTTGGAGGTGGGAGGAAACCCACGCAGACACAGGGAGAACTTGCAAACTCTGCACAGGCAGTACCCAGAACTGAACCCGGGTCGCTGGAGCTGTGAGGCTGCGGTGCTAACCACTGCGCCACCCTTTTACCAGATGAGAGTTCATCAAATTATGAACTGACCAAAAATGCTATCCTCGGGGCAGATGAATTAGTACCTGAAGCCCATCACCAAATGTTTAGAACCCTCAAAAAGCAAGCTAATCAAACATATCTGGAGTTTGAAAGAAGTAAGCAGCTGGTTTTTGACCAGTGGCCGAGGGCTCTTAAAATACAGCTCAGCTATGAGACTCTCAGAGAAGTAATTCCCTGAGAGGAATTTAAAAACTCTCTCCCACTCTCAATAAAGACCCATGTCGAGGAACAGTAGCTTCAGGGAGCCTGACAAGTGGCTGTTCTAGCCGATGAGTTTGCTTTAACCTGTAAGTCGGTTTCCCAGGGGCCTAATCACCCCCACAAATCAGAAAAGGACAAAGGGTGGGAAGGTGATCTCCGACCAGGCAGTCCTGGGAGAGAAAGGAAATCAGGAGACAAAGGGGGCCCTCCAGCCAAAAAGGAAGGTGCTGTGAGCAAGAGTGAGGCCTGGAGATCTGTGTGCTTCCATTGTAATAAAGCAGGGCATTTAAAAGCTGACTGCTGGAAATTAAAGGGAAAACCGATAAGGTTAATCAGGGCACACCTGCTCAGTGAAGACGGGACCCTGATGGAAAGCACAGGAGAAGCTGTGGCTTTAACTGCAGTAAGACTGAGACCCAGGAAGCTTACTATTGCCTGTGCAGGAAAAGTTAATAGGATTTCTGAAGGTTATCAGGGTTTTGTGTCTGAAGGGAAAGTAACCCCCATAGCCCACAAGTGGGCCAAGCAAGCCCATAGTGATTCTCAGGGACACGGCCCACTAGATCCCTATTACTGGGAAAAGGCCTGACCTTTCACCCAGAGTGCAGTGAATACCAAAATGGTGGTGAATGGTATTGGAGGGCAGTGTATGCCTGTACCTGTACACCGGGTGCACTTGGAGAGCGACCTAGTTTCGGGACCGGTGATCGTAGGGATTGTCCCGAGTTTTCCTGTGGACAGTGTTGACCTGCTCCTAGGTGATCTGGCGGGGGTGAAGGTGGTAGCCCCCCAATAGTGAAAGAAAGACCGCAGGAGGTCAGAGACAGGGCAGTGGCAGGAGACGGACCCCTGCAGAGTCCCTGACTGTGTAGTGGATCAGACCATGATCAAACCAGCTCCCCCGGAGGAGACTGCATTGGCACTGCAGGCAGATGACCATGAGGTCTGCTTGTCCGAGACTTTCTTTGAAAGTTAGGAGACCCCTGGAATGAATTAAATGGATTTTCCTTAGGTGAGGCTCAGCGAGCCAACCCAGTATTATGAGAATTGGCACAGGCTGCCTGGTCTGAAAGTGAAGCAGAGGGAGTCCCTGATTGCTGTTATTTAAAGAATGAGGTACTGATGAGAAAATGGAGTTCTCCTCACAGACCTGAGAGCAAGGAATGGACAGCAGTTCACCAGTTAGTGATGCCACAGATGTAGCAGGGAGAAATATTAAGAAGGGCCCACGAGACCACAGTGGCTGTACATGCTGGTATAGGAAAGACCAAAGCCTGCATAAATCAACAATTTGACTATCTATAACTCCACAAAGATGTGGTGGAGTACTGCACGAGTTGCCACATGTGTCAGGTTGAGGGGAAACCCCAACCTACAGTGAAACCTGCACCCCTAAGTCCTGTACCAGTGTTAGGAGGACCCTCCAGCAGAGGGCTGGTGAACTGTAAGGGACTCCTGCTGAGAACAAAAGGGAACAGGCAGGTACACGGCTGGGAAAAGTTTAGAAAGAGAAGGGGAAAAAGTGGCCAAGAGGGCAGGTTAAAGGAAGTCCAGGAAGAATCCTGGATGAAAACCCTGACTGTCTAGTCAGCCAACCCTGAAAAATTTGAAGAGTTGGACCCCACATCCTCCTATGTAAATGCAGACACTAGAAGCACCCCACCAGAATTGCTAACAGCATTTACAAGAACCTGCAGAGACAAAGAAAACCTCTAGGGAGCAGAGAAACTGTGAGGGTGATGCCTCACTTGGTCGATGTGCCACAGGAGAGTGCAGTCAAGTCTGTACACATACCTGCAGGTAGGAGTGTCCCAGAGAACAAAGGGGAGATTAACAAAAAATCCTCCCCCACAGTCAGAGGAAAAGGGAACCACCTGAAGTCAAATGTCTTTGCATGACTCAGCAAAGCACTGAAGGAGAGTTGAGGATAGACCCGCCCACTACTAACTCTCCTGGGAAAAAAAAATTACCTCAACAGGTACAAAACCCTAGGCGGTCATGGCAATGGGTAAACTAAAGAAATGCTTCCCCAAAGAACCACATGGTTACTGGGATGCCAAAAAGGGGAAATTAAAACAGACCTGGCACCCAGAAAAGACAATTTCAATCAGCTTTAAGAGTTATGAATGAAAGAAATGCATATTTTTTCTTTCTGTATTTTATATTTCTCTCAAACCTTTTAATGAAATTCACCTTTTTTCAAATTGCCTTTCATTCCCCTGGGTGTGGAGGTGTCATGCAGGCCCCCAATCCACCAAGAATGAGGCACATTAATTTTGCCACATGGACATTAAATTTTAAAATTGTTGCTGGGAAGCAAAAAAGGCCTATTACAAGGGGTTGCCAAGCCCCTGACTGGAAAGACATTTTTTGCATACTAGCAGACAGTGTTGGAACAAAGGAACCAGTCCCTGCTCTCCAGTGCACAAAAGAGACCTGGTTAAACCAGTTAGTCATGTGACTTCCTGCTGGCCAACTAGGGGAGCTTTAAATTGGATAAACAGTGTTTGAAGGCAGAAAGCTCTTTTCTCTTGGACTGAGAACATCTCTCTCCTGTCTGCCCTCATCTCGCTCTCACCAGCTTTGGAAACCACTGAAGACATATGAACCCCAAGAGAGAAAAGTCTCCTACAGTGAACAAGGTTTAAGAAGAATACTGGGCCCCAATGAAAAGCAAGATCTACCTACAAGCAAGGACTACAGTGAGCTCAAAGCACTGTAACAAAAACCCCTCTTCAGAGATTGCCCCAAACCTCTGCGCTATTTTTCTTCTGCTCTTCTCTGTCTCTATTTGCATGTGCGTATCGTGTATGTGTGCTAGCGTGCAGTGTGTTCCTGTAGGTGTTAACCGATTTAGAGTTTAAGTTTTAATAAATTTCACTTTTCTTCTTTAAACCTAAGAAAGCCTGTTTGTGCTCATTTCTTTGCCTTATAATTGAAAAGCAGTGAAGAAGGATTCACCAAGGGGGAGCTCAAAACGCAGTCTGTTTAAACAAAACCCTGCTACAATAAGACCAGGTGAAGGCTAAAAGGGACCCCTAGACACCTTTCTCACCTGGTCGTAACAAAGTAAATAGGGACTAAGAAGATGACCCTTTCAGAGAACTGGCACAATGGACCAAATGGCTGCCCTCTGTTTGAAGGCACCTCATTGGATTGTGGAAAGGACTAAGAAACTGATTTGATTAATATGCATACATTTGCTACAAGTATAAATTCAAACAGATGGAGTATTATTGAAATGGATAGAAAAAAAATTCCATTGCATCATTTGCAATTTGCTTGATTTACCAACATGATCTCAGTCATATGTTTGTTCAAAGAAAAGCAATCCACTGAGGTGTCTTCAGTGTTCAAGCATGAAGCATAAATGGCAGAGGCAGCTTAAACAATCATTCACATTGCCTGTTGGTTATTTAATCACTTACACTCTTGGGATAAATTTTGTATTCAATACAAAATGTGGTCCAGTAGAATTTCTGCAGGTGTTTTCCCAGTTTCCTGCTGTAACTTTGGGAAACCCCAGAGAAATGGTGCAAATGGATGTTTATACCATTTCTCTGGAGTTGCTGCCGATCACGCATCAAAATTTTAACAGGAGTTCGGGAGAAGAGCTCAAAATCTTCTCCGTTGTAACATCTAACAGGCTTTCAGTTCACTTCACTTCAAACCCCATTTTTATGGGGCAATTTTAACCTAAACCTCCCAGCAGGATGGGATCAGATTGGCTGCCTGATTTTAATTTACATTGACTTTGTGAGCATGAATTTCGAAACTAAAAAGGGAAATACATTAAACAAAAATTAATTCCTCCTGTATTTCCATTCACCTTTAAGCTATACTGTGATTGTTGAAGGATGATGGCATTTAAGAACTTGAGCAGTTTAAAGTGAATCATGCCTGTAAGAACAATCGCTTAATGTATAAATGGAAAACAAATGAGTTACTTTTTCTTTACAGCCTTTTCAGGAACGTCCAAAGCTTGCTGTGCCAACTCCAACTCTGCCAGACCGAGCATTGTTTTCTAAGATTCCGAGAACAACAATAGTTGCAGGTATGCGTTGGGTTGAAATGTTTGGCTTTGCTGAAAGTGACTTGAATCAATCCATCATTGAGGAAAACGAGCGATGAAAAGACATTGGGCTTTTTTGAAACAATACTTTTAAAGCCAATGTAAAAAATACTGTATTATTTCCAACTCTTACATTTTCAGCAGTTACATATTGAGCTATTATTTTGGTATTATTGCAGGTGGTTTAGTACATAATGGTGTTCCCCCAACTGGTTCATATAGTTCGTCATTTCTGCTACTGGCCAGGTATCAAATTAATAAAGCATAACTTGTTGAATTGGAATATTTTAATAATTCATGCATAGGTGACTTGGAGTGGGGACATGTGGCCTGTATAAATAATTGAGAGGTACCCCATCTATTCTCCAAACATCCTTCTGATATTGTAGACTCTAAGGCGATAGAAGAGAAAACAGACCTGTGGTGTAGATTAGGGAAAAATGAAATTGAAAGTAAGCACAAATTTATCAATAATGCTATCCCAGGACCACATTTCAGGAGCCTGAAAAAAAATTACTGTGATTTTGGACAATAATAACAGTCTGGATAAGATAAGAATTTATGTGATAACTTTGTTTTTTTTTACTTCTCCTCCTCCTTTTATTCTAACAGGAAGTTTCTCTTCAGCCTTTTTATATTTTTTGATATTGTTTTCCATCTTGTTCTAGTTTGTCCCTTTACAACTTCGTGTTTTTACTATAACTTCCCAAAAGCATCTCTTGACCTCAACGTTAGGGAGGGGAATGGTAGGCTTGGAGCCTTTCCGTACTGATCACTGTGCAGGTGAAGTGTATCTCTCAGTATTGAATGATGAGGAAATGATTGGCCTCAGTTTTGATGACTCTGCAGTCAAGGCTTGAAGATTAATAATGTAGTCACTTGAGTGAGGTAGTGGAGGGTAACCAGCAAAGGAGACGTGGAAGTGAGTTAATTGGTGACAGAAATAGCCTTTTTTTGTGTACATGGTGTTTTATTCTTTTGGACAGGGTTCTGTAAAGTGCATGTGAACCCAAAGTTCTCATACTTGAAAACTAGCAATGCCCTTTTTGGCTTAAAGTAGGGAACCTTCAAATGACATTTGTGACTCCAGTGAACACTGGGGACAAGAGTCTATTGTCATTCCCTGTTGAACTAAGTTAAACATCACTAAGTACACAAAATGGGAGCTAGGCAAGACAGTTTATCAAAACATTTATTTTCACACAGCGTTTTGTGAAAGTGGAACTAATCCAACTAAATTGATTTTTGTGCTGCAAAGAAATATAATTTAAAGTACACATGATAACAAATAACTTCTTGCTCCATGATTACAGATTTGTCCAATTGCGTACAAAATGAAACAAATGCATAATGGAACTTTGTATTTTTATTTAAAAGCATTGTAAAAAAATAAAATCAAATAATCTGATTCTTGTGTGCTTTCATAATTACTGTTTGGTTTTCAAAACGATGCTAAGAAAGTTGGTTAGTCTAAACAGTTTGACACAATCAAAGTTTTATTAATGAGAAGACATAATTAAAACATTTAGAAATTGGAAGCAAATGGGATGATTTTCCTGACCCTTGACTGACCCCCCGGCACAAAGATGTTGAAAAATGGACAGAAAACCAGTTTTCTGGGTCTTCATCTTTTTCACATTATCCTGGGATTTTCATGGCTGTGTTGCATGGGGGTCAGGGGAGCAGGTGCAGAGCTTGCCTGCACGTACAGTAACTTCTGGCCCCGTGGAGCCATTTATATGAGGCAGGATGTGTATTTCCTGCTTCCCATTTCATTTTCTGGATCAATTGTTATCTGGGCACCTCAGTGCAGAGACACCCAGAAAAATCGCACTGTGGACCTGTCCCAAAACCCTTGTTGAATTGGTGGGGTCTGCTTGGGTTCCATAGACTAGACTGAAGACTGCTGGGTTGTGTTGGGAACATTAACCACCTTCTCCCTGGTACTTTTCAGTGGAATCAGAACTTTTGGCTGCCAATCCCTATCAGCAGCCAGAGGTGCCTATTTCTTAGGTCTGACAAGTAGCAATAGGTCTGCACCTATTCTGACTTTCTTGTGTCTTATATTTGACAGAAGGAACAACCAGGGATTGGCCTGGGCTGGGATTGTCCCTGGGCAATGTAAGTGGCCCTGGACAAGAAATCTCAGTGCTCCTATCCCTGGGCAGGAGCAGCAAATTTCAGGTGCTAGTGCCTGACGGGAGTAGAAGGAACAGAAATATGTCATAAAGAGAAAGAGGGGATAGACAAATTTACTGAAGACAGGAAGCCTGGCTTTAGGTCAGTCAAGAAAGCAGCTGGCTTGTCCTGCAGAATGACATTCAAGAATATTTGCGTCCTTATGTCAAGAAATTAGCCCTAGATACCGTATTATTGCGGATGTTGGAAATGCTCAGCAGATGAGGCAGCATCTGTGGTGTGCAGAGAGAAACAGAGTTGACTTTTCAAGTTGATGACCTTTCATCGGAACTGAAAGATTTCAGGGATGAACAGCCAGATGAAATGGGGCAGGAGATTAGCAAAAGTGATAGGAGGAGAGCAGAAGTGATTAAATGACAAAAGTGATAATGGGACAAGAAAAGAAACAAAAGTTAGGCCCAGAAGGATCTAAATGGTTACGGCAGAATAGCCAATAGCATTAGGGTTAGATGAAGGAAAATGGGAGGAATCTAGTGTGTGGTGTAGACCAGTTGGGCTGATTGGCCTGTTTCTGTTCTATTAATTATATGCAACAGCAAAGAAGGAGGGAAGCATGGAAAATGTGGGAAAGAGAAGAAGACTCCTATGGCCCGGGAATGTGACAGAAGAAAGCATTTAGAAGCAAAGTTGATGAAATTTTCCCATTGAGGGCAGAAACGGAGAGCAGCACTAACACAGTCATCAATGTGCTGGAAAAAAGAGGTCGGGGAGGGGACCTGAGCAGGACTGGAACCAGGATTTTTCCACATATCTCACATTACTTAAGTAGTTGGGGAAAATAAATCTATTCTTTTTTCTGTTATCACCAAAGGTAAATTTGAACTAATTAATATGTTTCCATTGTGTAGGCAATGATGTAAAAGACAACAACAATAAACCCAATGTTGGAAACTATGGACAGAGTATTACCATGCTAGAGGATGATTGGATTCCGCCACCTCCATCAATGGCTCCTCCACCACCGCCACCAATGGCTCCTCCACCACCGCCATCAATGGCTCCTCCACCACCTCCATCAATGGCTCCTCCACCACCTCCATCAATGGCTCCTCCACCACCTCCAACACAAAATACTTATCAGAATCCACACATAACCCATTTGCCTTATGAAGTGGTTCTTCCACCACCACCTTTAAATATGACATCACAACAAAAACCTACTCCAAACCACCTACTTCCTGAAACAACCTTTTTATCCCCTCCAATGGTGACTCCTCCACCACCTCCAATAATGGCACCTCAAAAATCTCTTCAAAAGGCTGGTCAGTTCCCCAAAATGTCTCCCCCATTTCTTCCACCTAATGATTATTCTCTCAAATCTCCTCTGCAAGATGGTGTTACAAAATATAATCAAGTTAAACATCCTAAAAAATCACCACCATCTCCTCCACAAAGGGATATAGTGCAACATGATAATGTTCCTCTAAAACCTAGAAGAGACTCACCATATTCTCTCAAATTCCTTCCCACTGTTTCACAAATATCCAATTCAAATAATGGATCTTTGTCTATGGCAGAAACTCCTGAAGTGATTTCAAAACCTTTGGTTGCATCAACTTTCAATCCTAAAGCAACAGCAAAACTATATGGATTTTCAGAACCAGTTAACAAATCGGAAACCTCGTTAGATTCTGACCGACAAAATAAAAGCAAATCCGTGATAGTCATGAAAGATGCTGACCAGTATCCAGTGGACCACACTGGTGGAATTAACCACAATGCTTCTGTGCACAAGACTGCAGTGACGGATGGAGGCACTGAACATCCAAGTAAAGTGCAAGAAGATTCTGTTCCACCTAAACCACAGAAGCCAGCTCGCAAGAACAACCTACTGATGCAGCAATCTAAATCAGTACAAAACAAAGGAAATCATTCTGGTTCCTCCATTGATCATCCTTTCCTAGAGGGAAAAGAAAAGAACTTGATCAATAACATGGATATTCGGCAGACCAGTTCAAACCAAACTCATGATTCAACCAACAATCAAAATTTCACCAGTTCCCCTGTTTCAACCATTGCTTCTGGAATAGAATATGGGAACTACAGAGCAGGGGAAAAAACAAATTCCACCATGATGAGGAATTTTGAAAATCAGAGTTCCTCAGAAGATGCTACAGTAAATTTTCAGTATTCCAAACCGGTTGAGGAACCAACCATGATAACTGCAGAGGTTCCAGATTATTCTCCAGAACAAACTCTCCCTATCACAGAGCAGAATATTGATCCACATTCACCGTTGGCCCTTCTCATGGCTGCAAAACAGCGAGATGCTAGCAAAAACAAAAGATTTCCCAAAGCACGTTCAGAGGCAACAAGCTTATCCTTGGGAGGTACTAGGTACATTAAATCATCAAATTCAAATACATTCCAAATCACTCCTACTAATTACAAGGAACGTTCTTTGATATCACAGACAGAAGAACATATTAGAGCACAAAACAAAGATGTAGATGACCAAATCGGTCCTGTGAACAGCACTGAAAAGAGTCTTGCATGGTCAAAACCTTCACAGCACTCAACATCACATAGAATTGCAGAACCAGAAGACTCTCAAAGTGATGTTGACATGTCTTTACTTGTGATCCCACCTCCACCATTTTTCAGTGATGAAGAGAATGAAGAACTCTCAGTCGGACTTCTGCCACCTCCATTCGAATTTTCTAACCATGATAACAGAGATTATTCTGCCCAACCAGAAAGAAAAGCAAATGGTGAATCTGGGATTGACAATCTACATGCTGCCAATTCAGACAAGAGAGGGTTTTCTCCACAGGCATCCATCAATGAAAGTGCTGGCCGTTTAACATCTGATCACCATAACAGTTTAACCAATAAAAATTCTTATTTCATTAACAAATTGCCATTAAACACTTTGCCATTTCCAGTCCCAACAAGCTCCAACCGGCAAAAGCCATCAATAGCAGAAAAGCCTACATTTTTGAATAGTGCTGTTGTGGATGGAGGTTCTGCAAAATTTCAGAATTCAAAGCAAATTTCAGATTCATACATTCCTTCTAATTTACTGTCTAAAGCATACGGAAAAAATGTACCCAAGATGGAGCAGCAGCAGATGGAAACCGTACCATCGACAAACAAATTGGTAGTGAAGAATAACGTTATTGATGATTTGCAGTCTAAGGTGCAAGCTTTAAACACCAGTCATTCTGATGTGGGGTCTAAAAGGTGAGTTCAAATCTGTCCTAGAGTTGATGTAAGAATAACCCTTTTTAAGAGCAAAGTTCAAGGCGGTACGGACAGTTTATCCAAACCACTCGATTTTATTACTATCTCTTTAGCTTCTTACTAACTGTTCAAGTCCTATCCCAGGACATGAGCACAAAAATCAAAGCTGCTGCTCCAGTGCAGTACTGAGGGAGTGCTGCACTGTTGGAGGTTCTATTTTCAGATGAGACCTTAAACCGAGGCCCTCTCTGCCTTCTCAGGACATAAAAGATCCCATGGCATTGTTTTGAAGAAGAGCAGGGGAGATATCCCCTGTGTCCTGCCCAATATTTATCCCTCAAACAACATCACAAAAAGGGATTATTGGGTTATTACCACACTGCTGTCTTTGGGAGTTTGCTGTGTGCATATTGGCTGCCGCATTTCCTACATTACCACAGTGACTACACTTAAAAAGTACTTCATTGGCTGTAAAGTGCTTTGGGATGGTCATGAAACGTGCTATATAAATGCAAGCCTTTTTTTAAATAACCAACTAGTTCATGTCCGATTAAGTTGTTTACAGACCAAAAGAACAGTGGTTGCGTTGCCAACAAATGCGTCCAAAGAATAAAGGAAGAGGAATGGGCTATTTAACCCCTCGAGCCTGTTCCGCATTCAGCGAGAACGGGGCTGATCTCTAACTCCTCTTCCCCATATCCCTTAATACCTTTGGATAATAATCTTGCATTTAAATTTAACAATTGATCTAGCCTCAATTGTCATTTGTGGCAATGTTCCAAACTGCTACCACCCATTGTGTGTAGAAGTGTTTCCAGTTTCACTCCTGAAACGTCTGGCTCTAATCTTTCAACAATGCCCTCCAGTCCTAGACTTGCCAACAGGTATAAGTAGTTTCCCACTATCTACCCTATCTATTCCCCTTAATATCTTGAAATCTTTATCAAATTGCCCGTTAACCTTTTAAATTCCAGTGAATGCAACCCCAGTTTGTGTAATCTGTCCTCAATTTAACCTTTTTTGTCTGGATATTATCCTGATAAACCTTCCCTGCACTTCCTCCAAGGCCAGTGTATCCTTCCTAAGGTATGGTGCCCAGAACTGGTCACGATTCTCCAGCTGTGGTTTAACCAGGGTTTTATATACATGGGGAACACAGGGACATAGGAGCAGGAATAGGCCATTCAGCCCATCGAGCCTGCCTCGCCATTTAATATGTTCATGGCTGATCATCCACTTCAGTGCCTTTGCCCACACTATCCTCATATCTCTTTGTCATTTGTATTTAGAAATATGTCAATCTCTGCTTTAAACATACTCAATGACTGAGCTTCCACAGCCCTCTGGGGTGGAGAATTCCAAAGATTGACAATCCTCTGAGTAAAGAAATTTCTCCTCATCTCTGTCCTAAGTGGCTTCTCCTTTATTTTGAAGTTGTGTCTCCTGGTTCTAGACTCCCCAATCAGGGGAAACATCTTAGCTGCATCTACCCTGTCTATCCCTTTAAGTATTTTGTAGGTTTTAATGAGATCACCTCTCATTCTCCAAAACTCTAGGGAATACAGGCCCAGTTTTCCCAATCTCTCTTCATAGATTCCCGCCATCCCGGGAACAAGTCTGGCGAACATTTGTTGCACTCCCTCTATGGCAATAATATCCTTCCTAAGATAAGTGGACCAAAACTGCACACAGTACTCCAAGTGCGGTCTAACCAAGGTTCTATGCAATTGAAGTGAGACTTCACTACTCCTGTAGTCAAATCCAATTAAGGCTGACATACTAGGAGCCTTCCTAATTGCTTGCTGCACCTGAATTGAAGGCATTGATTAGCACATGGGATTATGATATTATTGCAATCACAGAGGCATGGTTCAGGGACAGACAGGACTGGCAGCTCAATATTCCAGGGTATAGAATCTTCAGGCGTGACAGGGGAGGGGTTAAAAGAGGAGGTGGCATTGCACTGTTGATCAAGGAGTCAATTACTGCTGTAAGGAGGGATGATATCTTAGAAGGTGCCTCAAATGAGGTCATATGGGTAGAACTTAAAAACAAAAAGGGGGCAGTCACTTGGCTGGGGGTGTACTACAGATCTGCAAACAGTCAAGGAGAGATAGAGGAGCAGATATGTAGGCAAATCTCAGAGGTTTAAAAATAATAGGGTAATAATAGGGGATTTCAACTTCCCTAATATGAACTGGGATAGTCAGTGCAAAAGGCTTAAAGGGGGCAGAATTCTTAAAATGCATGCAGGAGAGCTTTTTGAGCCAGTATGTAGAAAGTCCTACAAGAGAAGGGGCAGTACTGAACCTAATCCTAGGGAATGAAGCTGGACAAGTGGTAGAAGTGTCAATGGGAGAGTATTTCGGGGATAGTGACCATAACTCTGTAAGATTTAAAGTAGTTATGGAAAAGGACAAATATGGACTGGAAATAAAGGTACTGAATTGGGGGAAGGCCGATTTCAGTATGATTAAACAGGATCTGGCCAAAGTGGACTGGGAGCAGCTACTTGTAGGAAAGTCTACACCAGACCAGTGGGAGTCATTCAAAGAAGAAATAGTGGGTGGCACAGTGGTGCAGTGGTTAGCACCGCAGCCTCACAGCTCTAGGGACCCGGGCTCGATTCTGGGTACTGCCTGTGCGGAGTTTGCAAGTTCTCCCTGTGACCGTGTGGGTTTTCGCTGGGTGCTCCGGTTTCCTCCCACAGCCAAAGACTTGCAGGTGATAGGTAAATTGGCCATTGTAAGTTGTCCCGAGTGTAAGTAGGTGGTAGGGAATATGGGATTACTGCAGGGTTAGTATAAATGGGTGGTTGTTGGTCGGCACAGACTCGGTGTTTCCCTGCTGTATCTCTAAAATAAAATAAACAAAATAAAGTGAGAGTTCAGACCCAACATGTACCCGTTAAGGTGAAGGATAGGACCAGCAAGTCCAGGGAACCCTGGATTTCAAGGGATATAGAGGATTGGATCAGGGAAAAAAAGGAGGCTTATGGCAGATTCAGAGCACTTAAAACAGCGGAGGGCCTAGAGGAGTATAGAAACTGTAGGGGATTACTTAAAGTAATTAGGAGAGCGAAGGGGGGACATGAAAAAACATTGGCGGGCAAGATAAAGGAAAATCCTAAGACATTTTATAATTATATTAAGGGCAAGAGGATAAGCAGGGAAAGAGTAGGGCCCATTAGGGACCAAAATGGCAATCTGTGTGTGAACCCAGGGGATATAGGTAAGGTTTTGAATGATTACTTTTCATCTGTTTTCACTATGGAGAAGGGCGATGTAGGTGTAAAGATCAGGGAGGGGGATTGTGATATACTTGAACATATTAGTATTGAAAGGAAGGAAGTATTAGCTGTTTTAGCGGGCTTAAAAGTGGATAAATCCCCAGGCCCAGATGAGATGTATCCCAGGCTGTTATGTGAGGCAAGGGAGGAAATAGCAGGGGCTCTGACACAAATTTTCAAATCTTCTCTGGCCATAGGAGAGGTACCAGAGGACTGGAGGACAGTAAATGTGGTACCATTATTCAAGAAGGGTAGCAAGGATAAACCAGGTAATTACAGGCCGGTGAGTCTAACATCAGCGGTTGGGAAACTATTGGAAAAAATTCTGAGGGACAGGATTAATCTTCACTTGGAGAGGCAGGGATTAATCAGGGATAGTCAGCATGGCTTTGTCAGAGGGCAATCATGTCTCACTAACTTGATTGAATTTTATGAGGAGGTGACTCCTCATAGATTAGGGTAAAGCAGTTGATGTAGTCTACATGGACTTTAGTAAGGCTTTCGATAAGGTCTTGCATGGGACATTGGTTAAGAAGTTAAGAGCCCATGGGATCCAGGGCAATTTAGCAAATTGGATCCAAAATTGGCTTAGTGGCAGGAGGCAGAGGGCGATGGTCGAAGGTTGTTTCTGCGAGTGGAAGCCTGTGACCAGTGGTGTACCGCAGGGATCGGTGCTGGGACCCTTGCTGTTTGTAACTTACATTAATGATTTAGATGTGAATATAGGAGGTATGATCAGTAAGTTCACGGGTGACACGAAAATTGGTGGTGTTGTAAATTGTAAGGAGGAAAGATTTCGATTACAGGACGATATAGATGGGCTGGTAAGATGGACGGAGCAGTGGCAAATGGAATTTAATCCCGAGAAGTGTGAGGTGATGCATTTTGGGAAGACTAACAAGGCAAGGGAATATACAATGGATGGTAGGATCCTAGGAAGTACAGAAGGTCAGAGGGATCTTGGTGTACTTGTCCATAGATCACTGAAGGCAGCAGCACAGGTAGATAAGGTGGTTAGGAAGGCATATGGGATACTTGCCTTTATTAGCCGAGGCATAGAATATAAGAGCAGGGAGGTTATGATGGAGCTGTATAAAACGCCAGTTAGGCCATAGCTGGAATATTGTGTACAGTTCTGGGCACCACACTATAGGAAGGGTGTGACTGCACTTGAGAGGGTGCAGAGGAGATTCTCCAGGATGTTGCCTGGGCTGGAGCCTTTCAGCTACGAAGAGAGGCTTAAAAAGCTAGGGTTGTTTTCCTTGGGGCAGAGAAGGCTGAGAGGGGACATGATTGAGTTATACAAAATTATGACGGGCTTTGATAGATTAGATAGGAAGAAACTTTTTCCCTTAGCGGAGGAGTCAAAAACCAGGGGACATAGATTTAGGGTCAGGGGCAGGAGGTTTAGAGGGGATTTGAGGAAAAAATGTTTCACCCAGAGGGTGGTTGGAATCTGGAACGCACTGCCTGAAGAGGTGGCAGAGGCAGGAACCATCACAACATTTAAGAAGTATTTTGATGAGCACTTGAAATGCCATAGCATACAAGGTTACGGGCCAAGTACTGGAAAATGGGATTAGAATAGGTAGGTGCTTGATGGCAGCACAGACACGATGGGCTGAAGGGCCTGTTTCTGTGCTGTATGAGTCTATGACTCTATGATCTGCATGTTAACCTTCAGTGACTTATTGACAAGGACACCCAGGTCCCTTTGTACATCTACACTTTCTAATCTCTTAACATTTAAGAAATACTCTGCATTTCTGTTCCTACTACCAAAGTGGATAACCTCACATTTTTCCACAATATGTTCCATCTGCCTTGTTCTTGCCCACTCACTAAGTCTGTTAAAATCCCGTTGAAGCCGCTTTGCATCTTCCTCACAACACACATTCCCACCTAGTTTTGTGTTACCCGTGAACTTAGAAATACTACATTTGGTCCCCACGTCCAAATCCTTGATATATATTGTGAACAGCTGTGGCCCAAGCACTGATCCATGCCGTACCTGCTAGTCACAGCCTGCCGATGCAAGAATGACCCATTTATTCCTACTCTCTGCTTTCGACCTGTTAACTAATCCTTAATCCATGCCAGTGTATTACCTCCTATCCCATCTGCTTTAATTTTGCTAACCAACCTCCTGTGGTGGACTTTATCAAAAGTCTTCTGAAAATCCACGTATACCACGTCTACCGACTCCCCTTTATCAATTCTGTTGGTAACATCTGCAAAAAACTCCAAGTTCATCAAGCATGATTTCCCATTCATATTGATTATGCCCGATCAGATCATGATTTTCCAAGTGTCCATTTATCACATCTTTTAGAATAGATTCTGGCATTTTCCCAACGACTGATGTAAGGCTATGAAGTTCGTAATTCCCTGTTTTCTCTCTCCCTCCCTTCTTAAATATTGGGGTGACATTTGCGACCTTCCAATCTGCAGGAACCGCTCCAGAATCTATCGAATTTTGGAAGATGATCACCAATGCATCCACTGTCTCCATAGCTCTCTCTTTCAACACTCAGGGATGTAGAAGATCAGGACCTATCAACCTTCAGCCCCATTAATTTCTCCAATACAACCTTCTTACTAATACTAATTCCCTTCAATTCCTCATTTCCCCCTAATCCCTTGGATCTCTAATTTTGGGAGGTTTCTTGCATCTTCTTCAGTGAAGACAGACACAAAGTAATCATTTGGCTTCTTTGCCGTTTCTGTATTCCCCATTATAAATTCTCCTGACTCTGTCTGTAATGGACCTACATTTGTTTTAGCCAAACATTTCTTTTTTATGTACCTGTAGAAGCTTTTACAGTCTGTTTTTATATTTTTTGATAGCTTACATTCATCTATTTTCCCTTTCTTTATCAGTTTCTTTGTCCTCCTTTGCTGTATTCTAAAATCCTCCCAATCCTCAGGTTTACTATTTCTGACAACTTTATAGGCCTTTTCTTTTAATCTTATATAATCCTTAACTTCCTTTGTTATAGCTAAAGCATGACTTCTACCCCCTTGTATTCTAGTGCTTTAGATATAAAGGCCGGCATTCCATTAGCCTTTTGATTATTTTCTGTAAACAACTATACTTTTAAACTATAAACTATATAAATTTAAAATATTACTGATAAATTACAAATTCTACCTTACACTTGCAATGATGTTTGTTGAGGAAATGTTAGCTAAAATGATCAGAAGTTTAATAAGTTAAATAAATTAATAGGCAATGTAAATTAAATGAAATGTTTACTTCATGTTCTTTGTGTCTGCATTGAGGAGCAGTTACTAACAGATCAGTATTCAATAAGAGCCGTTGAACTACTGGCAGACTTTTAAATGCAGGGAAGTAAAAGTATCACCAGCAACCAGTGAGTTTGCTGGAAAGTGACCTGATTGGAAATCATAACTACAACTATAATTAAGGTTGCTCAGAAGTAACACTTGGCAATTGTTGTTATAATCGATTATTGTGTGGAATTTTTATCCATTGATGTTTGAGATCTTTAGTGACTTTGTGATAGTAAAGGGAAGAATGAAGTTACTGAGTGCAAATTATGCAGTAGTGAAACGTTATCAGTAAGTGATACACCTGACCTCCTTGTGATGATAATGAATTTGCAATTATCTTGTGGTTTTAAATTGGTACATTTGCAAAGCAAAAAGGTTTTATGAATCTTCCCATTGCTTTCCAGCTCACAGAATGCACAACTTTCACAATCTTATGGTAGGACCTTTACTGTCCGGCCTGGTACAAAGCAGCCAATAACTATGGTGTACCCTCCAGCAACTAAATGAAGATCTGCTCTTTTTAACCCAAAATGATTTTCTACTGACTCCGAACTAAGGGTGGGTGTCGCCTAATTAATGTCAGAGGATCTTCGCACTGTATTAACATTCCCTGAGGACAACTTTCCTGGCACCCAAATTTTACTAAATTTATTTGAGTATATCAGCATTGGTGTTTGTAACACACATTCTGAAGAGGCCTTTTGTCAGTAATCGATGTCATGTTACAGCTTGTTTATGCTGTATGTATCCTTAAGTAAAAGGTATGCCTTTTTGAACTATCAGAACAAACTTTTTTTATTTTACTGCGTGTTGTATAATACACAAGCCCTTTAATTTATGTATTACTGTAGCATGGTTTTAGCACGTTATCGTTTAACATGCAGATTTAACCTTGATCTCGTCTTGTAGCAATTGCAATCATGGGAGTATTAGGAAAATTCATTTTTTAGCATTTTAATTGAGTCTTTTACACTTTTTACATGACTCTGTACACTGTTTAATAAGCTTGTCTTAATCAAAAAACTTAATCAAATAAAAGTAATGGCCTGTAAAAATATTAAGTATTTAATTATCTTTTTAATTTTGACTTATTTTCCCAACAGATGAGTGTTAACTCATATGATGTACATGGCATCTGATAGAGTAAAAATTCAGAGTATTTTATACTTTTTAATGAAGTACTGACTTTTATGGCATAAAATAATGGTTTATGTTATAAATTGGACTTGTTATATGATCCGTGTGTAACTAAATCTGCCAGAATACTTGTAATCTTTACACTGTATATGTTTAAAAATCACAATGAAAATTTCCTTTCTAAATGGGGGATCGGGAAGGAGAAGGAGGATTGCCCTCTATCTAATCTGTACTTGGATTTGTATAGTGAGTTTGACGTCAAATGAAACATTTTTATTTAAGTGGTCTATTTTGATAAAGATCAAAATGTAATCTAGTGTGAATTGAGCTATGATTAATATATTGTAAAAGTATCCATGCACAATATTCTTAATCTCAGTGCTGCTTTTTTCCCTTCTGTAATATTTATACCACAATCTGTGACAAAGATGATTTAAGTTTGGTGGTTTCTCAACAGGAAAGTTGATGCTGTACTTCGAGAAATCAATAAACACTGATCTTGTACAATTAGTGTCATAAGTCACGTTGATTAAGCACCGACTCAACTGTACATTTCTATTAATATTTACAAATGCAATTTTGCCACGTTTTCAGTTGGAGAATACATACATCAATTAATTTTTGCTATATATTTTTAAAAACATACTTTAATAATTAAAATCACATGCACTGCTTTCTAATTAAGTGAGGATGGAGATGATCTGGTATTTATAACCTGAGGGCAAAGCTCTCAACTGGATGACCACAGACACTATTACATTCTTGTTTTTCCTTAGCGGATAGATTGCCAGTCTTAACCCAGATTACTAGGAGGTAGGAAGTTGTGATTATATGGTTACCACATTAGTGATGCAGGCTGCAAATGTGATCCTCTAAAAATAAAGCTTTAATTGTTTTCTTTTACAAGTTTCATCAGAAAAACATTCTTTTTACACCAGACTCACAAGATCATATATTTTCTCATGGAAAACTTTTGCAGATCGCTATCCCACTAATGTGCAAGAAAACAAACTAACATATGATTAGGGCGGCACAGTGGCGCAGTGTTTAACACCGCAGCCTCACAGCATCAACGACCCGGGTTTGGTTCTGGGTACTACCTGTGCGGAGTTTGCAAGTTCTCCCTGTGACCGCATGGGTTTCCGCCGGGTGCTCCGGTTTCCTCCCACCTCCAAAAGACTTGCAGGTTGATAGGTAAATTGGCCATTGTAAATTGCCCCTAGTGTAGGTAGGTGGTAGGAGAATGGTGGGGCTGTGGTAGGGAATATGGGATGAATGTAGGATTAGTATAAATGGGTGGTTGTTGGGCGGCACAAACTCGGTGGGCCGAAGGGCCTGTTTCAGTGCTGTATCTCTCTATGACTGTATGATACAACAGCAAAATACTGCAGGTGGTGGAAATCTGAAATAAAACCAGAAAATGCTGGTCTGGCAACATTTGTGGTATGAGAAACAGTTAACGTTTCAGGTCAATGACCTTTCATTGTTCAGTGTTTTTTCTTTCATGATTTCTGATGACTGATAGAGGTGGCTGCTGCTAAGGCTGCAGGGAGATGAAGATGGTGCCTCCGTGTTGAGGCACCCTAGAAGGGCAGTTAGATTTTTTGCTACTGCACCAGGGCAAGGCAGGCAGGCCCCGGTTAGCGGAAGGGTGAACCCTCCAGCAATGGCATTGGAGCGCGGGAGCCCTTCCGTAGGCCATGGAGTGACCATAACGGAAGGCCCCCTTCATGCCCCCCGCCCCCCACCCTAGTGGGAGATGCTGAGAGGCTGCCATGGTTTACCTGATGGTCTTCCTGTATGGTGGGGGTAGGAAGTGGCGGTTAATTCACCAATTAATTGGTTTAAGTAGCTGCACCGCTGCCATTCCCACTCCTGGGAATATGCTGTGGCAACAGGAAGACTTCCCTCCCGATACCTTCTGTCACCATTTTACCAGCACCCGCAACCTCCCACCCTCAACTCCCCAAACCCCATCTAAGAGGGCTGGTAAAATCCAGTAAAACCATGGAGGAATTGGTGTGAAGGACATGGGATGGTTGACTATATCAAAGGTCACTGAGCAGGAGAGGTAATATGTTGTGATTGAAACTACATAGGATATTGTTGGCCTTTACTAGGCAGGACAAGGACTGTCTCAGTATTGTGGGGGGGATGGAAATCAAATTGAAAGTATTTGAACAAAGGTAGTGATGACGCATTCAAAGACATTAAGAGGTAAGAAATTAATAATCAGTGATTGGAGATTGGGTTTGAGGTGTTTTTAAAGACATACCGGCAACCAAAGATCAACATCAAACTCAAAGGACTGTAACTACAATCCAGCTATTGCCTCAAACCTTTCTTCTTTATTCCTTCTACTTTTTCTGTCTCTATCTGCGTGCATCGCATAATCGTAGTCGTTAACCAAATTAGAGTTTAACTTTAATAAACTTCCACCTTTCTTGTTTAAATCTAAGAAAATCTGTCTAATTGATTTCTTTGCCTTAAATTGGAAAGCGGTGAACAAGGATTCACTGAGGGGGAGTTAACAACACGGTGTTTTTAAAAAATTAAACCCTGTTATGATTAGACCAGGCAAAGGCTGAGAGGGGCCCCCTAGACTCCTATCTCACCTGGTTGTAACAGAAATTTGGGGGCTAGCATCTGGGGTTGACCCACCGACAAACGAGAAATTGGAAGTGGGAAGCCAAATTGATCCCAATCAAAAAGAGAAAAGATTTCAATCCAGGTTTTCTTGTGGTTGTGTGTGCTAGAATACTAACATGTCTGCGATTGAAGCCAGTAACTGCCCAAGCCTGAGTGAATTAACTTGGGATGATAGCACTGTCTAAAGAAGAGTTGAGAAAAAGTGGCTGAGCAGTGTGAGATCACTTTCCATGCCAAGGCTAGAAATTCTGAACTCCTAGATCTACCGGCTAACCATTTTCCCCTTGAATTTGAAGAAGCAGAAACAGGGTTAAAAATAGACTCCGACAGGGTATTACTAGCAAAGATACAATTGAAACAGAGGAAACTTGAATTTGAGGAAATAGAGAGAGAGAGAGACAGGAGAGAGAGAGAGTAGGAGCCTTCCAGAAGGAACGTGAAGAGAGAGAGCTGAGGCGGCTTGAGTTAACTGGGGGGTGACACAGTAACCCCAGTGAAAGCATAGCCAATGTGGATAAGCATAATTCAGGGCTGGGTACAGAATTGTTAAAACTTTCCAAACTTATCCCAAAATTCAATGAGGGAGATGTGGAGGCATTTTTTGTGTCTTTTGAAAAACTGGCAAGGCAGTTAAAGTGGCCAGCTGAGGCTTGGACTCTGCTGATACAGAACAAGTTACGAGAATAAACCTCATGGGCTTTTTCTATGTTGCCAGATGAGAGTTCATCAAATTATGAACTGACAGAAAATGCTATCCTCAGGGCATATGAGTTAGTACCGGAAGCCTATCACCAAAAGTTTAGAACCCTCAAGAAGCAAGCTGATCAAACTTACCTGGAGTTTGAGAGAAAGAAGCAGCTAGCTTTCGACCAGTGGCTGAAGGCTCTTAAAGTGCAGCTTAGCTATGAAAATCTCAGAAGTAATTTTGCTAGAGGAATTTAAAACTCTCTCCCACTCTCCATAAAGACACATGTAGAGGAACAGAGGGCTCACAAAGCCTGGCAGGCAGCAGTTCTGGCCAATGGGTTTGCTGTCATTTATAAGTTGGTTACCCAGGGGAAATCCTTTCCTAATCACCCCCACAAATCCGAAAAGGACAAAGGATGGGAAGGTGATACAAGCCCAAGCATTCCTGGGAGGGAAAAAAAAGCAGGAGACACAGGGGGCCCTCCTCCAGCCAAAAAGGAAGGTGCTGTAGGTAGGAGTGAGACCCAGAGACCTGTGTGCTTCCATTGTAATAAGGCAGGGCATTTAAGAGCTGACAGCTGCAAACTAAAGGGAAAACCTGTGGGGTTAATCAGGGCACACCCGCTCAGTGAAGAGAAATAAGCAGCTGGCTTTTGACCAGTGGCTGAAGGCTCTTAAAGTGCAGCTCAGCTATGAAAATCTCAGAGAAGTAATTTTGCTAGAGGAATTTAAAAACTCTCTTCTACTCTCCATAAAGACACATGTAGAGGAACAGAAAGCTCACAAAGCCTGACAGGCAGCATTTCTGGCCGATGAGTTTGCTGTCATTTATAAGTTGGTTACCCGACCCTGATGGAAAGCACAGGAGAACAAGCTGTGGCTTTAACTGCAGTAAGGGTGAGGCCTAGGAAGCTTATGGCTGCAAGTGCAGGAAAATTTAATAGAATTCCTGAAGGTTGTCAGGGTTTTGTGTCTGAAGGGAGAATAACCCCACACCCCTCCAGTGGGGCAAGCAAGCCCATAGTAATCCTCAGAAATACAGGGGCCCCTTTTACTGGGAAAAGGCCTGACCTTTCCCCCAGAGAGTGCAGTGAACACCAGAATGGTAGTGAATGGTATTGGAGGGCAGTGTATGCCTGTATCTTTACACTGGGTGCACTTGGAATGTGACCTAGTTTCGTGACTGGTGACCATAGGGATTGTCGCCAGTTTGCCTGTGGACAGGGTTGACCTGCTCCTAGGTAATGATCTGATGGGGTGAAGCTGGTAGCTTCCCCAGTAGAGGGAGACTGCAGGAGGTCAGAGAAACAGGGCAGTGGTGGGAGACTCCCCTGGTGTACACACCCAGTGTAAAGATACAGGCATACACTGCCCTCCAATACCAGTTTCCTTGAATATATAGTGAAGCAGGCCATGATCAAATCAGCTCCCCCAGAGGAGACTGCATTAGCACTGCATGCAGATGACCATGAGGTCTGTCTGTCTGACACTTTCTTTGGAAAGTTGGAAGACCCAGGAAATGAGTTAAATGGATCTTCCCTAGCTGAGGCTCAGCAAGCCGACCCAGTATTGAAAGAGTTAGCACAGGTTGCCCAGTCTGAAATTGAAACAGAGGGAGTCCCTGATTGCTACTATTTAAAGAATGAGGAAATGGAGTTCTCCTCACAAACCTGAGAGCAAGGAGTGGACAGTTGTTCGCCAGTTAGTGGTGCAGCAGAGGTATCGGAGAGAAATAGTAAGAATGGCGTATGAGATTACAGTGGCTGTACATGTCGGTATATGAAAAATTAAAGCCCGCATAAGACAGCAGTTTGACTGGCCATAACTCCACAAAGATGTGGTGGAGTACTGTAGGAGTTGTCACATGTGCCAGGTTGAGGGGAAACCCCAACCTACAATGAAAACTGCATCCCCAAGTCCTGTACTGGTGTTTGGAAGACCCTCCAGCAGAGGGCTGGTGAACTGTAAGGGACCCCTGCTGAGAACAAAAGGGGACAGGCAGGCACAAGGCTGGCAAAAGGTTAGAAAAGAAAGGGGGAAAAGGGACCAAGAGGGCAGGTTAAAGGAAGTCCAGGAGGAATCCCGGATGAAAACCCTTACTGTCTGGTCAGCCAACCCTGGAATGTTTGAAAGGTTAGACCGCATATCCTCCTATGTAAATGCAGACACTAGAAGCACTGCACCAGAGTTACTAACAGCATTTACAGAGACAAAGTCCTCAAGAGGGCAGAGAAACCATGAGGGTGATGCCTCACCTAATCAAAGTACTGCAGGGGCATGCAGCAGAATCTGGACAAATACCTGCAAGCGAGAGTGTCCCAGAGGACAAAGGGAAGATTAGCAAGGAATTCTCCCCCACAGTCAGGAGTAAAGGGAACCAACCATCCCCTAAGATGAAAAGCCCTTGCATGACTCATCAAAGCACTGAGTGTTCAGAGTAGAACCGCCCACTGCCGACACCCATGAGCAGAACTCCCACTTAGGGCTAATTAAATCTAACCCTCCCCCTGCAGACCTCAACAAGAACAAAGACACCCGCTAGACAATTATGGAAATGTGCAAACTGAAAAACTCACCCCAAAAACTACATGTTATTAGGATGCCAAAAAGGGCAGTTTAAAGCAGCACTACTACCAAGAAAAGACAGGTAGTAACAATTTTTAGGATTCCTGAATGAATGAGAGAGATGTATGTGTGTTTTCCTCTACCTATCTTCTCTCTAGTCCCTTTTAATAAAATGCTCTTTTAAAGAAAAATGGCATTTCATTCTGTTGGGTGTGGCGGTGTCATGCAGACCCCCACCTGCCAAGAATGAGGCATATTAATTTTGTCATATGAACATTAATATTAAACTGTGCTGGAGTAAAGAAATGACTATTTAAAGAGACCACCAGACATTTGCATACTAGGAGACAGTGCTTGTGGAGACAAAGAAACTACTCCCTGGTCCAATTAACTAAAATGGATTTTGATCACCAGACATTGAAGGTGTAAGGAAGCTCGCATTCCAGGGTCTGCTCAAATGATAGGATCCAAAAACGCAGGAGTGGGTAAGCCAGCTGGTCACTAACTGGCTGGTCCAGCCTTTTTGAACTAGACACAAGGACAGTTTGAAGACAGACTGTAGATCGCAACTGAACCTGGAACAAAAGAGCCTCTCTTCTGGCTGGCTCTCTCTCACTTTCTCACAAACCTCCAGACCCACTGAAGACACGTAAACCATAAGAGAGAAAAGACTCCTACATTGAAACAATTTAAAGCGTGCACTGGGCCCCAACGGACAGCAAGACTTACCGGCAACCAAAGACTCAACATTAAACTCAAAGGACTGTAACTACAATCCAGCTATTGCTCAAACATTTCCCCTTTATTCATTCTACCTTTTCTGTCTCTATCTGCATGTCGGTTTATCGCGTATGCATGCTAGTGTGCTCGCGTCGCATATTCGTAGTCGTTAACTGAATTAGAGTTTAAGATGAATAAACTTCCACCTTTCTTGTTTAAATCTAAGAAAATCTGTCGAATTGATTTATTTGCCTTACAATTGGAAAGCGGTGAACAAGGATTCAATGACGGGGAGCTAAAAACAGTGTTTTTTAAAAATTAAACCCTGTTACGGTTAGCAAATGCTGAGAAGGAAACCCTAGACCCCTATCTCACTGGTCGTAATGTTATGTACTTTGAAGATTGAGACAGTGAAATGTCATCAGTGTAGAATAATGCTGCTATTATGTGTAAAAGGTATCAAAATAATTATTTTACATGTCAAGTAAAATTACAGAGTTGAGACTGTTTTACAACATGGTGCAGGCGCAGACCTGTTCAACAAGTCACTGGAGGAGAGCTAAAATAGATGCTGGTTTCAGTAAATTTGAACCAGTAAAGTTTTTTTAAAAGTTTATGATAAATTTGTGTAAAACCTTGACAAAAATTATTACTGTCATAAAGCAGCATCAGATAAACATCCTGAATAGGAATAGTAATTTTGATATAAGATTATGGCAAATGAACCACAGTGGGTGCTAAACTCATTTTCCATTGAAAGGTATTTTAAATAGATTGACTTGTTCTGTCCTTTTGAAATATAGCAGTTAATCTTTGTAGAAACCTGGCTCATACATGCACTAGCTGTAGCATGAGTGCCTTGCATAAATTCCTTTGAGTATAGGAATGTTCTGTTTGTTTAAAGAAGATGTTATTACGATACAGCAAAGTTCCGACATTAAAAATTAAATTTAACTCCAAAGAGTACTATAAATTCAATGCATTTTTCCTTCATGGGAAAATTCTTGTATTTTATTTGCAAATAGACCTTTAAATCCCTCTGCATCTGTGGAGGAAAGGCAGGTTATGACATCTTGGATGTATACACTTCAACAGCTATTCTGAAGGGTATTGCATGTGAAATATCACAATCTACCGTGAGTTCACAACACTTCAATTTAAAAATCTCACCCTGTGCTTTAACCCTCCTGTGGCCTCACCCTCACCATATCTCTGTTACCTCCTCCAGTGCGAAAACTTGCCCTCTCGCAATATGGTATATACTTCACTACAAGAAGTCTAGAGAATAAGGCAGATGACCTGAGAGCACAGTTTGATATGTGGGAGTATGATATTATAGCTATTACTGAGATATGGCTGAAAGAAGGGCAGGCATGGCAGCTTAACATTCCTGGTTACAGGGTCTTCAGATGAGTTAGAGAGTGGGATAAAAAATGAGCCAGTTCACAATATCAATTAAATAAACAATTATAGCTATGAGGAGGGATGAGATGGTAAAAGAATCATCAAATCAGGCCATATGGGTTGAACTGAAAAACAAAAAGTGGGGTATCACACTACTGGTAATGTACTCAAGACTCCCAAACAGAGTGAGATAGAAGAGCAAATATGTAAGAAAATCCTTGAGTAGTGCAAAAACAATAGGGCAGTAATAGTGCAGGATTTCAACTACCCTAATATTAACTGGGATAGAATTAGTGTGAAAGGCACAAAGGAAGTAGAATTCTTAAAATGTATTCAGGAGAAGTTTTTTAGTCAGTATGTAACAAGCCCAACAAGAGAGGGGAAGGTTCTGGATTTAATTTTAGGGAATGAAGCTGGGTAGGTGGAAGGGACATCTGTTGGGGTGCACTTTGGTGAAAGTGATCATAATTCAGTTAGATTTAGGGTAGTTATGGAAAAGAACAAAGATAGATAAAAGTTCTGAATTGGGGAAAAGCTGATTTTACTAAGCTGAGACATGATTTCGCTAAATTGGACTGGAAGAAGCAACTTGAAGGTATATCAGTGCCAGCTCAGTGGAAGGCATTCAAGGAAGAGATAGCTAGGGTTCAGAGCAAGTAGGTTCCCTTAAAGAAAAATGGACTAACAAATTCAGAGCCCCCTGGCTGTCAAGTAGCTTAAAGGAGAGGATAAAAAAAGGGAAGCTTATGACAGATACCGAAGGCTCAATACTGCAGAAAACCTAAAGGAGTATAAAAAGTACAGGGTGAAATTAAAAAGGAAATTAGGAAAGTAACAAAAGAGTGTAGTGGGACAAAAGGGATTAGTCTTGGATAAGGCTAAATAGGGCTAGTAGTAGAGTGCACTTCTTTTTCCTCTTTGGCCTCCTTGTCTCGAGAGACAATGGGTAAGCGCCTGGAGGTGGTCAGTGGTTTGTGAAGCAGCGCCTGGAGTGGCTATAAAGGCCAATTCTAGAGTGATAGACTCTTCCACAGGTGCTGCAGATAAAATTGGTTGACAGGGCTGTTATGCAGTTGGCTCTCTCCTTGCGCTTCTGTCTTTTTTCCTGCCAACTGCTAAGTCTAAGTAGAGTGTACTAATAGTCTTAAAACAAGTACTGTGGTGGGGATAGGCAAGATGGGATACTTGACCAATGTCAGTCCTGAGGCTGTAAATTTAACAATGTGATAATAAAAGCCGAGCAGTCTGTGTAAACATGTTATTCTGTGAGAACGAGATAAAGTCCTGCCACATCCAGTCATGAATGTCGGTGGACAATTCAACAACTAACGGGAGGAGGTGGCTCCACGAACATCCCCATTCTCAATGATGGGGCAGTACAGCATATCAGTGCAAAAGATAAGGCTGAAGCATTTGCAACAATCTTCAGCCAGAAGTACCGAGTGAATGATCCATCTCAGTCTCCTCCTGAAGTCCCCAGCATCACAGATGCCAGTCTTCAGCCAATTCAATTCACTTCACGTGATATCAAGAAATGACTGAAAGCACTGGATACTGCAAAGGCTATGGGCCCTGACAATATTCCGGCAATAGTACTGAAGACCTGTGCTCCAGAACTTGCTGCACCCCCCTAGCCAAGCTGTTCCAGTACAGCTACAACACTGGCATCTACCCAGCAATGTGGAAAATTGTCCAGGTATGTCTTGTGCAAAAAAAGCAGGACATATCCAATCCGGCCAATTAACGCCCCATAAGTCTATTCTTGATCATCAGTAAAGTGATGGAAGTTGTCATCAATAGTGCTATCAAGTGGCACTTGCTTAGCAATAACCTGCTCACTGATGCTCAGTTGGGTTCTGCCAGGGCCACCCAGCTCCTGACATCATTACAGCCTTGGTTCAAACATGGACAAAAGAGCTGAACTCAAGAGGTGAGGTGAGAAAGTCTTTCCTTGACATCAAGGCAGCATTTGACCAAGTATGGCATCAAGGAGCTCTTGCAAAATTGGAGTCAATGGGAATTGGGGAAAGCTCTCCACTGGTTGGAATTATACCTAGCACAAAGGACTATGGTTATAGTTGTTGAAGGTCAATCATCTCAGCTCCAGGACATCGCTGCAGGAGTTCCTCAGGGTAGTGCCCTAGGCCCAACCATCTTCAGCTGCTTCATCAATGACCTTCCTTCAATCATAAGGTCAGAAGTGGGGATGTTCACTGATGATTGCACAATGTTCAGCACCATTCACGACTCCTCAGATACCGAAGCAGTCCACGTAGAAATTCAGCAAGACCTGGACAATATTCAGGCTTGGGCTGATAAGTGATAAGTAACATTCGCACCACACAAGTGCCAGGCAATGTCTCCCCTTGACATTCAATGGCATTACCATCACTGAATTCCACACTGTCAACATTCTGGGGGTTACCATTGACCAGAAACTGAACTGGAGTAGCCATATAAAAACTGACTACACGAGCAGGTCAGAGGCTAGGAATCCTGTGGCGAGTAACTCACCTCCTGACTCCCCAATGCTTGTCTACCATCTACAAGGCACAAGTCAGGAATGTGATGGAATACTCTCTACTTGCCTGGATGCCTGCAGCTCCAACAACACTCAAGAAGCTTGACACCATTCAGGACAAAGCAGCCCACATGATTGGCACTCCTATTCACAAACATTCACTCCCTCCACCACCGACACACAGTGGCAGCAATGTGTACCATCTACAAGATGGACTGCTGCCGAGCGCCAAGGCTCCTTAGACAGCACCTTCCAAACCGGCAACCTCTACCACCGAGGTCAAGGGCAGTAGTAGCATGGGAACACTACCACCTGTACGTTCCCCTCCAAGCCACACGCCATCCTTACTTGGAACTATATCGCCGTTCCTTCACTTTGCTGGGTCAAAATCCTGGAACTCTCTGCCTAACAGCACAGAGGGTGTACCTACCCCAAATGGACTGCAGTGGTTCATAAAAGCAGGTCACCACTACCTTCTCAAGGGCAATTAGGGATGGGCAATAAATGCTGGCCTAGCCAGCGACGCCCACATCCCATGAATGAATAAGAAAAAGGGAAGTGAAGGCAGACAGTCACCAAGTAACTAGCAGACTCAAGACCGGGAACTGAGACAGCAGGGAACATCTGCTACGCTGTATTGTCCATTGATTAGGTTACTAACCACATAATGCATGTAATGAATTAAAGTGATTAATGATTGATGGCTGTCATCGAATTGTATAGTAAAACTAGGAAGTTAAGAACTATAAATATGTGGTACAAACTCTGTATTGCTGAGAAGTTCTTTGGGATACCAGAAACTTCTCCCTTGCATATGCTTGAATAAACGTCTGCTTGCTTAAATCCCATGGACTCGAGAGTGGTCAGTTTAATTCCACAAAAAGAGCATGAAAAAATATTGGCAGGAAAAAATCAAGGAAAACACCAACATTTTTTCTAAATACATAAATGCAAGAGGATAACTAAAGAAAAAGTAGGGCCTATTAGGAACCATAAAGGTAACCTGCATGTAGAGGCAGAGGATATTGGTATAGTTCTTAATCGTTATTTTGCGTCTGTTTTCACAAAAGAAAGGGACAATACAGACATTGCAATCAGGGAGGAGGAGGGTGAAATATTAGATGAAATTAACAGTGGCAGAGGAAGTAGTAAGGGGTTTGATATCTTTGAAAGTGGATAAATCCCCAGGCCCGGATGAAATATATCCTAGGCTGTTAAAGGAACCAAGAGAAGAAACAGTGGAGGCTCTGACCACCATTTTCCAATCCTCTTTGGCTACAGGCATGATGCCAGATGACTGGAGGGCAGCCTAACATTGTAGCATTGTTTAAAAAGGGAGGAAGGGATAGACCAATAATTACAGGACAGTCAGGCTAACCTTGGTGATGGGCAAATTATTGGAAAAAATTGTGAGGGACAGGATAAATCTTCATTTAGACTAGGGTTGTCCAACATATGGCCCACTGGCTAGGATCCAGCCTGCCAAAGATTTCCATCCAGCCCACGGGTGTAAACTGTACCTCGGGCCATTCCTCATCCTCACCAGGGGTTCGTGACTCTAGATGGGAAATTTCCCTTTGTCTTCATCTTGCAGACCGGTCTTTTTAAAAACATTGCGCTGCCAGTTTCACAGCTGACAGCTGCTGAAGCAGGAATGCGCTTCCCAACTTCGGACAGATTCGGGTTATCTGACTTTTTGTAAAAGCCCGCTGGAAAACCCCAAATCTGTCCAAAGTTGGGAAGTGCGCTCCTGCTTCAACAGCTGTCAGCTGTGAAACTGACAGCGTGATGTTTTTAAACAAACTGACCAACCACAAAGCTGCTTTGCTGAGTGCTCCCACTCCCTGCAACCGTCAGAGAGAGAGAGGGTAAAGGGGGGATGGGGGGAACAAAGAGAGAGAGAGAGAGAGGGGAAACAAAAGGAGAGAGAGGGGGAAAAATGAAGAGAGAGAGGGGAACAGAGAGGGTGGGACAGAGAGAGGGGGGGGGGAAACAGAAAGAGTGGGGAGAGAGAGAGAGAGAGGGAAAACTGAGAGAGGGTGAAAACAGAGAGGGGGGAAACAGAGGGAGAGAGAGGGGAAAACAGAGAGGGAGGACAGAGAGAGAGAGGGGGTGCACAGAGAAAGGGGGGACGGGGGAATACAGAGACTGAGGACAACACAGAGAGGGGGAGAAACAACATGGGGGGGGGGGGGAACACAGGGAGAGAGAGCGAGAAAGACAGAGAGACAGAGAGAAAGCTCAAGATCATTCCTGACAGATGGATATATACCCGGAATACTCCGCATCATTACATGTGTGTGGGCAGACATTGACCATTTGTGCAAGAAAAAAAATGCCAGGTATCACACTAAATCAGTGTCCAACATAGTGATGAGAAAATAAGTCAATAAATTAATCTTCTCATTTAATGCTTCATCACAAAAATTTGTTGTTGTTTTGATTAATAGTAAGATAAATTTTTAATGCCTTTATCTTTCCAAAATTGTCTCACCAACCTCCATGTAAAACAAAAATTGTAATGTGGCCCTGCCACGTGAAAAGGTTGGACAACCCTGATTTAGACAGTCATGGATTAATCAAAGACAGCACATATTTGTTAAAGGAAGGTTGTGCCGGACAAACATGATTGACCTTTTTGAGGAGTTAAAAAGGAGGGTCGATGAGGGTAGTGTATTTGATGTAGTCTATATGGATTTTAGCAAGGCTCTTGATAAGGTCGCACATGACAGACTGGTCATGAAATTAAAAGCCCATTGGATCCAAGTCAAAGTGGCAAGTTGGATCCAAAATTGGCTCAGAGGCAGGAAGCAAAGGGTAATGGCTGATGGGCTTTTTGGAAGGTCGTTTCCAGTGGGTTTCCGCAGGGCTCAGTACTAGGTCCCTTGCTTTTTGTGGTATATGTCAATGATTTGGACTTGAATGTAGGGGATATAATTAAGAAGTTCGCAGACGACATAGAAATTGGCTTTATGGTTGATAATGAAGAAGAAAGCTGTAGACTGCAGGAAGATATCAATGGACTGGTCGGGTGGACAGAAAGTGGCAAATGGAGATCAATGCAGAGAAATGTGAGGTAATGCATCTGGGGAAGGCTAACAAAGCAAGGGAATGCACAATAAATGGTAAGATACTGAAAAGTGTAGAGGAACAAAGTGACCTTGGAGTGCATGTCCACAGATCCCTGAAGGTGGCTGGACAGGTAGATAAAGGATGCTTGCCTTTATTAGCAAGGCATGGAATATAAGAGCTGGGAGGTTATCCCACCACTAGTGAGGCCACAGCTGGAGTACTGGGTGCAGTTCTGGTCACCACACTATAGAAAAGATGTGATTGCACTAGAGAAAGTACAGAGAAGTTTTATGAGGAGATTGTTTGGACTGGAGAATTTTAGTTCTGAGCAAAGATTGGATAGGCTAGGGTTGTTTTCTTTGAAACGGAGGCTGAGGGGAGACCTAATTGAAGTGCATAAAATTATGAGAGAGCTAGATAGAGTGCATAGGAAGGCCCTATTCCACTTGGTTAAGGGGTTCATAACAAGGGAACCTAGATTTAGGGTTAAGAGGTAGGAGGTTTAGAGGGGATATGAGGGGAAATCTTTTCATCCAGAGGGTGGTGGGAATCTGTAACTCTCTGCCTGAAAGGGTGATAGAAAGTACTTGGCTATGCAATTGAAGTGCCGTAACCTACAAGGCTATGGACCAAGAGCTAGAAAGTGGGATTAGGCTGCATGGCTACTTATCAGCCAGCATGGACATGAGGGGCTGAATGGCCCCCTTCCAGGCTGTAAACTTCGGAATCTGCCCATCGTGACTGCTGCCTCTTGTGTATTTCCTGACCTCCTTTGGCTCAGGATCTTTAATTTTCTCTCTAAATCCCTCTGCCTCTCCTTCCTCCTTTAAAGCTGTCCTTAAAACTGGTCTCTTTGGCCAAGCTTTTGGTCACTTTTTTGATGGCTTCATCTGATTTAGCCTAAGTATGTAGCAAGGGTGAGGCAGTGTCTGGTACAAAACAAACAATATTTATTTGGGTGCTATCAATCTGCAAGATTGATGTCAAATAGGCATGACGGTAGTAGTTGTATGGACAAATTAAACTGTCATTACGCACATTTATGGAAGGTATCATGTATACAAGGTTGGAACCTTGGGCACACCAGAAATAAGCATAGGAGGACAAATCCAGTGCAGGTGATGTTCAGGCATAATTGGGATAAGTAGGAATGGAAACATGAAAATGTAGAGTTACAGAGTTGGGGTCCAATGCACGCTTTAACTTGTTTCGATGTCGGAGTCTTTTCTCTCGAGGTTTACGTGTCTTCACTGGATCCGGAGGCTTGTGAGAAAGCGAGAGAGAGCCAGCCAGAAGAGAGGCTCTCTTGTTCCAGGTTCAGTTGCAATCAAGTCTGTCTTCAAACTGTCCTTTGTCTACTTCTAAAAGCTTGAACCAGCCCATTAGTCATGTGACCAACTGGCTTAACCATTTGTGGATTCTATCATCTGAGCAGACCCTGGAATGCGAGCTTCCTTGCACCTTCAATGTCTGGTGATCAAAATCCATTTGGGTTAATTGGGCCAGGGAGTAGCTCCTTTGTCTCCACAAGCACCATCGCTTAGTATGCAAATGTCCTCCAGCCAAATGTCTGGTGATCTCTTTAAGCAAGTCATTTCTTCACTCCAGCAACAGTTTAAAATTAATAATAAAAACAGAAAAGTGCTGGACAAACACAGCAGGTCTGGCAGCATCTGTGGAGAGAGAAGCAGAGTTAACATTCCAGGTCAGTGACCCTTCTTCAGAACTGGCAGATATAAGAAATGTAAAAGATTTTAAGCAAGTAAAGCGGGAGTGGGGCAAGAGATAACAAAAGAGAAAGTACACAAGATCACAGAATAGCTGACCAGAAGGTCATGGAGCAAAGGCAAACAATATGTTAATGGTGTGCTACCATGTTTGTGCTTGTGGCTGTTCAGTTTTCAGTCGATTGACACCCTGTCTGTACTAATGCTTTGTCTTTCAGCACACTATTCTGTGACCTTGTCCTATCAATACCTTCTCTTTTGTTATCTCTTGCCCCACCCCCACTTTACTTGCTTAAAACCTTTTACATTTCTTATATCTGCCAGTTCTGAAGAAGGGTCGCAAACCTGGAATGTTAACTCTGCTTCTCTCTCCACGGATGCTGCCAGACCTGCTGAGTTTGTCCAGCACTTTTCTGCTTTTATTTCAGATTTCCAACATCTGCAGTATGTTGCTTTTAGTTTTAAATTAATGTTCATGTGATTAAATTAATATGCCTCATTCTTGGCAGGTGGGGGTTTTCATGACAATAATACAAGAATTAATAGCAATATAGGCCATATGGCTCCTGTCCTGCTCCGTCATTAAGATTGTGACTGAGTATCAAATTCAACTCCACTTTTGTGCCCTATCCCCATATCCCTCAGTGTTCAAATATCTATTGATCCCAGTCTTGAATAGTCATCGACTGAGCATCCACAGCTCTCTGCAGTAGAGAATTCCAAAGAGTCACAACCCTCCAAATCCCTTTGCAGCCTCTTTGTGTCCTCCTCACAGCTTATTTTCCCACCTAGCTCTGTATTGTCAGCAAATTTGGACATATTACACTGTCCTATCATTGATAGATTGTAAATAACTGAGGCTCGAGCACTGATCCTTGCGGCACTCCAGTAGTTACTCCCAGTTATCCTGAAAATACCCGTTTATTCCGACTGTTTTTTTATCCCTTAACCAATCCTCAATCCCATAATCCCTAATCTTCTACAACAACTTCTTGTGTGAAACATTATCGAATACCTTTGGAAAATCCAAATATACTACATCCACTGGTTCCCCCTTATCTACCCTGCTACTTACACCCTCAAAAACTAAGATTTGTGAAACACCATTTCTGTTTCATAAAACTGTACAGACTTTGCCCACGTATATTACGATTTTCTAAGTGCCCTGTAATTGTGCCCCTAATAATAGATGCTAGCATTTTCCCTACTACTGATGCCAGGCTAACTCATTTTTGTTCTGTTTTCTCTTGAACAGGAGGGTTACATTTGCTACATTCCAATCCAGGGAGACTGTTCTAGAATCTAGGGAATTCTGGAAGATCAAAAACAATGCATTCACTAAGGTAAATTTAGCACTATTAATTGTAATTAAGTTCCATTTATTGAGCCTATAATATTTATCCCGAACAAAAATCTTGGGAGTTCAGAATATATCCCTACACCATTCAATCTTTACTTTGTTTATCATCCTTACTCCCGTCACATCATGGACCCCAAGGACACGAATATATATAGCCTAAATGATCTTATATGCCAGAATTTGGTCTTCATTTACTTCCATTTTGATAATACTTTGTCTAAACTCCCTATGCTTAAGAAGTCAGTTTTAGTAAACAGATTGAAGTCAAAAGAAGGTACTCTCAAAGCAGAGGTAGCGAGCAAGGATTGTTCCAGTTAAAAGTTGCAGGCATCTATCACCTTGCTGAATTACTGCAAGGTCAGCAATTGCAAGTTAGAGAGAGGATTCAGTGAAGGAACCTGCACATATTATTAGGTTGTGACCTTTACAATGTCTATCCAGGTTTGTCACGAGCTGACCAAGTTTTCTTTCATGGAACTGGTGTGCTGCAGAAGCAATTTGTTTTGTGCTGCTGATTCTCCATAATGCTTATGATCATTCTGTTGCCATGGTTATAACTAGCAGAGTGAGCGCATAACTGTAGGGTTTATTTTTAAACTTAAGGTCACTTGCAGTTGGATTACTGTCATGTGCATAAAATAAATTCCACATACACTATGTAGACATCTGATAATATGCTTTGGACCACATATATATTGTGTACAGTAGAATTATTTTCCCTTTAAGTCATCTTCTCTAATGACACAGCAGATTTATTTATGGCATCATGAGGAAGCTAATTGAATTTACTTATTCATGACTTAAACAGTTAAGAGACTCAAATAATTTTATCATTAAGCTTGTCTAAATGTGGTCTTCTACGAGAAAAAAAATGATATTAACCTGTTTTCCACTTTAGCAATCAACATTATAGTTAGTCCCATTTTCAATTACATCACCTTATCACATTGTATAATTAATAATTCAGAAAAATTAATATGCCTTTTAAAATTTTAAATGAGCTTCTCAACTTTCAGTAGTATGATTTACATAAATATTTCTAGGCTTCAAACTGTGGTCTGACATACCAACAGTCTGAAGTTCTCAAAACTGTCGGTTTTCCCGTGACAATACCATTCCTACTTGGCCAGAGCTAGTAAATAACTAAAATAATGGCCAGCTCTTCAGTAATTAAATTTGGCATTAAATTCCTTGATACAATAGAAATATTACAGGCCACAACAAAGTTTATTTACGGCCTGAGTCATCCAAATGACTGATTCAGATCTGTTGAATTTTATTACAACACTTTGTCCAATATTGTTTCACTTCAATCATGATAGTTATCAGCAGCATGCTTATTTCTTGTATATTCTAATTATCTCAATTACTTTTATTCCTCTGCTAACCCACCTGTTGTACATACAAGTCAATAAGACAGTATGGACGTCATGATTAAATACAGACCGTGCATGTGGGAGTTGTTTATTGCACCAGATTCTGGAACCAGAGGATTGATCATGTACTGAAAATTTTCTCCCCAGTAAAGCCTGGCTACCTGGCCTGAACCTAATAGGTTTGTTATTTTCGGGTTGGGTCAGGTCGGGCATTAAAAAAAATTAAAGGACTTGTGCCCAGGTTGGCTGTTGTCGGGTCAGGCCTGGGTCGGGTTTTAATTTTATACCCAAGCCAGGCTTTATTCCCTATTATGAGGCTGGGTAAAAAACGACTCAATAGCACCATCTCCAGGTCCTCTTCGGTGTTACCCAACAGCAATATTTTAAAAAGCACATCAGCTCCTTGTACATGCAGTATGTTTTGCATAATTCACATCAAATAAGGCAGAAAAAAATTGAATCAGCACAGGAGGCTCTTGCACAACTCCAGGATTTAAACCTCAATCGTCAGAGATGTGGTAACAGCAATGTCACCTCTTAAGTCAGGTTTTGAGTTCATACACTGTTCAGTCTTAAGCAAATCATTTAGGCTGACACTTCAGTGTAAAGGTCTGCTTGGGTTGGCAAAAAAAAAAACTGACTCGAGCCCAACAGAACCACGTCTGACCCGAGCCCGACCCGGCCCAAGACCTTCCATTTTTCTGCGCCCAACCCGACCATCAGTTAACTTACCTCCCGTTTTTCACTTTGTTGCTGATCTGCACAAGCTTAAAATAACTATAACAAAACCACCTTTCTCGTGCAAAAATTAAATTAACACTGGAGCCACTTACCTGTGATAGAGTGTGTCTCACCCGGCCCGAATGCCAGACACGGAAGTGCAACCCGACCCTGAAACATGCTGTTGGGTCCTGTTGGGTAGCAGGCCTTTACTTCAGTGCAGTACTGAGGCAGTGCCTCAATGTTAGAAAAACTGCCTTTTGGTTGAGATCTTAAACTAATATCCATTTTGCCGGCTGTAGCAGACATAAAAGAACGCACGGCACTATTCAAAGAGCAGAAGTTCTCCTGCTGTCCTTGGCAATATTCTTTCCCTCCAACACCACAAAAGCAGGTCAACTGTTCATCCATCTCATTGCTCTTTGTGGAACACTGCTGTGTGCAAAATTGACTGTGATTATACTACAAAAGCATTTAATTGGCTGTGAAGCACTTTACAATGTCCCAAGGCTGTGAAATCTAGAATATAAATGCAAGTTATCTTCCCTCTCACCCAGAGAACAGTGCTTTGCTGGAATAACCCATTACAAATATAACTGTAAAAGGCAAGGCTAGACAAAGTATTTGATTTTTAAATCCAATGTTTCCATTTTATTGTATTGGAGGTTTTCTATAGATCTGATTTTCAGCATTACAGTAGCACTGGGTCATTATTGCTCATACAGGCAATTCTTTCCTAGCTCATCAATGTTAGGAATGGATCACTTTTCTATTTTAGCCAATATCAGAAACAACTATGTTCAGTAAAGTTAGATGAAGAATAAAGTTCCCTCTGTTCTGTTTTAACGTTTTTGCTCCATACTGTATCTATAAACCTCCCTCCGTTATCAACACCAGCCATCCCAATAGTGTGTCTCAGTAGGACTGACACTTTGTGGTGAATTATGGACAGATTTATGCTTAGGACCCTTACAGATGGCAGAGAGATTACTTCATCAACTTAGGCTGATCATAGCGATGGAGGAACAGCATGTTAATTCACTTAAACCATCTAGTCGCCAAGTCAGGTGTCACTCCATTGAAAGGTGAAACCTCAAAATGTACTTACACAACTTTTGTGGGTTTGTTGATAGTGGTTTATGACAGATGTGGATTTGATGGTAATGTAGTTTCTAACTACTTTTATAACTATTTCTGAATGTCATTACACACCCTAGCATCGTTCTGAAAGATATACTATATAATTGTAAGTTTAAAACAAAATAAACATGCCCAATCTGCTCCAGCTTGATCACCATCTAATTGTCAGCCATGGCTCAGTGGTAACACTCACCTCTGAGGCAGAAGGTTGTGGATTCAAGCATCATTCCAGAAGCCTCATCAGATAATCTAGGCTGATACTTAAGTGCAGTATTAGTGGAGGTGTTGTTTTCCAGGTAAGGCACTTAACTGAAGCCCTATCTGCACTCTCAGGTGAACATAAGCATCTCAAAGAGAAGAGTTCTTCCTGGTGTGCAGGCCAATATTTATCCCTCAACCTACATCAGTAAAACAGATTATCTGCTCAATCAGGGACAGTTGCTGTGCACAAATTAGCTGCCATGTTTTCTAAATTTAAAGTGACTAATCTTCAAAAGGATATCATTGGATGTAAAGCACTTTGGGACGTTCTGGGGTTGTGAAAGATGCTACATAAATGCAAGTTCTTTCTTTCTAATCCCAATTGAGTATTCTTTTGTGATCTTTCTCTTCATTTTCGCTCACTCTATTCTTTCTATTGTTCTCCATTTCACAGAGATACTCACTTTGGATAGTGATCTAACTAAGCATATAATGAACATCAAGGTCTTTTTGATTTCCATTATCACAGAGCACTATTTTTATTAACCCACATCTCTGTATAAAAAGGATAGTTAAAAAGGCTTCATATGTGCAATGTTAATAAAATGTGAGATAGTGACAAAGGAGTAAACTTGTAATAATATGGACCCCTAGTGCTATTTTTATTTACATGCATCACCAGTTTCTAAAACAAACCTTAGCAATTAGTTCCGTGCATCATCACACCAATTCCCTTTTCATAGTTAATGCTAAATTCATCTCAATCCAATGGTCACTGAAAGTTATCTAAAAGAGTTTGTGCACTTTGTCATACACCGTGTGGTTTCCTGTGCACTAGGGTTAATGTAAAAGGATCCAATGGGCTATCAGTGTATTTACACAAGCACCAGGGGGTGACTAGAAGTGACTTTAAAAAAAATGAATTCAGCAATTCATTCTAATACAAGCAGAATAGCTTCAATGCAGTTTTTTTTTACAAATTACTTTCAGTTCTTGCCTATATGCAACAGGGAAGACTATTTTCTGTTTCTGTCACATTGGAAGACACATTGATCCACGCTGCTGGATTTTGCTAATTATGCTTTCAGCCCCGTAATATATACTTTTGCAATGCAGTGAGATAGTTTCTTCAACAATCTGAGAGAGTATATACAAATTATATAAAAACTGACAAATTGATATAATTTTAAAATTGTTTTAATCCTTTTCTTCCTCGTCCTAAACATAATGTGAAACATAGTAGCAGGAATCAAAATTCACAGTAATCCAGTAGCTCCAGGCTACCAAAATATCTCTCAAGCCACTGAATTATGAATATCAGAAGTCCAGTTGGCTACCCATTTCTAATACATGACACTCTAGTGAACATTTATTCTCATTTCTGCAAGCCCTCCCAAAAAAAATCTTGATTATATCTTACTCATACTCTGCTCTCACAGAGCAATAAGTGGGTGCACACTTTTTTAGAACTTGATGGGGGAGAGGTACAGATTTTAGTGAGGTTAGTAACTTTAACAAACAGAAATTTGGAGTGTTTTGAATGATCTCCACCCCACCTCCCCCCCCACACCTTTTTTCTCTACCACTACTTTGGCTTTTGGGTTTCCCGACAATACGCCTGTGTGATTACTTTTCAACTCAGAGCACAGTTTCAAAGCAGTAACATGGTTTATAGAAAAGGTACAAAAGAAGGATTTTGAATATTACATCTTCTTTTCCTCATTCCGTGTCTACGTCCTTATCTAAGCTGATCGTGTGATGTAGAACCTGATGGTCCCATCCTGCTGTACTGAGTAGATCAGAATTCAGAGGTGACCAGCATACACTACGAACAAAGTCCGTGTGTGATTTATTCCTAAACCTAGAAATAATTTTAAAAAGTATCAATTATGTTCTACTTAATTTATGGGCAAACAAGAATTTTTTTTTTACTATCAATTAAAGTAAAAGGTTCCTGCACAGACTCGATTTTATGCAGTCACTTACACTTCTGAGAGGTTGATGTCAACAACAGCCAGCGTACAGTCCTCACTGACTGAAGCCAAAAGGGGAGAGCTGCAAAATAAAAGATGAAACATCACTCACTATCAGATGAAGGAGTTTATTTATATCTCTCTCAGACATTAGCTGACCACTATCCCTATCAGCACTGACGTCCTCTGGAAGTTTTAATACATATTTTGTCAAAGATCTGGAACAATAATTTTCTGTAAATTTGTAATGTGAAATATTAAATCTGTCTAATAGCACATTTATTATTTTAGTGGGAGAACACTTCCCATTATTCAGGAGGAAAATTGCAGGTTTAGGTGATATTATTATTTTCATGTACTCATGCCCTTAACTTAGCAAAAAAGTTAGGGACAGAGTTTTGCCATAACTGGTAATACAGCAAAACATGGCGGTATTTCCTGACAACTGCTCCCCCAACAGAAGTGATTTCAGCTTTGCTCTTGTGCTATACTTCTGACTCCCCAATGGCTGCCCAGAATCTACAAAGCACAAGTCACGAGTGCAATGGAATACTCTCCACTCGCCTGGATGAGTTCAGCTCCAACAACACTCAAGAAACTTGACAACATCCAGGAAAAAGCAACCTACTTGACTGGCATCACATGCACCAGCTTAAACATTCAATCCCTCTACACCAGCGCACAATGACAACAGCGTGTACAAGATGCACTGCAGCAACTTGCCCAGGCGACAGCACCTTTCAAACCTGCGACCTCTACCACCTTGAAGAATAAGGGCAGCAGATGCATTGGAACACCACCATCTGCAAGTTCCCCTTCAAGTCACACACCATCCAGACTTGGACCTAGATCATTGTTCCTTCACTGTTGCTGGGTCAAAAACCTGGAACTCCCTTCCTAACAGTACTGTGGGTGTACCAGATGGACTGCACAGTTGAAGGCAGCGGCTCACCACCAACTCCTCAAGGGCAATTAAGGATGGGCAACAATTGCTGGCCTTGCCAGGGTCGCTCAAATCCCATGAAAGAATAAAAAAATGACCAAAGCACTGAATAAGTCCCATAGATGATTGTGACATTTTTATTATAACGTTAGATGAAAACTGAAAACCACAGATAAGTAAATTATTACCAGTTAGTTTAAGAGCCTATCTTCTAGGTGGCTTTTTACAACAGAGATTATTTTCTCCTAAAATAAAAAATCCTCAGCGCTAATCAGTTCTAGCCATCCTTTTGCTAACACAAAAGAACAGCGGAAGTCACTGGTGTGGTAATCTTTTAACGAGCTATCCAATATTTATCAAGGTAGCCATCAGGTTACCTGTGTGAAGAAAACTGTAGCCCAGAAACTGTCCGTGAATGCACCGCAGATGTCTGAATGGAATCAGCCAGCTTCTGTAAGCTTTTTACACCAACAATTCCATTTTCAGTTCCTGTTAAATAAAATTAATGTAGTTTTAGAAGACCAGCTAACAGAATGCTTTGGTTTCTACATAGTTCCCACACACATTTATATGAGAAAAAAAACATAATCTTTATTTATATACAGTTTAAAACTAAAAGTTGGCCAAGATATACTTTCTTTAAGAGTGGAAAAAAAATTATCTTTACAATTAAAATAATGGTGCATAAATTATAAAAAGTAGAACCGCCTTTACATATTAAATTATGAGCTCTATTAAATATGGAAGCAAAGTGTTTTATGACAAATATGAAATGGCCTGGATTCTAATTGAAATCAGATCATTTAAGTACAGGATAATGCAGATTTAAAACTTATGTCTAAAACATTAATGAGTCAATGAGATTCTACAATGGCAGATTATCGCAGAAAAAATGTACCATTTTACAAGCAAATACTTTCCCAATTAAAACAAGTTTTAAATGTGGTTGTTCAACTCTCTTGGGAGATTAGACAGTCAGGAAGTGCTTAAGTCTGAAAGGTCTTTGGAAACTACAGGTTCAAGTGATTTTTTTGTTCCTTATTTTCTTGTGTTTTCAAAATTAGTTCTTTAAAAACAATTCTGAACAATGATTTGTTTCTTCTCACAAATGCTACGAGAACGCAAATAATTTTGTGAATTAACACACTATAAAACAAATTGGATATCCGTTATGGTCACAAAATAAAAATTAATGGAGAATTAAAATATGACAATTTAAACAGAAATGCACATACTCATGTGAATGGCAATAATGAATTGAACAGCCTGTGTTCATCAAGAGTCTAGCATACCAGGATCAGTTTATCAGTAGCCTTTCCCTTTTGTCAAATCTCAAAAAAGCATGAACTGTAGTTCAGAATCACATTACCAAAAGCAATGACTTGTTCTTTCTGTGGATGCCATGCAACGGTGGTTGGAGAACAGTGCAATAATCCTGTTAAATCTGGTTTCAGAAACATTTAGAAAAACATATCACGAGCTGGGTTAACAGTTAAAATACAGAATACAACAGAACCCCTCTTTCCGGTGTTGAAATTAGCCTCCTACCTGATTCATTCCTCCTAAGGACATCAGAATTGTTGAAGTCCTATACCCTTCACTCTTCCTTTCCATTTAAAACCCAAACTTAGCATTGGCTAATCAGTACTTCCCAAATTATCCTTCTGCTCCTTTCATTTGCACTATGAACATGGACCTTTCCCCTAGGATTCTCAATAACAAAATAACAAGCTTCAAATCCAAGAACTGCTTAAATTGGTTTCTCTACATTGTGTTTACAATCAAGTCTAGTGCCAATCTATTCATGATGAAAAATGTATGGATATTGACCAAATAGTTCACAATAATGTAACAAACTCTGTTATTGTAAATCTCAATTTTAGCTGAGGAAAACTGTACAATTGTCATTTTATCCAACTGGAGAATTTTGCAATATTTTGCTGGTAATTTGCATTAGTGGCTTTCTAAATGCAAATATTAGTAACGAGGGATGAGGAAGAGGCACATTCACATTTCTACATATATGACCTGGATATCAGAATATCCCAACCTGTCCTTTAGACAGTATGAACTAACATGAAAATGCAGATAGTAAGCCTGGAAGCTGAAATTACTATTGATCAAACACAGACATCACTAAATGGAGGCAAGATACACACCAATCCGCAATGCTGGTTTGGAATTTCTTCTGTCCCATAGTAAAAGTCTCCTGTCCTGAAAGAGGAAAATCAATCGAAAAAGAGGGATTGTTTTATTTAAAATACTTGCTGAGTTATATTTCTGTTGGCAGACAGGGTTCAACTAAGGCAGGGGTACACAAATAGCAGACCAGAATCCAAATCTCCAGCGTTATAGGATTTATTAGTTGGGACATGCAAAAATTTCAATCCATACCTTTGATAGACTAATTTTAATAACCCTTTTATTTGCCTATTTTAAAGTTATTTTATTTTCTAAGCATAACTTCAAGTACTAAGTAACATAAAGAACTTTTTGCTTGGTGGAATGTTATTAGATGCGATTACTATATTATTCTAACATGCACTATCTATGGATCGCAAATGAAACCTCTTAGTATGTAATGGAACTGTTTGATTCTTTATCCAAATAGTTATCCAAAAGAGTTAACATGCAAACTTAAATCTAATGTTAAATGAGAAAATATAATCACAATTCAATATGTATTAGTCCTCACTATGTTAGAGCAGAACAACATATTTCTGTCCAGCACTTATACTATTGGCTGTTATCTCTCAAGAGATACGACAGCATACATCACCAAAATGCTAATTCAAAAATTGTCTGATTATAATCCCCATCCAAAAGTTATGATTCAAATTCTAAACACACGCTCCTTATGTTTACGTTTTAAGTACTAAAGTGGGATTTTGGCAAAGTTACAAATGCACGCTAAAGCACACAAATAATCTACAACTTTTGGTTTCCGCCCTTGACAATAAGGCAGCATTTGACCTAGTATGGTATCATGGGGCCCTAGCAAAATTGAAGTCAATGGGAATCGAGGGAAAACTCTTCACTGGTTGGAGTCATACCTAGCACAAAGAAAGACGATTGTGGTTGTTGGGGGCCAATCATTTCAGCCCAGGACATCACTGCAGGAGCTCCTCAGGGTAGTGTCCTAGGTCCAACCAACTTCAGCTGCTTCATCTTCCCTCCATCATAAGGTCAGAAGTGGGGATGTTCGCTGATGATTTCACAGTATTCAGTACCATTTGCGACTCCTTGGACACTGAAACAGTCCATGCCCACATGCAGCAAGACCTGGCCAACAGTCAGGCTTGGGCTTATAAGTGGCAAGTAACATTCACGTCACACAACTGCCAGACAATGATCATCTCTCCTTGACATTCAATGGAATTACCACTGCTGAATCCCCTACCATCAACATCCTAGGGGTTAGCACTGACCAGGAACTTAACTAGAGCAGCCATATAAATAGCGTGGCTACATGAACAGGTCACAGGCTGGGACTTCTGCGGCGAGTAACTCACCACCACACTCCACCATTTACAAGGCAGGAGAGTGATGGAATACTCTCCAATTGCCTGGATGAACGCAGCTCCGACAAAACTCAAGAAGCTCAACACCATCCAGTACAAAGTAGCCCACTTGACTGGCAGCCATCCACCACCTTCGACATTCACTCCCTTCACACTGGTGCACACTGTCAGCTGTGTGTACCATCTACAAGATGCACTGCAGCAACTCGCCTAGGCTCCTTCAACAGCACCTTCCAAACCAGCGACTTCTACCACCTAGCAGGACAAGGGCAGCAGATGCAATGGGAACACCCACCTGTAGTTCCCCTCCAAACCACTCATCCTGATTTGGAACGGAGTCAAAAACCTGGAACTCCCTTCCTAACAGCACTGTAGGTGTACCTACACCAGATGGACTGCAGCAGTTCAAGAAGGCGGCTCACCAACAACTTTTCAAGGGCAATTAGGGATGGGCAACAAACGCTGGCCTTGCCAGCGACGTTCACATCCCATGAAAGTTAAAAAAAAAAATCCAGGCCAGAGTTAAATTCGTCTGCATCCTCAGTGAAAGAAAAAAATAAATTTCTCTGCATAGCTGCAGCCTACATGGACATTTACACTCCCAAATGTGCATCTGCAACTGCACTAGGAAAAGACCTGGTCCTGTAAGTAACGAAGTTTGTTGGGTTTTTCATAGATTTATACAACACAACAAAATTTGAATGTTCTGACAGATATTCCATAATTAATATGTAGTTCTCGTTTTAAGGGAACATTTCTACATGACCAGTTGGCAGATTGACTTTACATACTTAAACACTTTTCATTTTACCTGAGCACAAGAGAGGAAGAGATTCTCATTGCTTGGGCAGGCAGATACACACGTCACAGGCCCTGAATGAGCTGCATTCAGAAACCAGAATATAATGTTAATGAACAGTTTTTGATCCAAGTAGATTTTTTTTATCTATAAAAATAATTTAAAAGCAATTCCCCTTGAACTCATTCTGATCACATCAAAATTGTTTCTACTGCAAAATTATCATTTATTTTTCTCCTCATATTTGGGTATCCTGCTTTGTACAGGCCTGCGCGATTGAACCTCTGCAACCATTTCTTCTCCTCCACCTCTCTAAAAAGAAGTTACCATTAGCAAAACAAAGCAGGCAACATATGAAAACTAAAATTAATATTGGATAATGCAAACCACAATTGCCACAGCATTTCAGTGCAGAATACATTGTGCAATACATGGTATAACATTCCTGCCAATATAAAACAGCATATCATCCGACTTACCACCGTCAGTGATGACCTGCTAATTTAAATGTGAACATAGAAATGTTGACTGCAATTGATAGCTACATCAGTAAACTGTTGACTACAATGCTTTTAGAAGTGACCAACAATATGTTTTAATGCTCAAGTACTGTACACCTTTTAACCAAGTGCAACCTTTTACCTTATGGGACAATGTTAACTTTGTGCTCCATTGAAATTGAACTGATTTGAAGCAAGGAACAAAGCTGATATGAGGCAAAGATTAACAACATTGGTTCGGTATATCCCAACTCCCCAGTATCAATTTGTGATGGAAAACTATATCTGTGTGGCAGCTCACACTCAATATGTGTGACAGTGTATCATGCTAAAGGTAACATTAGCACCACACAAGTGTCAGGCAACGACCATTTCTGACAGAGAGCATCTAACCACCTCCCCTTAACGTTTAGCAGCATTAACACTGCTGAAACCCTGATATCAAAATCCTGAAGGGGGTGGGGTCACTATTGATCAGAAACTTAACTGGACCAGATACCTAAATAGTGTGGCTACAAGAACTGGTCACAGACTGAGTATTCTGCAGTGAGTAACTGACCTCCTGACTCCCCAAAGCCTGTCCTACAACTGCAAGGCAAAAGTCAGGAATGTAATGTAATAGCCTCCATTTGCCTGGATGAGTGCAGTTCCAATAACACTCAAGAGGCTCGACACCATTCAGGACAAAGCAGCCCACTTGACTGGCTCCCCATCCACCAACTTAGACATTCATTCCCTCCAGCACCACCGCTGCAGTGTACCATCTACAAAATGCACTGCAGCAACTCACCAAAGCTTCTTTGACAGCACCTTCTAAACTGCAACCTCTACTGCCTAGAAGGTCAAGGGGAGCAGGTGCATGAGAACCTCCGAGTTTCCCTCTAAGTCACACACACCCTGACTTGGAAATACATCAGCAATCTATCATTACCACTGGGTTGAAACTCTGGAACTCCCTCCCTAACAGCACTTTGGATGTACCTACACCACACAGACTGCTGCAGTTCAAGAGGGCAGCTCAACATCACCTTCTCAAGGGCAATTAGGGATGGGCAATAAATGCTGTCCTTGCCAGCGATGTCCACATCCCAGGAATGAATTAAAAAAAACACAAGCAAACATTTTCACAGGGTTTCTACAAGATGATTTAGAACCTTTATACTGTGATGTCAAGCTTATATTAATTTCCATTGTTTCCCTTTCAAGTACATAAGTGAAGATCACTTTCAAATTTAAATTCACACATGCCTTGATCTCATTTTAAAGAATAAATAAATTTTCCAGGTCAATGTAATACTAATCTTACCTAAATCAGGAAATACTATATATAATTTTGTTTGGTGCTATAATCGAATTATGCTTTTATCGTGCAATTCTCTTCTGACAGTTGTGCCTGATTAACATATCTTTTGACTAATGGGCTCATCAAAGTCAGTTAAGATAATGAACATACTCTCATCTGTTTCATGCATTTCATTTATAGTGCTACAGAAATATCAACCATCAGAGATATCGGCAACGCACATGAATTCTACTCATATTAAGAACACGTGGCAGGTTCAAGAAGTGTATGGGAGTGACAGAATTCCTCATGTCATATTTGCTACTGCTCACCTTGGTAAGAGATCAGCATGGTCTTCTGTTCTAGGTCCCAAACCTTCACACTAATGAATTAAAGTGCATAGTTATTACAGGTTTAGCTAAATCTTACACAGTATATCCAGTGTATTTTCAGTGTTTAATGTCAGTCATATGCAAATTTTCATCTTAATTGGTCGGAATAACAGTTAATTATTGCAAATTATAACAGACCTTTTTATAAGCTTATTAGCTTGCCTGTTATATTCTGATTGTTTCCTATGAAATAAAGACTGTAAAATATTGTGCTGGTTTTAACTCCTGCAGATTTCTGAATTTATAAATTGATTTGTTATGCATGGATTGTAGCAAGATTCCATAAAATCAATATCACCAATGCATATTACATTTATAAAGTCTGATTTCTAAGTAATGCAATATGCAAGACCTTTGCACCATCACTTGCTCCAAAAAACACTCAGATGAGCGTTAATAAAGATAAACTTTTTTTTATATATCTAAAAATTGGAAAAGAGCTAGGATGAATGAACATTTCAAGCCTCGAGCGTTCTTTGTCTGAAACCCACTGGCAGCGTGTGCTAGTGATGGGTGACTGTACTAGCAAGATCCATGTTGAGAAAAGCAGACAGTGTGAGAAGGGTGCTATTACAAACCTGCAATCTAGACTGCTGCTAACCGCCTGTGTTTCACCAGAGAGCACGCTCACTTTAGTAACAATGTCATCGTGTTCATATTTACAGAATTTGCTCACCATCAGTGTTTCACTCTCAGCCACCTCCCACAATTCTACAGCACCTGCAGAGAAAGAGTAAAAAAGGGAATTAAGACTAGACTTCTTCCAACAAAAGGTTCAAACAACATGATTTTTTTGGGGATGGGCAATAAATGCTGGTCTTGCCAATGATGTCCACATCCCATGAATGAATAAAAAAATTGTATGGGAGGGATATTAAACATCATGTAATACATCAAATTCACTTTCTACAATAAATGCCCAAGTGTACACTCAGTATAAGAAGATAATCCTGAAACAAAATTTGATATGAAACACTCAAGTCTGATTAATTCTCTGCACACTCCAAAAAAACTCCTTTCTACGGGTTACCGGAATAAAGATATGAATATCTCTGCTCCAAAATTCAATCAAATGAGAAACATTTTTGGCAAGTATACAAATATTTATGGTTAATCAATGAAGATGACACTGATTATGGTGCAAACTACTGATTTGAAACAAGGGTAATATTCAAAAGGGAAGAGCAGAGAAATGGACTTATGCACCAGTTGACAATCTAGCACTAGTATAAGCCCTAAGAGCTAAATGGTTTCCGATACAGCAATTTCTATTAATCAGTAAAGTATTTAAAACACAGCCTTACCAGAATCAGATGCTACAAGGATTTCTTTGTCAGAAACCCAACAAGTATCCACCACCCCTGCCTGTGTCTGGACACCAACTGTGCAGAATCCTTCATTAGGGGCCTTGAGTGGGTCTTTGAACAACCAGATAGAGCCCAACCAACTGCGCCCAGATAACGTAGATGCTCCAAGTAACAGAGCTCCATCTGTAATGAAAAACAGATACAGCAACTTAATTAGGTCTAAGAATCAAAACATATCTGGCAATTACTATGCTACAACATACAAAATGAATGAATAATGAAACAAAAATATTAAGTACTGTATATACACATATGCAAAGTGAAAAGGGCGAATTAATGTTTGATGTGCAACATTTATTTCTAATTGAAAACTGAATAGCAGGAGTGAGAGGGGGAGGGGACAGAATAGGTGCTACAATCACTAAGAAATTAATGGATTTACTGACTTGCAAAGTTAATGGAAAATGGTTTGATGGAATAAAAGATCAACTCGGTGAGGAAATGAAAAGGCATCAAAAGATCATCCAAATAATGGAGATGTTAAAAAGACCTGAGAGAGAACAACACAAATAAAAATGAAAAGAAAAAACAAAAGAAAATTGTTGGAAAGGTGCAGTAGGTCCACCAGAAAAACCACAGTTAACCTTATTCATGCCTTTATTTTCTCCAGCCTTGACTATTCCAATACTCTCCTGGCCAAACTCTCACCTTCCACCCTACATAACTTGATGCACATACAAATTAGGAGGAGTAGGCTATTTGGCCCCTCAAACCTGCTCCGCCTTTCAACAAGATCCTGGTTAATCTGATGTAACCTCAACTCCATATTCCTGTCTATCCCCAATCACCTCCTTGCTTATCAAAAATCTATCTATCTCTCCCTTAAAAATATTCAAAGACTCTGCTTCCACCAACTTTTGGGGAAGAGAGTTCCAAAGACTCACAACCCTCAGAGAAAATATTATCCTCATCTCTGTCTTAAATGAGTGATCCCTTGTTTTTAAACAGTGACCCCTAGTTCTAGATTCTCCCACAAGAGGAAACATCCTTTCCACATCCACCCTGTCAAGACCCCTCAGGATCTTATGTTTCAATGAAGTCGCCTCTTACTCTTCTGAACTCCAGCGGATACAAGCCTAGCCTGTCCAACCTTTCTTCATTAAACAAACCACCCATTCCAGGTATTAGTCTAGTAAACCTTCTCTGAACTGCTTCCAACACATTTAATTCCTTCCTTGAATAAGGAGTACAGTACACAGTACTTCAGTTGTGGTCTCACCAATGCCCTGCATAGCTGAAGCATAACCTCTCTACTTTTGTATTCAATTCCCCTCGCAATAAATGATAACATTCTATTAGCTTTCCTAATTACTTGCTGAACCTGCATACTAAACTTTTGCGATTCATGCACTAGGACACCCAGATCTATCTGCATCTCAGAGCTCTGCAACCTCTCACCATTTAGATAATATGCTTCTTTTTTATTCTGCTTGCCAAAATGGACAATTTCACATTTTCCCACATTATACTCCATTTGCTAGATCTTTGCTTAACCTGTCTATATCCCTTTGTAGCCTCATATCCTCTTCACAACTTACTTTCCTACCTATTTTTGTGTCATCAGCAAATTTAGCAACTATACCTTCGGTCCCTTCATCCAGGTCATTTATATAAATTGTAGAAAGTTGAGGCCCTAGTGCTGAACCCTGTGGCACACCACTCGTTACATCTTGCCAACCAGAAAATGAACCATTTATGATTACTCTCTGTTTCCTGTTAGCTAGCCAATCTTCTATCCATGGCAATATGTTAGTTCCTACACCATGAGCTTTTATTTTCCACAATAACCTTTGATGTAGCACCTTATCAAACGCCTTCTGGAAATCTAAGTACAGTACATCCCCTTTATCCACAGCACATGTTACTTCTTCAAAGAACTTCAATAAATTGGTTGAACATGATTTCCCTTTCACTTAACCATGTTGCTTCTGCCTGATTACCTGGAATTTTTCTAAGTGCCGTGCTATAACATCTTTAATAATAGCTTCTAACATTTTCCCTATGACAGATGTTAAGCTAATTTCCAGCTTTCCGTCGCCCTCCCTTTTTGAATAAAGGAGTTACATTGGCTATTTTCCAATCTAATGGAACCTTCCCAGAATCAAGGGAATTTTGGAAAATTAAAACTCAGCTGCTTGTGCCTTAATTCACACCAAGTCCTGTTCACCCATCACCACTGTGCCTACATTGACATCCAGTCTGTCAATGCCTCAATTTTAAAATCCTCGCCCTTGATTTCAAATCGCTCTATGACCTCTCCCCAATCTCTGTAACCTGCTCCAGCCCTAAAGGCTTCAAGATCACTGTACTCCTTGAATTCCGGCATCTTGTGCATTCCTGATTTTGGTAGCTCCACCAACGGCGGCCATGTTTACAGCTACCTTAATCCGAAGCTCTGGAATTACCTCGCTAATCGTGTCTGCCTCCTTTAAGATACTCCTTAAAATCTCTCTCTTTGACCAAACTTTTGGTCAGTTTCCCTGATTATCTCCTTGTGGCTCAGTGTCAGAATTTTTAAAACAAGAATGCTTTTAAGTGCTTGGGCCATTTTGCTATGTTAATACAAGTTGTTGTTGTTAACACTTCCAGCATACATACATACCCCTTGCTAGAACTGCATTCTGATTAAGGTCTATAATTGATTGACAAACTGTTCCATTGGACAGACAGGCCCAGCTCATGCAGCAGTGTCCAACCCAGTAATTACAGATTGGGTGGGGAGGGGGGGGTCACGAGCTAACAGAGAGTCTGATCCAACTAAATCTAGTGTTCGTAAGATGACCAGAAGACTGTAAAACAAGATGCTGTTCCTGTAGCTTGCACTGACTCTGGTTGGTACAGTGTAGGAGGTCAAAGATGGAGAAATCAGAATGAGTGAGGGTTAAGTGAACATAAGAAATAGGAGTTGGAGTGGACCATTTGGCCCTTCCAGCCTGCTTCAGCATTCAACAAGATCAGGACTGATCTTCTACCTCAACTCCACCTTCCCATATCCTTTAATTCCCTTAGTACCCAAAAATCTATTGATCTCTGTCCTGAATATACTCAACGACCAAGCATCCACAGCCTTCTGGGGTATAGAATTCCAAATATTCACAACCCTTTGAGTGAAGAAATTTCTTTCATCTCAGTCCTAAATGGCCAGCTGCTTATTCTGAGAGCGTGGTCCTGTGTTCTAAATACCCCAGCCAGGGGAAACATTTTCTCAGCATCCACCCTGTCAAGCCCCTTAAGAATTTTATATGTTTCAAATAGATTACATCTCATTCTTCTAAGCTCTTCAAAGGCAGGTCAGGAAAATCAGTATCACACTTACTTAAGAAGTCACCATCAGCAGCTCACTGCTAGCTCTAACATCATGTAACCTAGCAGACAATGAATGAAACCAGAGACTTTTCTTCTTTATATCACTCAGTATGGCAGAAAAGAGCAGATTTAATCACTAAGCCAAGAGCTGTATAGGAACTGTACATATAGTAATAACATAATACAAAATAAAAACAAACAATGCTAGAAAACACTCAGGTCAGGCAGCATCTGCGGAGACAGAAACAGAGTAGGGCAGATGACCTTTAATCAGCAATCATATATCCATGCTCTTTGAGTTCATAAGCTTTTAACTGTAGCTTAGTAATTGCTCACTTCACTACAGGTGAAACATTACAAGCATGGTTAATGTATCATTGCATAAACGCTGCATCTTGTAAAACAATTTCATTGAATTTTACTGAGCAATATTTATGAATTGTCCAATCACTATACATCTTTAACTTTTAAAATGTTGAGTATAAAGAGCATGATGTCAGGGGATAAAAACAGAAAATGCTGGAAAACACTCAGCAGGTCTGGCAGCATCTGTGGAGACAGAAACAGAGATAACGTTTCAGAACTGGATCTTGACTTGAAATGATGATACTATTGCTCTCTCCACGGATGCTGCCTGACATGCTGAGTGCTTCCAGCATCTTGTTTTTACTTCAGATTTCTATCATCTGCAGTATTGTGCTTTTGCATGACGTCAGGGATTCCTCACTTACTTCATTATAATGAAATCATCAGGTTACTTATTGAATAGATGGATGCAATTCCTGATTATCATGGAGACCGGGGGAAATAATGTTCGAGATTTCTGTGTAGTCCCTGAATGTTCACTAGCTCTCCTTCATCTCAAAATAAGTGCATAGTCCCCCGTTAAAACCAACCGCAGAAGGCACAAAAAAATGTAATTGGTTCAAATCACCTCAAAAGCGAGTGCTCCAAAAGAAAGAAAGCAATCATTTTCTCTACACACACTGGGATGAAACAGTTCCATCTGAAATCTGGCAGCACAACCCCCTGAAATAAGAGCAAGTGACAGCTAGTGTGTGCCAAGGAACAAAGATTAGATTTGATTAGATATACAGCACTGAAACAGGCCCTTCGGCCCACCGAGTCTGTGCCGAACATCAACCACCCATTTATACTAATCCTACACTAATCCCATATTCCTACCAAACATCCCCACCTGTCCCTATATTTCCCTACCACCTACCTATACTAGTGACAATTTATAATGGCCAATTTACCTATCAACCTGCAAGTCTTTTGGCTTGTGGGAGGAAACCGGAGCACCCGGAGAAAACCCACGCAGACACAGGAAGAACTTGCAAACTCCACACAGGCAGTACCCAGAATCGAACCCGGCTGCGGTGCTAACCACTGCGCCGCCCCAAAAGGAATCAAAAAGGAAACAAAAGGAATCAAATGGGGCTGAATGATCTGTTCTTATCCCAAGCAGTTGCTGATCTACAGAAGTGCAACTTCAGAGTTAAACACTTTTTAATGACTGAAAAAGTGATTTTGTATTGTCAAAAAGAGTTTCACAAAACAAGTGAAGCTTTAAAGCTAATGAAGGCAAAAAAAAGTTTAAGGTTTTAATCTTGGTGCAGGCGAGACCTATAGATTTGAAATGACCCGACAACATTTCAGTCAGTAATATAAAAGCAAAATACTGCGGATGCTGGAAATCTGAAATAAAAACATTTCAGTGTTAGTCTCCCCCTCCCCCTCTCAGCAGGGGCCGGCCAACCGGCCGGCGCAGTGGTCGCCTGAAGCTCACCGCGGTAACAATTACTTTTCTTAACACGATCAACAGCTTATCCGGCTCAGAGGAGCCGGTGAGAGATTTCCCCCTCCCGGTTACCTTTGCGGTAATGAAGTGCATCCAAGTGCCTCTCCATGCAGGCAGGCGCATTGGGCGACATCCCCCAGCGATTCTCCATCACCGGCGGCTCCGACTCTCCGAACGCCGCGTGCTTCCGCTCGAGCCGCCTGACCCCTGACCCCGCGCTCCCGGCCTCTCGCGAGACATCGTCCGCCTGGCCCGCGATTACCCGCCGTGCTCTGCGGTCCTCTCCCGGTTACGACAGCCGCCATTTTAGACTGGGGGGTTGGTGGTGGAGAGTGAGGCTGTAACTTTGCCGGGAACCTCCAATTCCCCTCCCATTTCGTTATTGGAGTGCACAGTTGTTTTTTCTTAGGAAAAGGCGTGCTCAGGACCTGAGAGCATGTTGTCCCGCGTCGTTCTGGCTTCGGGTAAGGAAGAAAGTGTGTGGGAGATGTTGATTCGGTCAGACAAGGACATAGGGGAAAGGGAGAGGATCCCGCTCCGAGGGCCCTCAGATAGCCGGTCGACCGATAGTACTCCTATAGATAGAGTGTGGAATACTCTGCTTCTTAATCGAGCGGGTGAAAAGTCCTTGCTGCTGAGGCCTGGATATTCATGTCCTCCATGCAAAGTTAGTCGACTTAATACAGTTCAGAGCTTAAAAGGTCACACGGCTTCTGCACCCAATAAAACAAATCCTGACCAGTTACGTGAATATTTTTGTACTGAGTAGAAATCAGGTTGATCAAATTTTCAACACTTTAAGAAATAAACCCACAATAGAAGAGTTAATCACTTAGTCCCATTCTCCTGCCCTTTCCTCATATTTATGTTGATTTTTCTAACTATTATTCAGTCCCCTTTTGAAATTATTGTGGGTTCTGGCCCCACTGTTTTCTGGCCAGGCAGTTCATGTTATAACAAGTGATGTCTGTGGGGAGCTGCATAGATCAGGGCGTTTGGAGTTTGAATGCTTATATGCAGTAGCTGGGGAAGTGGTATATGCAGCACAGGTGTCAAAGCCAAAACAAGGGAGACACTTCAAATACTTGTCTGATTGGACTCTCATTACTGTATGTTAATGAAACAGAGTTTCAAATTCTAGAGACTGATCCAGATTACAGTATGAAAATAATGGTGAAAAGCCATCCCAATCCTGAAATACCTGGATTTGAGAGATTAAATTCTGGCATTAAAATAGTGATCCAGAAGTAAACTCAATGTCAGAGTTGGTGTGTTTTGTAGAGAATTCCAGTGTGCTAAAATGAATAGTCGTCTATAGTAAAAGCTTAATTATTTTACTACATCTAGATGTACTATTCTATAAATGTCATGGTGATATTCTCTAGAAGCTAGTGTGTTCAAGTATCTTACCATGTGGTACATAATGTTTTGGGTTTTAATTGCAAAATCTCATGTATCCTCCATACTGTCTTAACCATTGTAGAGTATTGTGAAACAATACATTTACAGACTTTATTAAATTTGGATGACATCTTCAAAAGTTTGTGTTCCTGAATGTTGAAGTTACCTTTAATCCATTCAGTGGTAGTATCTATTTCGGTACTTTTATATCTTTTATGGTGAAGATAGTCTAAAGTCACCATATGAAATGAGGTGTGGCAGCATTTGGAATCTATTTTAGATATTGAATTAGAAAACAACTTGCAGCTTTGAATATATTTGGGTCTAATGCCAAATTGCTGAATGTTTCTTCACAGACTCCATTGCCCTATTTTTTTTTTCTTTGGCCTCCTTATCTCGAGAGACAATGGGTAAGTGCCTGGAGGTGGTCAGTGGTGTGTGGAGCAGCGCCTGGAGTGGCTATAAAGGCCAATTCTAGAGTGACAGGCTGTTCCACAGGTGCTGCAGAAAAATTTGTTTGTCGGGGCTGTTATACAGTTGGCTCTCCCATTGCGCCTCTGTCTTTTTTCCTGCCAACTGCTAAGTCTCTTCGACTCGCCACACTTTAGCCCTGCCTTTATGGCTGCCCGCCAGCTCTGGCGAATGCTGGCAACTGACTCCCACAACTTGTGATCAATGTCACAGGACTTCATGTCGCGTTTGCAGACGTCTTTGAAGCGGAGACATGGACGGCTGGTGGGTCTGATATCAGTGGCGAGCTCGCTGTACAATGTGTCTTTGGAGATCCTGCCATCTTTCGTGGGGGTGTTGGCCGCCTCGAGTACTTCTGTGTTGGAGATACGGCCCTGCCACCTGATGCCAAGTATTCTCCGGAGGCAGCGAAGATGGAATGAATTGAGACGTCGCTCTTGGCTGACATACGTTGTCCAGGCCTCACTGCCATAGAGCAAGGTACTGAGGGCACAGGCTTGATACACTCGGACTTTTGTGTTCCGTGTCAGTGCGCCATTTTCCCACACTCTCTTGGCCAGTCTGGACATAGCAGTGGAAGCCTTTCCCATGCGCTTCTTGATTTCTGCATCTAGAGACAGGTTACTGGTGATAGTTGAGCCTAGGTAGGTGAACTCTTGAACCACTTCCAGAGCGTGGTCGCCAATATTCATGGATGGAGCATTTCTGACGTCCTGCCCCATGATGTTCGTTTTCTTGAGGCTGATGGTTAGGCCAAATTCATTGCAGGCAGCCACAAACCTGTCGATGAGACTCTGCAGGCACTCTTCAGTATGAGATGTTTAAAGCAGCATCGTCAGCAAAGAGGAGTTCCCTGATGAGGACTTCCTGTACTTTGGACTTCGCTCTTAGATGGGCAAGCTTGAACAACCTGCCCCCTGATCTTGTGTGGAGGAAAATTCCTTCTTCCGAGGACTTGAACGCATGTGAAAGCAGCAGGGAGAAGAAAATCCCAAAACGTGTGGGTGCGAGAACACAGCCCTGTTTCACGATAAACTCTGGTTATCTTGTATTATAGTGCTTCATCCCAACTTTTGCATCATTTAATACTTTAAATGAGCGCATGGGTAAGGCTTCCACTGCTATGTCCAGACTGGCCAAGAGAGTGTGGGAAAATGGCGCACTGACACGGAACACAAAAGTCCGAGTGTATCAGGCCTGTGTCCTCAGTACCTTGCTCTACGGCAGCGAGGCCTGGACAACGTATGCCAGCCAAGAGCGACGTCTCAATTCATTCCATCTTCGCTGCCTTCGGAGAATACTTGGCATCAGGTGGCAGGACTATATCTCCAACACAGAAGTCCTTGAAGCGGCCAACACCCCCAGCTTATACACACTACTGAGTCAGCGGCGCTTGAGATGGCTTGGCCATGTGAGCCGCATGGAAGATGGCAGGATCCCCAAAGACACATTGTACAGCGAGCTCGCCACTGGTATCAGACCCACCGGCCGTCCATGTCTCCGTTATAAAGACGTCTGCAAACGTGACATGAAATCGTGTGACATTGATCACAAGTCGTGGGAGTCAGTTGCCAGCATTCGCCAGAGCTGGCGGGCAGCCATAAAGACAGGGCTAAATTGTGGCGAGTCGAAGAGACTTAGTAGTTGGCAGGAAAAAAGACAGAGGCGCAAGGGGAGAGCCAACTGTGCAACAGCCCCAACAAACAAATTTCTCTGCAGCACCTGTGGAAGAGCCTGTCACTCCAGAATTGGCCTTTATAGCCACTCCAGGCGCTGCTTCACAAACCACTGACCACCTCCAGGCGCGTATCCATTGTCTCTCGAGATAAGGAGGCCCAAAAGAGAAAGAGAAATGGGAGAGACCGAGTGTTTTAGAAAGTGCCCTCCCTCTACAGTAAAACTCAAAGAAATGTAAGTCAAAATTAGTCACCTAGCCTCCATTTTAAAAGAGGGACTGAGTAGACCATAGGTTTGTTTCTGCGCCCCTTCCTGTGCTGTACATTTAACAAACGACCAACTCGAATGCTGAGGCAATATTTTACCATTGGGGAAAAAAATTGCAGTTAATGCTATTTTTTCATCTCTGGGACATTATCTTCAATCGGGCACTGGAGTTGGCATCAGCTGATTCTTGAGATATCTGTGATATGAGTTTGGGTAGTGTTGGTACAGTTTCTAGTGGGTGTGAGATTGCCAAAATTTCAACATTTGGTATGTTTGAATTGGCAATCTCGTTCACTGTGCAAGAATAGTTGGTGTTGGAAATGGAAATAGCAGATTAAATCTGTGTGTTCCTCAGACTTTGGGAATACAGGATACAGTCACTAGGTGCATGAAATGGGGCGGTTGCATTTTCTTTGCAGATATCTATAATTTTAACCATAAAAAATGTATTTTTTTTTAAAAAGAGTATGTCATTTGTTAATGGCGTTTAATGACTCGTTGGTTCTAGTCTTAAGCATTTATGTATAATCATTTTTTCAGCTTCTGCTCTGAAGACATCAGCTCCTATCAGCGCCAGGTTAGTAACAAAGGTTTGTGTGAAGTGTGATTATTGTTGAAGCTGAACAAAATGGCACATGTTTTGCAATCAATTGGACATGACCACGCAACAAGTTGCAAAACTATAATTGTTGAATGTCCTTGCATTTCTCATTTCAGTGCACAAGTTTTCTCGCCTTATTTTGCTATCAAAATCCATAATGGGGCAGTACTATTCTAATTTGGAAAAAAGATGAAATAATTGAGGTTGCTTTTGTTTTCCTGAAGGAGCAAGATTTATATAAATTGGAAGTATTATGTGTCACTGCATTGAGGGAGCATTATTTGGCAAAAAAATATATAAAAAGTGTAATCTGTGCTGTGATTTGCTAATATCTGTCTGAAATCTGCAAACTATGCAGCACCAATGTTTCTTTTTCCAGTTTATTGCCAGTGTCCAGGACTTTTCATATGAGCAGTCAGTCTCGGGCACCAGTGCCACCACTTCCAGAGGAAGGAGGCAAGGTGCGCTATGGTCTGATTCCAGAAGAATTCTTCCAGTTCTTGTATCCCAAAACTGGGGTAACAGGTCAGTACAAAATATCTTTGCAAATTCAATTGATGTGTGGTAAGTTCCTCTTTTCAAATTGTGTTATTTATCCTTGTGTGATGCATTGAAGTACAGGTTATTAACTTCCGCGGCTTTGCATTAGAAAAAAAAGTTTTTGTGAACATTTTATTCTTGGATCAGAACTATGAAGTCAGCAGTCCAGGTTTGTATTTAGAACAAAGAACAGTACAGCACAGGAACAGGCCATTCGGCCCTCCAAGCCTGTGCCGATCTTGATGCCTGCCTAAACTAAAACCTCCTGCACTTCCGGGGTCCGTATCCCTCTATTCCCATCCTATTCATGTATTTGTCAAGATGCCTCTTAAACGTCATTATTGTACCTGCTTCCACCACCTCCCCCGGCAACAAGTTCCAGGCACTCGCCACCCTCTGTGTAAAGAACTTGCCTCTCACATCCCCTCTAAACTTTGCCCCTCGCATCTTAAACCTATGTCCCCTTCGTAACTGACTCTTCCACCCTGGGAAAAAGCTTCTGACTATCCACTCTGTCCATGCCGCTCATAACTTTGTAAACCTCTATCATGTCGGAAAGTTTTCTTACATAAATGAGCAACAGAGGTGTACTTTCAAATTCATCACCTGCAGGTTGACAGTACTTTATCCAAAGTATAATTAACATTAAAGCATTATTTGTGACAGTAATATTTAATGTTGTGGAGTTGAAAGTGTTTGGCTATTAGTGCAAGCGATCACTGGATTGTGTTTTGGACTTGAATGTTCTGTGTGCAACTTTGTATAGAAACAGAATTTGTGTACCATTTTAAGTCAAACATCAAATCTGAATAAAAGCAAAATACTGCAGATGCTGGAGATCTGAAATAAAAACAAGAAATGCTGGAACCACTCAGCAGATCTGGCAGCATCTGTGGAAAGAGAAGCAGAGTTAACGTTTTGGGTCAGTGACCCTTCTTCGGGACCCTTCGGACCCTCCTTCAAATCTGAATTGCCTGTTACAGATAAATTATATTCTAGTTATTGTAGAATCTTAATGAACAGAAGGAAATGTTCTAACTTTGGTCACTTTTACCAATAATTTTAGGATCAATCTTTGTACCAACTCATTTGTGTTTTTCCTATAGGCCCTTATATGTTTGGCACTGGGCTGTTGACTTACCTTCTATCAAAGGAAATTTACATCATTAACCATGAAACACTTACAGCTATATCGATTGGCATTGTTATCCTCTATGGTGTCAAAAAGTATGGCAAGGATGTGGCAAAATTTGCTGACAAATTGAATGAGGTAAGAGTAATAAGATTTAATGCCTGAGCTTGGTACAAAAGCTGGATATCTTTCCAAGCTTGAACTCTGTTCAGTTGTGATGCTTTAATCTAGAAAAGCACATTAAACATACAAGAAAGGTTGTGTAAAAAGGGGACTTCTTTGTTTTCTGGAATTTAATAAGCATATTTAGGATAGTGGTTAAAGGTAAGCTAGTGACCTCTGCAGCAATTGGTTAAATGTTAATTTAAAAAAAAGAACATATCCCTTTTCAGCAGTTCCTCTGAAATATTCTGTGCAAATTCTCATTTTTCATAATGTTTCACAAAATACCAGTGATATATTTATGATTCAGCTGCATTTTATATGGCCTATTTTGTTTGACAATAACAGACCAAAGTTGAAAAAGCACAAGAAGTGAAAGACTTAGCCATGAACAGCCTGGCAGAAGCTATTGAAGAGGAGAAAAAGGAACAGTGGAGAATAGAAGGGCGTCACCACATTTTTGATGCAAAGCGGGTACGAATGCATTTTGTTTTAATGGTCCATCCTATGAAAAATTCCTGTGGCCCTTTTTTTTTTTGCTCTAATTTTAATTATTGGTATTAATTGGCATAATCTTGTCACTTGCAACAGTTTTGAATTTGGTAAATAACTAATGTTAGTAATTAGTACCTCCAGTAGCCAGTGATGTAACCAATATTTATCCCTTATCCAACATTATTAAACCAGACTTTGATAGTTTATCTTGCTGTTTGTGGGACCTTGCTATGTGCAAATTGACTGCTGCATTTGTGTATATTACAACATTGGCTGCACTTCTAAAGTGCTGTATAAGTGCAAGTTCTTTCTTTAAAAGGAAATGCACAACCTGAATTAAGTGATTTAGATTTTTTTTAGATTTAGAGATACAGCACTGAAACAGGCCCTTCGGCCCACCGAGTCTGTGCCGACCATTAACCACCCATTTATACTAATCCTACACTAATCCCATATTCCTACCACATCCTCACCTGTCCCTATATTCCCCTACCACCTACCTATACCGGGGGCAATTTATAATGGCCAATTTACCTATCAACCTGCAAGTCTTTTGGCTGTGGGAGGAAACCGGAGCACCCGTAGGAAACCCACGCAGACACAGGGTGAACTTGCAAACTCCACACAGGCAGTGCCCAGAATTGAACCTGGGTCGCTGGAGCTGTGAGGTTGCGGTGCTAACCACTGTGCCGCCCTGTGATAGTAACAGTTTCATGTGTTACCTGGGTCATGCTGCAGATCAGCTCTGAAGTGCCAAAGTTCTCTACTGTATATTGCTGCTCGAGATTGTGGGAGCAACTTGCCAAACATCTTAATGTACTTATCTAATATAACTTCATGCACCTGTGCAATTCACTTGTTCTCTGGTAGATGCAGAATGGTCCCAGAATCTCAAAACTGGATTTGCTTTTTAGCAATCCAAGTATCTGCTGCTGGTTCCCTTGATCTTCCAGTGCTAGCATTCCATGATGTTGAGCTATACAAGCTGGAGGCACAGCATGAAATATGGAATGCTTATATTGGGATAATGAGGTGTTTGAGATTTTCGTTGCAAGGAGATGATGACTACTGCAGCTGACTTGTGGTATTTTTGATCAATTTTAAGAGTTTTTCTTGGTCTATTGATATAAATGTAGAAAAAGGCTACATGTTGTTTTGTCATAGGTTAGTTAATATCGGGTCTCCAAGAATTTTGCAGCAAGTCAAAGCCAGTTTCTGCAGCAGGCACAAGCATAGGTTCAATGGCAAATCTATTTATAATTTTATAAGATATTAAAAACTGTGCCAAACTGATTGCGTTGGTTTACGATGAGCATTTTAAACTCTTTAAAAATAGCATATTAACCACCCCCAAATGTATGCATGCGTTCTATATCTTGCAAATGACTTTTTCATTTCTTTGAATTCTTGCCTGCTGTCTTGTGCTAATATCAGTTCTGTCATTTAACCATGTCATGAGTTCCACTTAAGCTACTTGCAGGATATTCTATTTTTCCTTGCCTGCTTTTTCATTCCTACTTCCCTTTTTGTTCTGTAATATCTTCCAGTTCTGATGAAGGGTGCATACCCGAAATGATTTTGTCTCATGCTGGCAAATCTGCTGAGCATTCACAGCATTTCTGTTTTTTGTACCAGTTAGGGGCAGGGGAAAACTTCTGTAGTGATTTATGAATAATGGAGCGCTAAATGCCCTGGCTAAAGTGTATATAAAATCATGGATTTCTAACGTTGATACAGCATCAAGTCACAAATGTGATCAGAAGGAATAGAGCTTCAAGCATTTGAACAGTTTTTGTCTGTTTATAGAATAATGTTGCAATGATGCTGGAAACCAACTACCGTGAACGACTACATATGGTGTACAATGCAGTGAAGAAACGCCTGGATTACCAAGTCGGTCTCCAGCATCTACAGCGAAGGCTTGCTCAAGAACATATGGTTAATTGGGTGGAGAAGAGTGTAATCCAGAGTATCACACCACAGCAGGTAGATAGAGAAATGAGATGAAAGACATAGGTTTTTGTACATAGTGCAAATACAAAATTACCAACTACACTGTTGGTATGTAAAAACTTGCATTGATGCACACATCGGTGCTGGAGTTGTACATTTGTGCTGGGCAGCTGTAGAATTTGAGAGTTGTACATCAAATATAGAGCTGGCAAACCTGTCTGAGGTACAAGAAGACCGCACATTTGTCCAATTTACAGCATGCATGTGCATGAGCTAAGTCACAGCATCCATTGAAATAGACAGCTTTTATTTAATGCTTACCATATACAACTAAGTGATTGTTGGAGAATCTGCCTGTCGACTATTAATCTCATTACAATATTTTGCTCATTTTTAATTTTCCAAATTTCAAAAGAAATGTACTTTTTCCGTTCCTTAAATCTTCCTTTTTGATTTTTCTTTCCTGCCTCACCACTCCTGAAGAGGGACCTCATGTTGGGCTATAATTCTAAAGTACCTTTGGTACCTGCACAACTCTTCACATAGGAAATTAAACCTTAAGCATCAGATAATAAATGGGAGACAGTATTATGTTCTTCTGGCATTCAGATCTCCTGAATTTGTTGCTAGATGAAAGGGAGCTCTGACTTTTTCCTTTTCCTAGACGAGCATTCACCCCACTTTGCCACCTGTCTAGGATTGGCTGACAGGACAGGGATCTTTCTTGATCACCATTGTGCCACACAATTTGTCTTTGCATATATTCCTAAATTGAATTTTTAAAATTTTTTGTTCATATAGTGGCTTAAAAGAGCATGATTCTGCTAATATTTTGCTTTTCTCTTCGTAGGAGAAAGAAAGCATTGCCAAATGTATCTCCGACCTCAAAATACTGGCCAAGACAGCTCAAGCGAAGGTTTAGCCTTGATCCAGAACTACTATCAAACTAAAATTTATCTAGAGATATGTATATGTAACTTTGAAAAGAATAATCTTAAGTTCCTAGTAAACGGCATTGACTGAAATCCTTTTGTAAACTGGAGAAACATTAAATTCAATGTTGATAAATCTACAGTTGATATCCCTCCTTTCACTTATTTTCCATAACTCTGTTTCATGAGTGTTCAAAAATGTTATTTGGGAAATAGTTGCAATCCTTTTTCTAATTTTCATTTTTTCTTTCCAAAAGCATTTGTTGACAATTGCAATATCAGTCTCAGTTACTAGTTAATGCTTTTATGATTTTAAATTCCCTTTGCTGAACCTATCTATAATGCGACTCAAATCTTGGTTTGTCGTTTTTGATGTTGACTCCTGTGCTCTGTTACTCCAAAAACTTATCACTTGCATATGCTGAATTTGTTAATGAGCCACAATATGCTAGCAGTTGAATAGTGTCATGGAAATGGCGGCAAGACTTCAATTGACAAGAAACATATTGGAAAAGATCGTACGAACATACTAATTAGGAACAGGAGTAGGCCACTTTACCCCTCAAGCCTGCTCCGCCATTCAATAAGATCATGGATGATCTGATTGTAACCTCTACTGCACATTCCCGCCTACCCCTGATAACTATTCAACCCCTTGCTTATCAAGAATCTATTTACCTCTACCTTAAAAATATTCAAAGACTCTGCTTCCGCTGCCTTTTGAGGAAGAGAGTTCCAAAGACTCCTGACCCTTTGAGGGACAAAGTTTCTCCTCATCTCTGTCTTAAATGGGTGAGCCCTTACTTTTAAATAGTGACCCCTAGTTCTAAATCCTCACACAAGAGGAAACATCCTTTCCACATCCACCCTGTTAAGACCCCTCAGGATCTTCTATGTTTCAATGAAGTCGCCTCTTACTCTCCTAAACACCAGTGGATACAAGCCTAGCCTGTCCAACCTTTCCTCATAAGACAATCTGCCCATTCCAGGTATTAGTCCAGAAAACCTTCTCTGAATTGCTTCCAGCACATTTACATCCTTCCTTAAATAAGGAGACCAGTACTGTACACAGTACTCCAGATGTGGTCTCACCAATGTCCTGTATAACTGAAGCATAACCTCCCTACTTTTGTATTCAATTCCACTCGCAATAAACATTAACGTTTTATTAGCTTTCCTAATTATTTGCTGAACCTGCATACCAACCTTTTGTGATTCATGCCCTAAGACACCCAGTTCCCTCTGCAGCAGTGCAATCTCTCACCATTTGAATAATATGCTTTTTTATTATTCTTGCCAAAATGGACAATTTCACATTTTCCCGCATTATACTCCATTTGCCAGATCTTTGTTCATTCACTTAACCTATCTATGTCCCTTTGTAGTCTCCTTATATCCTCTTCACAACTTACTTTCTTACCTGTCTTTGTCAACAGCAGATTTAGCAACCATGCCTTTGGTCCCTTCATCCAAGTCATTTATATAAATTACACAATAGATGCGTACAGAGGATTTCTCCAGTAAAAAAAAAAGACAAAAGTATCTTCCAAAACTGGTCTGCCTGCCTGAGCTGAGTGTTTAAAAAAAAAATACGGTTAAATTAATATTATTTGCTGTTTCTAGCAATATAAGGCCAGTAATTCCATCTTCTATGTGTTCTTTAGTGCAATTCCAAATTTTCTAGTTAGACTAATAAAAATATCTTTTTATGTTAACTGCCAGCTTAGATCATTGGTACCATTCATAGTCTGAAGCAGAAGGTTCTGTGTTCAAGCTCCACTTCAGGGTTTAAAATCACATAATCTAAGCTGATATTTCAATGCAATACTGAGCTTGTGCTGTATTGTCGGAGGTGCTGCTCTCTTTCAGATGAGCCTGTATGCCTGTTCTAGGTGATATAAAGGATTGGAAGAATACTCCCAATGCTTGAGTTGACATTTATCTCAACCAACGCTACTAAAACAGGTTAACTGATCTTTAATATCATTAATGTTTGTGGGACCTTACTGCATGACAGCAGTGACTATTTGTCTATGCAGCGCTTGGGACATCTGTTCTGTTTGACTGATGCTATACAGCATTACAGAAATCAAATCTTGGCAGACAGGTAATATGGTTTGTTCTTGAATTTTATAAATTTTCTTTACAAAAACTAGTACCAAGAATTTGCCATTGGGCAATTTAAAAAAGTTATAACAAGTACTTAATATATCGAAAGTGAAAGCTTTTACTTATGATACTGACAACATTGGGCGAACTTAGCTTCTGCTTTCGATGCATCACCAATCCAGGCACAAATTGGTTTTCAGAAGTGAGGTTAGAGTTCAAGTTTCCACTCAAACGCACTTGCATAATCACAGACTTAAAATCTTAAATGAGCCAGCACATTCGGGCAGCATTATAGAATGTAATTGTTTTTTCCTTGTATTAAAGAAATTCCTTAATGTATTTGACTGGTAACTGGATGGAGTTTTATTAATACAGCTGAAAATGGGTTTATCACAAAAAAATGTTTAATAAATGTCTAGTCCAACACCTGCGAGTAACCTGATTTTAAATAACTGAAAATGGCTTTGAAAATCAGTACAGACTATTTGCTAGTTTTATTGGTCTACACTAGTCAGTTAGTTAGCAACTTAAGTTTTAAAATATTAAAAATATTTAAATGGTGCCTACTAGTGCTTTTGTGCTTTATTTATTTAAAAAAAGTTTAATTTGAGGAGCCTCCATGAAGACCTGCAAACAGGCGCAAGTGCTGGAAGTTTGCCATGCTCATTAATTTGATTGGGGTATGGCCAGTTTTGTGGGTGGGACTGGCTTTCTGTGCAATGTTTTGAAAGCCTGTTTAAAAGATCACAGCAGCTCAATTTGCGCAGGATATAGCTTGTCCTTGGAATTCCTCAATTTTTTTTTTACAGTGGTTTGGCCAATTTCTGGTAAATTGCACACCTGACAGAAACTCTACCCCTATATCTTTAGCCCCAGTTAAAGCTCCAGAATAGACCAATTCTACATCTTTCTGTAAATTTATATTCAGAACCAAATATGAGGGATTTTTACAAGTGTATCAGATAATTATGTTTTATCAGACTGCTTCCAATTATCAACATTGTACACTCTGTTCTGCATCTTAGTGATTAAGTTGGTTAAAGAATGGCTTGTAAAATCAACGATTTTTTTGATATTTTCTGATATAATGAAAACAGCTAGAGTGGGATCATTGGAAGAAGTGGATTTTTTGATGAACTGCATACTTGATCAAAAGCCAGGATGTAATTTGTCTGCACTAATATTCAATGTTGACTACAGGTAAAGTTGGTTCATTGTTCTTCAGATACAATCACTGGAGCCATGTTTAAAATGGTTCCAAATTTTGTTGAATTCTTGTGTCCTGATGCCCTGCCAAAATTCGAAATGTGGCAACAATTTCATTATTTTGCATTTGCCAAGTGCTGTAACTCGAAAGACATTTGATAAAACTTTATAGACGTGCCAATTGTAGAACTGAGCGTTTCCAGAAGAAGTGTCTGAAAGCTCCTGTAAGAGTTTAAAATACAAATTTAAAAACAGACTATTGCACACAAATTACATAAGAGGTATACAAAATTATGAGGGGCATTGATAGGTCAGATAGGAAGAAACTTTTTCCCTTAGCAGAGGGGTCAATAACCAGGGGGCATAGATTTAAGGTAAGATGGATTTGAGGAAAACTTTTTTTCACCCAGGGGGTGGTTGGAATCTGGAACGCACTGCCTGAAGAGGTGGTAGAGGCAGGAATCCTTACAACATTTAAGAAGTATTTAGATGAGCACTTGAAACGCCATAGCATACAAGGCTATGGGCCAGGTGCTGGAAAATGGGATTAGAATAGTTAGGTGCTTGATGGCCGGCACAGATGCAATGGGCCGACAGGCCTGTTTCAGTGCTGTATAACTCTATGACTCTAAGAGCAAAGTCGCACTCTTAATTTGCTGCTCTAGAATAATTTTCTGTGATTTTGTTGTGATATCAAGAATAAGGAGGTTGTTGGTTAGTGCTGAAAATAGAGACATATTGGAGCTTTTTGTCTTGCACTCATCAGGACAATCTGCAAGAATTACAATGTATGAGAAGAGAGTGCTGATTGGTTGGCAAGTGAACCCAGGTTAGTAGAGGCGTTGCTATGGAGAATGCCCCAGTTTATGGTGGCTGACAGTTAACTTTCAAGCTTTAAACCAGGCAGCTTGACTCTGGTCAAGTCTTGAGCTTCAAGCCAAAAAGACGTCCTGTCTATCACAAATAAGTAACGTGATATATGAATTTCAATGCCAGCATGATGCTAGGTATATAGGCCGTACGTCCCAAAGACTGGCGGATCGTATCAAACAGCATGTCCCTTCCGCTATTGGCAATGGTCAAGGCACAGGCCGTACCCAACCAGCCCGTGCTCGCAAAATCCAAAACACTGTTCAACATTAGATGTGATTCTGCGATTGGACAACATTTGCTAAATAACCCTCTGGGCTAAAAATTACGCTGACAACCAGTTTAAGATTATCGCTAGGGCTCGCAGTATGGCACATTTGTGTGTACTGGAAGCTACATATAAGTATACAGGGTCCTGTTCTTTGCAGACAGAAAGAACGTGTACACACATTGCGCCTGTCAGTCGCCCTAAACTGGTGGATTCTCCATGGCAATGCCTCTACCAATCAGAGTTCACTTGCCAACCATCAGCACTCTCTGCTCATACAGTATAAAGTTGCTTCCCCTTACATTGGCATTCTTGTGGATTGTCCTGATGAGTGCAAGACGAAAAGCTTCGACAACATGTCTCTATTTTCAGCAACACTCAAATTCTGATCCACCAAACAACAAGGTTGTTGGTCTTAAGTTATAGTGTGATGCAAGGAATATTTGCATTTAATATACAGTTCCTCCACAAGGGAGAGGTGGTGACATAGTGGTAATGTTACTGGAGCAGTAATCCATATTGGAAGAAATTTCTGCTCATCCAATATTGCAATCAGGCAAGCAGCCTGATAATTTAGCAACAGTGGAGGAGTCAAGAGAGGTGGTGGTCTGGTAGAGCTGGGTGGCATCAGCATACAACCAAAAACTAATGCCAAACGGTCTTGTGTAGATGTGAAATAGGAGGAATAGATCCTTGGGGAATGCAGGAGGTAGCAGGAAGAAAAACATTGCAGGTTTCTGGCTACAATTTGACAAATAAGAATGATAGGTGAGTACAGTGTCACCCAGCTGGACAACAGTGGTGAAAAGTCTGAAGAGAATGGTGTGGTCAACCGTGTCAACGGCTGCGGACAGGTCAAGAAGGACCAGGAGGGATCGTTTACCTTTATCACAGTCATTGGGTGTTACTTGTGATTTTTGAAAATGTTTCAGTATTGTGGCAGGAGTGAAAACCTGATTGGAGGTAAGTGTGTTTCTAATGGTGTGACAAGTGATAATTACTGCTGAACAACCACTCTGACGCTGAAAAAATAATTTTACGACTGTGGAGTCTCATTCCCTCGAAAATAAGTATTGCCGATTTGAAAATTTTTTTTTGCTTTTTCTATTTCTTTTATCTCTTTCTCCCTTAATCTCATCTGTACATCCCAATCTTTATTTCACTTTCTGTACATGATTTAAATCTAATTTATGTTTCCTGCTTTACACTTTCTGGTTTTGTCTCTGCATGGTTCAAGTGAGGATTATTCAGCCTGATTAGTTGAAGAGCCTTGCTGCATCTTGCCCTGCTCACAGACACCACAGATACCCTGTATTGGACACCACACTGGAAAAGACACCAGATTAGATGAAATTATGCTGAGAAGCCTGCAAAAGCTTGGGGCAACTTACTGAGGTGAACAGTAAGTGTTGTTACTTCGCTGCTATCTTCCTTAGTAGTGTAATGTAGGCGGTGGCGTAGTGGTATTATCACTGGACTAGTAACCCAGAGACCCAGGGTATTTCTCTGGGGACATGAATTCGAATCCCACCACAGCAGAAGGTTGAATTTGAATTTAATTAATAAATCTGGAATTAAAAGCTAGTCTAATGATGGCCATGAAACCATTGTTGCTTGTTGTAAAAACCCATCTGGTTCACTACTGTCCTTTAGGGAAGGAAATCTGCTGTCCTTACCTGGTCTGGCCTACATGTGACTCCAGACCCACAGCAATGTGGTTAACTTACATGCCCTCTGAAATGGCCCAGCAAGCCACTCAGTTGTACCTATCAGCTACGAAGTCAATAAAAAGGAATGAAACCGGATGGACCACCCAACATCGACCTAGGCACCGGAAATGACAACGGCAAACCCAGCCCTGTCAACCCTGCAAAATCCTCCTTACTAACATCTGGGGGCTTGTGCCAAAGTTGGGAGAGCTGTCCCACAGACTAGTCAAGCAACAGCCTGACATAGTCATACTCACGGAATCATATCTTACAGACAATGTCCCAGACATTGCCATCACCATCCCCATGTATGTCCTGTCCCACCGGCAGGACTGACCCACCAGAGGTGGTGGCACAGTGGTATACAGTAGGGAGGAAGTTGCCCTGGGAGTCCTCAACATTGATTCCGGACCCCATGAAGTCTCATGGCATCAGGTCAAACATGGGCAAGGTAACCTACTACTGATTACCACCTACCGCCCTCCCTCAGCTGATGACTCAGTACTCCTCCATGTTGAACACCACTTGAAGGAAGCACTGAGGGTGGCAAGGGCACAAAATGTACTCTGGGTGGGGGACTTCAACGTCCATCAGCAAGAGTGGCTCGGTAGCACCACTACTGACCGAGCTGGCCGAGTCCTAAAGGACATATCTGCTGGGCTGGGTATGCGGCAGGTTGTGGGGGAACCAACACGAGGGAAAAACATACTTGACCTCGTCCTCACCAATCTGCCTGCCGCAGATGCTTCTGTCCATGACAGTATTGGTAGGAGTGACCACCGCACAGTCCTTGTGGAGACGAAGTCCCGCCTTCACATTGAGGATACCGTCCATGGTGTTGTGTGGCACTATCACCGTGCTAAATGGGATAGATTTCGAACAGATCTAGCAATGCAAAACTGGGCATCCATGAGGCGCTGTGGGCCATCAGCAGCAGCAGAATTGTACTCAACCACAATCTGTAACCTCATGGCCCGGCATATCCCCCACTCTGCCATTACCATCAAGCCAGGAGACCAACCCTTGTTCAAGGAAGAGTGCAGGAGGGCGTGCCAGGAGCAGCACCAGGCATACCTCAAAATGAGGTGTCAACCTGGTGAAGCTACAACCCAGGACTACTTGCATGCCAAACTGCGTAAGCAGCATGCGATAGACAGAGCTAAGCGATCCCATAACCAACGGATCAGATCTAAGCTCTGCAGTCCTGCCACATCCAGCCGTGAATTGTGGTGGACAATTAAACAACTAACTGGAGGAGGTGGCTCCACAAATATCCCCATCCTCAATGATGGGGGAGCCCAGCACATCAGTGCGAAAGATAAGGCTGAAGCATTTGCAACAATCTTCAGCCAGAAGTGCCGAGTTGATGATCCGTCTCGGCCTCCTCCTGAAGTCCCCAGCATCACAGATGCCAGACTTCAGCCAATTCGATTCACTCCACGTGATATCAAGAAACGACTGAAGGCACTGGATACTGCAAAGGTTATGGGCCCTGACAATATTCCGGCAATAGTACTAAAGACCTGTGCTCCAGAACTTTCCGCGCCCCTAGCCAAGCTGTTCCAGTACAGCTACAACACTGGTATCTACCCTGCAATATGGAAACTTGCCCAGGTATGTCCTGTACACAAAAAGCAGGAGAAGTCCAACCAGGTCAATTACCGCCCCATCAGCCTACTCTCAATCATCAGTAAAGTGATGGAAGGTGCCATCAACAGTGCCATCAAGCAGCACTTGCTTAGCAATAACCTGCTCAGTGACACTCAGTTTGGGTTCTGCCAGGGCCACTCAGCTCCTGACCTCATTACAGCCTTGGTTCAAACATGGACAAAAGGGCTGAACTCAAGAGGTGAGGTGAGAGTGACTGCCCTTGACATCAAGGCAGCATTTGACCAAGTATGGCATCAAGGAGCCCTAGCAAAACTGAGATCAATGGGAATCAGGGGGAAAACCCTCCGCTGGCTGGAGTCATACCTAGCACAGAGGAAGATGGTTGTGGTTGTTGGAGGTCAATCATCTGAGCTCCAGGACATCACTGCAGGAGTTCCTCAGGGTAGTATCCGAGGCTCAACCATCTTCAGCTGCTTCATCAATGACCTACCTTCAATCATAAGGTCAGAAGTGGGGATGTTCGCTGATGATTGCACAATGTTCAGCACCATTCGTGACTCCTCAGATACTGAAGCAGTCCGTGTAGAAATGTAGCAAGACCTGGACAATATCCAGGCTTGGGCTGATAAGTGGCAAGTAACATTCGCGCCACACAAGTGCCAGGCAATGATCATCTCCAACAAGAAAGAATCTAACCATCTCCCCTTGACATTCAATGGCATTACCATCGCTGAAGCCCCCACTATCAACATCCTAGAGGCTACCATTGACCTGGAGTAGCCATATAAATACTGTGGCTACAAGAGCAGGTCAGAGGCTAGGAATCCTGAGGCGAGTAACTCACCTCCTGACTGTCCAAAGCCTGTCCACCATCTACAAGGCACAAGTCAGGAGTGTGATGGAATACTCTCTACTTGCCTGGATGGGTGCAGCTCCAACTACACTCAAGAAGCTCGACATCATCCAGGACAAAGCAGCCCACTTGATTGGCACCCCATCTACAAACATTCACTCCCTCCACCACCAGCGCACAGTGGCAGCAGTGTGTACCATCTACAAGATGCACTGCAGCAATGCACCAAGGCTCCTTAGACAGCACCTTCCAAACCCGCGACCTCTACCACCTAGAAGGACAAGGGCAGAAAATACATGGGAACACCACCACCTGCAAGTTCCCCTCCAAGTCACACACCGTCCTGCCTTGGAACTATATTGCTGTTCCTTCACTGTCGCTGGGTCAAAATCCTGGAACTCCCTTCCTAACACCACTGTGGGTGTACCTACCCCACACGGACTGCAGCGGTTCAAGAAGGCAGCTCACCACCACCTTCTCAAGGGCAATTAGGGATGGGCAATAAACGCTGGCCTAGCCAGCGACGCCCACATCCCATGAATGAATAGAAAAAAATGTAATCAACCCAAAGTATGTTGTCGAATACTTATGCTTCTCACATTAACTATTTTTATTCCCAAATTCTTTAGCTTGGTTAACTACCAGATTGACCATGCATCTCATCATGGTATCCCACATCTTTGAGAATAGAAATTCAAGCAAAGTTGATACAATATCTCCTCTTTAAAAAAATGACCTGGGAAGGTAGACATTTTCGTTTTTAAATATTTGTTTAAATCTGAATTAAATGTTAACATATTGAAGTACAGCCAAAACATTTTCCCTTCTCAAGCTGAACTGTAGTGTGTTTCATGCTGTTAAATTGGCATAAAACTACTATAGCACTGATAGGTTGTGCATAAACTGATAACCACAGGGATTCTGGATGGTGTCAGACGCATAGACATTTTCATGGAGTGCAGTTCTGATCTCTAGGTATCGTGGGGTATAGACACAACCAAATATGTTTATAGTTGATTACAAGGTATGGATGAGAGAGGCTTTTAGGCCACCTTAGTTCATCTATCCACAAGGATTTTAATGTTAGAGTGAAGTACTGCAGATGCTGGAAATCTGAAATAAAAACAGTAAATGCTGGAAATACTCAGGTCATGCAACATCTGTCGTAAGAGAAACAGGAAATGTTGTAGGTCATTGGCTCTTCATCAGAACTGAGAGCGCTTGGAGTTTTTAAGCCAGGAAGGGGAGGAAAGAACAATTCGGAAGCTCTGTGATAAGATGAAAGGCAGGAGCGATTAAACGACAAAAGGGATGATGCTGAAAGGCAAAAAGAGATAATGGGACAACTAAAGAAACAAAAGATGTGCCTAGAGGAGTTGTAAATGGGGAGGCAGAATCACCACTAGCAGCTACCATCCAAAAAAGGGGAAGAGGCTGTGATCTGAAATTGTTGAACTCAGTGTTGATTCCGCAAGGCTGTAAAGTGTCTAGTCGAAATATGGTTCTGTTCCATGAGTTAATGCTGAATTTCAGTACTCTCTACTTGCCTGGATGGGTGCAGCTCCAACTACACTCAAGAAGCTCGACACCATCCAGGACAAAGCAGCCCACTTGATTGGCACCCCATCTACAAACATTCACTCCCTCCACCACCAGCGCACAGTGGCAGCAGTATGTACCATCTACAAGATGCACTGCAGCAATGCACCAAGGCTCCTTAGACAGCACCTTCCAAACCCGCGACCTCTACCACCTAGAAGGACAAGGGCAGAAAATACATGGGAACACCACCACCTGCAAGTTCCCCTCCAAGTCACACACCGTCCTGCCTTGGAACTATATTGCTGTTCCTTCACTGTCACTGGGTCAAAATCCTGGAACTCCCTTCCTAACACCACTGTGGGTGTACCTACCCCACACGGACTGCAGCGGTTCAAGAAGGCAGCTCACCACCACCTTCTCAAGGGCAATTAGGGATGGGCAATAAATGCTGGCCTAGCCAGCGACGCCCACATCCCATGAATGAATAGAAAAAAATGTAATCTACCCAAAGTATGTTGTCGAATACTTATGCTTCTCACATTAACTATTTTTATTCCCAAATTCTTTAGCTTGGTTAACTACCAGATTGACCATGCATCTCATCATGGTATCCCACATCTTTGAGAATAGAAATTCAAGCAAAGTTGATACAATATCTCCTCTTTAAAAAAATGACCTGGGAAGGTAGACATTTTCGTTTTTAAATATTTGTTTAAATCTGAATTAAATGTTAACATATTGAAGTACAGCCAAAACATTTTCCCTTCTCAAGCTGAACTGTAGTGTGTTTCATGCTGTTAAATTGGCATAAAACTACTATAGCACTGATAGGTTGTGCATAAACTGATAACCACAGGGATTCTGGATGGTGTCAGACGCATAGACATTTTCATGGAGTGCAGTTCTGATCTCTAGGTATCGTGGGGTATAGACACAACCAAATATGTTTATAGTTGATTACAAGGTATGGATGAGAGAGGCTTTTAGGCCACCTTAGTTCATCTATCCACAAGGATTTTAATGTTAGAGTGAAGTACTGCAGATGCTGGAAATCTGAAATAAAAACAGTAAATGCTGGAAATACTCAGGTCATGCAACATCTGTCGTAAGAGAAACAGGAAATGTTGTAGGTCATTGGCTCTTCATCAGAACTGAGAGCGCTTGGAGATGTAACAGTTTTTAAGCCAGGAAGGGGAGGAAAGAACAATTCGGAAGCTCTGTGATAAGATGAAAGGCAGGAGCGATTAAACGACAAAAGGGATGATGCTGAAAGGCAAAAAGAGATAATGGGACAACTAAAGAAACAAAAGATGTGCCTAGAGGAGTTGTAAATGGGGAGGCAGAATCACCACTAGCAGCTACCATCCAAAAAAGGGGAAGAGGCTGTGATCTGAAATTGTTGAACTCAGTGTTGATTCCGCAAGGCTGTAAAGTGTCTAGTCGAAATATGGTTCTGTTCCATGAGTTAATGCTGAATTTCAGTGGAACAGGCTGAGGGGAAGAAAAGGACTCTAATGTTCCCTATTGCAGCATCCATTTCTTTATTCAAAGATTCTAGGGTATTCGATGTCACTGTTCTTCCTAGACGTCTATTTGATAAGTTAATCACTTTGTAAGGAAGAATTTCCTAAATTTACCATTTGCTTGTTTGAATTTGAGTTGTTTTGTCCTACTCTCACAATTTAACTTCTTATACTTTTCTATTCCCTTAACTATCTTGTTGTAGATTTACCTCCCTGACACCACTTTTCCAGGATGGAAAGCCTAAGTTTCTTCAGCTCTTCCTCAGACCTCAAATTTGATTCTAAACTGCTTTCTGCCTCTGCACTGTTTCCATTGTTTGAATGTTTCCCTGAGATGCTGGGACCAGAACTGGACACTATTTAAGATACAATCTGATTAGAACACAATACAATTTCATTAGGACTTCCTTTGACTTGGATTCTACTGCTTTGGCTATTATATTTCAACATACTCTTGACATTTGTTGATTATCCCTCTGTTATTTCTTAAGCTTGTTCAAGAGACCAATCATGTCTAAAGCATCACTATGTGCTAACTCAGCAATTGCAACCTATTGAGCAAAAACCCGGAAACAGCAGTGATAAAGTTCCTCATTCTGGAAGCTTGTGAAAAGCAAATACAAGTAAAAATCAAATTCCAAAACTGAAAAGTGGGAGAATACTGGTTTTATGGTCAGAAGATGAATTTTAAAGCTCTACTGTTATTTGTGCTGATATCAGGTAAGGAAATAAAGATTACGGTTTTCTATGTAAATATAAATACACAATAAAAGCAGAGAAAGGCAAACTGCCTACCACTTCTAAAACTTCAACTTTAAAACTTGCTCATTGTTTTGTTTAGAGTTTTAGTAAGTAGGGTTTGGTCACCAATGAGAAAATCAGGAGTTATTTTTTCCAAATTCACTTTTTTTGCTTTTATAAATCAATACAAGCCAAGATGGCAAAATTAGCTCTAGTGCTCTCAGAAACATTATGATCTATACTTTGCCTAAAGATAGGGGTTAACTCCTCAGAAAATAGGGAAAGAACTTAAGAGACCCACTATTTTGGAAAATAATCTATGCTTAATTTTTAATTTCTTTGAAGAGGTCTAGAAGACTGAATTGTTGTTGGAATGGTATTGGAACTTGCGACATAGGTTCAATCTTTATCATACTAAGTAGCACTTGTCAAAAGTTAACTGGTACATCTCTCATTTCATCCTATTTACTTGTGTTGTAAACTTATCTCCAATTTACATACCAGCAGGTTCCTGTAAACTAAGAGGGCCAACGGTGATCAATGGAAACCTGGCAGAAACAGTGACTGTGCACTTGCAATATGACCAAAACGATGATGGTTATACAAAAAGCTGGTGTAAAGTGCTAGCTGGCTTGTGTGTTAATATCACAGATACTGCTGGATATGTGAATAAACTGTACTTGGGAAGAGTATCCATCACTGATGATAGAAGTACAAGAATGATTTCTATAACCCTACAACAACTAAAAAAGGAAGATGCAGGACAATACATCTGTGGAATACTTTTACCTCAGATGAAGTACACAACATTCTCAGTGGAACTGAAGGTTTTAGAAGGTAAAGTGATATGTAAATGACAATAGCAATATGAGCAAAAACCTCAGATACTAATGCATGATAAAAGTCTATACTCAGAAAAGGTTTTATCTACTTGTCATACAAAATATTTCATGCTGGAATGTAAATCTGGAGGAGTGGATGGGCTCACTTTTTCTGTTCCTCTGAGCCCCCATTTTAGCGTAAAACTCTCCTTGATTTTACCATATAGTATCAGCCATGAGGGGTGGGCCATGATGGGGAGAGATAGAGTGAGAAGCCATGAAGGGATTTAAACATGAGGATCATTTTAAGTCTGAGGCAAAGCAGTATGATAATGTTCTCACACTGCATGTAGAACAGTTAAATCTGATTTAACCTAATTTCTACTGATCTTGGTTACTTCCACTGATGTCCAAATTCAGTTGGCATCTTTATGCCATTTAAAATGGTTAGAAATACTCTGCTATGGCCAGCATTTTAATCTGGACAACATTTGATATTGCTATTAATTTTAACCTAGTCCTTATCGTTCCTTTGTAACTTGCCATAAAATATCTCTGAAAATCCACTTACCATAAACAACAATGATTGAGCAATTCATATTAAATTAAATCCAATGGCTTGAGGAGGAACCCCATTTTGAGTGGAGTGGTAGCTGTATTCATCAAAGATTGCATTACAATACTAGTCCAACAACTACTTACATTAAAAGTGCAATATAAATGCAATGAAACATCCCAAGGTGCTTCACAGAAGATGCATGGAAACTTAAGCCAGGAAAGATGAGGCGGTGACCAAAAGCTTGTTGGAAAGATCGAGTTTGTGGAGATTTTAATGAAGGATAGAAAGGTTAAAGGGCTCTAAGGATGGAATTCCAGAGAGAAGGATCCAAGTGCTTGGATCATTTTTGCCAGTGATGGGACAAAGGGAAGAGGGTTGCAAAAGACGGTGGAATCAAAGGAGCAGCAATTTTGGAGAAGGGGTTGTAAGGTTCAAGAAGAGTGTGGAGTTGCAGTGTGGTGAGGCCATGGAGGGGTTAAAGATAAAAATGTGGATTTTCAACTTAGAGATGTCTGGGATGACGGGGTGTTGAACAAACTGAACGCAATGTGAGACAAGGCCACAGAATTTTAAAGAAGTTGCAGTTTGTGGAAGGTGGAGAATGTGTGAGTAGCAAGGAGAGAGTTGGTTTGCTTGAGGCTTGGAAGTGCATGTATAAGGATTTCAACAGGTAAGGAGCTGAGGTAGTGTAGGGCGAGAGTCACCTGTGGATTCTCACTTAGGTTCAGAGCTGTACTCTAGACGTAACAGGAATGAGTGACTCAACACCAAATAATGTGTTAAAACAGTAATTTTATTGCGTAATTATTAAACAATTATTAATGGTAAAAAGAAAAGAAAGATAACTTTATTAAAAGAAAGGAAGGGAAAAAAAGTATTGAAAAAGACAGAAAAATCTTAAAGCACACTGCTATAACCCCAAATTAGTCTGTTCACAACAGCTCCCTAAAATGGTTACCGCTCTCCCTTGATACATGCATCACCAAGTCTCCAGAGAACCTTGCACAGGGATGGACTCTCCGGTCAGTCACTCTGTCGGCGTCCCTTCCTCCGTGGTCTTCAGTGGATGACTAGTCCACTCCGGCTGTAACCCCAAACGTTGGGATGCTGCGCCCCTTTAAGTCCAATTTCTGGCTCTATTCAAGCTTTCCAAAGTTTCCATCCAGACTTTCGCAAAACAAAGATCCGACAACCATGAGTCCTTATCAAATTCTTCTCACAGGCACTAGGAGGCTGCTAGGATGTTTACACATCCTTTGATGGTGTCTCTCGCCTGCCATCAAATAGATTATACTGTCCATCAATTAAACTCCATCTTCTGATACCGCATCATAGTGGACCACACCATGTGCAAGGTTATCCATTGTCCTGGCTTGTAGTTCAAGGGTCATCAAATACAATAAGAACTGACTTCTGTTTAAACAATGAGAAAGCAACTGTGATTTTCAAGAAGAGAAAACAGTAGTTTAGACAAAACAGCTGTGCATGGCCTGGCCTGACCAACATGAAAACAAAAGGAAAAAAGTTCGTTGGGGCTGGAGGGTTGGGGGGGGAGGCGGAGGTGGAAAACAAGTCATACTATTAATTGCCATTGATTACATAATTGATTAATTACTTCCCTTAATTAGAGTACACTTAGTTTTCAATCAATGTCTACAAAGTAACCTTTAAAAATTTAATACACGTTTAATTTTAAATCAAAAGCAAAAACATACAAAAAGTAGTGGCAGCAGGCCTCAAGCCTACAGCTTCCTCCCTTTAAAATACAAATTACAGTCATATTTTATAATCAAGATAACTACTTTTTGTAATTTATTCAGTTGGTGTCATGCAGGCCCCCACCTGCCAAGATTAAGGCACATTAATTTCTCCACATGGACATTACATTTCAAATTGTTGCTGGGAAGAAGAGAAGTCCTGTAGCAAGGGATTGCCAGGCCCCTGGCTGCAAAAACATTTTTGCATATTAACAGACAGAGCTTGTAGACAAAGGAGCTATTCCCTGCTCCAATTCAATCCACAAAAGACATGGCCAGACCAGCTAGTCACATGACTAACTGGCTGTTGTAGAGTTTGAACTAAGAGTTTGGGCAGAAAGCTATTTGCTCCTGGACTGAAGCAGATCTCATCTCCTGTCCTGTCTGCTCCCATCTCTTTCTCACGGAACTCCAGAAACCAACTGAAGACGACCATGTGTGCAGGAAGTGTATCCATCTGCAGCTACTGGCTACCCGCATTACGGAGCTGGAGCTGCAGGTGGATTCACTGTGGAGCATCTGCAATGCTGAGGACGTCGTGGATAGCACGTTTAGCAAGGTGGTCACACCACAGGAAATGGCTGCACAGGCAGAAAAGGGATGCGTGACCACCAGGTGGAGTAGTAGGCGCAGGCAGGTAGTGCAGGAGTCCCCTGTGGCCATCCCCCTCTCAAACAGATATATCACTTTGAATACTGTTGGAGGGAGACCTCCCAGGGGAAAGCAGCAACAGCCAAGTTCATGGCATCACAGATGTCTCTGCTGCATAGCAGGGGGAGGGGGAAAAATGACTGGGAGAACCATAGTGATAGGAGATTCAATTGTAAGGGGAACAGACAGGTGTTTCTATGGCTGCAAACGAGACTTCAGGATGGTATGTTGCCTCCCTGGTGCTAGGGTCAAGGATGTTTCGGAGCGGCTGCAGGACATTCTGAAGGGGGAGTGTGAACAGCCAGTGGTCATGGTATATGTCGGTGCCGTCAACATAGGTAGAAAAGGAATGAGGTCCTGCAAGGTGAATTTAAGGAGATAGGAGTTAAATTAAAAAGCAGGACCTCAAAAGTAGTAATGTCAGGATTACTTCCTGTGCCACATGTTCGTGAATATAGGAGCAGGAGAATAGACCAGATGAATGTGTGGCTGGAGAAATGGTGCAGGAGGGAGGGATTTAGATTCCTGGGACATCGGGACCAGTTCTGGGGAAGGTGGGACCTGTACAAGCGGAGTGGGTTGCACCCAGGCAGGACAGGAACCGATGTCCTCACAAGGGGCGTTTGCTAGTGCTGTTGGGGAGGATTTTGGCAGGGGAATGGAAACCTGAGCGGGGAGACTGAGGAGGAAGGAACAAGGATAGGAACGAAAGACAGGAAACAAAAAGGCAAAAGTGGAAGACATAGAAATCGAAGGCAAGAAACAAATAGGGCCATAGTGCGAAATAATGCTAAGATGACTAAGAGTGTTAAAAAGACTAACCTAAAGGCATTGTGTCTCAATGCGCGGAGTATTCGCATAAGGTCGGCGAATTAACTACGCAAATAGATGTAAATGGATATGATATAGTTGCGACTACGGAGACATGGCTGCAGGGTGACTAAGGATGGGAACTGAACATTCAAAGGTATTCAATATTTAGGAAGGAAAGGCAAAAAGGGAAGAAAGTGGAGTAGCATTGTTGGTAAAAGAGGAAATGAACACAATAGTGAGGAAGGATATTAGCTCAGAGAATCCTGATGTGGCATCTGTATGGGTGGAGCTAAGAAACACCAAGGGGCAGAAAACATTGGTGGGGGTTGTATATAGACCCCAAACAGCAGTGGTGATGTAGAGGGTGGCATTAAACAGGAAATTAGAGATGCATGCAATAAGGGTGCAACTGTAATTATGGGTGAGTTTAATCTACATATAGATTGGGCAAATCAAATTAGCAATAATACTGTAGAGGAGGAATTCCTGGAGTGTGTACTTGATGGTTTTTTGGGCCAATATGTTGAGGAACCAACTAGAGAACTGGCCATCCTAGACTGGGTATTGTGTAATGAGAAAGGATTAGTTATCAATCTTGTTGTGCGGGGTCCCTTGGGGAACAGCGTCCATAAGGTGATAGAATTCTTCATTAAGATGGAGAGTGAGAGAGTTGATTCCGAGACTAGGCTCCTGAATCTAAATAAAGGAAACTATGAAGGTATGAGGCGCGAGTTGGCTGTGATAGATTGGGGAATGTTACGTAAAGGGTTGACAGTGGATAGGCAATGGCTAGCATTTAAAGAGCGCAAGGATGAATTACAACAATTGTTCATTCCAGCCTGGTGCAAAAATAAAACAGGAAGGGTGGCTCAACCGTGGCTTACAAAAGAAATTAGGGATAGTATTAGATCCAAGGAGGAGAAATATAAAATGGCCAGAACAAGCAGAAAACCTGAGGATTGGGAGCAGTTTAGAATTCAGCAAAGGAGGACAAAGGGATTGATTAAGAAGGGGAAAATAGAGTATGAGCGTAAGCTTGCAGAGAACATAAAAACTGACTGTAAAAGCTTCTATAGATATGTGAAGAGAAAAAGATTTAGTGAACTCAAATGTGGGTCACCTACAGTCAGTAACGGTGGAATTTATAATGGGGAACAAAGAAATGGCAGACCAATTAAATACATACTTTGGTTCTGTCTTCACAAAGGAGGACACAAATTACCTCTGAGAAATGTTGGGGACATAGGGTCGAGTGAGAAGGAGGAACTGCATGAAATCAGTATTAGTAGGGAAATGGTGTTAGGGAAATTGACGGGATTGAAGGCCGATAAATCCCCCGGGCCTGATAATCTACATCCCAGAGTACTTAAGGAAGTGGCCCTAGAAATAGTAGATGCATTGGTGGTCATTTTTTCAAAATTCTATAGACTCTGGAACAGTTCCAACAGATTGGAGGGTAGCTAATTTAACACCACTATTTAAAAAATGAGGTAGAGAGAAAACAGGGAATTCTAGACCCGTTAGCTTGACATCAATAGGGAAAATGCTAGAGTCCATTATAAAAGATGTAATAGCAGAGCACTTGGAAAACAATGACAGGATCGGACAAAGTCAACATGGATTTACGAAAGGGAAATCATGCCTGACAAATCTCCTGGAACTTTTTGAGGATGTAACTAGTAGAATAGGTAAGGAAGAACCAGTGGATGTGGTGTATTTGGACTTTCAGAAGGCTTTCGATTAGGTCCCACATAAGAGACTAGCGTGTGAAATTAAAGCACATGGGATTGGGGGTAAGGTACTGACATGTATAGAGAACGGTTGGCAGACAGGAAACAAAGAGTAGGAATAAACGGGCCTTTTTCCGAGTGGCAGGCAGTGACTAGTGGGGTACCACAGGGATCAGTGCTAGGACCCCAGCTATTAACAATATATATTAATGATCTAGATGAGGGAATTATATGTAATATATCCAAGTTTGCAGATGACATAAAGCTGGGTGGGAGTGTGAGCTGTGAGGAAGATGCAGAGAAGCTCCAGTGTGATTTGGACAGGTTGAGAGAGTGGGAAAATACATGGCAGATGCAGTATAATGTGGATAAATGTGAGGTTATCCACTTTGGTGGCAAAAACAGAAAGGCAGATTATTATCTGAATGGTGATAGATTGGGAAAGGGGGAGGTGCAGCGAATCCTGGGTGTCCTTGTGCACCAGTCACTGAAAGTAAGCATGCAGGTGCAGCAGACTGTTAAGGCAAATGGTATGTTGGCCTTCATAGCGAGAGGATTTGAGTACAGGAGCAAGGATGTCTTGCTGCAATTATACAAGGCCTTGGTGAGACCACATCTGGAATATTGTGTGTACTTTTGGTCTCCTTATCCTGAGGAAGGATGTTCTTACTATGGAGGGAGTGCAGCGAAGGTTCACCAGACTGATTACTGGGATGGCAGGGCTGACGAGTGAAGAGAGATTGGGTCAATTAGGCTTGTATTCGCTAGAGTTTAGAAGAATGAGAGGGGATCTCATAGAAACCTACAAAATTCTAACAGGACTAGACAGACCAGATGCAGGAAGGATGTTCCCAATGGTGGGGGAGTCCAGGACCAGGGGTCACAGTCTAAGGATGGGATAAGCCATTTAGGACTGAGATGAGAGATTTCTTCACCCAGAGAGTGGTGAACCTGTGAAATTCTCTACCACAGAAAGCAGTTGAGGCCAAATCATTAAGTATATTCAAGAAAGAGTTTGATATAGTTCTTAGGGCTAATGGGATCAAGGGATATGGGGAGAATGCGGGAACAGGTTACTGAGTTTGGATGATCAGCCATGATCATATTGAATGGTGCAGCAGGCTCGAAGGGCCAAATAGCCTATTCCTGCTCCTCTTTTTCTATATTTCTACATGAATCCCAAGAGAGAAAAGACTCCTACAGTGAACAAGGTTTAAGAAGAATCCACCTACAATCAAGGACACTACAGTGAGCTCGAAGCCCCATAATAACAACTCTTCAGATATTGCCTCAAACCTTTCCACTTTATTTTTTCTTCTGCTCTTTTCTGTCTCTATTTGCATGTGTGTATCATGTATGCATGCTAGTGTGGGCGTCTCGTGTATCCGTAGGCATCGATCGAATTAAAGTTTAAGTTTAATAAAATTTCACCTTTCTTCTTTCAACCTAAGAAAGCCTGTTTGTGCTCATTTCTTTGCCTTATAATTGGAAAGCGGTGAACAAGGGTTCACGAAGGGGGAGCTAAAAACAGTGTGTTTAAAAAATTAAACCCTGTTACTGTCAGTCCAGGTGAAGGCTGAAAGGGAATCCTAGCCCTCTTTCTCACCTGGTCATAACAGAAATTTGGGTGCTAGCGTCCAGAATTGACCCACAGACAAACGAGAGAAATTGGAAGTGGGAAGCCAAATTGTTCCCAATCAAACGAAAAGAGCAAGATTATTGCAGGTTTTCTTGAGGTTGTGTGCGATTGAATACTAACATGTCTGCAACTGAAGTTAGTAGCTCTCCAAGCCAGGGTGAAGTAACTTGGGGTAAGTTAAAAGCACTGTCTATAGAGGAGTTGAGGAAAATGGCTGAGCAGCGTGGGATCACTGTAAGTGGCAAGGCTAGGAAGTTTGAACTCCTAAGGCTAGTGGCCAACCATTTTTCCCCAGTATCTGAAGAAGCAGAAACAGGGTTAGAAGTAGACCCAAACACAGTACTGCTAGCAAAGATACAAATGGAACAAAGGAAACTTGAATTAGAAGACAGGGAAAGAGAACGACAGGAGAAGGAACAAGAGAGAAAGAATATTCCAGAAAAAATGCGAAGAAAGAGAGCTGAAGCGGCTTGAGTTAACCAGGGGGTGACAGAGTAACCACAGTGAAAGCATGGCCAATATGGAGAAGCATAATTCAGGGCTGGGTACAAAATTACTAAAACGTGCTCAAATAATTCCAAAATTCAGTGAGGAAGATGTGGAGTCATTTCTTGTGTCTTTTGAGAAACTGGGAAGGCAGCTAAAATGGCCAGCTGAGACCTGGTCTCTTTTACTACAAAGCAAGCTAACTGGAAAATCCCATGAGATTTATTCCCTGTTGCCAGATGAGAGTTCATCAGATTATGAACTGACCAAAAATGCTATCCTCGGGGCATAGGAATTAGTACCCAAAGCCTATCACCAAAAGTTTAGAACCCTCAAGAAGCAAGGTAATCAAACTTATCTGGAGTTTGAAAGAAGTAGGCAACTGGCTTTTGACCAGTGGCTGAGAGCTCTTAAAGTACAGCACAGCTATGAGAATCTCAGGGAAGTAGTTCTGTTAGAATTTAAAAACTCTCTCCCACTCTCAATAAAGACCCATGTCGAGGAGCAGCGGGTTCAGACAGTGCGGCAAACAGCCGTTCTGGCTGATGAGTTTGCTTTAATTTAAAAGTTGGTTTCCCAGGGAGAACCTTTCCTAATCACCAGCACAAATCTGAAAAGGACAAAGGGTGGGAAGGTGATAGAAGCCCAGGCAGTCCTAGGAGAGAAAGGAAAGCAGGAAACACAGGGGGCCCTCCTCTAACCAAAAAGGAAGGTGCTGTGAGCAAGAGTGAGATCCAGAGACCTGTGTGCTTCCATTATAATAAAGCAGGGCATTTAAAAGCTGACTGCTGGAAACTAAAGGTAAGACCAGTAAGGTTAATCAGGGCACACCCACTCAGTGAAGACGGGACCCTGATGGAAAGCACAGCAGAACAAGCTGTGGCTTTAACTGCAGTAAGAGTGAGACGGGAAGCTTAGGCTGCAAGTGCAGGAAAATTTAATAGGATTCCTGAAGGTTATCAGCGATTTGTGTCTGAAGGGAAAGTAATCCCATACCGCTCAAGTGGGGCATGCAAGCCCGTAGTGATTCTCAGGGACACAAAGGTCACTAGATACCTTTTACTGGGAAAAGGCCTGACCTTTTCCCCAGAGAGTGCAGTGAATACCAAAATGGTGGTGAATGGTATTGGAGGGGAATGTATGCCTGTACCTGTACACCAGGTGCACCTGGAGTGTGACTTAGTTTCGGGACCAGTGACCGTAGGGATTGTCCCTAGTTTGCCTGTGGACGGGGTTGACCTGCTCCTAGGTAATGATCTGGTGGGGGTGAAGGTGGTAGCCCCCGCAGTAGTGGCAGGAGACAGACCCCTGCAGTTTCCCTGAATGTGTAGTGGATCAGGCCATGATCAAACTAACTCCCCCTGGGAAGACTGAATTAGCACTGCAGGCAGATGATCAGGTTTGTCTGATTGAGACTTTCTTTGGAAAGTTATGAGACCCAGGGAATGAATTAAATGGATTCTCCCTAGCTGAGGTTCAGCGAGCCGACCCAGTATTGCAAGAGTTAGCACAGGCTTCCCAGTCTGAAAGTGAAGCAGAGGGAGTCCCTGACTGCTACTATTTAAAGAATGAGGTACTGATGAGGAAATGCAGTTCTCCTCACAGACCTGAGAGCAAGGAGAGGGCAGTAGTTCACAGTTAGTGGTGACGCAGAGGTACCGGGGAGAAATATTAAGAAGGGCCCACGAGACTACAGTGGTTGTACATGCCGGCAGACAAAAGACTAAAGCCCGCATAAGACAGCAGTTTGATTGGCCAAAACTCCACAAAGATGTGGTGGAGTACTGCAAGAGTTGACACATGTGCCAGGTTGAGGGGAAACCCTAACCTACAGTGAAACCTGGAGGACTCCTAGATGAAAACCCCTACTGTCGGGTCAGCCAACCCCAAAAGGTTTGACCCCACATCCTCCTATGTAAGTGCAGACTTTAGAAGCACCCCATCAGAGTTGCTAACAGCGTTTACAGGAATCTGCAGCAACAAAGAAAGACCTCTAGGTGACAGTGAAACCGTGATGGTGATGCCTCACCTAGTCGAAGTGCCACAGGGGAGTGCCATAGAGTCTGCATAAATACTTACAGGCAGGAGTGTCCCGGAGAACAAAGGGCAGAACAAAAAATATTCCCCACAGTCAGAGAAAAAGGGAACCAACCATCCCCTGAAGTCAAAAGCCTTTGCATGACTCAGCAAAGCACTGAATGAGAGTTCAGGATAGACCCGCCCACTACTGATTCTCTTGGAAAAAATTGCAATTTAGGGCTAATTAAATCTATGCACCCCCCCTCAACTCCCTTGGCAGACCTCAACAGGAATAAAGACCTTAGGCAGTCATGGCGATGGGAAAACTGAAGAAAAACTTGCCCAAAGAACCACATGGTTACTGGGATGCCAAAAAGGGGAAATGAAAGCAGCACTGGCACCCAGAAAAGACAGTTTTAAAGTTTTAGGATTCATGAAGTAATGGGAATCCATGAAAGAAATGCATGGTTTGCTGTATCTTATATATTTTTCTCTCAACCCTTTTAATGAAATGCACTTTTCTCAAATTGCATTTCATTCCCCTGGTGTGGAGGTGCCATGCAGGATTTAGCAATGCTCTCTCTTAATCCTTTCAGTTGTTCAGGCAGCTGTGGGACATTATAACCGAATCTTTCCACATACTCCCGTAATTGTCCCTTCATTTTATCTTTTACACTAATTTCTGTGATATTATGATGGTAAATATTTATCAATTCTCGGTCACCATTCTGACAGATGTTTCTGGGGTAAAACAAAAGGTTGCTTTGGGAACAGGGCATAGATTTTCATATCCATAATTATTTTCCATCTCTATGGTGGTAACACCGTATTCTCCTTCTCCTATGTATGCAGTTTATGTCAGCTTTAGGTCAGTTCTAAAAGCCTCCATTGTACAATTTACTCGTGTTTGCTTAAACTCACATGTTGCTTTAGGACGGTCCCTTGTCTCATACTGGACAAATGTACAATTTGTTCGCACAAGCTGTTTTTCACTGTCTGCTTTCAAGGTCTCACCCTGTTACTGCAAGTAAGCATTTTAAAGCTTGACATAATCTCCCAGAATCCCTCTACCTTGACATCTTGTCAATACTGTGCCCTATTTCCTACATTGTCCCATTTTACCATACTACAAAGAAGGGTTCTCATCAAGCTAAATGTTAGTTTATAATAGCTAAATACAATTAGTATCAACTCCTCATTAACTATTTTACTATTTTCAAGAAAAGCCGCAAGCTCGAAGCTTCGTGTCTTGTAATACACTTGTCACAAGTAGCAAATAGCAAAGCATAAAAAGTCCTACTACAAATACAATGGCCTGTGTTAGTATCATAAACATAGATAGAGTCCAGAGCCATGGGTGTTGGCCTACATTATGTATAGTCTCTCGCCCGGCTGTTGTATTTCCAGCATTCTACAGTCATTGTTCTGCATCACTTTTACGAAGTGTTTCTGTGAGGTGGTGATCCTTTCTATTCCAGGCTGCAGTACTGACTACTGTACCGATACCCAACCATTCCCCTGCCTTGATTCTAACCTACCTAATCATGATGGCAACATCCATGGCCCAATCACACTGGTCACAAAAGCATCATATTGCTTTCATTATAAGTGATTCACTACATCCTGTCCAAATTTGTGTCTCTCCATCATGCATGGGCTTAAAAGATTCTCCAGCTCTCTCTTTACCTGTATCCATCTTGTGGATAGTTCTTGTTAAGTATTATTTTCCTCGCACTTCAACTGTATCTCTGAACTTTAATTTTACTCCCTCTATCCATTACCAGTGTGTTTAATTTATCCTGATTATTGTGAAGTCAGTTTCTCTATGGAGTATGTGTCAGTACCTTGATAATTTAAAATATTGACTCACTCTGCTGGTCACATTAACTATTTCATGCCATGCTGTCACGTCAAGTTTCAGCACATGTCTGAGACCTATTCGTCAGTGTATGTCACCATGCATTTTGTATGTTAGCTGCTTCACATGTAACATATCATATCTGCACTCTTACACCGGTATCCCAGTATCATGCCACACATTTATGACTGTCTTATTAAAAGATCCCCAAAAAAAGTGGGCATAGGTGTGGTGTCTGTCTGAGATCTTTGCTTATCTCCCCCTGCATGGTCCCGATGTCTTGGGTAGCAGCCAGACTATCAAATGCAGCTCCCTTTAAAAAAAACTTATAGGCAAGGATACAAATATCTCCAGAAGAAAGATATCAAATTACCAGTCTTTCCTAAACTTTCTTGACTTTCACTGAAAAGTTCTGGACTTCTTGGAAATTCCAAACTATATTAATTTAACAGTTTGAATTCTAATTTCACCATTGTATCCCCAAAATTCCATTATTATCCCTTGTATCGGCCAGATTTAACTTTAAATTCCCATTAATAATATTTCTATTTCATTTTGAGCCCTGGAGAAATTTTACAGTCCAATACTCATATCTTTAAAACAGAAATCAAACATTTACATTTGATTCCAAGCATTATCATATTTTGTTTGTTCTTTATCTTAGCTTAAAAGTACATTCATTTTAGTTTCTTAAAAGTAACTTGCTAAATTACACTGGACTTTTTGCATCTCAAAATTATCCCAAATTCAAATAACAGTGTTGCTGGGTTTGCAGGTGGACTTTTTGTTTTTTAGTTTTTCTAAATTTGATAATCCCCTTAATCTTCAAATAAATTCCCCTTTGAGTGCTTGAAATAACTGCTCAGATCAATTTAGTTTTGCTTATCGATTCTAATTTCTTATGCCCAGTCTTGGTGGTATTGCATGGTGTTTTACATTAAAGCCAGAAATGTTTGTAACTACTTTAGAGGTAACTCCCATATTTCCCATTTTCAAGCACTTTGTCTCAGAAGATAACAAATAACAAAAGTTTTTGAAAAGGCGAAGCCTTTAGTCCAAATTGTGACTATGCTGTGACAGTGAAAGTCTTGAATTCTTGAAGCTGCTGGAAATCTTGTTGCACTTGCAGTTATCTGTGGGGGGAAAAAAACATTCTGCCCGGAGCTAAATGGCTTACTTCATTCAGACATATCTGACAATTCAGAAACTTAAAATTTCATAATACTCAATATATATACATCAATTTTCATTCAGCAAACTAACAGTTGTGGTGAGCTAGGCTGCTAGCGGAAAGGGTTAACTTCTCTGCTAGTTTTAAAAGGAGCAGAGCAAAGCTCTCAGATGGACGTGATAACATCAACTGAGTCTCTCTTTTTAAAACAAGACTCCGATTGTTTCCAAACACCCCTTTTCTTCAAGTTCCCTTTTCATTTTTTTTTGTACAGTTTGAGTTCAGAACACCCAGGACTGTTCCAGGCTCAAACTATTTGCTTTCAAGTTCTAATTAGCAGTTCATTTAATCTAAAAAAAAAAATTCCCCTTGTGTCCGGAGCAAAATTCCCAGATGTTTATAATATATTCGAGTTGTGACTTTGGCCAGCAATCACAACACGAGTTTTCATAACTTGAAACATTTATTAATTACACTTCCCAGTTAATCCACGCTCATAACTCTCACTGATGGTGTTTTTTAAACTTATAGTGCTAAAACTGCTACTGTAAAATTACAATTTCAGAAAGAAAAACACATTAAAACTTGAAACACAAAAAATCATTCACACAAATACTTTCATTCCACACACAAGCACGAACTTCCTTATGCTACACACTTTACATTCTTCATTCTCACAACGCACAGTTTTGATTTAAACACAACCTTAACAACTTGCAACTTAACTCAAACCAATACTTTATCAACTAAACACAGAGTAAAATAGCACATGCTTTTTAAAACAAAAGGGAGAAAGAAAAACAAATTACATCACTTTGTTTTCTTTCTTCAGGTACCTTTCAAATCCCTGTTATCAAAAACTAAAGAAAAAGTTAATGCTCACAAATAAACAAAAAGAAAAACAAAAGCAGTATCAAGCATTCACAAATTACATGGCAGAGTTTTCACAGTCTGTAAATTTTTCACAGCCACATTTAACCTGCCATTGATCTGATTTAAACTTTACATTATATTAAATTAACATAGGCACATTCAATAATTACGCTTTCTTAATTCCAAACAACTTATAAATATTCCACATGATTCCAGGTTTGACTTCTGGCTGGATTCCTGTAATGAGTCCTGCAAAAATATATGGCTGCGTTTGCTGACAATGCAACCACTAGGTGACGCAGTACTAACACATGCGCAAATGCAGCCTCTTCCACTGGAACAACACTGCGACGTTCAGGCAGCTGCCAGGATTAAAGATGGCGCTGCTCAATTTATCACAGGAAATGCTTATGGCCAGTTAGTTCCAGCAAACTAACCTTACATTAAGTTGGATGGAAGCTCAGAAATATACTAGTATGCAGAATAGAATACAAACTGTCTTGAATTCTTGAAGCTGCTGGAAATCTTGTTGCACTTGCAGTTACCTGTGGGAAAAAAAACAAAAGACCCATTCTGCCCGGAGCTAAATGGGTTACTTCATCCAGACATATCTGACCATTCAGATACTTAAAATTTCATAATGCTCTATATATATATCTAAATTTTCATTCAGCAAACTAACAGTTGTGGTGAGCTAGGCTGCTAGCAGAAAGGGTTAACTTCTCTGCTAGTTTTAAAAGGAGCAGAGCAAAGCTCTCAGATGGGCGTGATAACATCAGATCCATTTAATATTCCAGTAATCCTATTAAATATATGATTGAATTTCCATGTTCTGATACTTTTGGGAGATAGTGAATTGGCAATCTGATCAAAGGAGAAGACAATCGGGCAGAGTATAAAATGTGCTGCCAATTCATTATCCTCATTTTATATGACTGATTTTATATGATTTCACCCCAACTCAGCTACTTGCTCCCGCCCCACTGGCCGCTCTCCCTCCTTGGGCAACTTGCTCCAGGCCTCGACACTTTCTCGCCCTCCCCCCTGTTCCCTACCAGCCACTTCCCTCCCTCAGCTGCTTAATCCCCCCCGCCCCCCCCCACTCCCCAGGCCGATTGTTCCTTGCTGAAGCGGGGAGTGAGCTGCTGGAGAGCGGGGTGGCATGAAGCGAGAAGCAGGGAACAATCGGCCAGGGGAGTGGGGGGTGGGGGCGGGGGTGCAGCAGCGAGATCTGGGGGGAAGTGGCCAGTAGGGGGGAAGGGGAGAAAGCGTTGAGGCCTGGAGCGTGTTGCCGAGGGGGGAAAGCAGCCAGTGGGGCGGGAATGAGTAGCTGAGTTGGGGGAAGTGAGTGGTAGGGATTGAGCTCCAGCCCCAAAATCTACCATTCAGCTGCTCCCTGCAGCCGAGTGGGGGCTGGATACCCGATGACGCTTTATTGTGCATGCACGAAGACCAGGCGCATGCGCAAAGACCGACCAGGTGCGGATACAGGATGATGTCGGCGCTACATGATGATGTCATCCCGCATATGCGCCACTTAGTCCTGGCAAGACGTAGGCTGCGCATGTGCACAGCTTGGAGCACTCTGATGACATCGGCGGGCCACTGCATTGTCAGGAATCACTTTGAAAATATATTCATAAAACAATAACAGACTCTTGCTTTCAACATTAAAGCCAGACTACAAAGTGTTAACGACTATTAGCTCTACAAGAACACAAGCTACACAGATAAGGACATTCAGTCCTGGAAGCTGGCAACGTTGGGAGGTGAAACTAGGTCTCTGTGGGTGGAAAGGATATGGCATCTGAAGCTGAGTTTGCTGAACAGGTCACTTAGGTTGCAGTCTGGTTTAGCCTGAGAGAGCATTAGAATGTAAGGATGATAAAGAGGATAAAGTTGAAGCTATTTGGCTAGAGCTGAGTAATCAGAAGGGAACTGCTACTCTATTGGGAGTTTATTATTGACCATCAAACAGTGGAAAGAAGATAGAAGGAGAGTTGTGAAGATAAATGAAAGAAAAATACAGAAATGACAAAGCCATATTACTGGTTCTGTGTCCATCTTATTAAAACTCCCTGTTTGAATCCTGTTCTGAAACAGCACGAGCCAAAATCACAAATCACATTAATATAAAAGCAAAATACTGCAGATGCTGGAAATCTGAAATAAAAACAAGAAATGCTGGAAATACTCAGCAGGTCTGGCAGCATCTGTGCAGAGAGAAGCAGAGTTAATGTTTCAGGCCAGAGACCCTTCTTCACAAATTACATTTCTGTGACTGTCATTATGGTGCATTTTCCCTCTTCCCTGAAGTCTTTGACACAGCCAACCAAACCATCCTCTTCCAACATCACTCCTCCATTGTTCAGCTTGGCGTGACTGCCTTCTAATGGTTGCACTTTAACTGATCTGATAGTAGTAAGAGCATTTCTTCAAATGGTTTCTATTCCTATTCCTCCAATGTCACCTTAGCAATCCCTGAAGGGTCCATCTTTTGCCCCTTCTTTTCCTCATCTACATGCTTTCCCTTGGCAACTTCATCTGAATATATAAAATCAACTTCCAGATCTACGATAATTCTCAGTTATTCCTTGCCATCACCTCTTGCAACTCCCTCAACCTCTCTGTCTGCTTGTCTGACACCTGGTTGTGGATGAACTGCAATTTCATGCAGTTAAACATTGGAATGACAGAAGCCCTTGTCCTTGTCCTTGTCCACCCCTCCCCTACCAACAATCATTGGCTCCCCGTCCCCTAACACTTCAAATTTAAGATTCTTATTCCTGTGTTTAAATCTTTCCTGACCTCACAAGGGAAAGATTAGGAGATATTTTTACATAGAGGGCTGTTACAATATGAAATATCCCAGCTGAAACAGCAGTGGTAGCTGATTTCATAATAGCTTTTAAAAGGGTAGTAGTTAATCATAGAATGAAACGACAAAGATGGAGGCCTTTTGGCCGATTGTATCTGTACCGGTCAATGCGTGAAACCAAAAAAATCTAAAGGGTGGATCAGGAGGATGGGAATGGGACTAAGTGGATGGCTCTTTCAAGAAAGCAAGCATAGACAGGATAGGCTCTTTCAAGAAAGCAAGCATAGACAGGATAGGTCACACAGCATCTGTCTGGACTACTGGCGGCCATGCTTTCAGCTGCCTTAGCCCTAAATTCTGGAATCTCCTTCCAAACTTGTCCGCTTTAGTTTAGTTTAGAGATACAGCACTGAAACAGGCCCTTCGGCCCACCGAGTCTGTGCCGACCATCAACCACCCATTTATACTAATCCTACACTAATCCCATATTCCTACCACATCCCCACCTGTCCCTATATTTCCCTACCACGTACCTATACTAGGGGCAATTGCTAATGGCCAATTTACCTATCAACCTGCAAGTCTTTGGAATGTGGGAGGAAACCGGAGCACCCGGAGGAAACCCACGCAAACACAGGGAGAACTTGCAAACTCCACACAGGCAGTACCCAGGATTGAACCCGGGTCACTGGAGCTGTGAGGCTGCGGTGCTAACCACTGCACCACTGTGCCGCCCAGTTTCTCCACCTTTCCGCTTAAGATGATCCTTCAACTCTACATCGTTGGTCAAGCTTTTGTCCTAATCTGTCATCTGTCCTAATATCTCTTGTGGCTCAGCATCAGTTATTTTTTTATTGATAATGCTCTTGTTAAGCACCTTGGGACTTTTTACTATATTAAAGGCACTACAGAAGTGCAAATTGGTGTTGATATATTTGTAAAATTTCATGATTGACAAACATTTCAGTGGACTTTTCCCCTCAGTGTCCAGTTTTCATTCACTGGTGCTGGTACGATTAAGTTGAACCTAGCCATACTGTGGAGTTGATTAGGGGCTGTCAGCAGAGATATCCTTGATTTTTTGGGGGGCAGCCAGGAATACAGAGTGTGCACCATCAATTCTGCAGGACAATTTTTAAGAAAACGCTAAACATCGTAGGATTTTCTTGTGAAATGTACAGAAGTAGTCTCAGTCAACTTTGACTGGTTACTCCAACTACTCAATCATAATTCATGAGTTTTTAATGATGCATTTAGCATTTACATTGCAGCTAGTAGTATGAAACTGACAGTTGTGGTTCTGGTTCCAGCCAGGCAGTCTGGATTCCTATTGTCTGGCTATAATTGTAGCAAGCAGTGCTTGGAGAGAGTTCTGCTCATGTCTGGACTCGGTTAACGTTTAAGACCTGGCATTTACTCCATATTTGCATCCTGATGTACCTGTAATCTGGACGCAAACAAATTCCATGGTTTAAAAGATGGTGGCATTTTGGGTGTGGGCAAGTTATGTGCGTAACTACAATATTCCCCAAACTACTCAATCTTTTATGTCAAACCTTCCGTCTGAACAAAGCTCTGGCAACAAAACTGGCCGCACCATCGACTTTCACGTGAGTATCCACCTATTGCTGATGTCCGGTGGTGTGACAGATTTTCAGGCATAGCAGGAAACAACCAGTTTCCTGGTGTTTTGTATTACAATTTTTTGAGCTTCTTTTAAAAAAAATTATCCTCGCTGACAGTGCATCGGCATTTTTCTGTTTCTTTTAATGCATCTAAAAATGGAAAAACTTCAATTGGAGGCTTTCAAACATGCTTTCCCAGTGTGCATGATAGATGATTAAATGAGTTGAAACTGGAATTTTAAGACTCAAAGAAGAAATCTACTGATGTGGAATCTTTGGGCTCAATCGTTTGCACCCGTTTTAAGTCTGGAGTATTCTAATGAGATTAGGTGAATACTTGGGTGTAACTTGATGTTGGCAAAATGGGCATGCCATTGGCCACATTTTCTGGTCTAACTTTCAGGTTGCACACAAAGAGAAAACTCTAAGCTTAAGTGTTTAGAAAGAGGAGGACTTGCCACTCTCTAATGGAATGGGCAGGCTGTCTTTTGAGGAAAGATTGGACAGGCCAGGCTTGTATCCACTGGAATTTAGAAGAGTAAGAGGCGACTTGTTTGAAGCATATAAGATCCTGAGGGGTCTTGACAGGGTGGATGTGGAAAGGATGGTTCCCCTTGTGAGAGAATCTAGAACTAGGGGTCACTGTTTAAAAATAAGGGGTCGCCCATTTAAGACAGAGATGAGGAGAAATTTTTTCTCTCAGAGGGTCGTGAGTCTTTGGAATTCTCTTCCTCAAAAGGTGGTGGAAGCAGAGTCTTTGAATATTTTTAAGGCAGAGGTAGATAGATTCTTGATAAGCAAGGGGGTGGAAGGTTATCGGAGGTTGGTGGAAATGTGGAGTAATCAGTTCAGCCATAAACTTATTGAATGGCGGAGCAGGCGCAAAGGGCCAAGTGGCCTACTCCTGCTCCTAATTCGTATGTTCGTAAATATTTGATCTGATACAAAATTCTTTGGAATGTGGGTGGGTGAGTTGGTGCCCAATACTAAACTTGCAGTGCATAACAAAACTGAAGAATTACACAATTAGCTTCACAACTGGATAGTTGAATAACTGCCACTTTATCAATGAAGTATGTAGAAACAGCATTCTATAGCATTCTATAAATTGAACAGTTCTGGCAGGGAGCAGTATTGGAAATATAATTGAATTTCAGTGCCTGTGATTTCAAATGTATCAGATTATAAGTGAATCATCAGCAACATGACAATCCATGTTGAATGTCTGTATTTACTTCAACAGCTTCTCTGATAACAGCACCAAGTCCAACAACAACAGATTTAAAATCGGCAATTAGGTATGTTCTGTGTTATATTAAAATTGGTGGGTAAATCAATAACAAATAAAATAATACTAAGTCAACTCAGAGTTGTTACTACAATGTAACAGAACAGAATTCCTGGTGCTTGAATCATGTACAGTAACATAGATCTCTCATTGTTTATTTGGCAAGTACTTAACTGTATCTAACAGGAGTAAAGTAAACTGCACTATTTGTTACATTATAATTATTAGGCACTAATAGTGATATCAGTGAGCTGCAGTATAAAGGGCATTAAAAAAAAACTGCAGATGCTGGAAATTTGAAATGAAAGCAAAAAATACGGAAGCAGCACCGTGGTCAGGCAGAATCTGTGGAGAGAACAGATAAGTTGATGTTTCAAGTGTCAGCATTGTAGGATAATAAAGATGAACAGCATTAACAATTTCCTCCGCATTGGCGAGACCGAATCTGGATTAGGTTACCGTTCTGTTTGCAAGTGTAACTACAAGATCCCTGTTGCTTGCACCTTCAGTTCCCCATTCTAATCTCATCATCTTTGGTATTCTACAATGCAGTAATGAATCTTAATACAAGCTCAAGGAATAGCACTGTATCTTTCCATTAGGGACTTTGCAGCCCCTGACTGTAATACTGACTTTAATAACTGCAGATGTTAACTATAACTCCCACTTTCTCTTTGACAGAAAGTGCTGACAATGGATGATGAGTGTCCCAGTGGTTCTGGGGAGGGGGGAATGGGTAATGGGTTAATGCTTGAGCTGCAAACCCTCCATCTGAACACTGTGCTGGTGGGTAGTCTGCTTTATTTGTCTCCTGAGCTACTGAAGTCTGCTCCACTTTGTTTCTTGTGCTTCCATTTCTGTCTCATCTCCACCTCCTCAGTTATTCACATTCTCTGTGAATCTTATAAATATATTTAATTTCTTTGATTTCTCTTTTTGAGACCCCTGTTGTCTCATGCTAGTATCACTCCTGTTTTATAACTACCTGTTTTGCACTTAATCACGTTACAGATCAATCTGGCAGTCGCATGCATGTGTATTTTTTCCCCTTCCCCTTTGTTTGGTTGTTCTTTTAATGCCATTCATCTGTAATATCCTCCAGTGCTGATGTAGGGTCTACACCTGAAATGTTAACATGAGCAGGAAATAAATCCTCAGTGTCCGGTAGATGGGGCTAGTGAAAACTTCTTCGTGATGAAGAAAATCTTGACTGCAACATTTTTGCAGAATTTGCTGTATCTTCTGATAATATCGTCAGAACATTTCATTACAATGGCAGGTGTCATTAACTGGCAAGATAGTTTTATTTCACTGGATATTTCAAAATGGCACTCATAAGATCTGCTCTAATCTTTAGAGGTACTTTTGGAACAGTTTCAAAAATATGATCTAGATTTTGAAACTGCTCAAGCATATTCTGATAAACTTAATGAAGTCTGATTACTGGATGTATCTCAAGATGAAATTGGTATCAAGAGTTTCTTCAAAGGTGTTGTCCTTGCACCAATTTGTCGAAAGGTGCAACCTTCATAGAGTTTTTTAGTCTTGATTGTTGTTGCACTGCAATCTCAAGTTTAGTCTTTGTCCCATATTTCTATACTGTCTTTTGGAAACAGTTTCTTTATAAAAGGTATCAATCTTACTTTTCATTATGCAGTCCTCCTATGAAATGGAACATTGTCTTCTTAGTTGTGGTCCTGTATTTATCCTTGAAACTTCTTGCTGCTGTTGTGATTTTCGTGGTTCTACTGAAGAAGCACAGGAGCAATGGTGAGTTACAGTCACTGGATATCAACTATGCAATCATTTATTGACTTTAAAATCTGTAATAGAAATGTGTTAACATAAAAGGCTGATTGAAGTGCTTCTGCATAGTACAAGCTGAAGTATAGCAAACAATCAAGCAGTGAAATTTCAAATGCTTTAGTATAATTTTTTTTCTCAATTTTCTCTCTTCTCTGAAAGGCACTGACCTTTACTGTGTATAGTCAGTGGACACTGGCACGCCATTCAGTACCTTGTCCAAATGCCCAATTTTAGCATTTCATGTTGCAATTGGCCAACTCAATACTGACTTAAAATTTCTTTAGTCATTGCAACTTAGTACTATAGTGGTCAATGTCTCCATTCACCATCAGAGAGCTATGTAAATTAGATTAATACAGTGAATTTGCTTTTACTTTGTAACTCATTTAACTGTTTAATTCCTTTAAGGTGAAACTGCAAAAAGTGATTGATAAAAAATTGGCTCATACATATCAGGTAAGGACATATATCAGTAGATTATCTCCTGCAAGTAAGTACCCATTTATTACCCATTGTTTGAAATCCTATATTTCAAATTCTCTTCATAAGTGTAATAAATTGTGCATGACAAACTGTTGTTTAAGCATTGTTCTACTCTAGTTTTGCAACATTCCTTGTAATTAGCTGCTAAAAAGAAATCCTGGTCCTCTGAAATGCTCTGCACTTTCAATTACAATATCACAATCAGTTAATTACAGTTGGGGCTATTCAGAAATTACAATTAGCTGTAATCCAAGGCTTTACCATCTTTTGGACTATTATTTTTACAATGCCTTGCTACCCAACTGAAAATATTAATGGTTCCAAAATAGAGTACAATTGAAACATAAATGCTTACCTTATGGATAAAAAGTGTGTTAATTTTACAGCCCAATATCTCTCTGTTCAACTGGATCAACTTTAGCATGTGAATCGCCCCTGAATACAGCTGCAGCTCTGATGACCTGGAGATCGATATGTAGCGATAAGGTTTCTGCTACATCTGGATAAGAGCATTATGCACAGGCTTTCTGAACATTACAGTGTGCATGGAGTTCCTGACAATGCTTCTTAACCTACTAGTAAAAGTTGTGATACTTGCTCAAGCAAGTAAAGTTTTTAGTTAATTGCTAATTGAGGATAACCTATTCAGAAAGCACAATTTAGTGAGTCACGTGATCTTCCATCTTGCATTTTGCAGAAATTTCTCTCCTATACTCCTTTTGTTGCTAACTGGGTCTTGGGGTACAATTCAGAGGACACTGGGCCTCTTCAATACTCCCATACTTCTCAACTGATAGCTTTTCAATGCATTCATCAGATTGCCAATATTTCATAAGGAGTATTGCTCATGAGGCTTGGAATGTATCAATATGAACAGTAGGGTTAATGGAAATCAGACAGGCTTTCCAAATCAGATCATTCAAACCAGATATTATTTTCTCCCACTCTTGATTATGCAGGATATTCAGGTGTCAACTGTGGCTCAGTGATAGCACTCTCTCACTTCTGAGCCAGAAGATCATGGATTCAAGACCCACTCCAGAGACTTGATTACATAATCCAGGCTGACATTTCAGTGCTGGAAATTAATATTGACATTAGTATTTCAATGCATTGATACCGCATTATTTTAACAGTGTGTTAATGAGTTTATTTTACTGTTACAATGCCAACCGTGGTTTAGTGTACATTAGTCTTTTTGCCCTGTAAATAAAACATGATGAAATATTGAGAAAACCTGCAGCTGATGTTCTGATGGGCATGTGTTGCAATGCACTTTCAGCCCAACTCATTGCCTTCATGTGTCATAAGGACCATGTTTTGGACCATTTCTGAGCTGTCAGCTTGTTTGAAGCTGTTGGTGAGCATTTGCTAGTTTCTAGATTGGCATGAATGTAACCTATCCAGCAGGCTGTTCACATCATACATTTCTTATGATCCATATCATTGTGCTATGTGCAAAAGTCAGTCTTTGCTGTATGACAAGGAGCAGTTCCTAATTTAAAATAGATGGTGACTCAAAATAGCAATGATGGAAAATGTTTCCTCTCCAGGAAAAAAAATAATCTGGATGATTTACAAAAAACACTCCTACTTTTTCCCTGTGTTTAAACTTCAGTACTTAATATTTGTTGTGTGACTAGAAGCTCTCAACCTTCAGCCCTATGGCCCCACTCTAGAAAACAAATTATCGTCACTGTGCTATTAGAAAGGAAGGCAGTAACTATTAGTTCTATGAACACATACAAGTAGTTCATGTAGTGTTAGCCATTAGGGATAACAACTTTTGCTGTTCTGTTATCTGAATGACCTTTCTAAAATTCTCTCTCTCTGCTGCTGCCTCACGATGTTCAGTTTCCTTAATATTCCTGTTACATTCAGTATTTTAAAAATCATTTGGAAAGCCATCTGAACAAAAAAAAAAGATTTTAATGTTTTTCGTAAGCATGTGCTATTTTGTTTTATTTTATGTGTTTACTATTGAGTTACTTAATAAAATATTGGTCTGAATTAAATTGGGATTATTGAATTTAACTAACCTACCAAGTTATGAAAACCAAACTTTTATTGTGGCCACAGTGAAATTCTGGTTATTTAAAATTATTTGAGAGACTGTAATCTTGGATATGAGACTATCACATAAAAAATTGGCAGGTTTGAATTTCTTAAATGTTTAATGATTTGAATTGGGATTTTGGGACATTTGAGGTGATTCTGCTTGTTTAATCATGCTTGTACTGGAAAATCATGGGTTTGGAAACCTTTGCAAAAAATGTTAAATTTGAAAACAGTTGAAGTTTTATCTAAAATGAAAATTTACAGATAAGAATGTCTTATTTAAAATTAATAATGATGCCACTAATGATTTCTGCTGCTGTAATGGATTTTCAATTCCTAAGGATAATAACAATCAGTGCAGCTTTTAAAAGATATCACGACTTGGGGAAAAAGAAGTAACAATGGCGTTTGATTCTTTTTTGATCAGGGAAGTTTTTTAAAAACTTGCATGAAATTATGCAATTGTGTCAGATACCATAAACATGCAAAGGAGTTAACCCTTTCAGCTGGCAGCTTGTCTTTATAGTTCACCACACAACAACCTTTGCATTGCTGAATGTAAATTTACATAGAGGGCATTATTAAATTTTACGTTTCCAAATTGATAGCAAATTATGAATTGACAGATTAACCCCTTCGGTTCTTGAGCGCAGCCACAATAGATTTTTTGTTTTACATTTCTTTTAAGGAAAGGCCCCTGATTTTTCAGCCCGCTTGAATATTGATGACATAGCAAGGGATCCACCAGTTTTAAGAATTTAAGACCTTATCTGCAGACATTGAATGTCACAGCTTGGTGATAATCACTTGTTAACTTCTGAGACAACGTGGTCGAGAAGGGTAGAAATGGAAGTTACCCCCAAACTAATTGCAAGCACTTCTGTCCCTAATGTAAAACAACCAAGCCTGGGCGTCATTTGTTTCTGAAATTGGAATTGATAAAATAAGTTGATACGAGAAGGACGATTTTGCTGACATTTAAGGGAAGAATCAAATTTTCATTAAGAGATAGGTGGAAACTTGTCTAGGTGATCCTGCCAATTGCTGTTTATCAAGCAAAATGTTTGGGAGCAAATAAAATTGAACATTGATAAAACCTATCAGTCCAACTCCTTGGGATCATTTTGAAATAAAATGGACTCAGGCACAATGTATTGGCTTATTTTTGGGAAATAAAAGTCCTCTTTTTAAAAAAACACAAACAAAATTTGTTAATAACTTGGACCAAATGGGAATGTTTGATCTATGTTTTAAAGATATTTTGTGAAGATTATATTGGACAGTAAAGTTCCACCAGAGCTTATGAGATAAAATGGTAATTAATGAGATGTGTAAAATTGAATGTGAGGAAAAACTCTTCTTTGCTCTCCTTGTTTCGAGAGACAATGGGTAAGCGCCTAGAGGTGGTCAGTGGTTTGTGGAGCAGCGCCTGGAGTGGCTATAAAGGCCAATTCTAGAGTGACAGACTCTTCCACGGGTGCTGCAGATAAAATTGGTTGTCGGGGCTGTTACACAGTTGGTTCTCCCTTGCGCTTCTGTCTTTTTTCCTGCCAACTGCTAAGTCTTTTTGTCTTGCCACACTTTAGCCCCGTCTTTATGGCTGTCCGCCCGTTCTGGCGATCACTGGCAACTGACTCCCATGATTTGTGATTAATGTCACAGGACTTCATGTCGCATTTGCAGACATCTTTAAAGCGGAGACGTGGACGGCTGTTGGGTCTGATACCAGTGACGAGCTCGCTGTACAATGTATCCTTGGGGATCCTGCCATCTTCCATGCGGCTCACATGGCCAAGCCATCTCAAGTGCTGCTGGCTCAGTAGGGTGTATATGCTGGGGATGTTGGCCGCCTCGAGGACTTCTGCGTTGGAGATACGGTCCTGCCACCTGATGCCAAGGATTCTCCGGAGGCAGCGAAGATGGAATGAATTGAGACATCGCTTTTGGCTGACATACATTGTCCAGGCCGCGCTGCTGTAGAGCAAGGTACTGAGGATGCAGGCTTGATACACTCGGACTTTTGTGTTCCGCATCAGTGTGCCATTTTCCCATGCTCTCCTGGCCAGTCTGGACATAGCAGTGGATGCCTTTCCCATGCGCTTGTTGATTTCTGCATCAAGAGACAGGTTACTGGTGATAGTTGAGCCTAGGTAGGTGAACTCTTGAACTACTTCCAGAGTGTGGTCGCTGATATTGATGGAGCATTTCTGGCATCCTGTCCCATGATGTTCGTTTTCTTGAGGCTGATGGTTAGGCCAAATTCATTACAGGCAGCCGCAATCCTGTCGATGAGTCTCTGCAGACACTCTTCTGTGTGGGATGTTAATGCAGCATCGTCAGCAAAGAGGAGTTCCTTGATGAAGACTTTCCGTACTTTGGTCTTCGCTCTTAGACGGGCAAGGTTGAACAATCTGCCATCTGATCTTGTGTGGAGGAAAATTCCTTCTTCTGAAAACTTGAACGCATGCGAGAGCAGCAGGGAGAAGAAGATCCCAAACAGTGTAGGTGCGAGAACACAGCCCTGTTTCACACCACTCGGGATAGGAAAGGGGTCTGATGAGGTGCCGCTATGCTGAATTGTGCCTTTCATATTGTCATGGAATGAGGTGATGACACTTAGTAGCTTTGGTGGACATCCGATCTTTGCTAGTAGTCTGAAGAGACCACGTCTGCTGACGAGGTCAAAGGCTTTGGTGAGATCTATGAAAGCAACGTAGAGGGACATCTGTTGTTCGCGGCATTTCTCCTGTAGCTGGTGAAGAGAGAACAGCATGTCAATGGTGGATCTCTGCTCGAAAGCCACACTGTTCCTCAGGGTAGACACGCTCAGCTAGCTCCTGGAGCCTGTTTAAAACGACTCGAGCGAAGACTTTCCCCACTATGCTGAACAGGAAGATTCGATGGTAGTTGTTGCAGTCACCGCGGTCACCCTTGTTCTTATAGAGGGTGATGATATTGGCATCGTGCATGTCCTGTGGTACTGTGGAAATTATTGAGACTGCAAGATAAAAATAGGAGAATTACACCACCAAATGGAATTTTCCTAACAGGCTAGTGAAAGTGAGGAATGTGTAGGTGAGAATATTAAATTGATAGTTTTTTTTTGGGAATGTTTGTGTCTTTGCCTATAAACATTTCCAGAAAACCACATTTGATAGACTAGCTGCTGCAGGGGAAGATGAACAAAGATCTCCAGACAACCCTGGTCATTTCATAAGATCACCTGAAAGCTCAAGAATGGATTGTATCAGATGGCAAGTGTGGCATGCTATTGGGATACTGGTCTATGTTGGCAAACGTGATATGTTACATGTGAAGCAACTAGCATGCAGAAATGCATGGTGAATTTGCACTTAAGAACAGGTCTCAGATATGCTCAGTTACTTGTCAACAGCATGACATGAAATGGTTGTGGCTCAGGGGGATGAGAAAACATTTTAAATCATCCTTGCACCGACATATATTCCATCTATAAACTATGACAATAGGGTTAAAGGCACTGCTACATGTCAGAGGAGTTGAAGTTGAAGTGGAGTGGTATAGAATTTGGATTGGGACAATTGAGTTCCAGGGAGAAATAATACTTAGTAATAATTATGCACAAGATGAAGACGTGTAAAGGGAGAGCTGGAGAATCTTTTAAGTCCACGTTTTCTTGATTATTTGGTAAACTATAGCTTTCTGTGACCACCTCCAGGCGCGTATCCATTGTCTCTCGAGATAAGGAGGCCCAAAAGATGAAAGAAAGATAGCTTTCTGTGCAATGTATTATGGTTTGCCTTGTCTGTATCGTGACTTGTTGCTTGGAATGTATGTACTTATTTGACATGATAATAACTTGCAATTCGTGGACCTCCCGAAGAAAGATAAGTAATAAGATTGAGCAAGGGGTCAATTATAGCTCCTCCTATTCAAGGCAGCAACTGTAATAATATGGGCTTTTGAGGGTATTTTGAAAGGTTAGCCATTGCAAGAGCTAAATGACCTAAGTTTTTCTCTAAAGTTACTGTTCTCCAAAAATACACTGTTTTGGACTGCCTGTTGACTTCTGGCAGATGCAATATCATAAGTGGCCTTGTTATTGCAAGAAGAGAGAAGAAAAGAACAGAGTGAGACATATAGCTGTCTACAGCCTTAACTCTTCTATGTCTTTGGAAATGTGCAAACTTTTGCAAGTTGTTGAGATATAATCAATATAATCAAATATATTCCCTTTTACTATTTTTCAGCATTACACTTTGCTAGCTTTTAGTTTAATATTAAGGTTGCTAGTCTATAGATATATTACTTTAGATTTATTTCTCATCTTAAAAAAACACTTGCATTTAGATAGCATTTTTCATGACCACCAGTTGTCTCAAAGCCCTTTGCAGCCAATTAAGTATTTAAGTCTTCACTGCTGTAATGTAAGAAATCTGTTAGAATTAGTATGTTAAAATCTCTTTTATATTTACATTTAGAACTCTTGTCCTCAGGTCCTGGTTGTGTTATCAACCATGGAAGGCTAGGGTAAGGCTATAAAAAGCAGATAAGGGAAGTCAAAGGCCTGTGCCTGAACACAGAACTTGCTGTGCCTATGATTGAATGGATTTTTCCACACTTCCAGTTTTTGGGGTATATCCAAGAAGATTTGGATCATTGTCAGTGTAGAGGGACCAGGATAGACACCAGACAGGTGCAGAAGTGTATGTGAGTAGAAGATATGAGAAATGGGCCTTGCCTACTGCCCAAAGTTTAAGAACAAGTAAATTACCTCTCAATTGTAATTTGTAAACTGCTGCTGTAGTACTGTAACATGTTACGTTTCACTTATGCTTAAATAAAAATCATAATTGTTACCAATATGGAGTCAGCTTCAAACTATTGAACAGATGTTCCAAAGGGACTTCAAATTTATTACATTTCAGAGACTTGGCTTTAGGGGACACAGACCCACTATTGGCAATTGGGTAAAACGGATGGAATATAGGAGAAAGAAGAAAGGAATGGACTAATGAGAAAGAGGCAACTGAGGGAAGGAGACAGACAAGGGAAGAGGAAAAAAACTAGTGGGAAGGGAATGAGGGAAAGAAGGGGAAAAAGAGAATGGGAGAGAAGAAACACTTGCATTCATATAACACCTTCCAAACCTCAGGATATCCCAAAGCACTTTACAGCTAATGCATTACTTTTGAAACGTAGTTACTGTTGTAATTTAAGAACTGTGGCAGTCAATTTGCACACAGCAAGGTCCCACAAATAACAATGAGATTATGATCAGATAACCAACTGGTGTATGCTGGTGTTAATGCACCACACAAACCTCCTCCCACTCTTTCAGATAATCCTATCAGCATATCCTACTATTCCTTTCTCCCTCATGTACTTAGAATGATACAGCTCAGTAGGAGGCCATTCAGCCCATAGTGCATGTGCTGCACTTATCTAGTTTTTAAAATGTGTTCTCTTGATGCCAGTAACACTGGCAAGGCTGCACTTGTAGTCCATCCCCGGAGGCCCTGAGAATGTGATGGCAGGCCTTCTCTTTGAGCCAGTCCTTGTGGTGAGATGAATGTGTTAAGCAACACCAAGCACATCCCTACATCTGATATTCCCATTAACACTTTTGTTCATTATTAATCTTCACTTGTTACTCCTGATTATCAATATCCTTTAATAAAAAGTAACATTTCGGTAGAGGCAGACTGCTCTTGGACGTTGATTTTAGTGTAAGCTCCCTCTAGTGATTTTTATGTCATATTTCCATCCCATTAATGAAAGCAGTCTTAACCTTCATGTGATGACATGATTTGTCGATAGGTGGGGCTATAGTGTAAGCAATCAAACACTTCATTGCATCAAAAAATTGTTCGATGCAACAGGCAAATTATACTGAATTATACCAAATGGCCCATTCTGTATGATTGTATGAGCACAACTCAATCTAAATATGGAACATTGGTTAAGCTCTGTAGAGTACCAGCCAATTTAGATGATTACTATAATTTAATTTAGAGTCCAGTTTAGATAAAGGGATCATAGACAACCTCGATGCTTACATGCAATATTTTCTGTCCATTGACTATGAATGGTTGGAAAACCTAGTCCAAATTAGCCATAATAAGGCAACGCTGAACTCATCTGATGCTGCACACCAAAGTATAGCGTGGCAGAATTGATTCACTAATCAGATTGAAGAAATTGTACACGTCTGGATCATGTCAGAAGGCTCGTATCTATTTTCAGACCTGCATCCAAGAGCTGTCACTGCTTGAAAGTGAGCACTGTCTTTTATAGTGAAGTTATCTTACTGGCTGTTGCCAGCACTCATGCTGCACTGCTAGTGTTTGCTTCTGAAGGAAAGGGGAATAATGGGATATGGAAATGGGGGTGAGCACATGTAATTAGGACTATTGATCATGGATGATAAACACCAATGTAGACGGGTTGGCCCAAATGGCCTGTTTCTGTGTTGTAATTTTTATATAATGGTATGTAATCTGGCAATCAGGAGGCAAGTTCCATGTCTCTTTCACCTTCTCAAAGTTTCAAATCCTTTGGTCACCTCGTGGCCTTGTCATTTTGAGTCTTGGTTCAACACCTAGGGGTCTCATTAGGTATTCAACCGCTAGATTGGCCTTAGCTGTGCTCGAGGCTCCTGTCGGATTATCTGGCATCGTGGCCTTCCGGCAACAGATGCCAATGTCATCACTGTCTGTATGTTTCATCCCATTGATGTGTGATAATATACAAGTCACTTAAGGATTATAATACTGTAATCTTATCAGAAACGAATGCAATGTCTGCTTTGACCAAGGTTTGATCATCTTGCCTAGTATCTCATTGTGGGGCTTGGGGCATTTTACTATGTTAAAGGCACTATATTGTTGCAAGCTCTTGTTGATTGCAGTGAAATCTAGAGCCATAACATATTACTATCATGTATGTTACATGTACTGATGGTGAGCCCTTAGAATGTAATTCAGAAATTCCTCCAACTGCAGGGCTGCAATTTGATTCCTGAGGGCATAGATATGTTCCATCACCTTTCCCATTTTGCCAAGTCCAGTGTCTCTTTACAAAACAAATCAGATTTTGAGGGTGGTGTTTTGTAATTGAAATCTTAAAATTAAAAAAAAATTCCCTGGCCCAGATACTAGGGAACAAATTCTTGGATATGAACATGTTGGACTCCTTTGCAATTTTACTTACTTTGGGCAGAAAATTAGTTTCTCATTCACATTCTGTCTTCTATACCCAGGGCAAGCATGGGTTGCTATGGGTGGTTTTGCAGAGGAGCTGATGGAGGCAACAAATTGGAGTAGGAATGGGCAGATATCTGCTTGACTGTCTCCACTGACATTATTTATACCTTTCTAAAGTAGAGACAAATGAAAATCCTACACTATACTCATTAAATGCTGGTACAGTTCCAGAACAGGAATCCATATATTGGAGATGTTGCCGTGAAGCTGGGAAATCAATTTTTTTTTTTACCTGCACCCAGGTTAAATATTGATAGGAGATTCATATTGATGAGAGATTAAATCCATCAGCTGAGTTACCAATGATCCTAAATCACTTCTGTGTTTGCTGAAGGTTACAAACCTTTGGACCTGCATCTTGTTAATTTCACTCTTATATACATGAAAAGTCAGGGATGAGAATACTCCATTTAGCATATAAACAATCACCTCTCTGGTACCCTAACTCTCCTATCTTAGTTTATCTAACAGTAGCTTGAATATCATAATATTTTTGCTTTTACTACCCTGCCTGGCAAATTATTCTTAATGTAAAACATACAATCCTGATATTTGTTTTAAATTTAATTTTCAGATACATAGTCAGTTGATGTTGCCAAAAAGGTCTGTGTGTCTATCAAATTCTCTGGAAATTTTGGCACAGGTGGCATTCTGATATTTGGCATGTGGCTGTGCAAGCTCCTCCCTCAAAGTGAACTAATCAAATTCTTCCTTAAACTTTAGTTCGAATTCTGAGTTTATGATTCATTTAACCAGTGGAAATATCTTTACACTATCTTGAACATTTCATTAATTGTAAAATTTCAACCAGATTTCTCTTAATCAACGATTTGTGCTTTCTAAGTTGATCACATTCAGTTTCTTCAACTTTGATTTTTTTTGAGAATGCTGTTCATTGAAATTAGAAAAGTGGCCAAACATTACGTCTTTTTTACCGGGGCATTGGCGCCTTCTCTTCAGTGGGGCTGGTGTGACCTTAACTGTGCTTGAATTAGAGATGCTTCTGATTAAACATCAGAAAAGGGTTGAGAGGTATTCATCTTCATTGGATGACGAAACTCTGATTTAGTTGAATAAAGGTCCCTGAACTATCAATATAATGGGCTTTGCAAAAATTGCTAAGAAATGTTCCAAATATTACCTCATTGACAACCTGGACCTGAAAATGAAAGCATCAAAGACATTAGCAAATGAGCTCAACTGTAAAAAGAAAAAGAGGAAGTACCACACCTCTCTTCCAGAAAACAAGCAACACCCATTAGAAGATGCCAACACTTGCACTGGAAATCACCCAATAGAAATACAGCACATCCCAGTAGATGAAATTATTGTGGAACAATTATGAAACTGCGTCAGAAGTGATTGGAATGCTGAGGAACAAATTGATTTACATATCCTCTGGCAAAATTTAAAACACTCTAAAAACACCATCAATTACCATAAGAAATATTGACCAACAAACTGCTGCAGAAAATAAAGGGATAATACAGCAGTTACCTGTCATATGACGAAAATCTTTTTCCTCCAGGGTCAATGCCATCAGAATGGATTCAATCCTTTTATATTTTTTGGCTTCCAGCATTACCAGTAAACAGTCAACTTCATCTCCAGTTCCTTTCAGGATTTCCCGTCTTCTGTCAGAAGATTAGAAGCTTACATCCTTCTTATTAGGGCAAGTGATATGGAGTGGTGTGTTTTCCATAACAATCCACAATGTCCTGGCTTGTACAGATAGCCCTGACTTCTTTTCTTTAAGTACCTCTTTTTAAGTACCTCTCCCCATCTCCTCCAACAATAAGTGTGAGAAGCTCATGGATTTCTTTGTCACAAAGATTGAGACCATCCGATGAGCTGCCTCTATCATGTCCCTCCCTCCTACTAGCCCACCAGGCCAAACTTACTCAGAAGTTCCGCCTCTGTCCTAGACCTGAACTCGCATCTTTCTCTTTCTCTACTAACTCCCCTCATACTATCTCCCCTCATGCCCTCTCCAAGCTCATCTTGTCCCAGTCCTGGTCCCTCAACCCTATTCCCATCCTGGTCCCCATGTTAGCCAATTTAGTAATGGTTCTCTCATGAGGTGTTGTCTCCCTTTCCTTTAAATCTGCCATCATCACCCCCTCCTCAAAAAAGCCAACCCTTGACCCCACCATCCTTGCAAACTAGCACAACAGCTCCAACCTCTCTCTCCTCTCCAAGGTCCTTGAACATGTTGTCACCTCCCAAATCTATGCCCATCTTTCTCAGAGCTCCATGTTTGAATCTCTCCAATCATGTTTCTGCACCTTTCACATTACTGAAGCAGTTCATATCAAAGTTGCAAATGATAGTTTTGCGAAGGTAACAAAGGTAAACAATGCCTCCTTGTCCTTCTCGACCTTTCTGCAGCCTGTGATATTATTGACTGTCCTTCTTCAATGTCTCTTCACTGTTACCCAGCTGTTCTCACCTGGTTTCATTCTTATCTATCTAATCATAGCCAGTATCACTTGCATTGGCTTCTCTTCCTGCTCCCACACCATTACCTCTGGTCTCTCCCAAAAATCTATCCTTGGGCCCCTTCCTATTTCTCATCTACATTTTTTCCCTTAGCGAAATCTTCTGAAAGCATAGCATTAGTTTCACGAGTGCACTGACGACACCCAGCTCTACCTCACCATCACCTTTCTCAACTCTTCCACTGTTGCTAAATCATCAGACTGCTTATCCAACATCCCGTACTGGATGAGCAGAAATTGGGAAGACTGAAGTCATGATTTTCAGTCCGCTCCAAATTCCATTCCCTAGCTACCAGCTCCCTTCCTCTCCCTGGCAACAGTCTGAGACTTAACCAGTCTGTTCGCAAACTTGGTGTCCTATTTGACCCCAAGTTGAGCTTTATTTATTTATTTTATTTTTATTTAGAGATACAGCACTGAAACAGGCCCTTCAGCCCACCAAGTCTGTGCCGACCATCAACCACCCATTTATACTAATCCTACATTAATCCCATTACCCTCTCACATCCCCACCTGCCCTCAATTCCCCTACCACCTACCTACACTAGGGGCAATTTATAATGGCCAATTGACCTATCAACCTGCAAGTCTTTGGCTGTGGGAGGAAACCAGAGCACCCGGCGAAAACCCACGCGGTCACAGGGAGAACTTGCAAACTCCGCACAGGCAGTACCCAGAATCAAACCCGGGTCGCTGGAACTATGAGGCTGCGGTGCTAACCAGTGTGCCACTGTGCCACCTTCGTATTCTGTACCTCTTGCCATGACGGAAATAAAGTGTAAAAATATGAAGAAGAATTAGAAAAGGCGGCAAAATGTGACATTATACACTGTACAATAATATGCAGAGAATTAAATCCACGCATGAAGAGTATATACAGGAAAGGTGTTTTAAAAATATCCAAACATTTTTGCCCGATTTTCTCTCGCCTTCCTGAAAAAACTGACTCCTTGCTGGGTTATAATTGCACAGCTGCCAGGTATGCTCGTGTACATGATCTACAAGCTGTTTCTCGATGTGAATCATGACCATGAGCGTAGACATGTTACGCAACATAGATAGGATCATAAATCCAGCCCGATCTTGTTTTCAACCAATGTCTACAGATATGCACCTCGAGCAGGAGTCGGTGAATAGCAGTATCACAAGCAGTAACTCTAGTTGATTTGCAGTTGCCTACCAACATCCCTGCTAAGATCAGTTAACTCAAGACAGAGCTGATCAAAACTGCTACTTTCTAGACAATATTGTCCAACTCCTCACTGGACAAGCCCACAACCAATCTCAGGGCAACTACCCAACCAAAACAGATATATAGAAATGCAAAAGTTGAACCTTGCAATATATCTTGCGAGCTGCACAATCATAACTCCTCACAATTATGTTCAGACTTCAACAGAAAATTGTAGTTGAATTTTTATCTGGTTGTAGTCACATCATAATCTAAAATGAATCTGGAATGAAGCTCAAAATCTCAAATGTTGCTCCATGGAACATACATGTTTATTTTAACTGTTTACATAGTTGCTTCATTTGCTACTGAGTTCAGAGGCAGTTAAAGTTCTAAGAATGCAATATTATAAACAACTATTGATTGACCTCGGAGTCAATGCAACTCCATACAATCACAGTACGAGGACTTGATTTACAAGGGTGTTGAAAATACCAAAAGACTCAGAGAACAGTAACAAAAGACATAGCAGCAGGAATAGACCATACAGCTCTTCAAGCCTGATCTATCAATCAATAAGATCATGGCTGATCTTCGACCTCAACTCCACTTTCCCATCTGATCCCCATATCTTTGAGTCTCGAAGAGTCCAAAAGTCTTCTGATTGAATATTCTGAGCATCCAAAGCAGCTAGCAAAACATATTACAAAATTCAACTTTTACACCTCCACATACCCAACTTGATTGGGTAGTTGTCCCGAGACTAGCTGCAAGCCCATCCAGTGAGCAGTTGGACAATATTGTCTAGAATTCAAAAGATTCACAACTCTCTGAATGAAGAAATTTCTCCCCATCTCAGCCTAAGTGGCTGACCCTTTTTCTCGAGACTATGCCTCCTAGTTCGAGACAAGCCTTTGGCACAGGAGGCCAAGGTACCCCTGATGTACCTGAAGGTACACCCAGGCTCCTCATAGGCCACAAAAATTTTTTGAAGTTAACACTTACCCGGGTCTTCTTTGGCCCGATGCTGCTTGTCGCCAGTTTTTGCTGGCCGCTCAGAGACTGCATGCAAATTATATATTTCATGTTTAAAATGACATCAAGGCCCAAATTGAACGCCAATATGTCAGCACAGGAGCGGCACAGTGGCGCAGTGGTTAGCACCGCAGCCTCGCAGCTCCAGTGACCCGGGTTCGGTTCTGGGTACTGCCTGTGCGGAGTTTGTAAGTTCTCCCTGTGACCGCATGCGTTTCCTTCGGTTTCCTCCCACATGCCAAAGACTTGCTTCTCACCACATATTCACTCCATTGCTAAGACTGCCTATTTCCACCTCCCTAACATCGCCCGTCTTTGCCCCGTCTCAGGTCATCTACTGCTGAGACTCTCATTCATGCCTTTGTTACCTCTAGACTTGACTATTCCAACACCCTCCTGGCTGGTCTCCCACTCTGTAAACTTGAGGTTATCTAAAACTCTGCTGCCTGTGTCTTAACTTGCACCAAGTCCCATTCACCTATCATCCTTGTGCGCTGCCCTACTTTGACTCCTGGTCAAGTAATGTCTTGATTTTAAAATTCTCATCCTTGTTTTCAAATCCATCCAAGGCCTTGCCCCTCCCTATCTCTGTAATTCCCTCCAGCCCCACAACCCTCCAAGGTATCTGCGCTCATCTAATTCTAGCCTCTTCAGCCTCCCCATTTTAATCACCCACTATTGGTGGCCGTGCCTTCAGTTACCTAGGCCCTTAGCTCTGGAATTCCCTCCCTACACCTCTCTGCTTCTGTACCTCACTTTCCTCCTTTAAGACACCCCTTAAAACCTACCTCTTTCAACAAGCTTTTGGTCATCTGACCATATCTCCTTATGTGTCTTGGTGTCATATTTTGTTCTATCGTGCTCCCATGAAGCACCTTGGGATGATTTATTAGGTCAAAGATGCTATGTGAATATATGTTGTTGAATTTCGATGCATATTGTCTCCATTGTAATTTGTAACACCAGATTTTAGCAAAAATAAAAAAGAAAGACTTGCATTTATATAGCACCATTCATGGCCTCAGGGCATTCCAAAGCTCTTTGCAGTCAATGAATTACTTATAAAGCGTAGTCACTGTTGTAACGTAGGAAATACGTCAGCCAATTTGCACACATCAAGCTCCTATAAACTGCAAAGTAATAATAAACAGAGAATCTGTTTGTGGATGTTGATTGAGGGATAAATATGAACCAAAATGCTGAAAAGAACTCCCCCCTTCTTCAAAATAGTGCAATGGGATCTTTTACACCACCTGAGAGGGAAGATGGGGCCTCAGTTTAATGTCTCATCCAAAAGACTGCACCTCCGACAGCGCAGCACCATCTCAGTACTACACTGGAGTGTCGTTCAGATTTAAAGCCATAAACAGAATGAAAATGCCAAGCCCAGAGCATTAACAAATTATTTGCTTCAACAAATCACTTGCCCAAATTATTATATACAACAGCAAGTAATTGGGAGGGATATAAAGTTAATCCAAACTCAGAAGTTAAACATCTGTCTAAACTGTACCCAGTTTACTCATGCAGTTTATAACATCAGGAGTTACTTGATTGAACAACAATGGAACAGGACGGCAGAGTTATTACAATAAAACAATCTCAAAAAAGAAAGCAATGTCATAATCCACTGTTTATTGTCACCTAAAACTGGAGATGAGGAATTTTTTCTATTTTAGATATGCCAATGTGCCTATTATACTGCATGTAATATATATCTTTAACTTTGAAAGCTAGATTGGATTGGTAAGAAAGGAGGATATAGAGAGTAGGAGTTCAGGAGAGTTTCTCAGTGTCTTTGGAAGTGGTTAGCAGTGTCCCAAAGGGTTCTATTCTAGGGCTGCTTTCTTTCACTGTGTACATCAATGATTTAGATACAGGGCGAGAGGTGTCCAAATTCAAAGACCACAAGGCTGACGCATTTGCAACAATCTTCAGTCAGAATTGCCGAGTGGATGATCCATCTTGGCCTCCTCCTAAAGTTCCCAGCATCACAGATGATGGTTTTCAGCCAATTAATTCAATTCGCTCCGCGTGATATCAAGAAACGATTGAAGGCATTGGATACTCCAAAGGCTATGGGCCCTGACAACATTCCAGCAATAGTACTGAAGACCTCCAGAAGTGCTCCAGAACTTGCCACGCCCCTAGCCAAGATGTTCCAGTACAGTGACGTCAGAGGAGAGCTGCACAGTGATTGGCTGGTGAGTCACTGCTGTTAGCGCATTTAAATATCTTTAAAAAAATAAGGGGAAAGTTTTTTGTTGAAGAAAAAACCTCTGGTGATAAGGTGAGTACTACTAAAGTGTTTTTTAAAATTCAGTGTAGCTTATTAAGGACTTTAGATTGTAATGGGTAGAACAAGGCCCCGAGTATTAGTAATTAGTATTTTTTAATTAAGGGAGTAACTAATTAATCTAAGGGTAAGTCATGGCAGGAAAGCTCAGCCCCATGATATGCTCCTCCTGTGCTATGTGGGAAATCAGGGATGTTTCCAGTGTCCCTGGTGACCATGTGTGCAGGAAGTGTATCCATCTGCAGCTACTGGCTACCTGCATTGCGGAGCTGGAGCTGCAGGTGGATTCACTGTGGAGCATCTGCGATGCTGAGGACGTCGTGGATTGCAAGTTTAGTGAGGTGGTCACACCGCAGGTATTGACTGCACAGGCAGAAAAGGGCTGGGTGACCACCAGACAGAGTAGTAGGCACAGGCAGGTAGTGCAGGTGTCCCCTGTGGCCATCCCCCTCTCAAACAGATATACCACGTTGGATAATGTTGGAGGGGATGACCTCCCAGGGGAAAGCAGCAACAGCCAAGTTTGTGGCACCACAGAGGGCTCTGCTGCACAGCAGGGGAGGAAAAGGGGTGGAAGAGCTATAGTGATAGGGGATTCTATCGTAAGGGGTGCAGATAGGCATTTCTGTGGCTGCAAACGAGGCTCCAGGATGTTATGTTGCCTCCCTGGTGCTAGAGTCAAGGATGCCTCGGAGCGGCTGCAGGACATTCTGAAAGGGGAGGGTGAGCAGCCAGAGGTCATGGTCCATATTGGTACTAACGACAGAGGCAGGAAGAGAGATGAGGCCCTGCAAAGTGAATATAGGGAGTGGTAGTGAGGGTAGGAATAGGAGGATAAGGCAAATGAATGCGTGGCTGAAGAGCTGGTATAGGAGGGAGGGCTTCAGCGACTTGGATCTTTGGGATCTCTTCTGGTGCAGAGGTGACCTGTACAAGAGGGACGGGTTGCATCTGAACTGGAAGGGGACCAATATCCTTGCGGGGAGGTTTTCTAGTACTACTAGGGAAGGTTTAGACTAGTCTGGCAGCGGGGTGGGACCCAAAGTAGTAGTCTCTCTGATGAGATAGTTGAGGCAAATGTAGAGGTTAAAGCAAGTCCAGTAGGCAGGCCGGGCAGGGGCAGGACAGGGAGCGTGGAAGGTCTAGTAGGCTAAACTGCATTTACTTTAATGCAAGAAGCCTTACAGGTAAGGCAGATGAACTCAGAGCATGGATCGGTACATGGGATTGTGATATTATAGCTTTTACGGAAACGTGGTTGAGGGATGGGCAGGACTGGCAGCTCACCGTTCCAGGGAACCGATGCTTCCGGCATGACAGAGGTGGAGGTAAGAGAGGAGGGGGAGTTGCACTATTGATTAGGGAGGACATCACGGCAGTACTTAGAGAGGATATCCCGGGAGGAATGTCCAGTGAGGCCATATGGGTAGAACTTAGAAATAAGAAAGGGGTGATCACTTTAATGGGATTATACTATAGGCCCCCCAATAGTCAGAGGGAATTGGAGGAGCATATATGTAGGGAAATCACAGATAGGTGCAGGAATTATAGGGTTGTAATAGTAGGTGATTTTAACTTCCCTAATATTGACTGGGACTGCCTTAATGCTAAGGGATCAGATGGGGAAGAATTTGTTAAGTGTGTCCAGGATAGTTTTCTGAAGCAGTATGTGGATGGCCATACTAGAGAAGGGGCTACACTCGACCTCCTCTTAGGAAATGAGGCTGGGCAGGTGGTTGATGTGTCAGTGGAGGAGCACTTTGGGACCAGTGACCATAACTCTATTAGCTTCAAGATAGTTATGGAAAAGGATAGGACTGGTCCTCAAGTTGATGTCCTAAATTGGGGGAAGGCTAATTTTGATGGCATCAGACAGGAACTCTCAAAAGTTGAATGGGAGAGGCTGTTTAAAGGTAAAGGGACTTCTGGCAAGTGGAAGGCTTTTAAAAGTGAGATAGAAAGAGTTCAGTGCTGGCATGTTCCTGTTAGATTGAACGGCAAGGCTGGCAAGTTTAGGGAACTTTGATTGACGAGGGATATTGAGGGCCTGGTCAGGACAAAGAAGGAGGCATATGTCAGGTATAGGCAGCTGGGATCAAGCGAGTCCCTCAATGAGTATAAGGGATGTAGGAGTACACTTAAGGAAATTAGGAGGGCGAAAAGGGGCCATGAGATTTCCCTGGGAGATAAGATAAAGGAGAATCCTAAAAGATTCTATAAGTATATTAAGAGTAAAAGGGTAGCTAGGGAGAGAGTAGGTCCCTTTAAGGATCAGTATGGTAATCTATGTGTGGAGCCACAGGAAATGGGCGAGGTCTTAAATGAATACTTCTCGTCTGTATTTACCGTGGAGAAGGTCATGGAAGCCAGTGAGTTCAAGGGAGGGAACAGCGATATCCTGGAGCATATCAACATTACAAAGGAGGAGGTGTTGGAGGTTTTGAAGCGCATTAAGGTGGATAAATCCCCAGGGCCTGACCAGCTGTATCCGAGGATGCTATGGGAAGCAAGGGAGGAGATTGCTGGGGCCCTGGCAGAGACTTTTGTATCATCGGTAGCCACGGGTGAGGTACCGAAAGACTGGAGGATAGCTAATGTTGTGCCTTTATTTAAGAAGGGCAGCAGGGATAAGCCAGGAAACTACAGGCCAGTGAGCCTTACATCAGTGGTGGGAAAGTTATTGGAAGGGATTCTGAGAGACAGGATTTATATGCATTTGGAAAGGCAAAGTCTGATTAGGGATAGTCAGCATGGCTTTGTGCGTGGGAAATCATATCTCATGAATTTGATTGAGTTTTTTGAGGAGGTGACCAAGAGGATTGACGAGGGCAGGGTGGTGGACATTGTCTACATGGACTTTAGCAAGGCCTTTGACAAGGTCCCGCATGGTAGGCTGCTCCAGAAATTTCGAACACATGGGATCCAGGGTGAGCTAGCCAATTGGATACAAAATTGGCTTGGTGATAGGAGGCAGAGGGTGGTAGTGGAGGGTTGTTTTTCAGATTGGAGGCTGGTGACCAGTGGTGTGCCGCATGGATCGGTGCTGGGCCCTCTGTTGTTTGTCATATATATTAATGACTTGGATGTGAATATAGGGGGCACGATTAGTAAGTTTGCAGATGACACCAAAATTGGTGGTATAGTGGACAGTGAAGGAGGTTGTTTAAGGTTACAATAGGATATCGATCAACTGGGAAAGTGGGCAAGGGATTGGCAAATGAAATTTAACGCAGACATGTGCGAAGTGATGCATTATGGGAAGTTAAACCAGGGCAGGACATATACAGTGAATGGCAGGGACCTGGGCAGTGTTGTTGAGCAGAGAGACCTTGGGGTGCAAGTACATAGTTCTCTGAAAGTGGCAACACAGGTAGACAGGGTAGTGAAGAAGTATGGCATGCTTGCCTTCATCAGCCGAGGCATTGAGTACAAGAGTTGGGACGTCATGTTACAGTTGTACATAACGTTGGTTAGGCCGCATTTGGAGTACTGTGTGCAGTTCTGGTCACCGCACTACAGGAAAGATGTGATTAAGCTAGAGAGGGTGCAGAAAAGATTCACAAGGCTGTTGCCTGGTTTGGAGGGCTTGAGTTATAAAGAGAGATTGGATAGGCTGGGTCTGTTTTCCCTGGAGCGAAGAAGGCTGAGAGGGGACATGATAGAGGTATATAAAATTATGAGAGGCATAGATAGGGTAGATAGCCAGAGTCTGTTTCCCATGGTAGGGGTGACTAAAACTAGAGGGCATAGATTTAAGGTGAGAGGGAGGAGGTTTAAATGGGATCAAAGGGGTAAATTTTTCACACAAATATGGTGGGTATCTGGAATGAGCTGCCAGAGGAGGTGGTGGAGGCAGGAACAGTAGCAACATTTAAGAGGCATCTGAACAGGTACTTGAATGAGCAAGGCATAGAGGGATATGGAATTAATGCAGGCAGATGGGATTAGTATAGATGGGCATTATTGTCGGCATGGACGCGGTGGGCCAAAGGGCCTGTTTCTATGCTGTATGACTCTATGACTCTAGGTACAACACTGGCATCTACCCGGCAATGTAGAAAATTGCCCAGGTATGTCCTGTACACAAAAAGCAGGACCATTCCAACCTGGCCAATTACCGCCCCATCATCAGTAAAGCGATGGAAGGTGTTGTCGATAGTGCTATCAAGTGGCATTTGCTTAGCAATAACCTGTTCAGTGATGCTCTGTCAGGTTCTGTCAGAGCCACTCAGCTTCTGACCTCATTACAGCCTTCGTTCAAAGAGGGACAAAAGAGCTGAACTCAAGAGGTGAGGTGAGAATGACTGCCCTTGACATCAAGGCAGCATTTGACAGAGTATGGCATCAAGGAGCCCTAGCAAAACTGGAGTCAATGGAAATCAGGGGAAAAACTCTCTTCTGGTTGGATTTATACCTAGTGAAAAGGAAGATGGTTGTGGTTGTTGGCGGTCAATCATCTCAGCTCCAGGACATCTCTGCAGGAGTTGCTCTGTGTAGTTTCCAAGGCCCAACCATCTTCAGCTCCTTCATCAATGATTTTTCTTCAATCATAAGGTTAGAAGTGGGGATGTTTGCTGATGATTGGGCAATGTTCAGCACCATTTTCCACTCCTCAGATACTGAAGCAGTCTGTGTAGAAATGCAGCAAGACCTGACAATATCCAGGCTTGGGCTGATAAGTGGCAAGTAACATTCGTGCCACACAAGTGCCAGGCAATGACTATCTCCAACAAGAGAGAACCTAACCATCTCCCCTTGACATTCAATGGCATTACAATCACTGAATCCCCCACTAACAACATCCTGGGGGTTACCATTGACCAGAAACTGAATTGGAGTAGCCATATAAATACCGTGGTTACAAAAGCAGGTCAGAGACTAGGACTCCTGTGGTGAGTAACTCACCTCCTGACTCCCTTAAGCCTATCCACCATCTACAAGGCACAAGTCAGGAGTATGATGGAATACTCTCCATTTGCCTGGATGGGTGCAGCTCCAACAACACACAAGAAGCTCGACACCATCAGGACAAAGCAGCCCACTTGATTGGCACCCATTCACAAATATTCACTCCCTCCACCACCGATGCACAGTGGCAGCAGTCTGTACCATCTACAAGATGCACTCCAGCAACGCACCAAGGCTCTTTAGACAGCATCTTCCTAATCCACGACCTCTACCACATAGAAGGACAAGGGCAGCAGAGGCATGAGAACACCACTACCTGCAAGTTCCCCTCCAAGTGACACACCGTCCTGACTTGGAACTATATCGCCATTCCTTCACTGTCACTGGATCAAAATCCTGGAAATCCCTTCCTAACAGCACTGTGGGTGTACCCACCCCACATGGACAGCAGCCATTCAAGAAGACAGCTCACCACCACCTACTCAAGGGCAATTAGGGATGGGCAATAAATGCTGGCCTAGTCAGCGACACCCACATCCCATGAATAAATAAGAAAAGACACACTGAAATTGGTGTCATGAAAATGTGCTATGCTGAATGATGATTTTTAATTCATTGCTTGGAAACCTACATCAAACTTTAAAAAGGAAAGTTCGAACCCTACATTCAACTTCTAAAAAATTGTCAGCTAAGATAGCCACTACAATTTGCATTGAAATACCTCACATTCCAAGGTATCAAAGTGGAGACACATATCTGAATAGCTCTTATCCAGAACAATGGTTTGAACAGTTGAGTGAATTATCTGTATTGCCCTCGTTAGCACGACATTCAAAGCCATCTTGGACCATTCACACCAGTGGAGACGAACCTCCACGGGGCAAACGTTGAAACAATAAGACCTGAAAGAGATTGGGATTCTTAGACTTGGATCTCATTAAAGTGGAACAAAGAATACACTGAGAGAATCTTGTGACCATCTCCCCAGCCTGTGTGATGACCTGGAGTTTCTGCTACACACAGCAGACAAGCTTTGGGAGCTAATCAGTGTAGGACCCCAGTAGGGCTCTCTCTCTCTCTCTTTCTCTCTCTCGCTCTCTCCAGGTAATGCTGCAAGTTCTGAACCCTGTCTGTGACTGTGGAACATCCAAGTCTATCATTGCTACAGAAAGCAACCCTGGGGAAAAAGCCACCTACATCACTGTTGCCAAATAAATCCTGAAGTCAGGGGGCCATGTCTACCAGCCACAGACTTCAGGACAACGAATTCAGCCAGAAGATGACTGAATTACCAGACCCCACAGATTGTATATTATTTTTATTTGTTCTGGACTCTAATCGAACCAAACTATCCTTCATCACTCTGTAACCTATTTGTGTGTGTGTGATTCTTGTGTGTGTGTGATTCTTGTGTGTGTGTGATTCGTGTGTGTGTGATTTGTGTGTGTGTGATTCATGTGTGTGTGTGTGTGTGTGATTCATGTGTGTGTGTGTGTGTGTGTGAATGTTGGAGCATAGTTTATTATTTTACTTAGATCTGGTTTTGATTTTACGTACAATAAACTAACCTGTTTCTTGTTTAAACTCAAGAAAACCTATCCAACTGGGTCTTTTATGATCATAGCACATAAAGGGTTAAACACCCTGTGATTTGGTATGCACATCCACTGTTTAAAAAGGAATAAACCCTGTTGCAGTCAAGCAAGGAGAGGGTCAAGACGGGAGCCTTTCAACTCCTCCTTATTGTAACATTGGAGGCATAGTCAATAATTCCGAGGACCAAAGGAAACTGCAGAGGGTATTAATCAGATGGTGGAATGGACAAAGAAATGGCAGAAGGAACAAAATATCACTAAATCTAAGGTGGTAGATTTTGGTTAAAAAGTAAAAGTAATGTTATGCTTTGAATGCAGCCTGAGGAAGGTGCTGCGATAGAAGACGGATTTGGGGTTCAGGTTCACAAGACCTTAACAGCAGTATCTCTAGTGGATAAGGCCATATAAAGGGAATGGAATACTAAATTTCCTGGCAAGAGTTATAGAATATAAAAGTCAAGGCATAATGGCATATCTACTTTAAACCTTAATAAATCTATAGATAAAGTAATATGTGTGGTTTTGGACTCTGTAGGAAGGATGTTGAGGATATGCAGCCCCGATATGCTAGAATGCTGCCTTCAAGACAAGTTATGTATCATTGCAGTCAATTTGACCTCCTTTATAACCAGCCATTTAGAACCTAGAATATATTGACATAGACAGAAATAGCCTTAGCTTTTTACACAAACCATAATCAAATAAAAAGAGTACAATATTTCACAAAACACAAATGCATTGAGAAAATTGCATCGAGTACAATAGCCTCTGTCACCCTTTATTTGAAACTGAATTGTGACAGTTTAATGCTTTCACAATGGGTGGTATGTATTCAGGGTCACCAAATGAAAATGATAGTACCATCAAATTAGTAGCACATGTTCAGCTCCATATAACTTAACTTATTATATAAATTGGGTTTAAATTTACATTTTTATGTTCTTTCACTTCCCTATTCCGATACTTAAATCAATCCTCAAAAAATTAAATGCAGTGATTCCCTTTTTTCTCACTTTTACACTTTTTTATTAGACTCCCACTGCTTCCTCCCTGGATGTAACCATAATTCCTCCCAGGTTGTTAGATGGCATACATTAATTCATGTAATATAGTCTGTCATTTGAAGGCTGTCGGCTGTCGGTGAGGGTGGATGTAGGGGAGGTGTTCTGGCAGCATGACTTCAGCTGACATGTTTTCCTCACATGCACAGCGTTATTCAACAATCCGATTTGGGAAAGTATGAACTCAGTCAACAAATCTTTCCAAATTCGATTGTCAATTGGTGCTCAGATGGCAAACTCGAGCTGTTTCTACAAAAAAATCACAAATCATCATAATGGTCAGGGACTCGCAATTGGGGAGGATTATCATTTAATTTTAAGTGATATTAACTCTCCTCCCTCCACTCATTGGGGTCAACCATCCTTAGTTTGGGGCAGACAATCCCCGGGACGTTCAAAGTGGTGGACTGTTAAAAATGGGTTGCAGAAAGTTAGGTGCTTGTCCAACTATTGTTTAAGTCTATGCATTAACTATGATCTATATTGGCAAATGTCTCAATAGGCGTTTTGTTCACTTAATGTCTTGCAGGTCAGCTCAGATGCCTGTACTGTAGTAGGAGTGGGATGCATTTTCTCTCCATGTTTATCAAAAACTGGGCTAGCCTGCTATCAATGGGGAGCCTTTATTTCTGAGTGCAAGGTTAAATAGCATGGATCAGAATTCTGGAGGGTATTTAAGATTCCCAGTAGTCTGTTCAAAACAGCTGGAGGCCAATTGAATCTAATCCTTTCAGAAAAGTATAAGAGGACTTGTAGGCCTCAGAATCACAACATTACACATTCTCTGGTCTAGCTACCCACATCTGGAAACACAATTTTTATTTGCAAAATACACCTAAATTCTCACATTGTTCCTTTGCAGGTGTTGTGATATTTCTCACACCTGCTACTTTGTGAGATTTTTACTTTATACAGACTCAGATTCCATACTGTAGTGTGTGCTCAATAGTGCAAAGTTTTAAGGCAGACTCAGTTCCTGTCAAGGGCAGTCAAGGGCAGCCTGCTTCAAGATATTCATCACAGTATTGGCTACCATAGAAGTTTTTCCATGGTAAAACAACCCTTTTCCTTGTGGATATTAAAATTCATGCCTGAGCTTTTAGAGAACGTCATAGAAACAGTTCAATGGAAATGTAGAATATGACCCACAAATAATATTCCGGGAAACCCACTGAATAGAAAGAAAATATAAATTTGTTCAGTAATCATAGACCAATACGTACAATTACAAACAGAATGTATCGTGGAATGCAATCATCTTTGTCAATTATGAAAGCAGTCATATTGCACACATACAGGAAAATACCTTTTGGTCCCATGCAGTTGTCATGTCTTCATCCACTCCCCACCCACCCGAAGCCATGCAATCTCCTATCCAAACCTATTAGTGGAAAAAAATGGAAACTTCCTCTCCAACTCCATTAGGCAATTGAAATTAGTTCAGGAAATAACATTGGTCCTGTTCCATGTCACTTTCCAAAATGAATGTTTGTTCTCTCCTAACTCACTCTCTTCTGACCCTCCACTCATCAAAATGTCCACATCACTGCTGCACAATTGCAGCCCTTCTATCTTTTGGTCCTCCCATTCCAACCAAATCATTCACTGTTTCCCATCTTTGCCAATCCTCCAATACAATCTCCATCTTCAGTACCATATGAAAGTTGCAATCTTGGAACATATCTGGCACACAACATAGTCTAGTCTAGCCAGATCTGGCTTGAGCATGTTTAGCATGACCATGTATCACTCTCTTCAGTCATATTATCCTACTGGAGGGAGAGAACAACCCCCAGGCCTCTTTTCTGTATGACAAACCATCTACTCATGCCATCTTCCTCCCAATACCAATGCAAAGATTTATTTCCTGAATTTCTTTATTTCTAAGATTGGATTTCCTTTCTTTTCTCCACAGATGCTGCCTGACCTACTGAACATTTTCTGTTTTTAATCTCAGATTTCCAGCATCCACAGTATCTTGATTTTGCCTCTGTTTCCACTTTCCTCTCTCCTGCTGCTGCTCTTCACTTCCCTTCGGTCTCCAACCTACTCTATTCTTGATCCTCTATCACTCTACCATTTCTCTCCCATCTTCTCCCACTCTTTCCAAGCTCATCTCTTCCAAGACTTGCACCTATTTCCCTTAATCTTCTCCCAACTCAACTCCTGACCACTCAAGTGCCCTCTTCGCCCCAAGCTTTCCTACTCTGTAAATGGCACAGGCACCACTCTCCTTTCAAAACTGCTGTTATTATATGCTCACAAAACCTGCAGTCATTCTATCCTTTTTCTTTAAATACTCATCCATCTGCATTTCCTTTCTAAGGTCCTCAAACATATTGTGGCCTTCCAATTTTGTGCCTGTCTCTCTGGTTGTATTTGTTCAGTCCAGCTTCTTCCCTGCTCACAGTACTAGGACCACCACAACCAAAGAGACAAATGAATTCTTCTGTGACAATGACCACAATACTTATCCATCTCAGTTCACCGCAACCTCTCTGCTGCTTTCTGTTCCATTCACCATTCTCTATTGTTCAGTTGTAAGGACTGATCTGCTGTGGTTCCACTTTAATCCATCTGAATGCAATCTCTAGCAATGCATTATCTTTCCACCTCATCAAGTCATCTATAAACCCCTGATCTTCCTCATTTCTCTGCTTTCTTTTGCTAGGATCATCTCTAGGCATCACATCAGCTTCCAAAGGTATGCCTTACTGTTCCATGACTTCACTTCATCCCATCACCGCCTCAACGTCGTCATGGGATCTGAAGTCAAGACATGGATGATCCAAAATTTCATCCAACTGAATATTGGGAATACTGAAACCGTTATTTTTGATCCTTGCCACTGGCTCCAAACATTGAAAAATCTTGTACTTTTGTTCAAACCAATACTGAGCTTCAACCCACATTGTACCCATAATCAAAAATGCTAAAGTTACTTATGTAAGATTACATGCCTCTGTTGGACTGATACCATATAGGACTCCCAGTCCAGTGCTAAGAAAGGCTCAGACTCTAGAGACAAATTAACTTTGAACATTTATTGAACATATATGTGATTACAAGCAAACAAATATAGCGATTATACTAACAATATGGGAGCAAGGGCATCACAAATTCAGGCCAGGTCTTGATCAGAAGTGCCTAACAAAGATACATTGCATTTTACATTTATATTTTAACTATAACACATCTATTTTGTTCACAGCATATGCTAGTACCATGTGTTATCCCGTTCTCTGAAATTACCATAAACTTTTAGACATGAGGCCATAGCTATTATCTCTTCTCAAGATTGCTGTATCTTATTTTTCTTACAGTGTTCTGCTCAAGCTCATCCCGGTATTTTCCCATTACATTTGGATTTAACTATTCCATGGTACCCTCCCCCACCCACTTGACTATTCTGATGTATGCACTACTAAAGTCATGTAATAGATAAGTTCCATCTAAGTTAAGTACCCCAATTATCTATAACTAGCTTTAGCCAACTCTACAGTTAGTTAGATCGATTACAGTTGCGTTTAGTTTTGTTTATATATATATATATATATATATATATTCTTGCACAAGTAATCTGTTATGTATATTCAGTAGAATTCAGCCAGTCTTTGTTGCTAGTTTGTTCATTCTCTGTGCTTTCCCAGTAGCTCCCTGTACCATGATGTCTTTTAATTATACCAAGTTGTTAACCTATGATATTACACATTATCCTACAGCCTCTACCCCTACCTTACCCATTGCTGCTGAAACTCTAATCTATACTTTTTCAAACAATTAGATGGTATTTATTACTGTACTGTGCCTGCACACCAGCTAAATTGCACATCGTGAATTAATTGGTGGTGGTTTTCGCATTGATTGTAATATCCCTCCTTTAACTTACACACATAAAAACAGAGCTTTTATAACTTCATAGCACGTTATTTCAAAAGCCACAAAGAATAATATAGGAAGATTCAAAAACAATATGTTTATACTGATATCCATTGACCTCAATAAGCATAACGAACAATTACAGTACAACATGTACTTACTAACTCTCTTTTCATGTATAGACATGAAATACAGCATTTTAAAACCTGGTCTAACGAAATGACTGAAAAATGTCATCAGAAATTGAAATGCATTAAGTAATTATCCGTGTGATAACTATGCCATATTAAAAATTCAACAGGTTTATCTGATAATTGGAAGTACACAAATTTCTTCATGATATTCACTATTTAGAGGGCAAGCACTCAGCGTCACATCACTGTGTGTACTTTTGATAATATACCAAAACTCAGCATAAAGTGAAATATAAAAAAAAATAGCCTTAATGTTTTCAGGATGATGGGGTGTCAAAGACTTAAATATAAGCATTATTTGACAATTAATCATAAAAATTCAATTTTGTAGTGTTCTTTATCTAGGCATTTTTTGGTGTTCAGTATCTTCTGTTCCTCCATACTGTATGCTGTGAGGCAATGCTTAGCTCTGATGAGATCGATCCATCCATTCTATGAGAATATTTATTTCGCCAATGGCTTTAACAGCAGCGTCCTCTAGATTCAACTGAAAAAGGACAGAGATTTATTAAGTAATATGACACACAAACTCTTGATATCATAACAACTCAAGGGAGAGAACTTGTCTTTGTTTCCACCCATGATTTTCCCACTGGTGCTCTTTCTCCTTCAGTGGGGAAGACCCAGTAGTATTGGCCATGAATTTTCACTGTCCATGGATACTACCAGGCCCAGTGGTAACACTGTTGTAGATTCTTCAACAGGAGCTGTAGCCAGGTACTATAGGTTCTGACAGTTCTCCAACTTCCCAAAGAGGCTGTCCTCTTAGAGTGCAGTATTTTGTGTAGGCACTGAGAGGAGGGCAAGTCAAACACGAACATTGGGTTCTGTTTAAATTTCAACATCATTTAAGTCAAGGTCAGACCCGTGTCTGAGCTTTGTCCTGTGCTAAATTAACTTTTAAGGAATTATACAGGATGCGGTTTCACAGTCTATTTTGTTGCTTGAAGTGTTGCACGTAATCAGTGCTACTCTATGGGAAGGAAATATCCTCTTTGTTAATTAAATGAAAGAGATGTTAACGTACATTTTCAAAGGTACTTTGCATCTTCTTCATCTTAACCCTGGATTCTTCTCCACAATGGCACTTCATCTCTGCATGCTGCCCAATAAAGAAAGTCATTGTGAGAGGAAGGCATACATACAGTAATGTTTAATTTCAAGAATCATTCAGAACACAATAGTTAACAAAGAATGATGTTTCAACGTTTAAAAATAATCTTGAAACTAGGTTTAACATTGTCGCTATGTTCAATAAACAATTAAAAGCAAGTGAGAGATCTTCCGGCCTCGTCACTTACACATTGCCGTAGATCTCGCTTGATGCTGAGGAAGGAGTTGGCTAAGGTGTTGGTCCTCCTCTCAATAAGGGAGCTGGATGGGGTGTGATGTTTGAAGACAGTCTCCACATAGAATCTCAACATGTGGCGCAGAAAACAGCAGCTCTCCTCTGCCTGGAAATGAGAGCACGGACAGTCAGTGAGGGGAATGGGGGGAAACAGTTCGCCTTGTAGTTACGGCGCTCTCATTCTATAGGCTAGTATCTAATTGAGATATCAATTTAAATATGTGTTGTAGTTGCCTTAAGTAATTACTCGGTAATCCTGGCAAAATTAATAGCAGAAACCACAAAAGATGGGTTAATAAAATACGCAACACCAGTCTCCTACATAAATGGATGGAGAAAGTGAGTATTTTAATTAATGACATTATTAAAGCACACACTCGATTACAGGGATAACTTGAACGGCAGGTCCATTGGTGAAATAAGTGTAGCCGGAAGGCATTGTACCTGAATGCCATGAAATGTAGATTTGGTTAGGAGCCTCACGTCATCAGCTGTATCTTCCGCTTGCTGTGGAGAAAAGAAGATATATTAATACCTTTTCCAATATTTCGTAGCGGCGAATCACTCAGTAAAGGATCTGAACGGGGAGATGTTAGGTCAAATCTTTACTTACTATTGCCTGTCTGATATCTGAAAATGCCTGTTGAATTTCGGGCATGTTAACGGTTAGTGAGCATCGTCCAAAATGCAACCTCTTGGCTTGAGCAAGGATAGGCTGACAGGCGAAAAGAACAGCCAGGGAGAATAGAGCACCAAGACCTTTCATCGTTATAAGCAGCAAGAAACCTACAACATAACCAATAAGTAATCAAAAAGTTCTATGTTTGGATAGTAAAGAAAGCATGAGATGCAAAAACAGACTTTAACAAGAATGCTGTACAATGAATGTAAATAATTTGAAACAGGAGAAACCTCTTAGTGGGTTTGTTCAAAGTTTCATTTACACAACTGCCTTGATTATAAGTACTTTTATATCCGATATTTAATTAAAGTCTCTATTTGTCCTTATATCGTCCCGGATCGAATTGTCTAGTTTTATATATTAATTAGTATCAGTGAATATTAAGAGCTCATTAGTTAATGAACGAAACGCTTACAAAATTTGGAATAATTTCCCGTGTGAATGTTGAGTTTTAATATTAAAATTCGTTAATTTCTTGCATTGACAATGAATAATGAATGGATTATAATTGGGGAACGCAATCATGTGGCTTTACATCATTTTGCTTACACTCTGCAGGAACTGAGTGTTTCTACTTGTACAATAAAAAGTTGCAGCACGGAATTATGAAAAATGCTATTTATTTTTATTTATATAGCGTCTTTCATATTCTCCCTTTGCAACCAAAGGGCTACTTTTGGCGTTCTTATTAGGGCAAATTATTAACACTCCAAATAATTTCATATTTGTTTCCAATTTGAAGCCGTCGTACTGTCGATTTTCTTGCCCATTCTGGTTTTATTCCACTGAAGTATTTTATTTCGGTATATCCCACAATATGAACACACGACACACAATATTTAGCCGAAAATCGTAACTTGAAATTGCTTCTACTTTGAAATAATCCGATAGGAAGATCTGATCCGAATAGATTGGAGCTTACCTGAGTGCATTGGAGCGGGCTGTTCTCTCCCCTTGGTCAGGTGTGTTGATCTCTCCACGCTTTGTCTCCTTTAAATACATTTGCACAGCAGAGTAGGAAACTTTCCAGATCTTACACGCAAGTACAAACTTCCTCAGGCGGGAACATTTCATTTCCTCAGTAATTTGCATAATGTTACACTTGATTCCACCTGCCGTGATTTACCGATCGCGTGAAACTGAAATCACTATCTTGAATTTACAGCAACTCTTTTTTAAACATTTCACTTCCCTTTTAGCAGAAAAAAAATTCTCCGCCAAATATGTTACCATGGTTAAACAAATCAAATAGAAACTGGGAGGAGAGGCTTGAGCATCTTCTGCACAATTCCAACAATTTACACATATTTACAAAGTTACATAGGAAAATATGGGACTCGCAAAGATTTTGCATCTCGACTGGCTAATCCCGAAAGCATATCTTTCTCAATCACACATTCCCTAAAAAATCTGTAATATCTCCTTGCATTTTCTCTGCACCATCTCCATTCACTGGCTGCTTACTGAAGCTGCTCATTATGACCTCCTCCTTCCATGACAACATAGGGGTAAGGTCAGCTATGTTGGGGCAACATCGGAATATTTTGAAATCTGTGATGGGGGTCAAACAGGGTTGCATTCTGGCATCAACACACGTTGGCACGTTCTTCTCTGTTCTCATATTCCTTCAGTTCATCTACAAAAGGTGTCTTCTAACATACCTCCTCCTTCTTCTTCTTCTTCAGAACTGATGGAAAGATGTTCAGTCTTGCTCACTTGAGATCCAAGACAAAAGTATGCTAAGTCCTCATCAGAGAGTTGCTCTATGCTGATGATGCCACACTAGCATTCCATATCGTGGAACATGTTCAGCGGTAAGTGGACAGGCTCTCCCGCGCCTGTGAAGAGTTTGATTTGACCATCGACATCAGGAAGACAAATGTCATGGACCAGAACGTTGCCATACCACCATTAATCAGCATCAATGATGTGACAATGGAGTTTGTTGATAACTTCACATATCGAGGCTCCACAATCACCAGCAATTTGTTACTTGATGCTGAAATCGGCACGCACATTGCAAAAGCTGCAGCTGTTACGTCCAAGTTGAGTAAGAGAGTGTGGAACAACAGCAGCCTGACAGAGAACACCAAACTGAGAGTCCACTAAGCCTGTGTCCTCAGTGCACTCCTCTACAGTAGTGAGACAACTGATGCTAGGGAGAAAAGACTGAACAGTTTCCACCTTCTCTGTCTCAGACATATCCTCAGCATCTCTTGGTAGGACAAGGTCACCAACTCAGAGGTCCTGGGCATACTAATTCCATCAGCATATACTCATTACTAAGCCAACAACGTCTGTCAAGGTGCGGCCAGGTTCATCAGATGGATAATGGCTATAAACCCAAAGACTTTCTGTATGGTGAACTGGTCACTGGGTCATGACCTGCTGAACATCCATAATTCCACTACAAGGTTACCTTCAATTGAGATTTGAAGATGGCGGACATCGACTCAGACAACTGGGAGACAGTCACTGATGGCCTGGATTTCTGGAGGCTGACTGTTTGGAGGGGCTTTGGAAGAGGCAAGGAGGAACAGCAAACTCAGCTGGCTGAGAAGAGGGCTCAGAGAAAGCAGAGTCCAGTGAATCCAGCATCTTCTCAGCCCACTGCCTTCATCTACAGCAAGTGTGGCAGAGACTGCCATGTCAGAGTGGAGCTCCTGAGCCCCACTAGGCAATACTTAACACAGAGCTGACCACCATCAAAACCATCATCTCACGAGACGGAAGGCTGTCAGGAGGATTCTTTTCACTGCATCTGTGGTAGTTTGTTCTACACAATAATCCCTCTCAGCAAAAATAATTCACAGAAAATTCTGGAATGATGGATCTCACAGCAAGCAATGTTGATTGGACTTTTTACTGCACCTTTCAGATCGCACTATATTTGCCCCACAAATTGCTGGAACTGCAATTTAGCAACGGTGCAGTCATATCAATGTCGCATGTGGGGCCTCATGAACACCCTGACCAATGGTCTATCTCCTTAATGAATGAAACAAATGGATAGAGGAAGAAACAGAGTGAATGGTGGAGAAGGAAATAGGATAAATTATCATTAAATTAGAGACAGAAAAATAAATAAAGAGGGAAAAAGACAGCCGATTAAGAGAGAGAGGAAAGTGACAGAAAGTAAAAGTAGAGGAGTTTGAGCTACATTCAGATTTTTTTTGTCTATATATTTTGTATGCATTAAATTGAGTGAGGAAATGGAACATTTTTCCTTTCGTTTTCAATATCAAACATTCTCAAGGTAGTTATGAACATGGCCTGATATAAAGAGAAGCTCTACCCCATAAATTGAAACTAATTTCTCCCACACTAATCTTTGAGCCATGCATTCAACTCTGATCATCTTCTCAGGGCTAGAGAGGAACTCGGAGTGGGAGGGGAAAGATCCAGTTGTTGTGATCCACGTAGGTACCAACAGCATAGGTAGGACTGAGAAAGAGGTTCTGCTGAGGGAGTATGTGCAGCTCAGTTCTAAATTAAAAAGCAGGATCACTAGGTAATAATCTCTGAATTGCAATCTGAGCTATGAGCAAATTGACATAGGGTCAATAAGATCAGAGTTAAATGCGTGGCTCAAAGATTGGTGTGGGAGAAATGAGTTTCAATTTATGGGGCACTGGCACCAGTACTGGGGAAAGAGGGAGCTGTTCCATTGGGATGGACTTCACTTGAACTGTGCTGGGATAGGTGTCCTGATGAATCAAATAACCAGGGCTGTAGATAGGGCTTTAAACTAAATAGTGGGGTGGAGGGTTCAATGAGAAAAAATTTAGAAGGTAAAAGAGAAAAGGCAAGGGTATGTTGAGGGTAGTGATATGGGTAATGCTAACCAGAGTGTGACAGGGAGGGACAGAGCATGCAAACATAAGAGTGTACCAGCAAATAGGGTCAGAGTGGGGGGAAATGGTAAATAAACAAAATTAAAGGCTCTTTATTTAAATGCAGACTGCATTTGTAACAAGATGATGAATTGATGGCACAAGTAAAAATAAATGGGTATGATCTGACAGCCATTATGGAGCTGTAGTTGCAAGGTGACCAAGGCTGGGAACTGAATATTCATGGGTACTTAACCTTTTGGAAGGATAGGCAGAAAGGAAAAGGAAGTGGGTAGTTCCATCAATAAGGAATGAGATCAGTACAGTAGTGAGAAATGATCTCGGCTCAAAAGATCAAGATGTAGAATCCATTTTGGTGTAGAAATAACAAGAGAAAGAAGTCACTGGTGGGAACAGTCTATCGACCACCATAATAGTAGTTCACTATAGGACAGAGTGAATTTGGCCTAACCATCAGCCTCAAGAAAACGAACATCATGGGGCAGGATGTCAGAAATGCTCCATCCATCAATATTGGCGACCACGCTCTGGAAGTGGTTCAAGAGTTCACCTACCTAGGCTCAACTATCACCAGTAACCTGTCTCTAGATGCAGAAATCAACAAGCGCATGGGTAAGGCTTCCACTGCTATGTCCAGACTGGCCAAGAGAGTGTGGGAAAATGGCGCACTGACACGGAACACAAAAGTCCGAGTGTATCAGGCCTGTGTCCTCAGTACCTTGCTCTACGGCAGCGAGGCCTGGACAACGTATGCCAGCCAAGAGCGACGTCTCAATTCATTCCATCTTCGCTGCCTTCGGAGAATACTTGGCATCAGGTGGCAGGACTATATCTCCAACACAGAAGTCCTTGAAGCGGCCAACACCCCCAGCTTATACACACTACTGAGTCAGCGGCGCTTGAGATGGCTTGGCCATGTGAGCCGCATGGAAGATGGCAGGATCCCCAAAGACACATTGTACAGCGAGCTCGCCACTGGTATCAGACCCACCGGCCGTCCATGTCTCCGTTATAAAGACGTCTGCAAACGCGACATGAAATCGTGTGACATTGATCACAAGTCGTGGGAGTCAGTTGCCAGCATTCGCCAGAGCTGGCGGGCAGCCATAAAGACAGGGCTAAATTGTGGCGAGTCGAAGAGACTTAGTAGTTGGCAGGAAAAAAGACAGAGGCGCAAGGGGAGAGCCAACTGTGCAACAGCCCCAACAAACAAATTTCTCTGCAGCACCTGTGGAAGAGCCTGTCACTCCAGAATTGGCCTTTATAGCCACTCCAGGCGCTGCTTCACAAACCACTGACCACCTCCAGGCGCGTATCCATTGTCTCTCGAGATAAGGAGGCCCAAAAGAAAAGAAAAAAAAGAAATAGGACAGAGTATAAATTAAGAATAATGGGGCCGTGTCAGAAAACTACAGCAATAATAGTGGGTGACTTTAATCTTCATATAGATTGGACAAATAAAATTGGCAAAGGTAGAGTTGAGGATAAGTTCATAGAGTGTGTTTGGAACTGTTTCTTAGAACAGCATGTTGTGGAACAGGTTACTTTGGATCTGGTAATGTGTAATGAGACACGATTATTTACTGATCTCATAGTAAGGCATCCTCTAGGGAAGAATGATCAGAACATGAGAGAATTTCACATTCAATTTGAGAGTGAGAAACTTGGTCTGAAACTGGTGTCTTAAACTTAAATAAAGGCAATTACAAAGGTATGAAGGCAAAGTTGGTTAAAGTGGACTGGGAAAATAGATTAAAAGCTAAGATGGTGGTAAAGTAGTGGCAGACATTTAAAGAGATATTTTATAATTCTCAACAAAGATATGTTCCATGGAGAAAGAAAGACTCTATGAGAAGGATGAGCCATGTGTGGCTAACTGAGGAAGTTAAGAATGGTATCAAATTGAAAGAAAAAACATATGATGATTTGGAGATTAGTGGCAGGCCAGAAGATTGACAGCATTTTGGAAACCAGTAAAGGATGACTAAAAATAAGAGGGAGAAATTAGAATATGAGAGTATATTAGCAAGAAATACAAAAACAGACAGTAAAAGCTTCTACAAATTTGTAAAAAGGAAGAAAGTAGCTAAAATAAACATTGGTTGCTTAGTAGATGAGACTGGGAAATGGCAGAGACGTTGAACAAATATTTTGTATCTGTCTCCATAGCAGAAGACTCTAAAAGCATCCCAATTGTAGTAGAAAATCAGGGAGCAAAGGGCGGGAGAAATTAAAACAATCATTATCACTAGAGAAAAAGTACTAGGCAAGCTTATGAGACTAAAGGTTGACAAGTCCCCTGGATCTGATGCTCTGCATCCTAGGGTCCTAAAAAAAGTGGCTGCAGAAAAAGTGATTAAATTGGTTGTAATTTTCCAAAATTCCCTAGATTTTAGAAAGGTCACAGTGAATTGGAAATCTGCAAATGTAAATATAAGAAAGGATGGAGACAGAAAGCAGGAAACTATAGGCCAGTTAGCCTATCATCTGTCACAGGGAAAATGTTGGAATCCATTCTCAAGGAAGTAGTAGTAGGATATTTAGAAAATCACAATCAATTTGAATCAATTTGGTTTTATAAAAGAGAAATCATGTTTGACAAAATTATCGGAGTTCTTTGACAATGTATCGAGTAGGGTGGATAAAGGGGAACCAGTAGATATAGTGTATTTGGATTTCCAAAAGGCGTTCAATAAGGTGCCATATAAAAGGTTACTGCAGAAGATAAGAGCCATTGGTATTGGGGGTAATATATTAGCATGGATAGAGGATTGTCTAACTGATAGAAAACAGAGAGTTAGGGTAAATGGGGCATTTTCAGGTTGGCAAAATATAACTAGTGGAGTGCCACAGGGATCAGCGCTAGGGTTCAACTATTTATAATCTATATTAATGATTTGGATGAAGTGACCGAGTGTATTGTTGCCGAACTTGTTGACAATTCAAAGATATGTGGGAAAGTAAGGTGTGAGAAGTCTGCAAAGGGATGTAAATAGGTTAAGTGAGTGAGCAAAAATTTGGTAGTTGCAGTATACTGTGGGAAAATGTGAGGTTATCCACTTTAGTAGGAAGAATAGAAAAGCAAAATATTATTTAAACAGAGAGAAACTACAGAATGTTGCAGTACGGAGGGATATGGGTGTCTTTGTACATGAAACTGAAAATGTTAACATGCAGGTACAGCAAGTAGTTTGGAAGGCAAATAGAATGCTGGCCTTTATTGCAAGGAGGATGGCATATAAGTGTAGGGAAGTCTTGTTACAACTGTACAGGGCGTTGGTGAGACCACACCTAGAGCACTGTGTACAGTTTAGGTCTCCTTATTCATTGGAATTTAGAAGAATGAGAGGTGATCTTATGGACAGGTTGAGAGGATGTTTCCCCTCATGGGGGAATCTATAACAAGGGGCAGAGTTTCAGACTAAGGTATCACCCATTTAAGACAGAGATGAGAAGGAACTTATTTTCTCAGAGGGTCGTGAATCTTTGGAATTCTCTACTCCAGAGAGCTGTGAAGGCTGAGTCATTGAATATATTCAAGGCTGAGATAAACAGATTTTTGAACTGTAGGGGAGTCAAGGGTTATGGGAAAAAGGCAGGCAAGTGGAGTTGAGCCCAAGATCAGATCAGATTAGCCGTAATTCTTATGTTCTTATAGACAGATTTTTAATTAATAATGGGCTGAAGGGTTATGGAGAAGGGGCAGGAAAGTGGAGTTGAGGCCAAGATAAGATCAGCCATGATCGTATTGAATGGCGGGGCAGGCTCAAGGGGCTGAATTGCCTACTCCTGCTCCTAGTTCTTATGTTCTTTCTTGTGTTCCTATGAATGGCGGAGCAGGCTCAAGTGGCTATATGCTCTACTCTGCTCCTATTTCTTATGTTCCTATGTATTAATTCGCATTAACAGCATAAATCTAACAATTTCATGATATGCAATGAACTTCATTTCACATTTCAACATAAACAGCAATGGTGTAAGTAGAATAATTTTCTTATGAAGTTTGCAAATTTTTTAGCATTTTATTATGTTAAAAGCCTTATTCCTAACACAAAGTGCTTACTATACTAAATACTTTACCATCTCAGATGCCAGTTGAAAAGATGGTTCAAAATATATTTTGCGTGATTTCATTGGCGCCTGTTCTTCTGTTTGTTGTTGATTTTGGCTGACAGTTTTCATTCCTACTTTTGATTGGCACATTCCCTACCTATTTGTTTATGATATGTTGAAATTTTATAAACTTGAAATTTGAATCATTCAGTAGGGTTGATAGCTCTCCAGGATTGTTCTGGTATCTCCAGGAATTAAACATTAATCATCTGGACAATACTGCAAACAGGAGAAAAATCATAGGGACATTAAAAATTGGTATTTTTTCATTTTCTTTGTAAGTTTTTGTCTATTAGTGATAGATATATCGGGGATGGGGAAAAGACTGTTTGACTGCATGAGCTGGATGGAGGTCATGTGATGACACTTCCAGGAATATCCAAATCAAGTTGGTAACCCCATCAATCAGGTGTATGCGTGACCTAGCAAAATGTATTTGTACAATTGTGACACTGGAACTGTGATACTCCAGGTGTAACACCTGAAGTGTGATGGACAAATAATGAACTAGATTCAAAATGTTTATTGCAGAGTTACTGGACAATGCTATTACGATATCGAGCTTTCCCCCAATACTTGTTCTACTATTCACAGCTAGAGCGCAGTTTTTATTCGCAGAATGAATCATTGTGAAGTAAAATAAGTTATTCAACGGCATGTAAGCCCATGCTTAACAATTAACATCTAATGATGGTGCACCCTTTTACATAGAAACATAGAAAATAGGAGCAGGAGTAGGCCATTCGGCCCTTCGAGCCTATTCCGCCATTCATTATTATCATGGCTGATCATCCAACTCAGTAACCTGTTCCCGCTTTCGCCCCATATCCTTTGATCCCTTTAAACCCAAGAGCTATATCTAACTCCTTCTTGAAAACATACAATATCTTGGCCTCAACTGCTTTCTGTGGTAGTGAATTCCACAGGTTCACCACTCTGTGGGTGAAGAAATTTCTCCTCATCTCAGTCCTGAATGGTTTACCCTGTATCCTTAGACTATGACCCCTGGTTCTGGATTCCCCTACCATCGGGAACATCCTTCCTGCATCTACCCTGTCAAGTCCTGTTAGAATTTTATAGGTTTCTATGAGATCCCCCTCACTCTTCTGAACTCCAGCGAATATAATCCTAACCGACACAATCTCTCCTCCTATGTCAGTCCTGCCATCCCAGGAATCCGTCTGGTAAACCTTTGCTGCACTCCCTCTATAGTCAGAACATCCTTCCCCAGATAAGGAGACCAAAACTGCACACAATATTCCAGGTGTGGCCTTTCCAAGGCCCTGTATAATTGCAGCAAGACAACCCTGCTCCTGTACTCGAATCCTCTCGCTATGAATGCCAACATACCATTTGCCTTTTTTACGCCTGTTGGACCTGCATGCTTACCTTCAGCGACTGGTGTATGAGGACACCCAGGTCTCGTTGCATATTCCCCTCTCTCAGTTTATAGCCGTTAAAATAATAATCTGCCTTCCTGTTTTTGCTACCAAAGTAGATAACCTCACATTTATCCACATTATACTGCATCTGCCGTGCATTTGCCCACTCACTCAACTTGTCCAAATCACCCTGAAGCCTCTCTGCATCCTCTTCACAACTCACGCTCCCACCCAGTTTTGTACTGGAGAACATGTGGAATTCCCATTATATTCTGTATCACCTTTGACTCCATTAATGTTACTTCTGCCCCCTCCTTCATGTCAATCTTGCCCAAGACTGACAAATCTTTAAAATTCATTTTGGAACTTGAAAAAGGCTGAAATAAATATTTATCCTCATATGCAGTCACTTACCTTTAAATTCACAGATTCCCATTTCCCCCCATTAGGCTTGCATTCTGCACAAAGTCAAAACTACATTGACAATGATGGATAATTGTTCAAATGCTCTTGAAGCAGAAAACTGGGGACAGTAATTTCACAGTGCTGCCTGCTGCCTAGCTTTGCTGCAGGAATGTGGCACAAAAGCCTCAATTGTGCTGCTAATGGAAAATTGGCCCTTCTGATGTTGCTTCAGCCCCATATACACACAGTGCTTACCAAGCTTCACCTTCAAACCTGGTGCCCATTGAACCACCTGCTGCTTTAGTTAAACCAGCAACCAAAGAACTAATCTGATCCTATTAATATATACTGCTACTTAAATGTGTATAAAAAAGAACAAGTATCCATTTATATAGCACTGGGACATCCCAAAACGGTTCCTAGCCAATGAAATACTTTTGAAGTGTAGTTACATAGAACCACAGAAAAATTACGGCACAGAAAGAGGCCATTCACTCCATCGAGTCTACGCTGACTAAAAAACTAGCCGCCCAATCTAATCCCACCTTTCAACACCTGGTCCGTAGCCTTGCAGGTTACAGCACTTCAGGTGCATGTCCAAGTACCTTTTAAATGAATTGAGGGTTTCTGCCTCCAACACCGATCCAGGCAGTGAATTCCAGACACCCACCACCCTCTGGGGGAAAAAGTTTTTCTTCATGTCCCCTCTAATCCTTCTACTAATCACCTTAAATCTGTGCCTCCTGGTAATTGACATCTCCACTAGGGGAAACAGATCCTTTCTGTCTACTCTATCGAGGCCCCTCATAATTTTGTACACCTCAATTATGTCACCCCTCAGCCTCCTCTGTTCTAAGGAAAACAACCCCAGCCAATCTAATCTTCCCTCACAGCTGCAACTTTCAAGCCCTGGCAACATTCTCGTAAACCTGCTCTGTACTCTCTCCAGAGCAATTATGTCCTTCCTGTAATGTGGTGACCAGAAGTGTATGCAATACTCCATTATTGTCACTGTTGTAACCTAGGGAAATGTGACAACCAATTTGCACACAACAGCGTCCCAGAGTAAGAAAGAGATAAATGATTGGATTAATTTTTAGTTGAGGAACAAATGTTAGAAAGGACAAGTGTCTATTTGCAAGTGCCATGTGATCTATAATTTATCATGATTCAACCAAGCATATAAACTTCACACAATTCAACAAACACCTAAACAAAAGGATAATTCAAACTAGGAAAACTTAACATTAATGTCTGTGTGTATCAGATTTCCTTCTGCCTGCATAAATACAACTCTGATATCACAGATGCTGCTAAAGGAACATACTAAACGATACATTTTCTTAATATGTGCAAAAGTCTCATGCCACTTTCAATATATGCTGCAGCAAATGATACTGTACGTGATCTCCTGGAACTTGTTTGATTGTTTCAGGGGGTTGCAGGGGAATTTCTTAGGCTTTTCCTTCTAAATGGACCTAAAGTTTTGCATTTTTTTTTTTGCCTCTCCCAGGAGATTGCGTGGTGGGGGAGAGTGGTTGGGAGTCGTGGTGTGCAGAAGGTACACCATGAGAGTATAGGATAGTCTTGATGAGCCAGCTGGTCTTTTCCTGTCCTTCATTTTTGTATGTTCATAATACCTGCTGCATAACCTTGCTGGTGGAACATACATCAAACTATCTTGCTGAAAAACTCAAAATAGTTCCACCAAAAAAAAATCCCAGACAATAAAATTGTGGTAATTGCAGGCATATGCATTTGGTACAAAGAAATTCTTCAGTGTTGGCTTGTAGGGCCATCCACAAGTCTCTCTTGAGTACATACTCCCTGCCATAGTGTAACATGTATGCTGTGCATCTTATAAGAAATATATAGTGATATACTGTAACTGACAGTAATTCGAAAGATAAAAAGGAACATTCATTTTATGTGCATTTTTTGCTGTATTCTGTTGATGGAATACTTTATGTTTTGCGGTTTTCACTTCAGACATTATTTTCAGGTATAACATCATGGAAGCCTCCTGTAGAGAAGGCGTCACTTCAGTAGTCATTGATTTTCTCAACCATTTTCTCACCTCCGCCTTTGATGCCCCTGTCCCCAGCAAAGTCTTTACTATCTTCCATCCTGGTCGTCTGTCCTGGTATGACTCCCATCTTTGCTCCCTCAATTCCAAGTGTTGCAAACGTGAGTGTATCTGGCTTAGCGAGTACAACTGGCTTAGCCATCGGTCATCAGATCTGGCTAGATTACACCAAAATACTATCAGATTCTCATTCTCCTATACTTAAATCACCCATTACTCCAGGATCACCTGGCTTCTTTTCTCCACTAGCAACCATCTTCTTAAACCACTTTTCCCTGACCCCTCCAACCTCACCTCCAGCAAGAGTGAGGAGCTCAGCAACATCTTTGTCACCAATGACTGAGATTATTCGCTCAGGCTGCCTTTGTTGATTCCCCTGTTTGTCCTTATCCACCAATCAAACCTCCCCCACTCTACCTTCTGGCTTAACCTTGAATCAACATTTCCCAGTAGCTCCACAACCTCTTTGAGCTCATATCATTTATAAAACCCTCATCCATGCCTCCAGACTTGATTATTCATAGGCACCCTTGGCCAGCCTGCCACTCTCCACCTTCTAAACTTCAACTCATCCAAAATTCTGCTGCTCATATCCTATCTCACATCAAGCCCTGCTTTTACATCATCCCTATCCTCGTTGAACTACTTTGACTTGTAGGCCTGAGGCCCGCAGCCACTACCTTTTGTAGTTTTTGCATTTTACTTTTGCCTTGCTTTTGCTTTGCTTTTTTGAAAAAAAAACGTATTAAACCAGCAGTAAATTTTTAAAGGTTACTTTGTAGACATTGATTTAAAACTAAGTGTGATTGTACTCTGATAAGTCAAATAATTAATCAATTATGTAATCAATGGCAATCAATAGTACAAACTTGTTTTTCCCCAAGAACTTTTTCCTTTTGATGCTGGTCAGACCAGGCCATACTCAGCTGTTGTTTTGTCTAAACTACTGTTTTTCTCTTCTCGAAAATAACAGTTGCTTTCTCATTGTTTAAACAGAAGTCAGTTCTTATGGTATTTGATGATCCTTGAACTACAAGCCAGGACAATGGAGTACCTTGCACATGGGGTGGTGCACTATGGTGTGGTATCAGGTGATGGAGTTTAATTGATGGCAGGTAAGAGACACCATCAAAGGATGTTTCAACAGCCTGAATGTCCTCCTAGTGCCTGCGAGAAGAATTTGATAAGGACTCATGGTTGTCATACCTTTGTTTTGAGAAAGTCTGGATGGAAACCTCGGGAAGCTGGAATGGAGCCAGAAATTAGACTTAAAGAGGCACAGCATCCAACGTTTGGGGCTGCAGCCGGAGTGGACAAGTCATCCACTGAAGAAGTACGGAGGAAGGGACATCGACGGAGTGACTGACCAGAGAATCCACCCCCATGCAAGGTTCTCCAGAGACTTGGTAATGTAAGTACCAAGGGGGATCGGTACCATTTTAGGGAACTGTCGTGAACATACATATTTGGTGTTATAGGAGTGTGCTATACATTTTTTGGAAACTTGTTGGCGTATGTATCAAGGGGAACGTTGTACCATTTTAAGGAGCTGTCATGATCAGACTAATTTGGTGTTATAACAGTGTTTATTTGTCTTTCTATCATGTTACACCGAGCGAGTCTACAGCACAGAAACAGGGCATTGGGTCCAACTAATCAATGCTGGCATTTATGCTCCAGGCAAGCCTCCTCTCACTCCTCTTTATCTCGCCCCGTCAGCTTTCTCTCCTATTTCTTTCTCCCTCTTATGCTTAACCAACTTCCTAGAAATGCATCTATGTTATTTGCCTCAACTATTTGTTGTGATGGTGCATTCCACATTTTTATCACTCTCTGGATAGGGAAGTTTCTCTTGAGTTACCAATTGGATTTATTAGTGACTATTGTATATTTATGGCTGCTAACATTTGGCTCCCCTATAAATGGAGTATACCCTATCAAACTCCTTCATCATTTTGAAGACCTCTATCAGGTCATCTTCTTTTATTCTCATTTCTAGAGAAAAATGCCCCAGTCTGTTCAGTTTTTCCTGGAAGTTATAAACTCTCAGTTCTGGTATCATTCTAGTAAATCATTTTTGCACCTTCCCCAATGCCTCTTTATCCTTTTTATAATATAGAGACCAGCACTCATAGTCTAACCAAGGTTCTATGCAAGTTTAATACAACTTCTCTGATTTTTAATTCACTCTAGAAATGAACTCCAGTGCTTTGTTTCCTTTTTTTAAAGGCTTTATTAACATGTGTCACCACTTTTAATGATTTGTGTATCTGTACCCCTAGATCCCTTTGCTCCTTTACCCCATTCAGATTCTAATTATCCAAGCAATATATGGCCTCCTATTCCTCCTATCAAAATGCATCACCCAGCAAAAGAGAAGGCTGAAAGGTGACCTGATAGAGGTCTTTAGAATGACGAAGGAGTTTGATAGGGTAGACATAGAGAAGCTGTTGTCATTTGTAGGGGAGCCAAATGCTCGGAACCATTCGTAAAAGATAGTCACTAATAAATCCAATTAGGAATTAAGGGGAAATTTCTCTATCCAGAGAGTAATAAGGATATGGAACACGCTATCACAACGAATAGTTGAGGGGCATAACATAGATTCATTTAAGGGGAAGCTAGATAAGCGTATGAGGAGGAAAGAGATAGAAGAGTAAGCTGATAGGGTGCAATGAAGAGGCTCATGTGAATGATAAATGCCAGCATTGATTAGTTGGTCTGAATGGTCTGTTTCTATGCTGTAGTCTCGCTCGATGCAACTCGATGTTCTAGTTATAAAGGTGGAGAATTCTATATTGAAATTAATTTGCCAATTAAACACCCATTTAAGTTTATTAATGTCTTCTTGTATTTTGTCACAATCTACCTTGGTATTAACTATACCACCCAATTTGGTGGTGTCAGCAAATTTAGAAATTTTACTTCTGATCCCAAGCCCAAATCGTTAATGTAAATTGTGAACAACAGTGGTCTCAGCACCAATCCCTGTGGGACACCACTTCCCACCTTTTGCCAGTCTCCCTAGCTGCCCTTAACCTACTCTCTGTTTTGCAGCCAATTTGCTATCCATTGTGTTACCTGCTCTCTAACTCCACCTTAGGCATGAGTCTACCTTGTCAAACTATAGACCTTAATGCATCACACCTTGGTCATAGTACATTTCACATTGCAAAGGATGCTCTTCGACTGACTTTGGCAATGCAGAAGAGAAAACTACGCACTATCTCTGATTATTGTTTTGTTATCATATATCATATACACACTGGAGTTTCAGCATGATTTCCACTCAGGTTAGAGCCTCATTTGGGCGGAATCAAATCAAGTAGTGCAAAAGATTATGGAGTTTTAAGCATACATAACTTGCTCCCATAATCAGTTTATACTCAACTATCTGCGATCTTTTAGATTATTTCAACAGTCCCTTTGCCTGCAACTGGAAATTCTCTGGGTCAGAAAGGTGAGTTTCTGCTGATTGTGCTTGTTCAGAAGGAGTTTCATCACGTTGCACCCAATTTCTCAGGCACACAGGCACCCGTGGTCACATTAATCCAGCGTTAATCACCTGACCAGCAGTGACCAGCGGTCAATTGAAGCCAGTTAAAAAAGTAAGACCAAACAGCATTAAAAAGTCCATTGATCTGCCCTTCTGCAGCAGAATTCATCAATCAGTTCAAAAAGTTGATGAATGGCTTATTGCCTGGCAACCCCACAATTCTTTGTGATGCTGGAGGATACCATGTTCCAGTCACGAATCAATTACGATCAATTATGCTGCTTGGTTGCACTAATTTTTGGGAGATTTTAATTCGTTCTTATGCTAATGGGAAGCTGGGATGTAACTTCACCTTAGCAAAATGACCACGATGTCGGGCACATTTTGGGCACAATTCACCAATTGCAGATCTGGCAGAAATTTCAGGCCGATGTGTCAGGAACAATATCAGGAAAATAAAGTGCAAAATCTAAATTTATTTTGAGAGGTTGGGTAATTCCCCTGTTAAAATCACTGCAATTGCAGTAATGATGTCATAGTGTCACACAATTCAGAACTAAACAAATTGATATCACAGAATATCTTTAAGTGGAATATGAATCAATCCAAATATGTAAATATGGGCAGGACCCGGCAGCTTCCTTCATTAATAAGCTGCCTTGAATTTCATTTAACTTCCTTTCTCCTCCTCATTAGGCGTGCCCTTACTGAATGTCTATTTCATAATCTCTTGACAGCCCCTCCTGTTTCTATGTCAGAGCTGCATCTCCCCACTTTCACACAAACTGTTGCCCATTCTGTATGCCTCTTAATTCTGTTTAATTTGTTTCAGTGTTGTTCTTATGAGTGTTTGTTAATACCACTTCAGTTCAGTTATTAGGCTGCTAATCTGGAGGCCTGCACTGATGATCCTGTAGAAGTTCAAATCCCACCAGGACAATTTTGAGAATTGAATTCAATTTTAAATTTGGAAGTAAAAAGCTTTTGGCAGTAAAGTAGCCATGAAATTGTCATATTGTTGTAAAACCCCATCTGATTCACTTAGCCTTTTTTTGGGAAAGGAACTGCCTTCCTTAACTAGTCTGACCTTTATGTGACCCCAGTCCCACACTGACCTGGTTTACCCTGAAATGCCCTCCGAAATGGTCTAGAAAATCACTCAGTTACCACCACCTTCTTAGGACGACTCCGGGTGTGCAATAAACATTGGCTTTGCCAATGACACTCACATTCCCATGAATAACCTGAAAAGAAGTCTTTTAACCATTGCCGGTTTTCCTCTTAAGCACTTCACATCCATTCCAGTTTTTCTATCCTATCTGTGTGGTTTTATTACAATCCCTTTCTTTTGTCCTGCTCATTTTTAAATTGTTCTCATCTGTAATTTTTCTAGTTCTGATGAAGGGTTGTTTGAATCATTAACTTTGTTCTCTCTGTAGATGCTGATCGACCCGCTGAGCGTTTCCAGCATGTTATATTTTTGTGTCAGCTTTACAGATTTTAAACTTTTTATATATTGCCATCTTCCCACCTCAAAGTACGATTCATGCAACACAGTCTACAGTGTGCACACAAAACTTAGCCTCAAGGCAGAAATATATTAAGATAGGCAGACTGAAGATCAAATATATAAAACCTTTTATTCAAATTTAATTGTACAATTAAGAATCATGAAAATTATAATTAAATTGCATTAACATCCAAATAAAATGTGCGTAACATGATATTAAGTAAAGCAAACCTCAAATGACATGAAAATGATTCAAAGTTTAAAGGGTGTTTTTAAAAGTTGTAAAAGTGGTTAATTTCCAGGAACAGCCTGGGTAACCTGTTCTGGAAAGTCTGTTCAAGCTATGTCATGCTTGTCATTAGTAAAAGTGCAGGCTGCTGAAGACTATTTTATCTGTTGTATGAATTTATGCATTGCTCTAGTTACAAGTTTTTAATTTAAGTTCATAAGTTTGGCAAGCAGACACTTTATTAATCATTAAGTTAGTTGTATTTTTCCTTTAACCAGTACTCATGGAGCAAAAACAAACATTATATATTTTATTTCAATAAATAAGCCATAAAGGATAATTTAGCACCATCAAATAAATACTTTACAAGCTATATGTTTTTGCTGATATTTACTGATCTTAATAGTCATGACTACAAAACGGTGAACTGTCTAAAATATATTTACTAGACTTCCTCATAAATACACATGAAATTTGGATTTTAAAAATGGCCTAATAAAATTAGTTACAAATGTCTTCAGAATGAAAGGAAATAATAACTTGCACTTATATAGCAGCTTTCATGACCTCACGATGTCCCAAAAAGCTTCACAGCCAAAAGTACTTTTGCAGTGTGATCATTGGCATAGTGGGAAATGCAGCAATCAAATTGCACACAGCATGGTCCTACAAACAGCAATAAGATAAACCAGATAATTGTTTTTTTAGTGGTAAAGATTGAGGGATAAATGTTGGCCAGGACACCAGGAGAACTCCCCTGCTCTTCTCAAATAGTGCCAAGAAATCTTTTATGTCCATCTAAGAGGGCAGAATGTAAAGAAAGCATCTGCTACAGTGCAGCACTCCCTCAGTACTGCACTGAAATGCTAGCCTAGGTTGTGTTAAAATCACTAGGGTAGAGCTTGAACTCACAAGCTTCTTGACTCAGAGGTGAGAGAGTATTACCACTGAGCCAAGCCTGACCTTACAACATTGGGCGGCACAGTGGCGCAGTGGTTAGCACCGCAGCCTCACAGCTCCAAGGACCCGGGTTCGATTCCGGGTACTGCCTGTGTGAAGTTTGCAAGTTCTCCCTGTGTCTGCGTGGGTTTTCTCTGGGTGCTCCGGTTTCCTCCCACAAGCCAAAGGACTTGCAGGTTGATAGGTAAATTGGCCATTATAAATTGTCACTAGTATAGGTAGGTGGTAGGGAAATATAGGGACAGGTGGGGATGTTTGGTAGGAATATGGGATTAGTGTAGGATTAGTATAAATGGGTGGTTGATGTTCGGCACAGACTCGGTGGACCGAAGGGCCTGTTTCAGTGCTGTATCTCTAATCTAAAAAAAATCTAATAATCTAATTTGTTATGTTGTGCACTGTAAGACAATGCTCAGTTCACCATTAGCAGATACATTTAGGTCCAACTGAAGAAGGACAGAGATTTATTCATTGATGATACTTGGCAAGTGCCTTAGAGATAATAATGGTTATTATATTATTATATTAAGAAGTTGAAAAATACAAATAAATTTATTAAATAAAAGTAAACTCCAGCCTCATTATAATCAGTTCTCAGAAGCCAACCAATCCTTGCTCTGTAACAATATGCATACCATTCACTATGTACCAGAACTCAGCACATTGGGGGTGGTGGTGACATCGTAGTAACGTCACTGGACTAGTAATCCAGAACCCAGGCTAATACTCTGGGGACATGGGGTTGAATCCCACCATGAGCAGATGGTGAAATTTGAATTCAATTAATAAAATCTTGAATTTTGAAAAAAAGCTAGTCTAATAGTGACCATGAAACAATTGTCAATTGTTGTAATGGCCCTTAGGGAAGGAAATCTGCCATCCTTACCTGGTCTGGCCTATATGTGACTCCAGACCCACACCATTGTGATTGACTCTTAAATGCCATCTGAAATGGCCTAGAAAGCCACTCAGTTCAAGGGCAATTAGGGATGGGCAATAAATGCTGGCCTAGTCAGCAACACCCACATCCCAAAAAATGGATAAAAAAACAATATCTAACAGAATAAAGTTCAGTGGTATAATAGGTAAATTGCTATAACTGAGAACTTTATAGTAAGGGTGGAAGTCTGAAGAATTCAAAAAATACATTAATTTAATATGTAAATATAATAATTAAATATTATGTGTTCATTCCTTATCCAAGTATTTCTTTGTATTCAGTATCTTCTATTGTCACATTTTTTCTGCTGTACATGAGGAGGTGCTCAGTTCTGATGAGACTGCGCCATCCAATGGATGAGAGAATCCACTTCACCAATGGCTTTAACAGCAGCTGTATTAAAATCCAACTGATGAAGACAGAAATTAATTAATTAATGATAATTGGCAAGAGGTCAGATACAATAATAGTAAGAAGGAGATAACTATTTTCTCTCTATGTCTTCTATTCTGTCAAGACCTACCTTTCTTCCTCTACCAGGGACTACCAGATAGCATTGGCTATAGACCATGGACCAATAAGTGTAGCTTTTTGATTGGTTGCAGGTTACTGGGTGTTCTGACAACTCTTTCTCCCAGCTCCACTGAAACGCATTCATATAAAGTTTAGCTCTCTATCTAGTGGCTTAAAGGAGAACTGGTGAAAGGTTTAGCGTTTACAATTAGTCTTTACCCACATATTCGCTCTTGAAGTCAAAGCTGACTTAAACTTCAGGCAATGGTGAATTGAAGAATGCTAGATGCAATTATAGGTGTAACACTATCGTCAGGCAAACATTGAAACTTAAAAATTGCAAGCTCCCTGACTGGAAAGACATTTGCATTGTACCAGACAGTGGTGAAACAAAGGGAGCCAGCCCCCCACCCCCCAACAATACAAGAAGAGACCTGGTCAAACCAGTCGGTCACATGACCACCTGCTGGCTAACTAGGGGAGTTTTAAACTGGGAAAACAGAATTTGAACTCAGGAGGCTGTGCTCCTGGAACTGAAGCAGAACCCTGTCGGCCTGCCTCCATCTCTTTCCCACGGAACTGAATCTTGTGAAGACACGTAAACTCAAAGAGAGAAAAAAGCTCCTACGTGAACAAGGTTTACGAAGAATACTGGGCCCCAACGGAACACAAGACCATATCTTCAATCAAGGACTGCAGCGAGCTCGAGAAATAGGAACATGATATTGCCTCAAACTGTTCTACATATCTTTTCTTCTGTTCTTTTTGGTCCCTATTTGCAAGTGTGTATCGCGTGTGCATGATAGCTTGGGCACGCCGTATATTCGTAGGCATTAACCATATTAGAGTACACGTTTATGGTTTAATAAATTTCATTTTTCTTCTTCTTTAAACCACAGAAAGGTTGTTTGTGCTCATTTTTTTTGTCTCATAATTGGAAAGTTGTGAACAAGGATTCACAAAGGGGGAAGCTTAAAACACAGTGTGTTTAAAAATAAAACCCTGTTACAATAAGACCAGGTGAAGATAGTAATAGACCCCTAGACACATTGTTCACCTGGACTGTATCAGAAATTGGGTGCTAGCGTACCCACAGACGAACGAGTGAAATTGGAAGTGGGGAGCCAAATTGTTCCCAATCAAACAGAGCAAAATATCAAAACAGGTTTTCTTGTGGTTGTGTGTGATTGAATACTAACATGTCTGCAACTGAAATGAGTGGCTCTCCAAGCCATAGTGAAGTAACTTGGGATAAGTTAAAAGCACTGTCTATGGAGGAGTTGAGAAAAATGGCTGAGCAGTGTGGGATCACTGTACGTGGCAAGGCTAGGAAGTCTGAACTCCTAAGGCTAGTAGCCAACCATATTTCCCTTGAATCTGAAGAAGCAGAGGCAGTGTTAGAAGCAGACCCAGACAGGGTATTATTAGCAAAGATACAATTGGAACAAAGGAACTTGAATTAGAAGACAGGGAAATAGAGAGAAAGGAAAAAGAGAGAGAGAGAGGCAGGAGAGGGAGAAAGAGATGGCCTTCCAAAAGAAACGTGAAGAAAGTGAAAGGCAGGAGAGAGAGAGAGAGAAAGGATGTTCTGGAAGGAATGCGAAGAAAGAGAGTTAAAGTGGCTTGAGTTAACTAGGGCGCGAAAGAGTAGCCCTAGTGAAAGCATGGCCAATATGGAGGAGCACAATTCAGGACTGGGTACAATATTACTAAAACTCGCCCAATTAATTCCAAAATTCAATGAGGAAGATGTGGAAATGTTTTTCGTGTCCTTCGAGAAACTGGCAAGGCAGCTAAAATGGCCAGCTGAGACCTGACTGCAAGGCAAACTAACTGGAAAAGCCCATGATGTTTTTTCCTTGTTGCCAGATGAGTGTTCATCAAATTATGAAATGACCAAAAATGCTATCCTTGGGGCATGTGAATTAGTACCCGAAGCCTATCACCAAAAGTTTAGAACCCTCATAAAACAAGCCAATCAAACTTATCTGGAGTTTGAAAGAAGCAAGCAGCTGGCTTTTGACCAATGGCTGAGGACTTTAAAAATACAACTCAGCTATGAGACTCTCATCCTGTTAGAGGAATATAAAAACTCTCTCCCATTCTCAATAAAAACCCATGTCGAGGAGCAGCGGGTTCAGGGAGCCCAGCAAGCAGCCATTCTGGCCGATGAATTTGGTTTAATTTATGAGTCAGTTTGCCAGTGGAGAATCTTTCCTGATCACCCCCACAAATCCAAAAAAGACAAAGGGTGGGAAGGTGATAGAAGCCCAGGCAGTTCTGAGAGAGAAAGGAAAGCAGGAGACACAGGGGGCACTCCTCCCGCCAAAAAGGGAGGTGCTGTGAGCAAGAGTGAGACACAGAGACCTGTGTGCTTCCCTTGTAATAAGGCAGGGCATTTTAAGGCTGACTGCTGGAAACTAAAGGGGAAACCGGTAGGGTTAATCAGGGCACATCCGCTCAGTGCAAACGGGACCCTGATGGAAAATACAGAATAAGCTGTGGCTTTAACTGCAGTAAGAGTGCAACCCAGGAAGCTTACTACGGCCAGTGCAGGAAAAGCTAATAGGATTTCTGAAGGTTATCAGGGTTTTGTGTTTGAAGGGAAAATAATTCCATAGTGATTCTCAGGGACACAGGGGCCACTAGATCCCTTTTACTGGAAAAAGGCCTGACCTTTCCCCCAGAGAGTGCAGTGAACACCAAAATGGTGGTGAATGGTATTGGAGGGCAGTGTATGCCTGTACCTGTATACCAGGTGCACCTGGAGTGCGACCTAGTTTTGGGACCAGTGACCATAGGGATTGTCCCTAGTCTGCCTGTGGAGGGGGTTGACCTGCTCCTAGGTATTGATCTGGTGGGGCTGAAGGTGGTAGCCCCCCCAGTAGTGAAAGAAAGACTGCAGGAGGTCAGAGAGACAGGGCAGTGGCAGGAGACGGTCTCCTGCAGTTTCCCTGAATGTGTAGTGGATCAGGCCATGATCAAACCAGCTCCCCCAGAGGGGACTGCATTGGCACTGCAGGCAAATGACCATGAGGTCTGCCCATCCGAGACTTTCTTTGGAAAGTTAGGAGATCCAGGGAATGAATTAAATGGATTTTCCCTAGCTGAGGCTCAGCGAGCTGACCCAGTATTGCAAGAGATAGCACAGTCTGCCCAGCCTGAAAATGAAGCAGAGGGAATCCCTGATTGCTACTATTTAAAGAATGAGGTACTGTTGAGGAAATGGAGTTCTCCTCACAGACCTGAGGGCAAAGAATGGACAGTAATTCACCAGTTAATGGTGCCACAGAGGTACCAAGGAGAAATATTAAGAAGCGCCCACGAGACTATAGTGGCTGTACATGCCAGTACACGAAAGACCAAAACCCACATAAGGCAGCAGTTTGACTGGCCAAAACTCCACAAAGATGTGGTGGAGTACTGCAGGAGTTGCCACATGTGCCAGGTTGAGGGGAAACCCCAAACTACAATGACACCTGCACCCCTAAGTCCTGTACCAGTATCAGGAGGACCATGCAGCAGAGGGCTGGTGAACTGTAAGGGACCCCCACCAAGAACAAAAGGGGACAGGCAGGCACATGGCTGGCAAACGTTTAGAAAGAGAAGGGGAAAAAGTGACCAAAAGGGCAGGTTAAAGGAAGTCTGAGAAGAACACGGATGAAAACCCCTACCACCTGGTCAACCAACCCTGTAAAATGTGAAAAGTTAGACCTCACATCCTCCTATCTGAATGCAGACTCTGGAAGCACCCAACCAGAGTTGCAAACAGCATTTACAGAAACCTGCAGAGACAAAGAGAGACCTCTAGGGGGCAGAGAAACCGTGAGGGTGATGCCTCACCGAGTCACAGGAGAATGCAGTTAATTCTGCACAAATACCTGCAGGTAGGAGTGTCCCAGAGAACAAAGGGGAGATTAACAAAGCCTCCACCCCCACAGTCAGAGGAAAAGGGAACCATCCATCCCCTGAAGCCAAAAGCCTTTGCATGAATCAGGGAGTTCAAGATAGACCTGCCCCACCCACTCCACCAATTCTCCTGAGAAAAAAGAGAGAAAATTAAAGCAGCCCTGGCACCCAGAAAAGACCATTTTTAATAAGCTTTAAGATTGGTGAATGAATGGAAATGAATGAGAGAAATGCATGGCTCTTTTTGTAGCTTATGTTTCTCTCAAACTCTGTAATGAAATACGCAGTTTTTCTTCAAATCACATTTCATTCCCCTGGGTGTGGAGCTGTCAGATAAACCACCCCCCCCCCCCCCCACCACCTGCCAAGACTGAGACACACATTATTTCGCCACATGAACATTAAAACTTAAAAATTGCAAGCCCCCTGACTGGAAAGACATTTGCATTGTACCAGGCAGTGGTGAAACAAAGGGAACCAGTCCTCCCCCAATACAAGAAGAGACCTGGTCAAACCAATTGATCACGTGACCACCTGCTGGTCAACTAAGAACATGATATTGCCTCAAACTGTTCTACTTATCTTTTCCTCTGCTCTTTTCGGTCCCTATTTACATGTGTGTTTCGCGTGTGCATGCTAGCGTGGGTGCATTGTATATCCGTAGGCATTAACCGTATTAGACACATTGCTCACTTGGTCGTCACACTATATAAAGAGAATATTTTTGTTCTTACAGAAATAAAGTAGAAAGTGTGTCAGCTTACATTTTCAAAGGCATTGTGAATCTCCTCTATCCTGACTTTGGATTCTTCTCCACAATGGCACTGCAACTGTGCACTCTATCCAATAGAAAAAAATCAGTGAGATGGGGACCAACAACCCACAGTGTTCAAACAACCATCCTGAATGCACAAATAGTCATTGTTAAATCAACACATTTTTTTTAATTCTTTCATGGGATATGGGCATCGCAGGCCAGGCCAGCATTTATTGCCCATCCAGAATTGCCCTTGAACTGAGTGGCTTGCTAGGCCATTTCGAGGGCATGTAAGATCAACCACATTGCTGTGGATCTGGAGTCACATGTAGGCCAGACCAGGTAAGGACAGCAGATTTCCTTCCCTAAAGGACATTAGTGAACCAGATGGGTTTTTACGACAATCGACAATGGTTTCATGGCCATCATTAGACTAGCTTTAAATTCCAGATTTATTAATTGAATTCAAATTCCACCTTCTGCTGTGGTGGGATTCTATATATACTAATCACTTTTAATTCTGGCATGAGACTGATAAATGTCACACTATTTATTAGCTAACAAACTGCATAACCATCGTTTAAATTAAAAATACAATATATAGCAAGCATGACATGCACATAAGTACATTTTTACTCTGTAATTGTTAAAGAGCACTTCAGAGCTATCTAGAACATCAAAGACTTTTATTTATATAGCATCTTATCAACTCTCTCGGAAACAGCTCACAGCACTCCATGTATAATGAATTTGATTGTCGAATGTAGGCAAATCAAAAATGACTACTCTGATTGTTATTATTATATTGTTATATAAAGGCAACTGTAATATTGGTGATTCATATTTTGACATTATGAACTGATGTGACCTATACTAACATTCTGTTATATAGGCTGCCATTATCCTTTTTTTACCACTCTCAGATCAATGTCTGTATAATGTTGTGCACAGCCAGTAGACTGAATTATACGTCTGGTTGTGCCTCACAGCAGTTCACACTAAGTGGAGTGACAAAGAAACTGTTTATTTATGTCCACTGAACTCTGCATTCCTGGCAACTAAAGTTATGAGGGAGCAGCCAAGAATGATCATTCTCTATGAATATTAAAAAGATTCCATATTAAGTTTCTATCCTTCTCAAGTGGTATAGTGTACTGACTGGAAACTTCAAAAATGTGATTGGCACTTGGCTGGATTTGAACTGGAGTGTAGTGAAACTATCTAATAGAGGAAATCTTACATCTACTAGCTTCAGTGTCAGATCAGGGTACAAGGCTTGAGTTACAATGCCTCTTTTGCATCAATATGTGCCTGAAAGTGCTTTGGATTGACACAAAAATAGTAGCAAAAAGGAAGCTGTTATCAACTGGCACAGCAACATAAATATTAAAGCACTGGGCCCCTAATCAAAGGGTCCAATATTACAAGCAATGTTGGTAGAGCAATAAATCTCATAAATGGGTGCAATTCTATGGTAGGCGAAGCTGGGCAACACTCTATTACAAACGTAGCTTCTCAAATACTCAGAGGCTCCAATCCTTGTCACTTACACATTGCCGTAGATCTCGCTTGATGCTGAGGAAGGAGTTGGCCAGGCTACTGGTCCTCCTCTCAATAAGGGAGCTGGATGGGGTGTGATGTTTGAAGACAGTCTCCACATAGAACCGCAACATGTGGCGCAGAAAACAGCAGCTCTCCTCTGCCTGGAAATGAGAGCATGGACAGTCAGTGAGGGGAATGGGTGAAAAAGTGAGTCCATTTACAACTTTGCCTTCCTTTAGAAGGAACTAAATTTTATTTATTAATTTGAATGTAGAAGTTCCTTAAATAATCTTTAATGGCTCTAGCATCACTGATTTACTACTTGTTTAGTTAACCAGATTATTCAATAAGTACAAAACCTAGTTGGCTACAGATATATTAAATGATGAGTTAACAACCAAAATCATAATGATACCAATAAACTATCTGAGGACCAATGTTATTTTTTTTCAAAATCATCAATTAAATTACATTTATAATACAACTACATTATTTGTGAGATTATCAAATGGAAAACATTTAACTCTGCATCAAAAAGCAGACAACAAATCCTCCTCCACAATGATTACCTGAATGCCTTGAAATAAAGATTCAGTCAGAAACCTAATATCAGTGATGGTATCTTCTGCTTGCTGTCAAAACAAAAAATGGTTTTATTTCATATGCACATCAAATAATGTTCATTCAAAAGTCAAGAATAAAAGGTGTGCCTAAATGTTTTACTTACTATTATCTGCTTGATTTCTGAGAAGTAATCTCTAATTTCTTGTAAGTTCACCATCAATGTGCATTGCCCAAAATGCAACCTCTTGGTTTCAGCACCGAGAGGCTGATAGATGCTAACTGAAATAACCAGGCAGATAAAAGTCTCAAAACCTTTCATCATTGCAGGCAGCAGTTTCTAAAATAAACCTGGAAAGGAAGAAAAAAAAAGACTGTGGTATCTTTACATATTAAACATTTCATCACACCTTAAAATAATTCTTATTTATTTTATAGTAAATGCATTCAACTCATTGAAAATAGTAACATAGCAATGTTTTGGGCAGGAGAATGCCATTTGCCCATTTAGTCTACAATTCAAAACCTCCCATCACTATTGTGATTCTGGAACCAATAGCTCATTGCTACTTTTCTGAAGATCTATCACCCCCATTCTTTTCAAAAACCTGCCATGCTTTTCCATCGGACAATCTGTTGCCCTCTTACTAACAAAAGGCTCACATTTCCGATTTCCTTTTGACATCTTTAATTTTAAACCATATCTGTTAGTCCTCAAGTTCTGCATCTCACAGAAAAACGTCCTGGATCTAATGCTGCATTGTTAAAAATCTTAAACAATCTCCATCAATTCTCCCCTCGCCCTTTCTCTCCCTTTTCATAAGTAGCTCCTAACTCAGCTCCCTGGATTCAGGACTCAACCTTGTAGTCCTCCACTGAACTCTCTCCAATCATTTCAAAGAAAAAAATCTTTCAGCATTCGTATTTGCTGTCATTTTGGTGCTATTGAGTCTTGATATTAAGCAGTGGAGAGAAAAATCGTTATTATTATGGGAGAACTTCGACACTGCAGTTTTACTGTTCGTCGTTTACATTTTGCAACCCCTTATGCTCTGGATTCCATTCATCAAACGTTGCAGCAGAGATAATTAATTTGTCAGATAACAAGAATTAACAGGAATTAAATATTGATTGTCTGCACATTCCCTCCAGTCATTCATTTATTCCGCTTCAAAAGATACACACACTAAAAAGCTTTATTTCAAAGTATCCCACAAGGTAAATTAATTAATCTTATCCGGACAAAAATCATACCTGAAAGTTAGCTAACTGATTCCACTTTCAAATAGCCCGTTGGAGAATCCGATTTAACTTCTATAATAGACGAGCGGATCTGGATAGAGCGGAGCTTACCTGAGTGTGCTGGAACTGACTGCTTTTCCCTAGGGTTCAGGTGTGCTGATCTCTCGACTGTTTGTCCCCTTTATATACACATGTACAGCACGGTGGGAATTTTTCCAGATCATTTCGACCTGGAAAGCAATGAAAAGACATTGCGTTTCATCAATAATTTGCGCAAACCGGATGCTGCAATGAAAAACGGTTCTCAGCTGTGTTGAAATTTTTCAATTATAAGTTATTAGAAATTTCGACTACTAATTACGTTGCTTAGAAGTGATTATGCCATGAGCAATTATTTTGCGTCCTGCCTCAGCCACAAAAAAAAATTGAAAGGGGAAAGCAAACCACTTTAAGTTAGAGCAGAACATGTTCATTGTTCCTTTGTGTATATACAGGGAGTCCTGCATTCGAACGAGGTAGACAGCGGCAGATTGGCACTGTCGCTGAATTAGTAATCAAGCGGCTCAAGCTATGTCCTGGGGACATGGTGCCCAGCATGGCAGCTGATGGCAATTCAATTAATTAATTTTTCAAAATCTGAAATTGAAAGCTAGCATGTAACTATCATCAATTGTTGTAAAACCCCATCTGGTTCACAAATGTCCTTTAGGGAAGGAAATCTGCTGTCCTTACCTGGTCTGGCCTGCATGTGACTCCAGACCCACAGCAATCTGGTTAGCTTTTAATCGTCCTCTGAAATGGCCTAGCAAGCCACTCAGTTGTCAAGGACAATTAGGGATGGGCAATAAATGCTGGCCTAGTCAGTGGCGCCTACATCCCATGAAAAGAATTTAAAAAAGGGCTCCTCGTCCCTTAGTTGGTGATTGATCACACAGACAAGTAAAAGAGGGTTGCACTTTATTGAAGAGGTTGTGCTGTACCTTGGATGGAATTGCTCACGGCAGACTAGTGCGGAGTGTTTCCTGCCTTGACATCTTGTCTGCCATTGTGTCCGACCTGGCCCGACCTGACCCGAGCCCCAATGCTGGACCCGGAAGAATGGCCCGACCTGAACCCGACACATTGTCGGGTCCCGTCAGGTTCGGGTCAGGTAGCCATGCTCTAGAGGACATCAGTTTAAAGTGTGGCAAATAAAAAGATTGGATTACAGTATTATTAAGAGAAAGATGTTGTCTTTACCTGGCACTTTATTACCTCTGCCAGAAACATGACAGTTTTGCTTAATCCCACATCCCCATAATCCTGGGAGTTTCTCATCCTCAAGCACCTGTCCAACTCACCAGCAGCTCACCACCACCTTCTCAAGGGCAATTAGGGATGGGCAATAAATGCTGGCCTGGCCAGTGATGCCTACATCCCATGAATGAATAAAAAAAAACTCCTTTTGAAAATTATTGATGGAATCAGCTTCCACCACAATTTACTGATCCCAACCACTGTCTGAATGAAAACATTTCTCCTCATCTCCTCTCTCGATCTTCATTCAATGATTTTCAGTCTATGACCTCTAATTATTGACCCATTCTCCAGAGGGAATGATTTTTCTCTATCTACTCTATTAAAACCTTTCAACATCCTGAAAACCTCAATTAGGTCACCTCTTAACCTTCGCTATTCTAAGGCGAGCAGCTCTAACTTTTCCAATTACTCCTCATAAATGAAGTTCCTCATTCCTGGTGCCATCCTGGCAAACTTCCTCTGTACCCTTTCTAAGACCTTTCTGGTACCCAGAATTGACCACAATACTCCAGCTGAGGCCTAACTAGTGATTTATAAAGTTCCAGCAAGATTTCTTCGCTTTTGCATTCTAAACCTAAGTAATCCATATGCTTTTTAAATCATCGTGTAAATTTATTGTGCCACATCTAAGGATTTGTCTATATGTACACCAAGATCTCTGCTTAACCAAACTTTTCAAAATTGTGCCATTTATAGTTTATTGCCTCTGTATATGAATCCTTCCAAAGTGCATCACTTCACACTTCTTCACATTGAATTCCATCTGCCACGCTTCTGTCCATTTCACCATTCTGTCTATGTCATCCAGAAGTCTATAACTATCCTCATCACTATCTACTACTTGGCCAAGTTTTCTATCACATGCAAACTTTATAATGTTGCTCCTTATGCCTGAAGCTAGGTCTCCCAAGTTGCTGCATTATTTTGGGGTGCTGGCTTATTTTGGGTTAGTTTAAGGTTCGGGGCTAGTTAGTGTTGTATTAGAATGGAGGCTGTATTAGGTGCACCAGTGGGTTCTGCTGATAGGAGGATTTGGGTGCTGGACTGGCAAAATTGGATGTAGGACAAGATATTTGAGGGCATCCAGTGAAGCCTCACTCAGGAGAGGAGGGGAAGAATTGATGGTGGGGTGTTCAGTTTGACATTGTAGGGAGTATTCATTAAATGCAGTGTTAAACCTGGTTCACAAAATGTTTGTCAACCTGTTGGATACACCCATGAGCAGATCTCTCTTCAAAATTTAAATGCTTTCTAAATGTTTACTGTTTAACTGTTGCACAAAACCTCTGCACATATGTAAGTCCAGGCCTGCATACAGACTGTATCTAAAGAAAACAGTTAAAATTCCAGACAGGCAGAAGCCAGGAAATATAGACATAGTTCAGCTTGAATGCAACCCAAAACTGCAGCTACTGATCTCAGACTAATAACAGCAGTGTAAATGCTCCCAATAATATAAACTAGCTGCCACATTTTCCTCCATTACATAAGAACATAACAATCATAAGAAATAGGAGAAGGAGTAGGCCATATGGCACCTCAAGCCAGCTCCGCCATTCAATAGAATCATGGCTAATCCTTGATCTCAACTCCACTTTCCTGCCCTATCCCCATATCCCTTGATACTCTTAGTGTCCAAAAATCTATTGATCTCAGCCTTGACTCGACTCAACAACTGAACAACTACAGCCCTCTGTGATAGAGAATTCCAAAGATTTACACCTATCTGAGTGAAAAGATTTTTTTCATCTTGGTCCTGAATTGTTGGCCCCATATTTTAAGACAATGCCCCTAGACTCTCCGGCCAGGGGGAAATAGCCTCTTGGCATCTACCCTGTCAAGCCCTCTCAGAATCTTAAATGTTTCAATGTGATCACCTCTCACTTTTCTGAACTCCAGAGGGTATAGGCATGTCTGCCTTAATCCCTCTTCATTGGACAACCTCCTCATTCAAGAAATCAATCTAGCAATCCTTTCTTGCACCACCTCTAAGGCAAGTATATCCTTCCTTAAGTATGGGGACCAAAATGGTACATAATGCCCCTGGTGTGGTCTCACTAAAGCCCTGTACAATTGCAGAAAACTGTGTTACTCTTGTACTCCAACCCCTTGCAATAAAGGCCAACATCCCATTTGCCTTCCTAGTTGCTTGCTGAACCTGTATGTTAACTCTCTATGTACAAGGATGCATAAATATCTCTGAACACCAACATTTAATTGTTTCACACCATTTAAAAAATAATCTGTTTTTCTATTCTTCCTACCAAAGTGAATAACCTCATATTTTCTCGCATTTTGCTCCATCTGCTACCTTCTGCCTGCTCATTTACCCTGTCTATATCCTTTTGCAGATTCCTTGTGTCCTCCTCACAGCTTACTTTCCCACTTCAGATTAGATTGTCTTTGTAGAAAGTTAAAAGCTCACTTGTTGTATTACACTGGCATTAAGTTGCACCTTTAGAATTGCAACTGCTGCAAGAAGTAATTGAACTGGTGATAAAGTGCAGAATTGTACACTGGCACCACGAGATATGGATGCAATTGAACTCACTCCACTGTTATCATTCCTATTTTCCAGAGAAAATATATAACTGAACGCCCAACACTGGTTGCTTTTGATCGACTAAGGTTTTAGAACTGTAAATGGAAACTCCATTTTGTAAGCTTCTCTTGAGACCTACTGCCACATTGAGCACTGAGGTAGTTCCTCTTCCATTTATTAGCAGTATTGCAAACATTTTCAATACATTTTGTGTTCAGTTTCCTTCTTTTTGATTTTTCTTCCCATTTCTCTCTTGATTTCTTTCTGTCTGACTCCCGAAAACACTCAGTAAGAAATGACACTTTCACGGGAGTTCTGGGCAGGAAATCACAGCCGATAGGTGTTACCCATGGCTCAGTTAGTGACACTTTTGCATTTGAGTCAGAAGGTTGTGGGTTCAAGTCACACTCCAAAGACATGTCACGGAATCTAGGCTGGCAGTACAGTACTGAGGGAATGCTACACTGCCGGACATGCTGTCTTTCAGATGAGACATTAAACTGAGACATCGCCCTCTCAGGTGGACATTAAATCAAATGGCACTGTTGAAAAGAAGAGCAGGGCAGTTCTCCTTGGTTCCCTGGCCAATATTTATCCCTCAACCAACGTCACTAAAGCAGATTCTCAGGTCATTATCAAATTGATGTTTGTGGGAGCTTGCTGTGTGCAAATTGGTGGGTTAGGGTCAGATCAGCTATTCTTTTGACCTCTCTGTGGAACATTACCAATTGAGGCCCGAGTTATGTGCAGCTTTGTGTTGAGAATCAATGCCCACTAGGAATCAAGTGAACACTGCCCAAGCTGATTTTATATAGCAAAAGGAGCCTTTGAATTTACCAGTCGTGGCTGAGTTTGACCCCATGTTACAGAGATTAAAGAGCATTCTCTAACCTTTTAACTCTCTAAGGAACATAATTTATTTTCAGTATTTGCCCTACTTCAAAACAAGCCACATGAAAAGGTAGACGCAAGCTTATCTTGTAAAAGAAAATCTGTATTATTTCATTTCTAAAAGGACCTTCAGCAATTTACACAAGATCAGTTTAATTGAATTATCATTTATGATTGTTTTCCATTTAAACATGGAATAGTATAGGTAGTGATGTAATTCACAAGATCTTAATGTCTCTGTATGTGAATAAATAATGTACCTTTTTAGAATAAGAGTCCCGTCTCTGTACAAGCGAATGACACATTTGGCACCTTACATGCCAATTCCTAAGATTATCCTGTATAAGCTGTAGTTTTCACTCACCTTAGCATCTACTAAATGGATTATGATTTTGATGATCCTGGAAGCAGGTACTTTTAACCAGACTGTTGAAGTGATGGTGGCTGTACAGATTGTGGAGAAAGGATTTAGTGAGACAGCAGAGACACAAGATTGTTAGTGTCTTTCTTTAAAGTGTGAGAATGTGGTTGTACATGTTTAGCTAGGTTTCAGTATGCGACAGACACTATTACAGAATTTCTGAAAACGCTCTAGAAAACAGGCTTAAATCCGAGTTTAAACTATCAGAGAACATTGCCAACCACATTGTTTTTTGAAATACTCCAATTTTCATTCAGCTTCATAGCTTTCATTTGTGTAAATGAAGAACCTCAGACCTAGATGGGGAATGTAACAATCAAATCAAAGGTGTTATAACATTTGTGAGTTACCAACTCATTCCTACATATTGCATTACTTCTCTGTCAGTCTGTGGCATTTTGCTTGTACAGTGGGTGTATTTTTTAAACTGTGAAAGCAGATTGGAACTTTAAATTATAAAGGTTGCGCCAACTACTGGGAATGTAAAAACTTTGACAATGCCTTCTGAAGGAATAATGTTTAGTACAGAAGATTTGAGCGATGATCTGATCGAAGCATTTAAAATGTTAAAATGACTTGATAGGGTAGAAACTATTTCTTCTGATAGAAGAGTCAAGGACACAAGAACATAACCTCACAATCGGAGCTGGTCCATTTAGGAAGGAAATCAGGATGCACAAAGGGTAGTAGAAATCTGGAATTTTCTGCTCCAAAAGGCTGTGGAAACTTTCGAGACTGGGATTGATAGATTTCTGTTGGGTAAGGTTATCAAGGGATATGGAGTCAAAGTAAATAAATGGAGGCTAAATAGAGTTGAAGTACAGATCAGCCTTGATCTAATTGAATGGTGAAACAGGCTCAAGGGCCTGAATGGCCTACCCCTGTTCCTATATATCTATGGAAAAAAATGGTCTATTTTATCATTGTTGGGAGAAGAATTAGGAGTTCACATATCAGCTATCAGCTCAGGAGATGCAAGCGGGTCACTTTTTCCACTGAACACAGCCACAGTGTTATACATTTCCATTAATTTGTAGTAATTGGATCTTAATTTCCGAATGCATGCTCTTGTTTGTACCCTAATGTTAATGTAAAATGTGAAACCTACAAGAGACCCCGGATGTGGCACAAGTAAATGGTGATATAACTATTTCCATAAATTGAGGCTGTGATATTAATCGCCAGACATGGTTTCACAATGGGTGTGAATACAAGCGGGGAAATTAAAAATCTGTCTCAAAGGGTGAGTTTCTCCATGTTACTCATAGGTGAAACTGATTTTTACTATGAAGGTGAATTGATAAGAATGGATTTGTTTATCTGAACTCAATGTTGGAAGAGTGTGCCCTACATAAGTGGTTTGGTGAGTGGCATTTTTAAGAACCATTACAAATGTCAGAAATATATAATTAATAAGAAACATCCGTCATCATTCACCAACTTGAAACCATTCTAAACCAGACCCATAGCCACCTGACTATGACATCTTGATACTAGTCAATGGCACATCATAAAGGGGGTCTCCCCTTTTACTAATCTTTTTAGTACACAAGGAAGAGAAAACGTGATGGTTCTGTGAAATAATCTGTCATTTTACCAGCGTATGTGTGTGTGTGAGAGAAGCGGGGGAGGGGAGTTTATTGACTGATGAGAAGTATAATACCCACTGATGCAGCCTTCCGATGGTCACAGTGAGGACTTTCTCAGAATATTTTAATGCTCAGGCACCTATTTGTAGGTATTGGCAGAGAGGAGGTGAACTATCTGACCAGCAGTTAAATTCATAGTAGGTTAATTCAACACAACATAGAATTGACCTGCCTTTAGTTAGTTAGTTCACATGCTTGATCCACTGGTAACAAAATTTCAGCTGTTTCAAGGAGTGAAATTTCAAAAAAAAAAGACTGCCTTTTATTCCCACATCCCCAGCGTGCAAATCTATGGAACTTTTGAACTGTAAAATTAGGAATAGCTGCCAATCATGCCAACTTGCTTCATAGAGCCACAAAAGCTTACAACAAAGAAGGTGGTCTTTCGGCCCATTGTGTCAGTGGCAGCTGATTGTCAACTAATCCCACTGCTCCAATTAATGTAATATCCTCACACAAACATTAAACCCTGTGTGATATTGGGCAGAGACAGAGTGCCATTGAAAATTTGTAGTTTCTTGAAGGACACTCTGAACTCAATAGGAATGTTGTAGTTGGCCATCATGGTGCTTTAAAGCCTTGAGAAACTCTCTTAAAATGACAACTTAGAATTTTTATTCGTGAGCAGAGAGACGCCTGTTACTGATGCAACTGTCATTTGAACATCATTTAGATCTTCAATTAGAAGTTTAAACTGACTTAAAAACTGTAACTTGTAAAGCAGTAATTCATCTTCACCCATCAGTGAACAGGCCTTCTTTGTTATTATCTGGTTTAAGTATTACAAAAAGATTGTGGCAAATGATGGACAGTACTAACTATACATTATAAACATCTGTGTATCTTTCCAAATGGTTTAGCTTTGCTATTATTAATTTAAGTTGCAAGACCAACAAGATACATCACAATATTTCATAAAATATCATTATATGCAACAGCTGCTAGCTCTGATATTGACAACTTGTTTAAAAAGATTAATCAACATTCTCAATATAAAATTGGTATAAATGTGTGGTAAAAATGTGATAAATTATACAAGTTGGACAGTTATCAAGATACACTATTTTATAAATTGCATTTTCAACCTACAATTGTGTTAGTGTTAGTAAGATCCAGAATCGTTCTACGATTTATTTTCCAGGAAAGATTGCTTCCCATCCTATATCATTTGTGTCAATGTTTGTAAATCTGTTACAATCAGCTTTTCATATTTTGTCTCACAATCCACTCAGACAGTATGCAAAGCAAATTTCCTTCAGATGCTGGAAATCCGAAATTACAGAAAATGCTAGAAATACGCAGCAGCGTCTGTGAAGAGAAAACAGAGTTAATGTTTCAAATCGATGACCTCTTGTCAGAACTCAGACATCATTCATCATTGTCTAAATTACCTGCATTGATGAGATAAAACTAGTGTTGATCATTGAAAATCCTGGGACAATAAAATCATTCTGGGAAGGTGAAATTCCTCTAAAATTATATTCTTCTCTCCAACTAACTTTGGGCTGCCCTTGGACCTCTATAGACGCCCGAGTATTCATTGGGTCCAAGTTCATCAGACTTCTTCAGGCATCCTCCACCTGGGCACCCAATGGGCAGAGTGAGGGAAAACTGAGGCCGGAGACCAGGAATAACCCCGCTCCTCTCACTACAATATTCGCGCTGGGCCTCCACCTATTCCAGGAGCAGTTACCTGCATTTGAGGAAGCCCCAAGAAACCTCAGGGAGGAGATGTGACGCAAAAGGGCCTTCAGCTCCTAAGTTACTCCTCGATGCGCTGGGTGCAATAAAAAGGAATTATACAGCACAGAAGGAAGCCATTTCTTTTTTATTGTTTTTGTGATGTGGGCATCACTGGCAAGGCAGCATTTATTGCCCATCTGTAATTTCCCTTGAGAAAGTGGTGGTGAGCTGCCTTCTTGAACCACTGCAGTCCATGTGGTGTAGGTATAGCCACAGTGCTGTTAGGGAGGGAGTTCCAGGATTTTGACCCAACAATGTGAAGGAACGGCGATTATAGTTCCAAATCAGGATGGTGTGTGACTTAAGAACATAAGGTCATAAGAAATAGGAGCAGGAGTAGGCCCTTCGGCCCCTCAAGCCTGACCCACCATTCAATAAGATCATGGCTGTTCTGTGTCAGACCTCAACTCCTCTTTCGTGCCAGCTCCTCATAGCCCTCAACTCCCTGATATTTCAAAAATCTATCTACCTCCTCTTTAAATACTTTCAGTGATCTAGCCTCCACAACTCTCTGGGGTAGACAATTCCAGACATTCACTGTCCTCTGAGAGAAGAAATTCCTTCGCATCTGAGTTTTAAATGAGTGTCCCCTTATTCTGAAACTATGTCCCCTAGTTCGAGATTCCTCCACTAGTGTAAACATCTTCTCAACATCTACCCTGTCAAGCCCCCTCAGAATCTTGCACATTTCAATAAGATCACCCCTCATTCTTCTAAACTCTAATAAGTCAACCTCTTCATCCCAGGAATCAGCCCAGTGAATCTCTTTTGAACTGCCTCCAATGCCAGCATATCCTTTCTTAAATACGGGGACCAAAACTCTACAAAGTACTCCAGGTGCGGCCTCAACAATACCCTGTATAGTTGTAACAATACTTCCCTATTTTTAAACTCCAACCCCCTAGCAATAAAGGCCAAAATTCCATTTGCCTTCTTAATTACTTGCTGCACCTCCATGCTAACTTTTTGTGTTTCATGCACAAGACACCCAGATCACTCTGTGCTGCACTTGTTTGGAGTCTCTCTCCATTTAAATAATAGTCTGCCTTTTGATTCTTCCCACCAAAGTGCATGACCTCACACTTTCCCACAATAAACTCCATCTGCCAAGTTTTTGCCCACTCACTCAACCTATCTATAATCCTCTTGCAGATTCCTTATGTCCTCATCACAATGTGCCCTCCCACCTATTTTTGTATCGTCAGCAAATTTGGATATATTACACTCTGCTCCCTCCTCCAAGTCATTAATATAGATAGTAAATAATTGAGGCCCTAGGACTGATCCTTGTGGCACTCCACTAGTCACGTTTTTCCAACCTGAAAAAGACCCATTAATCCCGACTCTCTGTCTTCTGTGTGTTAACCAATCTTCAATCCATGCTTATACATTACCCCCAATACCTTGAGCTTCTATCTTGTGCAATAATCTTTTATGTGGCACCTTATCAAATGCCTTCTGGAAATCCAAATACACTACACCTACCAGTTCCCCTTTATCAACTCTGCTTGTTATATCCTCAAAGAACTCTAGAAAATGTGTCTGACATGATTTCCCTTTCACAAAACCATGTTGACTGTGTTTGATTGGGTTAAGCTTTTCTAAATGTCATGCTATTTCTTCCTTCATAATGGACTCTAGCATTTTCCCGACGACCGATGTTAGGCTGACCAACCTATAGTTTCCTGCTTTTTGTCTCCCTCCCTTCTTGAACAGGGGCGTCACATTAGTGGTTTTCCAATCTGCTGGGACACTTCTGGAATCCAATGTTCTGGAATATTTTGGCCAATGCCTCCACCATCTCTGCAGCCATTTCCTTTAAAACCATTGGATGTAGGCCATCAGCTCCTGGCGACTTTTCTGCCTTAAATCCCATTAGTTTGTCAAATACTTTGTGCCTTGTGATAGAGACTGTTACAAGATCTTTCCTCCCATTAGCTCCTTGTTTATCAGATATCTGTGGGATGTTTATAGTGTCCTCCACCGTGAAGACCGATATAAAATATTGGTTTAAATTATCTGCCATTTCCCTGTTCCCCATTATCAATTTTCCAGTCACATCCTCCAAGGGTCCCACGCTCACTTTAGCTACTCTCTCTCTTTTTATATACCCGTAGAAGCTCATGCTGTTTGTTTTTACATTTCTTGCCAATTTACTTTCATAATCAATTTTCTCCCTCTTTATTAGCTTTTTAGTCAGCCACTTCTGGTTCCTAAAAATTCCCAATCCTCTGGCCTACCACTAGTTTTCGCCGCTTTGTATGCCTTAGTTTTTGATTGGATACTCTCCTTGACCGCCTTTGTTAACCATGGGTGGTTCATCCTTCTCATCGAGTCCTTCTTTTTGACAGGGATACATTTTTGCTGAACGTAATGAAATATCTGCTTAAATCTCTGCCACTGCTCATCCACTGACATTCTCCTTAGTCTATCTTCCCAGCCCGCTTTAGACAACTCTTTCTTCATACCCCTTGTTTAAGTTGAGGACACTGGTTTGAGACCCGAGTTGCTTGCCCTCAAACTGAATTTTAAATTCTACCATATTGTGATCGCTACCCCCTAGACGATCCTTAACTACGATATTTCTTATTAATCCTACCTCATTACACATTACTAGATCTAAATTAGACTGTTCCCGGATAGGTTCTGCAAAGTATTGCTCTAAGTAACAAACTCTGATGCACTCTACAAATTCATCTTCCATTTTACTTCTGCTAATCTGATTTGTGCCGTCAATATGCAGATTAAAATCACCCATGACAATTGTAGCGCCCTTCTTACATGCCTCCATTATTTCCTGATTTATACTTTGGCTTACAGTAAGGTAACTCTTCGGGGCCTATAGGCAACTCCCACTTGGAGGGGAACTTGCAGCTGGTGGTGTTCCAATGCATCTGCTGTCCTTGTCGTTCTGGTTGGTAGATGTCATAGGTTTGGAAAGTGGGTGCTTGTGACAGCTCTTTGTAAAAGCTATCCAATTACTCCCACTTGCATGTACGTTCCCATATCCCTGCAAATGTTTCGTTTTCAACTATATATCCAATTTCCTTTTGAAAATTAGTCGATTCCCACCACCCTTTCATCCATTACAAATCTTAACAACTTGCTGCATAAAAAAATTCTCCTCATCTCACCTCTGGTTCTTTTGCCAATGATCTGTGTCCTCTGATTATTAGGTTATTCTCACTAGTGTGATAAATTCTGAATAGTCCTCATCCCAATAGCACTGAAACACAGAAACGACTGCACACACTCAAAGAGGAGCTAATGTACTATTGTGTGATTAATGAACCAAACAGTTCTACTCTGTATCTGAAGGCTAATACACACAATTAAAAATACCAAGTGATAACAAACCTGAATCAGAAGACTAGGGCCCCTAGTGTAGGTAGGTGATAGAAGAGTGGTAGGGAATATGGGATTAATGTAGGATTAGTAGACATGGGTGGTTGTTGGTCAGGACAGACTCGGTGGGCCGAAGGGCCTGTTTCAGTGCTGTATCTCTCTATGAGCTGTATAACTGTTTCACTCTATGAGCTGTGCTCCGCGGCGGTGTGCTTCGAACTCAGCAACCTTCTGACATAGAAGGGCCCCCATGATATTACGCGCAGGGGCTGATTTAAATAGAGGGGGTGGAGCTGCCACTCCTCATGATATAGAGGGGGCGGCCGCAGCATCCGGCGCCACCGCACAGGCGATGGCACCATTTTTAAAGGGCTTCCAACCCTGACACTGATTTAAAATTTTAAAGGGACCAGCACTTTAAATGTCAATAAAAACATTAAATTGAACATAAAAGCACTACTTCCACCCTCCCAATGATCAAAAAATAAATTTATTTACCTCTCCCCCCGCCCCCGAAAAACCATTTTTGACAGTCCTGACCTTTCAACCCCAAACTTTGCACTCTTTGCCCTTCAACCCCTTCCCACCATCCCCACAGCCAATAAAATATGTTTCCCCGGCTCCTCCATCCCTCCCGCCCTGAAAATTTTATTCCTCCCCCCCCTCCCCACCAGGTTCTCGCCTCGGAACGGCGCATGGAGTTCCGAAGGCGCGCGAGCTGTGTTTGGCAGCGGTAAAATCAGCGTGGGACGGCTGCCGCCTGCAGGTAAGTTTATTTACATATCATTTAGGTTGATTTAAATATGCAGATGAAGGGCCCACCACCAGGTGGTTGGGGGGTGGGGGCCGCACCAAGGTCCCCCCGCTGCCAGTAATATGCGGTGGGCCCTTCTCAACGTCGTGGGACGAGGGGGGCCTCTCCCTGCAGAATTTTACCGGCCCCCTCGCCGCGACCCACGGCATCGAGGGGCTGGTAAAATTCAGCCCTAGGTGTTACTGGGTGAAAATGATTGTTTCCATTTTGAGTTTCTTGTGTCACAGTTGTGGCCATTCTTTAACACCTTCCCATTTATTAAGCTTACTAACACTAGGTCTGACCAGAGGTCAATACTTAGTTTTTGTAGTTTATATCCTATCCAACCCTGGGTAATTCTGCTCAGGTTTCCTACTCCTAGATAAGCACACTACAAAAGGATCAACAGTCAGTTACCACTTTCCAGCCATATTTACACCAATACTTCTGCTCATCGACCTTTTTGCTGAAATTAGAGAATACAAGAAAAAATGCACCTAGATAACAAATTGCAGGCACCCATTGTGGCTGGTTAACCTCAAAGGGTCCAATGAATTACTTCATTAAAGCTAAAAGTACTTAAGATGTACTTCAAATGCAAAATGGGACACAATTATTGTTATCCTGATGATAAGCACTTATTTTTGTTTTTGTCAATAAACTGAGTGGATTATGTAATCGTAAATTTTAAAGCCGTCTTGACTAAGTGAGCTGAGCCTAAGTTGGTTTATTGTGAACTTGGGCCATCCCAGAGGGTGCACTTGTCAGTCTTGTCCAATGAGGGACGGAAAGGGTTTCCTTCCCATAACACTCAAGCACATCTGAATATCAGTCAGTTGAGAAATATCATTAAGGTGTACATGAGCTGGACCATTCCACCTTTCCCTCTTCCTCCTTAGTGGTGGAGAACCTTGATGTTCGAAGAGGATGGGAGCACTGAGAAAATAGAGTAGAAAAATGGTCTTGAAAATATCTTAAATTAGTTTTTATATAGTTATTAAAAGGTGTAAACATTTCCTAACAGTAAACAACTAATCCCGTGGATGTAGTGGAAAATGTAATGAATCAGAAACCAGCAGGTAATGTTTGCATCAACACCTAGGAGCATGCTTGCCCAATAGGAATTGCCAGCTTTTCTGATATTTCACCTCCATTTCCTTTCTCCACCTTATTACATGTGTCATCAGAGAATCTGAATTTCACAACTTCTTCTTTTCACTGTTCAGGAGAACTCTCCCCTTTCCAGGTATAGCCAAACTCTGCCAACTCCAGCAGTCAATATCAATGGTTTCATTTCTTCATTTCTTTATTCAAAGTACAGGCTATTGTGTTGACTGAAATAACCATTGTGATAGCAGTTTGTATTCATTCATATACCAGAAATTCATATGGAATATATTAGCTTGGATGTTTTAAGATTATCTGTCATTAAATATCCATGAAAGATGTGAAAGATATGATATTGAGCCACATAGTCCTGGAAAGAGCTTGGTTCAATCTCAGATACATGGTGAGTTACTCGGGCCTGGATTTTAATCTCCACCTCCCGCTCGTCAAGGAAGGGTTAAAGTATGGGAATCGAGCAGCCCGACCCTGACTCAATCTCATTCCCACTCAATTAAAATGTAATAAACACAAATCAGGCCATTGACAAGGCTCCTGAACAAGGTAGGCCAGGCTCTGATTAACATTTAAAGTCACCCAATGACATCACTGGCTCTGTGAGTTACATTTAGCAGTGAGTGAGAGAGAGGCCCACGTTATAGAATTCGCAGCAGCAGATCTGAGGCAGGAGGGGACAACAGCCCAAGGCCTGAAGATCAGCTCCTTCTAGCACTCTGTGTGGGGCCAAGAGGAGTAGGCCAGCTCCCTCCATGCCTCTCAAGGAAGCCTTTGGCTTGTCCCAGCCCTGATGGCGGCCTTGTTGTCAATGCATCCCCCTCCCAATGGCGGCCCCATTGTCATCGTTCTTTCTCCTCTGCCATCCTTGATCACCTCCTGCTGCCATTGTGCCCACCCCATCCCCCTGATTGTAACCTCACTGTCATTACTCTTCCAAACTCCCCACTTCCTGTTGGTGACCTGGAGCTTCCATCCTGCACTCACTGCTGGGGACTGTCCCCACAGGTCTCCGGTGGGGCTTCCTGCTGCTTTTCAGAGTTCACAGAGGGTTTGCTGTTAAGGACAACAGAGGCTCCAAGCCCCCAACAAGGCCCTGCTCACCCGCACCCTTCTGGCCTCCCAATTTATATCAGGGACCTGATCTCAGCTGGGGCTGGAGGAGCACAACAACTGGCTTCATTAACTCTGAAGAAGAAACGATAAACCAGGGTTCGAAATGCTGACTGCTATTAATTCCCTTAAGTAATTTGTGAGGCAAGCCTTTGACTCAGTCGTGAAGCCATTTCCCCCAACCCAGTCCCTGCTGAGACACAATAGCCACTTGGGCAATGTACTGGAAGCTTGCTGATATACCAGCCAGTTGAAGCCTCACTTCTGAACATAGGAACAGGAGTAGCCATTCAGGTCCTTGAGCCTAATCCACCATTCAGTTCGGTTATGCCTGATCTGTACCTCAACCCCATTTAACCGCCTTTGCTCCATACAATTATCTAACAAAAATTGGAGGGAAGAAAATCTTAAAGGAACTTATTCATCACGATTACTGCCTTTTCCTTTAAAATTAAAATTCGATTTTACAGCAGTCATTTCAATATTGATTTTGTAATAAGTAAGTTCAGTATTGGTAAGACTTCTCATATAACATTTTAAATCATCAATGTGTAAACAATGATTTAAAAACTTCTTTCCAATTTTGTTTTACACAAAAATATCTGCACGTCAGATATTCACATAAAGTGGGATCACTTCCTATTCAATTCCATACTGTTAAGGTAATATCTTGCGAGAATTGTTAAGATATTCAAACATTTAGGGTTCTTTAATTTTCATATTTTAAAATAATAAAGGAAACAAGTTTTGCTACTAGTTCAGTTTTGTTTCTCATTCTATCCCTCCTACAAAAACTCAGAGAAATATCAAAAACAATAATTTGCATTTATATAACATCTTTAATGTTACAAAACATTCCAAGGCACTTCACAGGAGTGATTATCAAACACAATTTGCCACTGAGCCACACAGTGAGATATTAGGATAGGTGACTGGTCAAAGAGATAGGTTTTAAAGAGGTTCTTAAAGGAGAGAGAGGTAGAGAGACAGCGAAGGTTCGGGTGGGAATTCGGCATTTATTGTATGACAGCTAATATAGAAATCCCTGCCTCCAGGTGGCGCCAGATGTTGCCAAGACATTACAGCTCACAATATTCCCTTCATATACTGTGTGGAAGCAGTACCAATATTGTTGCCAAAAGAGCAGTGTAAAGATATTTCTGCAGCCTAATATCGGCATGTTCTAGAGGACCTCCAGGAGGAAATATCACTTTGCATTGGCAGCTTACATTCTTTAAAAAGATTCTTTTATAAACAGTGGCAGACCACTTCTCAATTTGTGCTCACTGGCAAGATCTGTACAGTTTTTAAATCAATAATAATTGCTCTCCCATCACGGCGATGCAAGCACCCAGGATAATCCTGGTTTTTATTACCGTTGGTCCTGGGCCATTGGGGTATGAAGCCACAATTACTGCTCCCCTATTACAATTTCAAGGTCCCACATGGCAGAACTGGTCAGAATAGACTTGCAGGTTGATAGGTAAATTGGCCATTATAAATTGTCACTAGTATAGGTAGGTGGTAGGGAAATATAGGGATAGGTGGGGATGTTTGGTAGGAATATGGGATTAGTGTAGGATTAGTATAAATGGGTGGTTGATGTTCGCCACAGACTTGGTGGGCCGAAGGGCCTGTTTCAGTGCTGTATCTCTAATCTAATCTAATCTAAAAGTCAAAGTCCATGGGATTCAGGGGAATGTGGTGAGTTGGATCCAAAATTGGCTCAGCGACAGGAAACAAAGAGTAATGGTCGACGAATGTTTTTGCAAATGGAAAGGAAGGTGGCAGGACAGGTAGATAAAGTGATGAAGAAGGCATATGGCATGCTTTCCTTTGTTGGCCAAGGTATAGAATACAAAAGCAGGGATGTAATGCTGGAACTGTATAAAACGCTGGTTAGGCCACAGCTGGAGTATTGCGTACAGTTCTGGTCACCACATTACAGGAAGAACATAATTGCTCTGGAGAGAGTACATAGGAGATTCACAAGAATGTTGCCATGGCTTGAAAATTGCAGCTGTGAGGAAAGATTAGATAGGTTTTCCTTAGAACAGAGGAGGCTGAGAGGTGACTTAATTGAGGTGTACAACATTTAGTTTAGTTTAGTTTAGAGATACAGCACACTGAAACAGGCCCTTCGGCCCACCGAGTCTGTGCCGACCATCAACCACCCATTTTTACTAATCCTACACTAATCCCATATTCCTACCACATCCCCACCTGTTCCTATATTTCCCTACCACCTACCTATACTAGGGGAAATTTATAATGGCCAATTTACCTACTAACCTGCAAGTCTTTTGGCTTGTGGGAGGAAACCGGAGCACCCAGAGAAAACCCACGCAGACACAGGGAGAACTTGCAAACTCCACACAGGCAGTACCCAGAATTGAACCCGGGTCGCTGGAGCTGTGAGGCTGCGGTGCTAACCACTGCGCCACTGTGCCGCCCATTATGAGGGGCCTCGATAGAGTAGACTGGAAGGACCTGTTTTCCCTTAGCAGAGATGTCAATTACCAGGGGCACAGATTTAAGGTGATTGATAGACGGATTAGAAAGGACATGAGGAAAAACTTTTTCATCCAGAGGATGGTGAGTGTCAGGAATTTGCTGCCCGGATCGGTGGTGGAGGCAGAAACCCTCCACTCATTTAAAATGTACTTGGACCTTCACCTGAAGTGTTGTAATCTGCAAGGCTAGAGCCCAGGTGCTGGAAGGTGGGATTAGAATGGGTGGCAAGTTTTTTCAGCCGGCACAGACACCATGGGCTGAATGGCCTCTTTCTGTGCTGTAACTTTTCTATGGTTCTATGATATCGGTTTTGCATTTTTCACTATATATTCTAGTGGCAACTCCTGCAATTCCATTTTAAGGAATGATTACCATAGTGGAGACTGTTAGAAGTCAGGTGATTCCATGAAAATGTTTTGGAGTCAACAGTAGATCAAGGTCGTGGCAGTATTAGCTTGGGGCAGCCAATGCTAAGTCTCAATGGGGAAAAGTCACTGTGTAAGGTCCTCCCGCCATAGTATACCAAGAGGCTGGAACCCGTGCAACTCCCCTTGGGCTGTATGCACCAAAAAGTGTTTTTGCTGTGTAATGCAAATGTACATTGCGTATAAAATGGAATGGCAAGAGTTGTGAGACAACTCATGTTCTGTGTCGAAGGAATCTGATCACTATTACACTTTCTGAAATGTCAAATTTGAACTGTTTTGTAATGTACTTCTTATAAATTTTTATGAATAGAGTATATTTTTGGAATAAAAAACCTAGGCACAAGCAGCATTAAACCATCCTAGAAATTGTTTATTTACATGAAGTAAATATATTAAAGGAGCAGTTAGTGACCCCAGCACCCCATCTCCCCATTATTATACTAAGGAAAATAAATATTTTAAAGATATGAAGAAAGACCAGGGAAATTGGACCGAGTGGATCACCGAGAGCTGGTGTAGGCATGATGGGCTGAATGCCCTTCTTCCGTATTTTATCATTCAGAGATTCAATATCTTCCATCTTCACTGCAGGGACCATTGCTGCTATTCTGCATTGACTACTACATTGTGTGAGATTGTGTGTAGGAAGTGTCAGACAGTTAGCTGAGAGGTTGGGTGTAGGTGCTTTATTCATTAAGACTATCTGTTTATGTTGGTGACAGTGTGCGATATCCATAATGCAGACATTCACCAAAGGCTGTTAATCTTAGGGGTGCCTGATATTTGGATTCTGTGATCTGTTGCCGGCCCCATATTACAATAGGGCAGTAATCTACTTTAGGGCCATTGCAGACAACCAACTAAGGCGCAAAAGCTAACCTTGTGTAGTCGCAATCAGAAACCTCCCAGTGTGTTTAAACCTCAATTATTGTGTTCAAAAGGGAATTGGGTAATTACTTGGAGGAGAAACAATTGCAGGGAGTTGGGAAAAGAGTGGGAGTGGGGTGGGGAGAGGGGATGGCAGCCTGGGACTAACTGGATTGCTCTTTGAAAGAGCTGTCATAGACTCAATGGGCTGCCTGGTCTCCTTCTGTGCTGTACTATTCTAATATAAAAGGCCTGAAGCACTCACAATCCATTCAGCATCTGTACTGGAGTCCCACAGATCTTTAGTCAAGTGTTTAGATTGAGTGAGGTGTTAGGGGATGGGACAAGATGAAGCAACATTCTCATGGGCTGTTGGAACTAGAAAGCATAAACTAATACAGCTTTTGTTCAGATTTTCTTACTTTAATGCTTACTTTAATATTATTGAATATTAATGAAGAAGGAATAACTTCTTTTGCTTAACCACTAGATGTCAGTCATGTTAGTTAGTTAGGGCTGGATTTTCTTCTCCCCCAGGTGTTGGGTTCTGTGGCGGGGAGAATCGTGAAGATGGCTCCAGATGAGGCCCGCCACGGACATTGATGCCGGGAGAGCCTGGCCCAATCCTCCCGGTGGCATCGAGGCTCTGTGGCAGCCCCCTTGCCGCTGGGCGACGGGAGCACAGTTTAAATATTCAAATGACTAAAATTAATAAATTTACGTAGACTTACCTGCGATCTCGAGGGCCTGCTGCAATCTTCGTCATGGCGGCCGGCACTCCCCTGCCTTCAGATCCCCATCCGGGGAAACGAGATGCCACACTGTCCGGGGGGGGGGGGGGTGGGGAGGAGTTTGTCAGTCTGGGCGTGGGGGTGGGGAATGGGGTGAAATATACGTAATGGGTATAGGGATGGTGGGAAGGGTTGAACCTTAAACTTTGTGCAGTTTGCAGGGGGAAGGTCAGATAGGTAAATGTTTTGGGGAGAAAGGGCAAATAGTTATTGTAATTGTAATTGGTGAGTGGGAAAGGGGCGGTAGAAATTTATTTATTTAATTCTGACAGGTAGCACTTTAAAAATTTTAATTGGACGGCAGGGCTGGCTGCCCTTTATAAATGGTGCCAGCGCCTGCGCACAGGCAGCTGATGCCATTGCCGGGACAGCCGCCCCCTCCACTAGATTGAGATTGACGTTTTGAGCTCGCCGCTGATCTCTGAAAATCCAGCCCTTTGTCTGCACTCTTCATACAAGATGAGACTTAACTCAGATGAGAACTTAAATTTCCATAATGTGTCTCATTTTGAAACTTCAAAAAGGCACTTCACACAGATGTGTATAAAAATGCAGTGGCTGATGTATTGTAGGTAAAAATGCCAGCCAATCTGGACCAGAAAAGACCCACAAAGCGCCATAAAATGAATACCCAATGAATCTGCTTTTTTACTGGTGTTGTTTGAGGAAGGAATGTAGTCAGAACATTAAGAAGGTGGCTGTTGGATTTTTAACATTCATCTGAACTAACAGATGAGAATATTGGCTTAACATTTCACTCGAATGACTGCACCTCCGTCAACACATTGCTTTCCAAATATAACAGTAATTCCAGTCTCGATTACGTTCTTCAATCCTGAAGCGGTGCTCACACCCATTTTATTTTAGCACTGCCTATGTCTTAAATCAGACAAAATTAGTTGCTGTATAGTATATTTGAGTCACCAAAGTCAGTCAGCAGATTTCGGTATTCCCGATTTATGATGAAGTCAGCTCAGTCTTCCCCTGTTCCAGTCAAATGTTCTAGAGTCAAATTTGATTATTGTATGCCTTTGCAAATTTGATACAAGGATATCCAGGGGTAAATCTTTACTAGAATCCTTTCTATTTCTCACTTAAGCAATCCTGATAGAGCCATTCCTTAAAATGTAATAGATATTCTAAAGAAACCCATTTGTGTCTGTACTAGCACATTGTTTAGGGACTGATCATGCTGAACTGTGAAATGCACTCTGGAGTTCAAGTTCAACAATATAGAGAATTTGTGTATAATACTTAAATATGAGGGTTCTAACAATATTCTGGTATATAATCAATTCAGGGTTTGCTAATTTTGCCCATGTTCAATAAATGGACACCCTGAGAACTTTTCATCTCTCTAGATTGTTATATATTAGATCTGCTACTCCATTAGCCAACAGAATCACATACAGAAAGTATGACTGAACAATGTTTAGCATGAGTTTTAGTTCTTTTGAAGTACTTTCAATATCTTCCATTTACAGGGGATCTCTTTCTATTTCTTGGTGATGTGTGTCCTGGGTATAGGGCTTGTCTGAGGTTCAGTGAGGATGTTGCCTTATTTGGGGAGGGAGAATGATCTTATGATGGTTGGTGTGCAGTGGTTGGTGTGGTTAAATTTGGGCTGGCGTATTTTAACTTGCTCAGTGAGTTTCCAGTAAGAAATCGCTCTGGGGAGTTGATTGCCCGCCCAGTGATTTTAAACCCTGGACCTCATGTAGAGATGCTGGTCCATTCCCACCAGAACAGGCATGAAGAAGGCACAGGACAGCTGCTAGCAGGTGAAGGTCAGCCTTTGACCACTCCGTGGCTGCTGGATAAGTGGTAGGGCAGGGGTTTTAGAGCGTCTTGTGTGAGGGTGGTAGGAGTGGGGGAGGGGAGAAAGGGGTGTTAGTGGCAGAGAAAGCCACATCTTTCCTTGTGGGGCCCAGAGGCATGCTCCTGCTCCTTCTAGTCCCACAAAGGGAAGTTTTAGGCTTACCACAAGGTCCTCTTCTGTGTTCAGCTGCAGACCTGCATCTGCCCAAGGAAAAATCGCTGTTAAGACCCCATTAAGATTGTACTAATCTTCTATTGACATAACCAGCCCTGATTTACTTAAGTTTATGTGGCTACTTTCCTGCCTCAACTGCCTGAAAAACCCTGCTGGTTGACATTGCAAATGGAAGCAAGTGGTTGAGATCTAAGTGGAGAAGTAACTTGTTCATTTTTAACTGTTCGTACCACCACCTAGTTTCCCCCAGTCAGGTAGGCTTAATATTGGCCTTGAGTTTGGGTAAAATGAAAGAAGCCTTGTTCTGTACCTAACAAGTGCATTCCTGACAAATGAACATAAGATGGTATGGAATGAAGAAACTTCATATGGCCCATCAAACAAGTTAAATAGTCTGCTTCATCTAGATTGCACCCTAGTTACATATATAAGAGTTTACAGCACAGAAACAGGCCATTTGGCCCAATTGCTCCATACTGACATCTATACTCCACACGAGCATCCTCTCACCTTTCTTCATCTCACTCAATTAGTATATCCTCTGTTTCTTTCTTGCTGATGTGCTTATTTACCCTGCCCTTAAATGCATCTCTGCTATTTGCCTTAACTGTTCTTTGTGGTAACATACTCCACATTCTAACCACTCTCTGGATAAAGAAGTTTCTGCTGAATTCCTTATTGGATTTATTAGTGACTTCCTTATATTTATGACCTCTAGTTTTGGACTGCCTCACAAGTATTTTCACTACATCTGACCTATTCAATCATTTCATAAAATTAAAGACTTCTGCAGGACAGAGACAGGGACAATGGATGGCTCTCCTGATGACAATACATACAAATCCATAATCCCCTGCTTGATGACTTCACTTGTACCAGAAAATGGACATGCTCTGGCTGCTTGAGTCTCTCATAACTTGCAGCCCAAAGTTTTAGAAGCATCCATGTTGCACTTTATTGAATCCTCCCTACTGCATCAGTGCCTTTGAAGGTAGGGTCACCCAGAATTGCACTAAACTGGGGTCATTAGCGCTGACAAAGCATTTTGAAATTCTTTGCTAGTGTTCCTCAACCTAATGAGCACAATAGCTCACCCAAAAACATTACCTTTTCATTAATAAATCAGCATTCGCACTTCACTTCTCACGATTTCTTCATCTACTACGGTGGCGCTCCCTCAGTACTGACCCTCTGACAGTGCAGTGCTCCCTCAGAACTACCCCATTAAGTATGTGGTGGCGTAATGTAATATCACTGGACTAGTAACCCAGAACCCGGGCTTATGCTCTGGGGACATGGGTTTGAATCCCACCGTGACAGATAGTGTAAGTTGAATTCAGTTAACAAATCTGGAATTAGTCTAATGGTGACTATGAAACCATTGTCATTGTTAAAAAGCCATCAGGTTCACTAATGTCCTTTAAGGAAGGAAATCTACTGTCCTTCCCTGGTCTGGCCTACATGTGACTCCAGACCGACAGCAATGTGGTTGACTCTGAAATGGCCTAGCAAGCCACTCAGTTCAAGGGCAATTCGGGATGGGCAACAAATGCTGGCCTAGTCAGCAATGCCCACATCCCACAAACAAATAAAAAAAACTTCAAGGTTCTCTCAAAATATTGTTTCAGAAATTACTACTTGCATGCAGTTTTGTAAACTGTTTTAAACGGGGAAGATTCCATCCTGACAAAGCCAGAAGTGGCCTGCTCTGCAAACTCAACAGACACACTGCTGTTCAACTGCCACGATGCTTGTGTTACTCACTGCAGCGCCAATTTCTGCAACACAGCTTCCAGGTTATACTTTAGTTACTGACTTTGGCCTGCTTTTGGAACTTATAGTTGAAGATTACAGCCTGTGATAAAATAAACTCTGTTTACTAACTTGGTAGATTATTGCAAGACAAAAGACAATGTCAAATGGCTTCTCTTTCACACATTTTACTCATGGTTAAGTTACCGAGTGATTGCTTGCAAATAGATTAAACTGGATGCTCTTTTATACATTCTGTTTACATAACATTTGAAATTGAACTCAAAATTTTTTAAATAAAAATGCTTTTTAGCCAGGATTAATACAAGATTTATGGTGTTATTGCACTTTTCCCTCATATAATGAGCTACTGTTTACCTCCCTCTGGAGATGACTGGCTATGATGACTACATTAAACTGTCATTTAGAATATCACTTAGCTAGGCACTAGGTAGTAAATTCAAAGGGCTCCCTGAGCCGCACGTACGACTCCTTCCACAGTGAGTCAACTCCTTACACAACATAAAAAGATTTAAATAAATATTATTTTCTCAATTTTTGTGTTGATTTTGCGGAAAGAGAAATGGCGTCTCAGGGTATTGCTCGATAGATGGGGTTATACCTGAGGCACCACTGATGCACTGAAGCAGAATACATTAAACTGATTGCAGCAATGAGAGAACTTCTTCCTGTTCATGCGTCTGTGGGTTAATTTTCATTGTAAATGATTTACATGAAGCATGCTGTAATGTTGCCTTACTCAGCCAATTGAACATTATTAATCTCAATATAAATCATAAAATTTGAGATCACTGCAACTTGAGACACACAGCACATGTAGGTACATCTTATGCATCTGTACATTTCTTTTATTATTGCAATTGTCCTTCAGATGTACATTGCCATACAGAAATTGCTATGTTCATGGTAAACAAACTGCAATTATTTGATAGTGAATGAGTCCTGCAACATGGCTTGGTCTCCAGATGATCCTGCAGACTGCTTCTGGGGGAAAATGGTGGCATTAGGGTGTATTTCTGCAGTTGTGTCACCATATCTGCATGAGCTACTGCATTCAATATGTGGGAATACCACCATCTGCAATTTCTCCTCCAAGTCACACACTATCCTGACTTGGAATTACATCACTGTTCCTTCATTGTCACTGGGTTAAAATCCTGGAACTCCCTTCCTAATAGCACTGTTGGTGTGCCTACACCCCAAGGACTGCAGTGGTTCAAAAAGGCAACTCACCACCACCTACTCAAGGGCAATTAGGGATGGGCAATAAATTCTGGCCTAGCCAGCAACGCTCACATCCCCCAAACAAGTAAAAAAAAATTCAAGTTGGGCCAGGTGGGTCTTTCTTGCCTGTAGCTAGTCACTTGGGGAGTGCTGTGGACATGTCAGTCAAACATTGACAATTTAGGCTAGGAAAGGGAAACAAAGTAGAAAACTTTCAGCTCATTCAAACTCATTGAGTGCATATCTTTCTAAGGACTAGGATCCTTTTCATGCCTTGTTAATTCACATTCACTAGGTGGAATAGTATAATTGTGTGCAGTTTTGGTCTCCTTATCTGAGGAAGAATGTTTTTGCTATAGAGGGAGTGCAGCGAAGGTTTACCAGACTGATTCCTGGGATGGCGGGACTAACGTATGAAGAGAGATTGAGTCGGTTAGGATTATATTCGCTGGAGTTCAGAAGAGTGAGGGGGATCTCATAGAAACGTATAAAATCCTAACAGGACTTGACAGGGTGGATGCAGGAAGGATGTTCCCGATGGTGGGGGAGTCCAGAACCAGCGGTCATAGTCTAAGGGTATGGGGTAAACCTTTCAAGACTGAGATGAGGAGAAATGTCTTCACCCAGAGAGTGGTGAACCTGTGGAATTCACTATCACAGAAAGCAGTTGAGGCCAAAATATTGTATATTTTCAAGGAGTTAGATATAGCTCTTGGGTCTAACGGGATCAAAAGATAATGGACGAAAGCGGGAACAGGTTACTGAGTTGGATGATCAGCCATGATCATAATGAATGGCGGAACAGGTTCGAAGGGCCAAATGGCCTCCTCCTGCTCCTATTTTCTATGTTTCTATGTTTCTGTGTCTCCATCTCAGTGGTGTGCATTGACAGGTTATGATTAGGAAGAAGACAGGCAGCCTCTTCAAGTTTGAATGCAAGGTTTGTGATATCATAAATTAAATCACCTAGCACTCAATCAAACCAGGCAAAGCACCTTGGGTTCTGCTCCAACTATAGTTTCACATCATCAGTTTTTAATGTATTCTTAATACAAACTTGATGATTGCGATCAGGATGCTGATGGCATAGACCCTCAGTAAGTCATCCAGTTTGTGACTGAAGCTAGAAAAGTACACCAGAATTTGACATTACTGCATTTTAAGATGACCATGTCAAAGAGTAGTGGAAATCTGGAACTCTCTCCTTCAGAAAGCTAGGTCAATTGAAAATGTAAAAACTAAGAGTGTCAGAATTTTGACAGAGAAGGGAATTAAGGGTTATGAAATCAAGGTGTTTTTTTTATTCATTCCCGGGATGTGGGACATCGCTGATAAGGCCAGCATTTATTGCCCGTCCCTAATAGCCCTTGAGAAGGTGGTGGTGAGCTGTCTCTTGAACCACTTCAGTCCATGTGGGGTGTAGGTACACCAACAGTGCTGTTAGGAAGGGAGCTCCAGGATTTTGACCCAGCGAACGTGAAGGAATGGTGATATAGTTCCAAGTCAGGATGGTGTGTGGCTTGGAGGGGAACTTGTAGGTGGTGGTATTCCCACGCATCTGTTGCTCTTGTCCTCCTAGGTGGTAGAGGTCACGGGCTTGGAAGGGGCTGTCGAAGGAGCCTTGGCAAGTTGCTGCAGTGCATCTTGTAGATGGTAAACACTGCTGCCACTGTGCGTCGTTAGTGAAGGGAGTGAATGTTGAACATGGTGGATGGGGTGTCAATCAAGTCGACTGCCTTGTTCTGGATCGTGTTGAGCTTCTTGAGTGTTTTTGGAGCTGCACCCATCCAGGTAAGTGGAGAGTATTCCATCACGCTCCTGACCTGTGCCTTGTAGATGGTGGACAGGCATTGGGGAGACACAAGGGGCATTACTCGCTGCAGAATTCCCAGCCTCTGACCTGCTCTTGTAACCAGAGCATTTATGTGGCTGGTCCAGTTCAGTTTCTGGTCAATGGTAACCCCCAGGATATTAATAGTGGGGGATTCAGCGATGGTAATGCCATTGAACATCAAGGGGAGATGGTTAGATTCTCTCTTGTTTGAGATAGTCATTGCCTGGCACTTGTGTGGCATGGATGTTACTTGCCACTATCAGCCCAAGCCTGGATATTGTCCAGGTCTTGCTGCATCAGGACATGGGCTGCTTCAGTATCTGAGCAGTCGTGAATGGTGCCGAATATTGTGCAATCAGCAGCAAACATCCCCACTTCTGACCTTTTGATGGAGGGAAGGTCATTGATGAAGCAGCTGAAGGTGGTTGGGGCTAGCACACTACCCTGAGGAACTCATGCAATGATGTCCTGGAGCTGAGATGGTTGACCTCCAACAACCACAACCATCTTCCTTTGTGCTAGGTATGATTCCAACCAGTAGAGAGTTTTCCCCAATTCCCATTGACTCCAGTTTTCCCAGGGCTCCTTGCTGCCATGCTCAGTCACAGTGGCGCAGTGGTTAGCACTGCAGCTTCACAGCTCCAGCGACCCGGGTTCGGTTCTGGTTACTGCCTGTGCAGAGTTTGCAAGTTCTCCCTGTGACTGTGTGGGTTTCTGCTGGGTGCTCTAGTTTCCTCCCACAGCCAAAGACTTGCAGGTTGATAGGTAAATTGGCTATTATAAATTGCCCCCAGTGTAGGTAGGTGGTAGGAGAATTGAAGGAAGGTGGGGATGTGGTAGGGAATGTAGGATTAATATAAATGGGTGGTTGATGGTTGGCACTGACTTGGTGGACTGAAGGGTCTGTTTCAATGCTGGATCTCTCAATGCTGCCTTGACATCAAAGACAGTCACTCTCACCTCATATGGATCAACATAGAGATCAACCATGATCTAGCTGAATGTTGAGAGGTTGAATGGACTCCTCCTATTCCTATGTTGAGAAGCACAACTAAAATTGGCTATTGGTGCCAATTGGATGCAATTTTTTAATACAGGTTCTAAAGTGAAGAACGGGATTTGGGGGGGCAAGGGTAAAATGAATAAGGAAATATTTAAAATAATCTTCTTACAAAACTACATCCAAGAACAAAAAAACGGGTAGAGAGAGAAATAAAGTAAAAAGATAGGGGAAAGAGAAAATGAGAAAAATGATTGTCTCTCTTCCTGCATTCTATCAGTTGAGCAGATGTAGTGTTTTAATGTTTATTTTACCATTTTTAGTATTTAGTTTAGAAGTTTAGATAGGGAACAGGACAATAAAGGAACCAGAGAATGGGCCAAGCAGTGGGAATTTAAAATGAACAGAGGAACATGAGTTAAATGTTACTGTGTGGCAGGCTTCTGAAATCAAAATTGGCAGATTAATGGTAGCTGAGACTTTCTCAACTCTTCTAGGCAGTGGTAGTGTCAATCCAGCAATCGCACCAAGTCTCGTTCACCCATCACCCCTGTCCTTGCATTTGGCTCCTGGTTAAGAAACAATTTTAATCATCCAGCCCCACAACCCTCCGAGATATCTGTGCTCATTTAATTCTGGTCTCTTGAGCATCCCCGATTTTAATTGCTCCACCTCTGGCGGCCGTGCCTTCAGCTGTGGCCCTAAACTTTGGAATTCCCTCCCTAAATCTCTCCACCTCTTTTTCCTGCTTAAAACCTAACTCTTTGACCAAGCTTTTGGTCATCTGCCCCACTATCATTTCATGTGGCTCAGTGTCAAATTTTGTATCATAATGCTTCTTGGATGTTTTACTAGGTTAGAGTTGCTACACAAATACAAGTCATTGTTGTAACTCTATATTAAGAAATTTAGAGCTGGATTTCACATGGATAGCAAATAGATTGGCGTGTGTTGCATCAAAGACATTTCACACCAGAAAGGCATTACTGTCTTGAAACATGTTTTATCTTGTTCTTTACAATATAGAGAAATATAATCTAATCCTTATTATTTTAACAAAATGGGAGTGGGAGAGTTTCCAAGTCCATGAGGTGACATACCCTGCATTTGTACATGACCCTGTCACTCAGGACTGGCATGCAAAAATAATTTCCTAAAATGTTACAGGGAAATGGCTCATCCTGCACTAATTATAAACTAACAACACATCCCAGGGGCCAGATCTTTGATGCTGATACATTGTTTGTGCTTTGCTGTTGGTGCTGTTGAAAATGAAGGCACTTGAACTTTTGATGTGGCACTGCCTTGTACCACAAGTGTTATCTTATCCAATATTTATCACATCCATATATATTGACACAAACTATATAACATGAAACAGGAATTAAAACATTCATTATTTTGAGCCCATTTGAAAGTAAATTGTAAAACGGTTTCTTTTTACCTTTCAGTTATAAAATACATAATTGCTTAACCAAATTTCTAAGAGGGCATGGGTTCAGAATTAGTTTACTCCTTTGTGTAAGTCCTCTGATGTGGTTTGTTATCTTTCCAGTGTCAAAGGGAAGCCATTGTCATGTGAGGAAATCTAACTTTAAAAAAAAAGATAAAATTATGCACAAGTGCTATAGCTACATAAATGCAGATACTTCTGGTTTTGTCAAACCAAATGAAGAAAACCACATCAGAGCATGGTATCGTAAAAACATAAATTCCCAGTAACGATTGCTTCCCTACATCTTCACACACAAGCACATTCACAACATTTTTAAGAACTGATTTCTGCTCATAAGGCTTAGAAATAAACATTGACGATTTTAGCAGGTAAATGTTTAATGCACAAAATTCCACTATCCATCATTGTAGCAGAGGCACAATCCCACCGAAATTGAAAAGGTTCATTTTTGCATTAAAATAGCAGTGAAACTTCCGACAAATAGTATAGTATTAATACGAAATTCCAACACGTAAACAAGGGGCTTTGTCCCAATCAGTCCATGTAGGTGTTTATCCTCCACACCAACAGTAGTCCTAATTTTATGATCCTATCCTGTTTCCATATCCATTTATTCCCTTTCCTGCAATCACGTGTTCGTAGGCATCATAAGAAAAAAAAAGATATTTATGAGACACAAAGAAAGGAAAAAGACTTGTATTTATTCAGGGTCATTCACAAACTCAGAATGGCCCAAAGTACTTTATAATTAATGAAGTACCTTTGAAGCATAGTCATTTTAGTAATGTAGGAAATGCATCAATCAATTTATGCACAGCCAAGTCCCCAAAAACATGATAATGATCAGATGATCTGTTTTTAGTGATGTTGTTCAAGGAATAGATATTTGCCAGCACAATGGAGACAACTCCTCTGCTCTTCTTCAAAATGGTGGCAGGGGATCTTTTACCTCCACCTGGGAGGACAGACAGGGCCTTATCTGAAAGACAGCACCTCAAACAGTCCTCCATACTGCATTTGACTTCCATCCTAGATTTTAAACTCCCAAAGCGGGTGAAAATGCTAAGTCTGGAGCATTAACAAATCATTTTAGTGATGTTGGTTGAGGGTTAAATATTGGCCAGGACTCCACTTCTTTGAATAGTGTCATGGGATCTTTTACATCTACCTGTTATCCAAAAGGTGGCACCATTGACAGTGCAGCATTCCCCCAGTTAACTGTTGACAAAATCTCTGTTTTAATCACTAACTGTTAGTATATTCCACAACCTCAAAACCTTCTGTGCAAAAAAGTTTATCCTGCTGTCTGTTCTAAATCTATTAATTTAATCTTACATCTATATCTTCTCATTCTAGTCATCACAATAGCTAGAAACAGACTGCCTCATTATATTGTATTCCATTACTTCACAATAATTTGAATCACCACCGCAAAACTGCCACAGAAATTCTTCTGTTCTAATGAAAACAGCTTCAACTTTTCAAGTCTTTCTTCATATTTGTATTTCCTCATACCCATCTTTGTGAATCTGCACTGTACCTTCTGAATTGCCTCAAGATTCTTCCTATAAAATGGAGTCCAAAATTGCACACAGTATTCTAACTGTGGTCTCATTGAAGTTTTATATAGATTCGTCGTTACATCTCAACTCTAATATTCTATAACTCTTGCTATTAAATCTAGTATTTCATTAGCTTGTTATGGCCTTATCCTGTTTTTAATGTCTTGTGGGATTATCATAAAAAAGAATGTAATTGACTAATGTCCCTTAGGGGAGGGAACCTGCCGGCCCTATCTAGTGACTCATGACTCCACTACTATCGCGAGTGGTTAGGATCTGGATGCTCTGCCTGAGAATGTGGCAGGGGCAGGTTCCATCATAGCATTCAAAAGATAACTGGATGATTATCTGAAGAGAAAAAAATTGCAGGGCTATAGGGAAAAGGCTGGGAAGTGAGACTAGGTGAGTTGCCCTTGCAAAGAGCCAGCATGGCCACGATGGGCCGAATGGCCTCCTTCTGTGCTGTAACCATTCTATGATTCTATGAAATTCTTCACAAAGCCAAATGAATTTGCTTTAATTTATGGGTTTCTCTTTGTCTTCTACGCAAACCATTTCATGCATCTTGATTATACTGAAAATAACGAAGCACATAATGAAAAGAATTCGATGTGCTGTTCCTTTTTCCATTTGCCCATGTGTTTCCCTGTTGTCTCTCTCCACCCAAATCGGTTAAACCTCTATTGGCAAGGTCATAGGACATGAACTGGTGGTAGGAAAATCAGGCTCCCTGTGTGAGCCAGCAGCAGGGCAACAAGACCTGGAGGTCTGAGCTCATTGTAAGTGGTATAAACAGGAGAGGAGCCAGCAGTGTGAGCAGAAAAACAATAAGGTCTCAGCTGGCAGTGGGAAAAGTGAGACCATCACTTCAGAGTTATTAAATCCTTTGATACTCAGAACAAGGACACATTATACCACTTTTAATTCTCATGGCAAATGCACACACACCATTTCCTTTCTCCTTTCATAGCACCATTCTCTTCAAGCTAACTACCCTTTGCACAATCAATCACAAACTTCTCTCATTGCTCCATCCTCACTCCACACTCGCCAAACCTGCTTTCAATTCAACTCCTTCCAGCGTATATTGGAAAATCATGAATGCACTGCCTGCGGCTCTCTGTCCATCACTGCCAGCTCATTAAATTTAGACTGCAATGTGTTAAGCATACAATTCATTGGAGGCCCTCCAAGCAGTGTAGGAGAAGCAACTTGCTGTTACAGGTAAGGGAGAGAGGTGGCACCTCCATGTTGTGGCCCCTCCCAGCACATTTAAAATATTTGAAATTAAGAATGGCTACAGCTGCCAGGAGCCTGCGGGCGCTAATGTAGCCAGGTAGGTATGGCGGCTCTGGGAGTGGGCGAGGTGGTGGGGAAGGCCTCAAAGTGATCCTGGAGTGCTGGCCCACAGCTGACTGTAAAGTTCAAGTTGGCCTCTGACCTATAGCCTCAATTGGCAGTTTAGTTGATTTAACAAGCTACCTGCCTGCACTCCCACCCACAAGTCAGCACCAAAATCCTGCCCAGTATTTCACTTATCTCTATCCCATTTGTACATAATAATTAACCAGAATATTGCTTCACTTTACAAACATATCTTGATGAAAAATTTGTGTCATGTGGAATAATGTAAGGTGAAAATGGAGAATATTATAAAGTCAGCAACAACCCAAGTATTTATTCAGTGACCTATTCACAGCTCACATGAATTTATGGGCGGCACAGTGGCGCAGTGGTTAGCACTGCAGCCTCACAGCTCCAGTGACCCGGGTTCAATTCTGGGTACTGCCTGTGTGGAGTTTGCAAGTTCTCCCTGTGTCTGTGTGGGTTTTCTCCGTTTCCTCCCACAAGCCAAAGGACTTGCAAGTTGGTAGGTAAATTGGCCATTATAAATTGCCCCTAGTATAGGTAGGTGGTAGGGAAATATAGGGACAGGTGGGGATGTGGTAGGAATATGGGATTAGTGTAGGATTAGTATAAATGGGTGGTTGATGGTCTGCACAGACTCGGTGGGTTGAAGGGCCTGTTTCAGTGCTATATCTCTAAACAAAACTAAGCTAAACTAAACATATCTGCCCCAGTTTCAGACAGGTCCATGTGTTAAATGTATCTTCAGCAAATTGATAACTGGTGCACAATATGCCACACCCTGCAAATTTTCATTTCATGGGAGCAACAGATGAAATATGTTGGGTGCGAACTTGGTTAAGCGTGTGAAAAAACTGTGAAATGCACAAACCAAAACTGGAAATGATCCAAAATGTGCCCTTAGAGTAAAGTGAGTGCCAATGTGTTTAGAACACTGCAGTCTGAGCACACTGCAGAATTAAATTAGTGAGAGCTTTGTGGATAGTTTGAGTTTGATTTACTGTACATGAGTCATGGCCATTCCACACAGCCGCAAGATTTTGTTTCTTATTATTTAACTGTTGGTTTCAGTGTCCTTTCCCTGTGCAAATACTATAAAGAAGATAATAATTCAACTATGAATGAGCAGCCAATAATTCAGAAGTCAACAGCTTGAGCTATTTATTTGGATATGCTTGCCAACATTTCCATGGGAACATCTCTATGTGTAAGATTAGTAAGCCTGAGTCAATGGTTAACACAAAATCAAAACGCTACACTCCCCAGTTTCTTTAAAATTGGAATCGTGATTGGGACTTATTTTCGATGTCATTGGGGGTGAAACTGGTCTTTAAAAGTGGCACTGCGCTCGAGTTCCTTTTCCATTGATTTCAATAGGAGAACAATTTTGCCCCATTAAGTCTTGCGAGTGCATATTTGTGGGCCATAAATGCAAGGAGAAAAGGGCAGATTGGGTCTTCTCTTGTCTCGCCCAAGTTTGAAAGTAGATTGTGACAGGTACATGTTGGAGGCAGGAAAATTAAAACAATTGGTAAAAGCCAATGAGAACCAAAATGATAGCAAAAGATGCCAAAACAAGAACACCACTTCGATGCAATTTTTCACTTCCACCACTAATGTGCTACCGACACGACCCCAAATCTGCACATGGATTTGTGAATAATTATGCAACTGGACTGACCTAAGAAATTTGGACAGTGTTAGTGCTGTAACACTTTGATAGAATTTCCACCAGTTCTTAACCATTTAGCTCTAGCTTACACTAGCAAGAAAAAATCAGGCACAATGACTTTGATAAAATTAGCTGGGGAATTTCACAAAAACATGTTGGGTTACCAATATTGCTCAATGGATTTCATACCCTTTGAAAATGTCACAGACTTTATTCAAGATCGGTGTGGCTTTTCATGATGAATCAATCCTTTTCTTACACTGATAGATTCCAGCGTCTACCCTGACTTTAATGGTAGATGAATGATTTAATGATTTAGTGAATGGCTTTGATCAGATGCTGCTGTAAAATATTCAAGTAGTTTCAATGAGCTTGGAGAACAGCATTTAAAAACTAACAATTGAAAAGCTATCTATTGCTCTCCTAATAATAATTTTGCTGGAAAAGGTGGAAAGATTGGATCATTTCAATGGGAAAGTTTTGGGCTGTAATCAAAATGTAAAGCACTGTACAATTGTAAATTATCGAATAAGGAAATATAAAGAAATAGATACATGTCAAGCCTGCAGACCAAATTATTAACACCATGGCATTATTTCACTTAGATGCAGCATTTGGTTATTCTGGTAACAATTGATCCTAAACACCACTCTGCAGCTTCCACCATCAATAACTGGTTCTTGGAGACTTAGTTTTATGTAATAATTTTATACCATGACGCTGTCAGATTGTCATTAAAAAACCAACTGAGTCACGAATGTCCTTTAGGAGACACCTGACGTCCTTACTTTGTCTGGTCTATACATGACTCTAGTTCCACACTGATGTGGCTGACTCTTAACTTTCCTCTGAAATGGCTTTACTAAGCCACTTAGTTAATATCAGAGATGGGCAATAAATATTGGCCTTTCCAGCAAAGCCCACAGTCCGAGAATGAAAAGAATTTTCGAAGGAAACAAATAATTGATATTCAGCAACAAATATCTGCAAAATATGCAATGGACAAATGTTTCTATTTTATTTATCATTTCTCTAAATATATCTTACATTTTAAGTAACACCCATTCTGCACATCCAGTAGGTAATTGACAGTTCCGGTAAAAGTATTTCCAGTAAATGCAAGAACCAATCAGAATTATAGAAGCTTCTCAATGGTTATCTCAAGACACAAATCATTTCAACACAGCTGATGACTTGTGAAATTGATACTCTTTGCCAACACTGCAATTTACTGCAAACATATGCTTCATTTTCACTTTACCAATACAGAGAATCACAGTGCATCATATCTATATTTATTTCATCTTAGTAACCATTCATTTATCTCTCCACATACTAAGTGCTGAGATATGATACAATGTGTAGTCATTTTACGATGAAAAATTGCTGCTCAGTCATTTGGATTAAGGTAAAGAACGTCAATTGTAGCCCACAAATTTGTATTGGTATGATGCTGCTGGAGAGACTGTATCCATTCTTCAAATTGATGGCCTAAATCTTGCAAAGTACCAAAATCAAGCATGATATTGGTATTACTTATATACGGGCCCAAACTTCAGGATGTATTGATACGAGGCTGAATAGTGCAGCTTCTCGCGAGCACCATGGAATTGGAATGTTCAGTGTGTTCACTAAATTTACGGGATGGTGGGGGAATTGGACATGGGTCGGGATGCAAAACAGGCAAGATTGCCTTTCCTGCCCGTTAAGCGACATGGCTGATATCCAGTTCTATTGAAGGCAGGATGTATAGTGGATGACTAGTGTGATATTGCCTGTTTTGTATCCAATTTTGCCCCTTATATCACTAGGTAAACGTTTGAAATAAAAAATGATAAAAAAGCAAAATCCAGCCTATGAAGCTAATGGGACCATTAAATGGCTTGCTGAAATTACAAATTTATTGTTAAACCTGGCAAATACATGACTAAGAACATAAGAAATAGGAGCAAGAGGAGACCATTTGGCCCTTCAAGTTTGCTCCACCATTCAATAAGATCATGACTGATCCATTTTCTCACCCTATCCCCATTTCCCTTGATTCCCTAGCATCCAAAAATCTATCGATCTCTGTCTTGAACATAGACAATGAATGAACATCCACAACCCTGTGGGGTGCGGAATTTAAAGATTCACAACCCTTTGAGTGAAGAAATTTCTCCTCCCAGTCCTAAATGTCTGACCCCTTATTCTGAGACTGTGACCCCTAGTTCTAAACTCACCAGTCAGGGGAAAAACATCCTTGCATCACCGACCCTGTCAAACCCCATATGAATTTGATATGTTCTACACTCTAAGCAATATAGGCCTAGTCTACTTAATCTCTGCTCATCCTACAATCCCCTCATCGCAGGAATCACTCTCGTGATCCTTTGTTGCACTCCCTCTAAGGCAAATATATCCTTCCTTAGGTAAGGAGACCAAAAGTGTACACTGTACTCCAAGTATGGTCTTACCAAGGCCCTCTATAATTGCAGGAAGACCTGTTTACTCTTAAACTCCTTTCCTAATTGCTTGCTGAACTTGCATGTTAATTTTTTGTGATTGACACCATCCTGACTTGGAATTATATTGCCATTCCTTCACTGTTGCTGGGTCAAAATCCTGGAGCTCCCTCCCTAATAGCTCTGTGGGTATACCTACCCCAAATGGACTGCAGCGGTTCCAGAAGGCGGCTCACCACCACCTTCTCAAGGGCAATTAGGGATGGGCAATAAATGCTGGCCTAGCCCACATCACGTGAACAAATAAAATAAACGTACAAGGACACTCAGGTCTCTCTGAACACCAACATTTCCTAGTCTCTCACCATTTAAAAAAAATCTGATTTTCCAAATGGATAATTTTGAAATTATCTAAATTTCTAAATTTAGACAATTTAGAAGTGGATTACTTCACATTTTTCCACATTATATTTCACCTGCCATGTTCTTTCCCACTCACCCAATCTGTCTACATCCCTCTGCATCCTCCTCACAGCTTACTTTCCCATCTTTGTATCGTCAGCAAACTTGGATACATTATACTTGGTTCCCTCACTGAAGGCATTGATACAGATTGTAAATAGCTGAGGAACCAGCACTGATCTTTGCAGTGCCCCATAGTTACAGCCTAGCATCCTGAAATGAAACATTTATTCCTACTCTCAGTTTTCTGTCCATTAACCAATCCTCAAATACTGCTCATATATTAATCCAATCCCATGACCCTAATTTTGTGCATTAACTTCTTGTGTGGCGCCTTCTCAAATAACAGTTGATAAGAAATAAATTTTGCTTCATTAAGGATTTGACCTGCTTATGGATAGTCATAAACATGACAGCAAGTATTGGGAAAATCCTCTAAAGAGGAAACATCATTTTATTTTACATGTAGAGTGCTGATAATCTCAGTCCCAGGATTAAGGAGACTGAAACAGGAAAATTTGAGAAGTTCTGCAAATATTACAGATTGAGGGTAGAGGATTCATTTTATGATTTTCTTTCACCCATCTTTGTCAACTTTGCACAAGATTATTAACTCGGCAGAATTTTCCCTTTGGGCTTCTGAACCCTGCAATCAGATTTAAATGTGGCTCAGAAACCCGCACTACGTGAGAAACAGGCATTCATTTTGATTTTCCTCGGGATGGCCAACTAATGGCCAGAGGGTGGGCTCACCATCCAATTAAGGATGACGGGAGGGTTCTCGAAGCTGGAGGGCCATTCAGAAGCCTTCCAGCTTGAAGGGCATGGTAGGGTGCAATGGAAGGTAAGGAAGGGAGAAGAGGCTTCAAAATGGAGGTGCAAACTCTCTAACTTTTAAAATTTAAACTAAAAAATGGCTTATGCAGCCAGGCTACCACTGTGCGGTTGGTGGGGGGTGCGGGGTGCGGTGGGGGTGGGATGCTGCAGGTTGGCCTGCAGATGCTGCACTACCCAGGCTGGCAGGGAGGACATCTGAGCCTACCTGGAATACTGGCCCTCTGGACTGCCATGGGGATGCCACCTCCAGGTAGTTAAACTGGCCCCCGCACCCCGCAGGAACCTGGAGGGTAACTGGAAAATTGCAGTGGGCCTGTTTTAATTGGCCTTAAATGGCTCTTTATTACCTGGACCGGCTACCAGCAGCATGTAGGCGGGTAATCTGGCCACCCTTATCCCACCTCACAAATATGACTTAGAGCCAGGATGGAATTGGGGGACTGGCATGCAGGCCAGCAGTGCTATTTTTAACGCCTGCTCACCTCTGATCCTGGCCCCGGCGGGGGCTAAAGATCAAATCCTTAGTGTCAGCCACTGCTTTATTATGGGCAATATAAGTTCAAGACCTTATTTCACAAGTATTACAAGATATCTGCAGAACAGAAACTGGCCATTTGACCGAACAGGACCATGTCGTTGTTTATGCTCCACCCGAGCCTCCTGCCACCCCTCTTCAGCTAACCCCATCAGCCTATCCTTCCATTCATTTCTCTCATGTGCTTATCCAGCTTCCCCTTGAATAGATCTATGCTGTTTGCCTCAACTACTCCCTGTAGCAGGGAGTTCCACATTCCAACCACTCTCTGCGTAAAGAAGTTTCTCCTGAATTCCCTATTGAAATTATTAGTGACTATCAATCATATATTTATGGCCTATCATTCTGGTCTCGCCCACATATAGGGTCATGTAGGACCTTTACAGCCTGCAAAAATAGATGTACTATTTACATTTATGGAGAAAACAATATGCAAATTACATTAATTATAGTTCAAGTTAACAACAGTTGCTTTCAAAGAAATATTTTTCTAGGAAGAATAGATTTAATGTTTATGATGACAAATACTACTGAGAAAAATGGCAAAATGCAGTTCATTTTCACATTCAGTTTCAAAAACATCACACAAAGAGATAACAGACAACACATTAAATCTGGATCATAGGGCAGACAGGGAGGTCATTCGATCCATTATGTCTGTGGTGGCTGTTTAAGAGAGCTAGTCCCACTCCCTTGTACTGTCATAGAAACATAGGAGCAGGAGTAGGCCATTCAGCCCATCAAGCCTGCCCCGCCATTCAATATGATCATGGCTGATCTTCCACTTCAATGCCTTTTTCCCACACTATCCTCATATCCCCTTCTGTCATTTGTATTTAGAAATCTGTCAATCTCTGCTTTAAACATATTCAATGACTGAGCTTCCACAGCCCTCTGGGGTAGAGAATTCCAAAGATTTACAACCCTCCGAGTAAAGAAATTTCTCCTCATTTCTGTCCTAAGTGGCATTCCCCTTATTTTGAAATGATGTCCCCTGGTTCTAGACTCCACAACCAGGGGAAACATCTTAGCTGCATCTACCCTGTCTATCCCTTTAAGTATTTTATATGTTTCAATGAAATCACCTCTCATTCTCCAAAACTCTATAGAATACAGGCCCAATTTCCCCAATCTGTTTTCATAGGACAGTCCTGCCATCCCAGGAACAAGTCTGGTGAACATTCGTTGCACTTCCTCTATGGCAATATTATCCTTCCTAAGGTAAGGGGACCAAAACTGTACACCGTACTCCAGGTGCGGTCTAACCAAGGTTCCATACAATTGAAGCAAGACTTCACTACTCCTGTACTCAAATCCTCTTGTGATAAAGGTTAACATATCATTAGCCTTCCTAATTGCTTGCTGTACCTGCATGTTAACTTTCAATGATTTATTGACAAGGACACCCAGGTCCCTTTGTACATCTACACTTTCTAATCTCTTACCATTTAGGAAATACTCTGCACATCTGTTCTGCCTACCAATGTGGATAACCCCACATTTTTCCACATTATATTCCATCTGCCACATTCTTGCCCACTGTCCATATCCCCTTGAAGCCACTTTGCATCTTTGTCACAACACACCTTCCCACCTAGTTTTGTGTCATCCCCGAACTTGGAAGTATATTTGATCCCCACATCCAAATCATTGATGTATATTGTGAACAGCTGGGGCCCATGCACTGATCCCTGCGGTACCCCACTAGTGACAGCCTGCCAACGCAAAAATTACCCATCTATTCCTACTCTCTGCTTTCTGCCTGTTAACCAATCCTTAATCCATGCCAGTATATTACCTCCTAACCCATGTGATTTAATTTTGCTAACCAACCTCCTGTGGGGGACTTTATCAAATGCCTTCTGAAAATCCAAGTATACCATGCCCACCGACTCCCCTTTATCAATTATCTTAGTAACATCCTCAAAGTACTCCAACAGGTTCATCAAACATGATTTCCCATTCATAAATGCATGTTGACTATGCCCAATCAGATCATTATTATCCAAGTGTCCATTTATTACATCCTTTAGAATAGATTCCAGCATTTTCCCAAAGACTGATGTAAGGATAACAGGTTTGTAATTACTTGTTTTCTCTCTCCCTCCCTTTTTAAATAGTGGGGTGACATTTGCGACCTTCCAATCTGCAAGAACTGCTCCAGAATATATAGAATTTTGGAAGATGATCACCAATGCATCCACCATCTCCATAGCTACCTCTTTCAACACTCTGGGATGTAGAATATCAGGTCCTGGGGACTTATCAACCTGCAGCCCCATTAGAGGGCGGCACAGTGGCGCAGTGGTTAGCACCGCAGCCTCACAGCTCCAGGGACCCGGGTTCGATTCTGGGTACTGCCTGTGCAGAGTTTGCAAGTTCTCCCTGTGTCTGCGTGGGTTTTCGTTGGGTGCTCCGGTTTCCTCCCACAGCCAAAGACTTGCAGGTTGATAGGTAAATTGGCCGTTGTAAATTGCCCCTAGTGTAGGTAGGTGGTATGGAATATAGGATTACTGTAGGATTAGTATAAATGGGTGTTTGTTGGTTGGCACAGACTCGGTGGGCTGAAGGGACTGTTTCAGTGCTGTATCTCTAAAATAAAATTTTAAAAAACTTCTCCAATATCCCCTTAGCCCTGCATTTTACTCCCTTACGAGTACATATATAATTCCTTTTTAAAGTTATTGTTGTTGTGTTACATAGCAGAGTAAAACATTCGTATCCATTTTTGGAATTTTGGAATTCTCAAAAGCTGAAACCAGGGCTGGAACTTTACGTTGTGATGGAGGCCCCACCACTGGCTGAAATGTTGGTGATGAGCCCACCTCCACCGGGCTTGGAAGCCACGCAGCAACTTTGCGCAGCCCAGGCCCTTAATTGGCCTGGGGCAAGACTTCTGTCCCTCTGAGGCAGGAAGTCCCGCCTCCAAAAGCTGCCAACCAATCAGCGGGCCAGCGGCCCCTCAGTGCCAGAAGCGCCACTGGGATCAGTGACCACTGCAAGGTCTGCACCCAGCTAGGCCAGAAAGGTGGAGCAGGACTTGGAATGCGGATAAATGTGTGGGGTTTCACTGGGGACAGTCAGCAGAACCCTGGCGAGGCAGTGGAGTGTGGGGGTTGATTGAGAGAATATCGGGGGAGGTGGTCCAGTGGGCGTGGCTTGTGCCACTGTGGGGGCCTCCATGGGACACAGGGAGTCCAATCCGGAGGGCTCCCCCCCTCTGAGCCTGCAAGGGGGCCACCCGATATTACCTGGTGGCCTCCTCAGCTGGCAGAGTGTCCGTCCGCCGCTGGTAATATACCAGTGTCACTGGGAGGAAGCCCTTAAGTGGCAATTAATTGGCCACTTAAGAGTCTCAATTGGTCTGGGGCAAGCGGGCCGTTTTACACCTCCCCTGCCGCTGGTAAAATGGCAGCGGGGCAGCTAGGTGACGGGAACGGCACGCCACCCCCCTCCCCCCCCACCATCACTAGCCTCCCACTTGATTTTACTCCCTCCTGGGGACTGTAGAATTTCAGCTTAGAACTTTCCGGGAATAGTCCCACACCAGCACACCGCCACCAGCTGTTGTACTGGATATGATAATCTAGGCTAATGTGCTTTGCTCACCAATGCAAGATGCCCCCACTGTAAATGTGCAGTGCAAAAGAGCAAACGAGAGCCACACTGTGTCAACGTTCAAATAATGTGGGGCCCAGCTTTTAGATTTAAAGGTTAACAGTATTGATTGAATGATTCACTATACCCTCTGACCTCCCCCTCTCTGATGCTGAGCGTTCTGTACTCAGCAAAGGTCTCAGTTTTATCCCCTTACGCCCCCACCTCAATGAATTTCGCGCTCGGCATGACGTTGAGCTCTTCTTCCGTCGCCTCCGCCTCCGGGCTCACTTCTTCGACCAGGAGTCCTCCCCCCGACCAGCAGACCCATTCACCCGCCTCCAGCATTCTCCCTCGACCTGGACCCCTACCCCTGGCCTCTTACCCGCTCTTGATCTCTTCATTGAAAACTGTCGGCGAGACATTGGTCGTCTCAATTTCTCTGCCCCCCTCACTCACTCCAACCTGTCCCCCTCTGAACTTGAGGCACTCCGTTCTCTCAGGTCTAACCCCGACATGGTCATCAAACCTGCAGCCAAGGGTGGTGCTGTTGTCGTATGGCGTACCGACCTCTACCTTGCTGAAGCTCAACGCCAACTCACAGACACCTCTTCCTACCTCCCTCTGGACCATGACCCCACCACCGAACATCAAGCCACCGTCCAAAGGACTGTCACTGACCTCATCTCCTCTGGAGATCTTCCCTCTATGGCTTCCAACTTCATAGTCCCACAACCTCGGACAGCCCGCTTCTACCTCCTTCCCAAAATCCACAAACGGGACTGTCCCGGCAGACCCATTGTGTCAGCCTGCTCCTGCCCCACTGAACTTATTTCTTCCTATCTAGACTCTATCTTTTCTCCGCTGGTCCAGTCTCTTCCCACCTACATCCGTGACTCTTCTGACGCCCTACGTCATTTTGACAATTTCCAGTTTCCTGGTCCCAACCGCCTCCTCTTCACTATGGACATCCAATCGCTCTACACCTCCATCCCCCACCAGGATGGTTTGAGGGCTCTCCGCTTCTTCCTGGAACAGAGGCCCAACCAGTCCCCATCCACCGCCACCCTCCTCCGCCTGGCTGAACTTGTTATCACATTGAACAACTTCTCCTTCAACTCCATGCACTTCCTTCAAGTAAAAGGTGTCGCTATGGGTACCCGCATGGGTCCTAGTTATGCCTGTCTTTTTGTGGGATATGTCGAGCATTCTTTGTTCCAGTCCTACTCAGGCCCCCTCCCCCAACTCTTTTTCCGGTACATTGATGACTGTATCGGTGCCGTTTCCTGCTCCCGCCCCGAACTAGAAAACTTTATCAACTTTGCTTCCAATTTCCACCCTTCTCTCACCTTTACATGGTCCATCTCTGACACTTCCCTTCCCTTCCTCGACTTCTCTGTCTCCATCTCTGGGGATAGGTTGTCTACCAATATCCATTATAAGCCCACCGACTCCCACAGCTACCTCGACTACACTTCTTCACACCCTACCTCCTGTAAGGACTCCATTCCATTCTCCCAGTTTCTCCGTCTCCGACGCATCTGCTCTGATGATGCTACCTTCCATGACGGTGCTTCTGATATGACCTCCTTTTTCCTCAACCGAGGATTTCCCCCCACTGTGGTTGACAGGGCCCTCAACCGTGTCCGACCCATTCCCCGCACCTCTACCCTCACCCCTTCCCCTCCCTCCCAGAACCGTGACAGGGTTCCCCTTGTCCTCACTTTTCATCCCACCAGCCCCCATATCCAAAGGATCATCCTCCACCATTTTCGCCACCTCCAGCGTGATGCCACTACCAGTCGCATCTTCCCCTCCCTTCCCCTGTCAGCATTCCGAAGGGATCGTTCCCTCCGCGACACCCTGGTCCACTCCTCCATTACCCCCACCACCTCGTCCCCGTCCCAGGGCACCTTCCCCTGCAATCGCAGGAGGTGTAATACCTGCCCATTTACCTCCTCTCTCCTCACTATCCCAGGCCCCAAACACTCCTTTCAGGTGAAGCAGCGATTTACTTGTACTTCTTTCAATGTAGTATACTGTATTCGCTGCTCACAGTGTGGTCTCCTCTACATTGGGGAGACCAAGCGCAGACTGGGTGACCGCTTTGCGGAACATCTCCGCTCAGTCCGCAAGCAGGACCCTGAGCTTCCGGTTGCTTGCCATTTCAACACTCCCCCCTGCTCTCATGCTCACATCTCTGTCCTGGGATTGCTGCAGTGTTCCAGTGAACATCAACGCAAGCTCGAGGAACAGCATCTCATCTACCGATTAGGCACACTACAGCCTGCCGGACTGAACATTGAGTTCAATAATTTCAGAGCATGACAGCCCCCCATTTTACTTTCATTTTTAGTTATTTTTTCTTCCTTTTTTTTTTACATTCCTTTTTACATTTTTTACAATCTTTTTTTGCATTTATTTCATTTCATCTTAGTTTGTTCAATTTGCTTACCCCCTGTTTTTTTCAGGTTGTTTTTCTTCAGGTTTGCACTTGCTGCTGTTCAATATTCAGTGTATTCACACCTAATCTGTACTAATGCTTTGTCTTTCAACACACCATTAACATATTGTTTGCCTTTGCTCCGTGACCTTTTGGTCAGCTATGTGGCCTGGTCCAATCTGCACCTTCTCCTTTGTTATCTCTTGCCCCACCCCCACCTCACTTGTTTATAATCTGTGACTTTTCTAATATTTGTCAGTTCCGAAGAAGGGTCACTGACCCGAAACGTTAACTCTGCTTCTCTTTCCACAGATGCTGCCAGACCTGCTGAGTGACTCCAGCATTTCTTGTTTTTGTTTCAGATTTCCAGCATCCGCAGTATTTTGCTTTTATTTGATTGAATGATGTTGCTGCTGATCCAACAAAGTGACAGTTTTTTGTAGATAAACAAATTTTAAAAGACTTACAAATAATTGAAAGCTGAAACAAGAACAGAAAATGCAGAAACCGCACGGCAGCTCAGTCAGCAAGCGTGGCGAGAACAGGCGAGTTAACATTTTGGGCTCCCCCCTTCATCGGAGCTGTAAATAGTGAAAGATGAAGAAGCATTTAAGTAGAATCAGAGCAAAGGGAAGGAGGAGGGAAAGCAGAGAGGAAAGCAGAGTGGAATAACCTGTAATCTGCTAAACTAGACAGGAGACTGTTGGACAACGGAGAGAATCAAATAGCAATTTTTGTAAAGTTGCTCTCACCTGCAAAGTGAACACTGCAAGTAGGGTGGTCAGAAAAATAGGTGATCTATAAATAAGGGGAAAAGAGTACCATTGAAGTTAATTTTTTTTTTAAACTAAGAAGAGAGAAGTGGAGAAAATGTTCACTTGTGGCCTTTCTTATGCAGTTATTTCTTTAATGTGCTGTTGCTTATTAAAGTCTCCCATGTGAGATTGACACACAAAGTAAAACAGTCTGGTTGATTCAGACAGGTGAAGCTTTAAACAGGTAAGTATTAACTATAACTAAGAAGAAAAAATGGGCATGATAAGTACTCCATAAATAATAGCAATAGCTAAGGGTGAAGCTGAAACACATCTAGGGTTTTTTGTTTAGCAGACTAAACACAGTAGAACTTTTCTGTGACCCTCTGTCCCATCAACACCCAACCTTTTGTTATCTCTTGCCCCAACCCCACTTTATTTGCATTAAACCTATTACATTTCTAATATTTGCCAGTTCTGATGAAGGGTCACTGACCTGAACCATTAACTCTGCTTCTCTCTCCCAGATGCTGCCAGAACTGCTGAGTATTTCCAGCATTTCTTGCTTTTATTTCAGATTTCCAGCATCTGCAGTATTTTGCTTTTATTAGAGTAGAACTTTTAATTGGGGAAGTTCAGACACAAACCCTTAAGTTGCTCATACTACATTTCAGTGAGCAGGTTTTAAACCTCTTATAATAAATGAGTTATCATCTGTGGGAGAAATAGAGCAGAAAGGAATGTAGTATACACAATGATTCTAACCTTGTTGGCAGGATAGATGAAGTTCTGTCCAAGTTAGAGCAGTGGAGCAGGAGAGCCCAGAGGACATTTCTGGTAAATATGCCCAATGAATACAGAGCCACAATGAACAAGACAAAAAAATACTGAATTTATCAAAGCAGTAGAGTATAAGTCAGAGGAAGTTATGCTTAAATTGTACAAAGTTTGGATGAGACTGCACTTTGAGTACAAGGCCCAATACAAAGATCAGCAAAAATGGAAATACTCATTGGGTACAGCTTAGAGAAGAGCCTGGAGGCTGATCTATAACATCGGAGGACTAATTTATGAGGAAAGTATAGGAGATTGAGGGGTGATCTGATTGAGGTGCTCAAAATGTTACAAGAAAGTGAGGGTGAAGAAAGAGACAAAATCTGCAAATTGGAAGTAGGCCCTTCAAATGCAAAACCTGATAGTACTTTTCTACACAAAGGATCAAGGGGCACAAGGTGAAAGGCAAGTTTAAGAGTGACGATCATTGAATTGGATTTGCAGGTAGATTAGTCGAAGGAAAACACTTGAGGGGAATGTTATGTTCTCCCCCGTCGCAGGTTTGGAGGCGGGGAGAGCATAAAATCAGGTGGGATGATGGGGTGGGGCGGGGGGGTGGGGAAGCCCCGCCACCTTCCTGTCTCCACCAAAATTAATTGCGGGGCAGGAAGGCCTGTGAACAGCCTTCCCGCCCTGCTGTCAATTGAGGCCCTTAACTGGGCAATTAATGCCCAACTAAGGGCCTTATCCCACAACTGCCGCAATTCGTCGTGCGGCGGGCGGTGGGCGGCCCTGTTGCCACATGGGAAACACAGCATGAAAAACCATGCAGGTTGCTTCCCGGCTCCATGGTGGTGGTGGGACCCTCATTAAAAGGCACAGTGCCCTTTCTAATGACCCCCTACCCCCCTCCCCCATGACCCCACCCTGCGAGACTCCTCCCACCCTGACCTATCTGTGGCCTGGGTCCAGCAGTGCTCCTGGGCCTCAGGTAGGTGCTCCACTGGCAGCAGTCGCCACCTCCATGGTGGCGCTGCTCAATGGAAGAACTGCCGGAAGAAGTAACGCGAGCACGTCTCATCCTGCTCGATGGAGCGGACTCTGGACCGGAAGATGATCTTGGAGGCCTCCGTGGCAAAGAGCAAGGCCTGCTGGCTCTTCACCTCTTGGAGGTCCTCCTTGACCTCGACCCCCATTGACTGCAACCGGAGCAGATTTTGCATTCTTTTCTGGAGTCGGGACATTTCCCTCTGTCTCTCTATCGCCCTCTGAACACCTTTGTGGATGAAGAACCTCTTGATGTTCTCCTTGATCGCTTCCCACCAGTATGATGTTATTGCTATTACTGAGACTTGGTTGAGGGAAGGGCACGATTGGCAACTAAATATCCCAGGATATCGATGCTTCAGGCGGGATAGAGAGGGAGGTAAAAGGGGTGGAGGAGTTGCATTACTGGTCAAAGAGGATATCACAGCTGTGCTGAAGGAGGGCACTATGGGGGACTCGAGCAGTGAGGCAATATGGGCAGAACTCAGAAATAGGAAGGATGCGGTAACAATGTTGGGGCTGTACTACAGGCCTCCCAACAGCGAGCGTGAGATAGAGGTACAAATATGTAAACAGATTATGGAAAGATGTAGGAGCAACAGGGTGGTGGTGATAGGAGATTTAAATTTTCCCAACATTGACTGGGATTCACTTAGTGTTAGAGGTCTAGATGGAGCAGAATTTGTAAGGAGCATCCAGGAGGGTTTTCTAGAGCAGTATGTAAATAGTCCAACTCAGGAAGGGGCCATACTGGACCTGGTGTTGGGGCATGAGCCCGGCCAGGTGATTGAAGTTTCAGTAGGGGACTACTTTGGGAATAGTGATCACAATTCTGTACGTTTTAGAATACTCATGGACAAAGACGAGAGTGGTCCTAAAGGAAGAGTGCTAAATTGGGGGAAGGCCAACTATACCAAAATTCGGCAGGAGCTGGGGAATGTAGATTGGGAGCAGCTGTTTGAAGATAAATCCACATTTGATATGTGGGAGGCTTTTAAAGAGAGGTTGATTAGCGTGCAGGAGAGACATGTTCCTGTGAAAATGAGGGATAGAAATGGCAAGATTAGGGAACCATGGATGACAGGTGAAATTGTGAGACTAGCTAAGGGGAAAAAGGAAGCATACATAAGGTCTAGGCGGCTGAAGAAAGACGAAGCTTTGGAAGAATATCGGGAATGTAGGACCAATCTGAAACGAGGAATTAAGAGGGCTAAAAGGGGTCATGAAATATCTTTAGCAAACAGGGTTAAGGAAAATCCCAAAGCCTTTTATTCATATATAAGGAGCAAGAGGGTAACTAGAGAAAGGATTGGCCCACTCAAGGACAAAGGAGGAAAATTATGCGTGGAGTCAGAGAAAATGGGTGAGATTCTAAACGAGTACTTTGCATCGGTATTCACCGAGGAGAGGGACATGACGGATGTTGAGGTTAGGGATAGATGTTTGATTACTCTAGGTCAAGTCGGCATAAGGAGGGAGGAAGTGTTGGGTATTCTAAAAGGCATTAAGGTGGAAAAGTCCCCAGGTCCGGATGGGATCTATCCCAGGTTACTGAGGGAAGCGAGAGAGGAAATAGCTGGGGCCTTAACAGATATCTTTGCAGCATCCTTAAACACGGGTGAGGTCCCGGAGGACTGGAGAATTGCTAATGTTGTCCCTTTGTTTAAGAAGGGTAGCAGGGATAATCCAGGTAATTATAGACCGGTGAGCCTGACGTCAGTGGTAGGGAAGCTGCTGGAGAAGATACTGAGGGATAGGATCTATTCCCATTTGGAAGAAAATGGGCTCATCAGTGATAGGCAACATGGTTTTGTGCAGGGAAAGTCATGTCTTACCAACTTAATAGAATTCTTTGAGGAAGTGACAAAGTTGATTGATGAGGGAAGGGCTGTAGATGTCATATACATGGACTTCAGTAAGGTGTTTGATAAGGTTCCCCATGGTAGGTTGATGGAGAAAATGAAGTCGCATGGGGTCCAGGGTGTACTAGCTAGATGGACAAAGAACTGGCTGGGCAACAGGAGACAGAGAGTAGCAGTGGAAGGGAGTTTCTCAAAATGGAGACGTGTGACCAGTGGTGTTCCACAGGGATCCGTGCTGGGACCACTGTTGTTTGTGATATACATAAATGATTTGGAGGAAAGTATAGGTGGTCTGATTAGCAAGTTTTCAGACGACACTAAGATTGGTGGAGTAGCAGATAGTGAAGGGGACTGTCAGAGAATACAGCAGAATATAGATAGATTGGAGAGTTGGGCAGAGAAATGGCAGATGGAGTTCAACCCGGGCAAATGCGAGGTGATGCATTTTGGAAGATCCAATTCAAGAGTGAACTATACAATAACTGGAAAAGTCCTGGGGAAAATTGATATACAGAGAGATTTGGGTGTTCAGGTCCATTGTTCCCTGAAGGTGGCAACACTGGTCAATAGAGTGGTCAAGAAGGCATACGGCATGCTTTCCTTCATCGGACGGGGTATTGAGTACAAGAGTTGGCAGGTCATGTTACAGTTGTATAAGACTTTGGTTCGGCCACATTTGGAATACTGCGTGCAGTTCTGGTCGCCACATTACCAAAAGGATGTAGATGCTTTGGAGAGGGTGCAGAGGACGTTCACCAGGATGTTGCCTGGTATGGAGGGTGCTAGCTATGAAGAGAGGTTGAGCAGATTAGGATTATTTTCATTAGAAAGACGGAGGTTGAGGGGGGATCTGATTGAGGCGTACAAAATCATGAGAGGTATAGACAGGGTGGATAGCAAGAAGCTTTTTCCCAGAGTGGGGGATTCAATTACTAGGGGTCACGAGTTCAAAGTGAGAGGGGAAAAGTTTAGGGGGGTTATGTGTGGAAAGTTCTTTACGCAGAGGGTGGTGGGTGCCTGGAACGCGTTGCCAGCGGAGGTGGTAGACGCGGGCACGATAGTGTCTTTTAAGATGTATCTAGACAGATACATGAATGGGCAGGAAGCAAAGAGATACAGACCCTTAGAAAATAGGCAACAGATTTAGATAGAGGATCTGGATCGGCGCAGGCTTGGAGGGCCAAAGGGCCTGTTCCTGTGCTGTAATTTTCTTTGTTCTTTGTTCTTTGTTCCCACCAGTGAACTGGAGACTCAAAGAGGGGTTTCACGGTCTTCCAACCTTTGTAATCCCTTTTGAGTTCCTCAACGTTCTCTGGGGTTAGCAGTGTAGCATTGAGCTTCCACGTCCCTCTGCCAACCCGCTGGTCGTCCTGTAAGTGACAGTCAGCCAGTAAGAGGCAGTGGTCGGAGAAGAACACCGGCTTGTCGTCAGTGGATCAGACCATGACAGCACGGGACACAAACAGGAAGTCAATCCTGGAACGGGCAGACCCGTCCGATCTTGACCATGTGTATCTGCGCTGCGCTCCGTCTGCAGGTTTGCTGAAGACGTCGTGCAGTTTGGCATCTTTAACTGTTTCTATTAGGAATCAGGACGTAGCGTCCAGTTTGCTGTCGTCACTTCCGGATCGTCCAGCCGTATCGATGATGTACCGCCTAGGATGACCGGCCTGGACGTCGCCAGCAGCAGTGGGAGCTGCTGGAAGACGGTCAGCCGCTCGCTGCGTTGTACCGGGGTGTACATGTTGATCAACCGGAGCGGAGCATTGTTGTACATTACGTCTGCTACGAGGAGGCGACCGACCACCACCTCCTTAACTTCGGAGATGGTAAAGTTACCTCCCCGCAGCAGAATACCCAGGCCGGAGGAACGGTAATCATTACCCCCCGACCAGATCGATGGCCCGTGGGCCCACCATCGCGACCACTGCCTGTAGGTGCTGAGGTGTGGTATTCCACACTCCTGCAGAAACAGTAGGTCGGCTTTGACCTTGGCGAGGTAATCCAAGGTTGAAACACATCGCGTAGTAGATACTCAGAGAGAGCTCTGTGATCAGCAGCCTGAAGGAAGAGGATGGCTCGGTGACGTCTTTGCAGTCCGTCATACTAAGGATAAGCAAATCCTTTTATGCTGGGCTGTATGACGCAAAACCCACAGACAGCAGAGCCTCCCAGTCCTTCCTGTCATCTATCACAGAGGTCTTAGATGACAGCAGGAGGGAGAGATTGGACAAGCCGCTAACTCTGGACGAGCTGACAAAGGCCGTCGAGTCCTTCGAGACGAGTAAAACTCCCGGAAGCGACGGTTTACCGGTCGAGTTGTACTCGGCCCTGTGGGACTGGGTCAGCCCGGACCTGCTGGAAGGATACGAGAGTATGCTGCTGGCCGGCAGCATGTCAGAATCCATGAGGAAAGGCATCATCACCCTCACTTACAAGCGGAAGGAGGAGAGGGCAGAAATCAGAAATTGGCGGCCCATCTCACTGCTTAAGATTCTGTCCTAGTCATAGCCAGTTGAGTCAAGTCTGCTCTGGAGTTGGTGATCCACCCCGATCAGACCTGTACTGTACCCGGCAGGAAGATCTCTGATAATCTCGCGCTACTCAGGGATACGATCGCCTACGTACGGGACAGGAGGGTGGACACCTGCCTCATCAGCCTGGACCAGGAGAAGGCTTTTGACAGGATATCGCACACATACATGATGGACGTGCTTTCCAAAATGGGGTTTGGGGAGGGAATCTGCAATTGGATCAAACTGCTCTACACAAACATCAGTAGCGCAGTCTCAATCAATGGGTGGGAATCGGAAAGTTTCCCGATCCAATCTGGAGTCAGACAGGGCTGTCCTCTCTCCCCTGTCTTGTTTGTTTGCTGTATTGAACCCTTTGCTGAGTCCATTAGGAAGGATGCGAGCATAAGAGGGGTGACAATCCCAGGCAGCGGAGGCACTCAGGTAAAAACCTCCCTGTACATGGACGACGTCGCCGTCTTCTGCTCGGATCCGCTGTCTGTGCACAGACTGATGAGCATCTGCGACCAGTTCGAACTGGCCTCGGGTGCCAAAGTTAACCAAGGCAAGAGCGAGGCCATGTTCTTTGGGAACTGGGCTGACCGATCCTTTGTCCCCTTCACCGTCAGGTCAGACGGTGGGGCGGCACAGTGGCGCAGTGGTTAGCACCGCAGCCTCACAGCTCCAGCGACCCGGGTTTAATTCTGGGTACTGCCTGTGTGGAGTTTGCAAGTTCTCCCTGTGTCTGCGTGGGTTTCCTCCGGGTGCTCCGGTTTCCTCCCACATGCCAAAGACTTGCAGGTTGATAGGTTAATTGGCCATTATAAATTGCCCCTAGTATAGGTAGGTGGTAGGGAAATATAGGGACAGGTGGGGATGTGGTAGGAATATGGGATTAGTGTAGGATTAGTATAAATGGGTGGTTGATGGTCGGCACAGACTCGGTGGGCCGAAGGGCCTGTTTCAGTGCTGTATCTCTAAACTAAATCTAAACTACTACCTGAAGGTGCTGGGCATATGGTTCGGAAGGGCCGGGGCGTGCACCAAAACCTGGGAGGAGCGAGTAGTCAAGGTACAACAAAAGTTGAGCATGTGGGGGCAGCGATCTCTCTCCATTGTGGGTAAGGACCTGGTCATCAGGTGCAAGACGCTCACGTTGTTGCTGTACGTGGTGCAGGTCTGGCCCATACCCCACTCCTGCGCTGTGGCAGTCACCCGAGCCATTTTCCGCTTCATCTGGGGATCTAAAATGGACCGGGTCCGGAGGGACACGATGTTCAAATCTCTGGATAAGGGTGGGAAAAATGTACCCAACGTGGCCCTCAGCCTGATGACCACCTTCGTATGCTGCTGCCTCAAGCTGTGTGTAGACCTCCAGTACGCAAACTTCAAGTGTCACTACGTGCTGAGGTTCTATCTGTCCCCGGTGTTGCGAAGGATGGGCCTGGTCACATTGCCGCGGAACGCTCCATCCAGTTGGACCGTGCCGTACCACCTATCCTTCGTGGAGCAGTTTCTGCGGGAAAACACCTTTGACCACCGATCCATCAGGCAGTGGTCTGCACGGAATGTCCTCAAGGCCCTACGGGAAAAGGAGACGGGGGATCCTGTCGGATGGTTCCACGAGCAGACCGCCAAAGTCAGTTGGCAGAATGCCTCATCACCAGAACTTTCAAACAAGCACCAAGATGTAGCTTGGCTGGTGGTGAGAAGGGCCCTCCCCGTCAGATCCTTCCTGCACGCCCGAAGTCTCGCCCCCTCCGCGCAATGCCCCCGCGGTGGCTGTGGTGGGGAAGAGACGGTTGCCCACCTACTCCTGGAATGTGTCTTTGCAAAGCAGGTGTGGAAAGAGATGCAGTGGTTTTTGTTGAGGTTCATCCCAAGCAGCTCTGTAACACAGGAGTCTGTGCTCTACGGGCTGCTCCCAGGGACGCACACTGAGACAAACATCAACTGCTGCTGGAGGACTATCAATTCGGTGAAAGACGCCCTTTGGTCTGCCCGAAACTTGCTGGTCTTCCAGCGCAAAGAGTTGTCCACGACCGAATGTTGCAGACTGGCACATTCCAAGGTCCAGGACTACGTGCTGAGGGACGCACTAAAGCTTGGGGCAGCCGCAGCAAAGGCTCAATGGGGAAAGGCCACGGTGTAAGGTTCCCCCACCAAGCTGAACTGAGGGGCTGGATCCATGGGAAACCCCTCGAACTGTATCGGGAAAATTTTCATTTTCTGTAAATGTAAAAATGTAATTGGCAAGACAAATGTGAAATGGAAGGGTTGTGAAGCAACGTATGATTGTATTGAAGGAAACTGATCTCCCTTGCAATGTTTGTATTATTTGGTGCTGTTTGAAACTGTTTGGCAATGTATATTTTACAGATTTTTATGAATAAAGTATATTTTGGAAATAAAAATAAAATGGAAGAGCTGCCGGCCTCTGATTAGCCAGCAGATGGGTCTGGGTGGCAGGAGGGGCCGAGTAGCCTACTCATGCTCCTAATTCGTATGTTTGTATGTTCTGTCACCAGGCTCCTTGATCCCATGGAAGGCTCCCCACTGTCCACTTGAATGCCTAATTGGCACTAGATTCGGCGAGCCTTCCACAGAAGAGGTGATGCGATGTTCTCAGCATCGCTTTTCCCGGACGTCGAGACCCCCATCACCAGCTAAAATCCCAGAGTCATTTTAGAGACAGCCAGAAGCTCTGATGGGGAGCTACAGACTCTTCTGGAAGGATGAGCTAGGATTTATCATGTTGCCTTCTTTATTCACTTCGAACTGTCTTTTCCTTAAGGTTCCAGAGATCTCCCAAACCTGCAAAGTCAACCACCTGGAAGGACAAGAACAGCAGGTGCATGGGGACACCATTACAACCAAGTTCCCCTCCAAGTCACACAGCATCCTGACTTGGACGTATTATTGTCGTTTCAACTAGGGATGGGTAATAAATGTTGGCCTTGCTGTTGTCACCCATTTACTGAGACTGAATTAAACGAATGAAAATGTGAATTATATCATGAGTAAGTTACTTTCTTTAATAAATCTGTCCAATGTTTTAAACTGTTTAACAATCTTAAAAGGCACAGTACAAGCATTTTGTTTATTGAAAGAATAAACATATTACATGCAAGTATGATTAGTATTCTACCCAGACTTGTACTTTATAATAAGGGTGCTGAAGGATATAGTCCATCACTTGTTTTCAATTGATTCTCACTATTAGCGACCAATTTGCTTAAGGTGGAAACCCTTTCTTGCTCATTCGTGGAGTGCTTTGATCTGACTTATTTCGCCACTTAAGCTTAATGTCATTCTATCCCTTTATTTGTCACTACTTACTCAAAACAGCACAACATCTAGAGCAGTGAGAGGTTGAAAGCAGCCTAATTAAATTAAGTGAAACTTTGAAAGTTTTCTTTTCTTGAAACAAAAATATGGCAGGGCTGAGGCAATAGCCGTAAAAAGTAGAAAGTAGCACAGAGATTGATTTGCTACTAGGGTCCTGACCACTATAACACAAGGGGTGATTCAACAATGACATATTTTATGAGTGCACATACAAGCTTGTGCCCTGCACAATCCATCCAGTAAGCCTGAGTGTTAGATCTGAGAGGCGCCACATTCAGTAAAAACTTTACTGTTTTTTGGAAATCTTAAAGGAGTAAGTGACAGCCTAATTCCACTTTTTAATTTAATTGTATCTATATACGTTGGTGTGAAGAAGTCATTCATTATTTTTCACTTGCCTACTCCATTAGTACTTCATTGGCTGTAGGTGCTTTGGGACACCCTGAGGATATGAAAGACACAATATATGTGCAAGTTCTTTCTTTCTTTGAACTGCCTGCTTTGTCAGCACTTGTAAGGAAAGAATCGAGGACTCCAGCAACACAGGCCCCTGTCACCCTGGCTCCTCCTCACCTCTGCAAGTGATTCACCAGGTGCTCCCTCCTGAACTTGCGCAAATTTGTTTCTAAAGGTAGATGTTTCTAAGTTGGTATTTGCGCGAACAGCAGTTTGTGAGGGCTGCCGTGTGTTGGAATGGCTTCCTGATGCATTCCCAAATCGGGGGCAACTTCTTGGAAAACACATAAGAAACAGGATAAAAGTAGCATACATTATCATTACAACACAGAGGCAAAATACTGCTGATGCTGTAAATCTGAAATAGGAACATAGGACTGAGGAGTAGGCCATTCGGCCCTTCGAGCCTGCTCCACCATTCAATAAGAACATGGCTGATCTGGATGTGGTCTCAACTCCACTTTCCTGTCTGCCCCCCATAACCCTTGACCCCAGAAAATGCTGGAAATACTCAGCAGGGCAGGGAGTACCTGTGCAGAGAGAAACAAAGTTAATGTTTCAGGTCAACGGCCTTTCATCAGAACTGGAAAACATTAGAGATGTAACAGGTTTTAGGCAAGTACAGAGGCAGGGAAAGGGGGAGGGGAGGAAAGAACAAAAGGGAAGCTCTGTGATAGAGTGGAAGGCAAGAGAGATTATATGACAGAGATGATGGTGCAAGGTAAAAGGGAATGGTAATGGGAGAAGTAAAGAAAGAAAAGGTGGGTCTAGAGGAGGTGTTAATAGCAATAGCAGAATCATTACCAACAGTGGCCGTACTAAAAAATGGGGACAGTGGTTATTATCTGAAATTGTTGAGCTCAATGTTGTATCCAGAAGGCTGTAAAGTGCTTAATCGAAAGATGAGGTTCCTTGAGCTTATGTTGAGCTTCATTGGAATAGTGTAGAGGACAGAGTTCAGAGCGGGAGTGGGGTGGAGAAGTAAAGTGCTAGGCAACTGGAAGCTCAGGGTCATACTTGTGGACTGAAGGATGTTCTGTAAGTGGTCACTAAATCTGCATTTGGTCTCCCCAATGTAGAGGAGATCACATCATGAGCAGTGAATACAGTATGCTAAAATGGAAGGAGTACAAGTAAATTGTTGTTTCACCTGGATAGGGGTGTTCGGGGTCCTGGATGGTGGAAAGGGAGGAGCTAAAAGGGAAGTTGTTGCATCCCCTGCATTTGCATGGAAAGAGCTGTGGTAAGTGGATGGGCTACTGGGGGGGGGGGGTGGGGGGGTGGGAATAGAGGAGTGTATCAGGGCATCACAGAGGGAACAGACCTTTTGGAATGCTGAAAGGGGAGGGGATGATGTATTTTGTGCTGGCATCACACTGGAGGTGGCGGAGAAGGCAGAGGATGATCCATTGAACGTGGAGGCTGGTGGTGTGGAAGGTGAGGACAAGGTGAATCCCATTGTGGTTCTGGAACAGAGGGGAACAGGCACGAGCAGAAGTGCAGGAAATGGGACGAACACGGTCGATGGCCCTGTCAACCATGGTGGAGGGGAATCCTCAGTTCAGGAGAAGAGAAGAGATATCAAAAGCACTGGTATGGAAGGTGCCATCATCAGATACCAGCATCATACCTGTATGAAATGAATGGGCACAGGGTTCCAACTTTAATATATTGAGTGACAAATCGCCATTGTCCAGAATGTGCCTGAGGTTTACTGACTGAGTTTGGATGTTGAGCCAGAAAATACAATAAATGAGGAGACCTTCCTTGTTAGGCTGATATCAAGCTGCCAAACTATTTCTCACCCACATAAATAATCGCATTCACTCCAACTATTTTCAGGGCTGCCTCACATTAATATCACAAGATACTTATGGATGAGGAAGGCCATTCAGCCCATCTTAATTCATCCATCCAGAGAAAACGTACACTGCCCCCACCCCATACTGTATGTAGTTGTGTCTTAAATGATTCCAAGGTTTAATCCTTTACAACTGCACCCAGTAATCAAGCCAAGTGTTGATCACCATTCTAAACTTATCTTTACTAGGTTGAACACGTGTCCCCTTACCTTATACCCAAAGATAAATTTGCAATATTTTTCTGCATTAACTGTTTCCATACTATTTGCTATTTTACATACCGCTATAAGATCACCTATCAGACCTCTTCTCTCCTGTCCTGTGGGTGTCACTACCTCAAAGAAATCAGGGAGGATGGTCAAGCAGCATTTTCCCCATCTAAAACCGTGTTGACTGCTATACTGTACATATAATCCTCAAATTTATTACTGACAATTAATGCCATTATTTTACACAGAATTAAAGTAAGACGAATACATCTGGAGTTCTCTGTATCTGTTTTGTCACCCTTTAGGAATGTGGACACCACATTAGCCAATTTTCAACTTACTTCACCTCTCCCCTTTTTTACGAAGGGAGGCATGTTGCTCTCTTGTGAATACTTTGAGAAACTGGTTATTCAGAATATTTACTATCTTGCGTTCACCTTCAACTTCAAAAGCACTTGCAATTTTGTGATAGTTCTCTTGCCATTGTAGTACTGAAGGAATTCTTTTACTGTATTGCTTTATCTCTGCAGCTATGTTTTTTCTATGCAGCAACACAATAATAGTTTCAAGCAGGAGAAGACCTTTGGTTCATCAAGCCAATCTATCCACAGTATTCCTTTGGTGCATTTCTAATAACTCTGAACCCCATTTATTGACAAGAGCCTGTTCAATTCCTTGTTGAAGTCCATTAATGTTTCTTGTTGCACCACCCAAACTGGTAATATGTTCCATGTACTTACAACTTACACATCCCAACATATTTTGTTTTAAACAGCGTGGGAACATTGTGTTAATGGTTTTAGTGACTTGACTACGAAAGCCTCAAGATCTCTCAATGGGTCTGACATCTTAAATGCATTCACATCTAGCACATAATGTATGTTAGCTTTCACTCTGCCAAATTCCATAACCTTACATAGCTCTGTATTAAATTGGTAGCCCCACCAGGATGGCTCTGGGCAATCAAGGGCATCATCTGCAGCCACGTTCCTTCATTGGCTGAAAACACCAGCTGAGCACAATTATAATGGAGTTCATGTATTTGCCCAAGTAATCATCAAGAATACCAATGGCATGATGAAGCAGCACTCCTGAGGGACAGGATTCATCTCCACTTGGAGAGGCAGGGATTAATCCGAGATATTCAGCATGGCTTTGACAGGGGGAGATCGGTCTAACAAACTTGATTGAATTTTTCAAGATTGGTTAAGAAGGTAAGAAAGAGCCCATGGGATCCAAGGAAATTTGGCAAATTGGATCCAAAATTGGCTTAGTGCCAGGAGGAAGAGGGTAATGGTTCAAGGGTTGTTTTTGCGAGTGAAAGCCTGTGACCAGTGGTGTACCCCAAGGATCGGTGCTGGGACCCTTGCTGTTTGTAGTGTACATTAATGATTTAGACTTAAATATAGGAGGTATGATTAGTAAGTTCGCAGATGACACGAAAATTGGTGATGTCATAAATAGTGAGGAAGAAAGCCTTAGATTACAGGACGATATAGATGGGCTGGTAAGATGGGCGGAGCAGTGGCAAATGCAATTTAATCATGAGAAGTATGAGGTGATGCATTTTGGGAGGACTAACAAGGCAAGGGAATATACAAAAGATGGTAGGACCCTAGGAAGTACTGAGGGACCTTGGTGTACTTGTCCATAGATCACTGAAGGCAGCAGCACAGGTAGATAAGATGGTTAGGAAGGCATATGGGATTCTTGCCTTTATTAGCCGAGGCATAGAATATAAGTGCAGGGAGGTTATAATGGAGTTGTATAAAACGCTAGTTAGGCCACAGCTGGAGTACTGTGTACAGTTCTGGGCACCACACTATAGGAAGGATGTGATTGCACTGAAGAGGGTGTGGAGGAGATTCACCAGGATATTGCCTGGGCTGGAGCATTTCAGCTATGAAGAGAGACTGGATAGGTTAGGGTTGTTTTCTTTAGAGCAGAGAAGGCTGAGGGGGGACATGATTGAAGTATACAAAATTATGAGGGGCATCGATAGGATAGATAGGAAGAAACATTTTCCCTTAGCAGAGGGGTCAATAACCAGGGGACATAGATTTAAGGTAAGGGGCAGGAGGTTTAGAGGGGATTTGAGGAAATAATTTTCACCCAGAAGGTGGTTGGAATCTGGAACACACTGTCTGAAGGGGTGGTAGAGGCAGGAACCCTCACAACATTTAATAAGCATTTAGATGAGCACTTGAAGCGCCATAGCATACAAAGCTATGGGCCAAGTGCTGGAAAATGGGATTAGAATAGACAGGTGCTTGATGGCCAGCACACACACGATGGGCCAAAAGGCCTTTTTCTGTGCTGTATAACTCTATGACTCTATGACTATGACTCCAGTTGCCTGGTTAAATCTAGGGACATCCTGCAATACAGCCACCTAAGGTTCCAAGTATCATGATAGTTTGCTGAAGGCTATGTAGCTTCGCTTTGCAAAGAGGAAGGCCACCAGCGGCAGCAAGGGATCCAACAAGAGAAGAAGAAGCAACCTGAAGAGACTGTGGAAGGGAAACTGTCAGCAGCTGTAAGAGCCCATTGTCCAGCTTTCATACAAGAAATGGTCTCTTAATTTGGAAAGGTGGTTACAACATTCACAGGTTAAACATTGTTCCATCTTACTAGTAGGCAGCTTTCCATAAAGTAATCCTTTTACTTCTATTAGAAAAGGCTAACAAGATGTAAGTACTCCTCCCCGTTATGATTACATAAGATTGCATAGAAATTGCAGTGCAGAAACAGGCCATTCGGTCCAACTGTACTGGTCTTTATGCTCCACATGAGCCTCCTTCCACCCTACTTCATCTAACCCTATCAGCATAACCTTCTGTTCCTTCCTCCTTTGCCTGCGTATTTAGCTTCTGCTGAAATGCATCTCTGCATTTATAATATAATTTACGTTTTATGGTATATTACTCTTGTCATTATAAAACAGCACATCCTCCAATTTGCCTTAAACAGTACCATCAGGAATAGTTTTCCACATTTTTTAAAATGTTAATTGAACTAGAATGAGAGGTTTGAATAATGCTATGCAATGGTTTGCTGCAGCACTGCTGCATGGAATGGTTTACACCCATGATTTCCCCGCAACAATCTCCCAATCTCAGTCACATCACAAGAGGGAAGTGGCAAGCAGAGGTGAGGTGTCATCCCACAAAGAGGGTAAATAAGTTGAAAAATGAGTCACCCAAGGCAGCTCTCAAAGGTCTTGAAGCATAATCACTAACTTGAAACTGACAATAGGTTGTCTATTGACAGCGAGTGGTGAAAAAAAATGAAAAAGGTTATGCAAATATTTGAAAATTAAAAAATATAATGAAAGCTGTTGGGGGGAAAATATAATTCCAAAGGAAATGCCTCCAGTAGTTTGAACTGTTGACCTGATTACTCAATGATTGTTTTTTTAGATTGTACCTTATTTTTGGACCTAATTACAAAGCTTTTCAAAAGAACAGCTGGCCCTCTTTTAACTATAAGCACATACACATGAGCTGTATAAATGGCTGAGTATGTCTATCTCCATGTATATGGCTATCTCATAATTGCCTATATGTAAATAAATCCAAACAGTAACTTGGACCAACCAACAGCAAATTGTATTTATATAGTGCCTTTAACGTAGTAAAATATTCCAAAGCACTTCACAGGAGCATTATCAAACAGAATTTGTCACTGAGCCATATAAGGAGATATTAGGACAGGTGACCAAAAACATGGTCAAAGGGACAGGTTTTAAGGACAGTTTTAAAGGAGGAAAGAGATGTAAGATTTGATAAGATAGGGGTGGTTTATACCCCCTGTTAAGGTGGGAACAGACTTGGCAGCACAAAGCTTGTTGTGAATCAACTTTATTGAGATAAAGGTAAAGACAAGTTTGTTAAGTTTTCAGATAAACCATGGTCATTAACTCAGGCAGGGATGAACAGCCTAACACAGATATTACCTGTATTAGAGATTGAACGGCAGGGCACACAACTCTTTCTCTTACAACTTTTGGTCTTCAAGTTTTTGATCGCTCTCTCTGTCTTGTTCTTCTTGTTGTTCAAAACTTCTTTGCTGGACAGTGTCAAAGACAAACCTTCTTTTATCCTGGTAGCTTTCCAATTAATCTTCCCCTCTCCCTATCAGTGATTGGTCTTGTATTAAAGGAAGCCCTTCTTAACCAACTAAGGATCATTTTGCTGACCTGTCAGATTTGCACAAGTAATACCTCTTTGTGTTGACTACTTTAACTCAATGCTTTTACACTTCGAGCTTCCTTATCTCACTATGAGACAAATCTACACAGAAGCTGTTTTCACTGTCTGCTCTCAAGGTCTCACCCTTTTACTGCAAGTAAGCATTTTAAAACTTGACATAATCTCCCAGAATCCCTCCACCTTGTCTATACTGTGCCCTGTTTCCTAAGTTTTTCCACATTGCTATACTACAAAGAAGAGTTCTAATAAAGTTAAATGTTAGTTCATAATAATAAGTCAAATGTTAGTTTATAACAGATAGATTTTAACAATTAGTACTCTGGTTAGTATCTTTTAGTAACCTAATAATCTTACAATTCCCCCGGTTGAGGGGAAGATATCCTTATCGACCTCTCATTAACTAATTTACTATTTTTGAGAAAGCCTCGAGCTCTAATATTCATGCCTTGTAATGCGCTTGTCATGCCAAGCACCTCAAATAACGAAGCATGAAGAGTCCTACTACTAACACTATGGCCTGGGTTTGTCTCATAAACATGGGCAGCGTCCGGAGCTATGGGTGTTGGCCTACATTATGTACAGTCGCCCACCATTGGGAGCTGCCTAGCCATTGTATTTCCTGCATTCTACTGTCATTGTTGTGCATCATTTTTACTAAGTGTTTCTGTGAGGTGGTGGTCCTTTCTATTATGGACCGTAGGCTAAGATACACAATACGTGCCCATCCGAAGGTAAGCATCGTTAGCGCTATTCCTGCCGCACCTGTGGATGCTTATGTCACACGTCGGTGACTTTTGGTCCAAGATAAACCCATATGCAGGCTTCCCCCGACTCCTGACGTCACACCGGCATATGTATGCCCCTCTCCTTTCTGAACAACACTCGATATTTGGACTGTCCCATGTTAGATTCCTTTTGATTAAGAGGGATGGATGGGATTCAAAATGAAGTGTGGATATTTTGGTCCATAGTCCCTATTGACTCTACATAAGAAACCTTCCACTTATCAGGCGGGGCAACCACAGTATCACTGGAACCATGGCTTCTTTCCCATAATCCTTTTCTCCTTTAACCATGTATAGCAATCTGTGCTGTCTATCCCCTGAAGCATAATCGTGGTCAGCCAGCTATCCATTAAGTATACTATCATTTACAAAAGAGGGGACGCGGTTATTCCCAATATCCTCAAGTCCAGTCACTATCTGATCTAACATATAACTCCCATAAATTGAGCCCACAATGGCCTTGGATATATTTGCCTCAGCTTCTTTTTTGTCTTTAATCAGGCTGTTAATGCTATCCTGAAAATCTGAGAATATTTCCACCTCCTCCTTAACTGTTAATAGGTTCCGAGATAACTCCTTAATCACACCCTTATCCTCCTTGTTCTCATTAGTCAGGATTCCCTTTAGCTGTCTTCTCACAGCCTCATTATGCTCCCACATATCCTCAATGTCTACCCTATTCCAAACAGCTGTTCCCGCTGTGGTACCGATACCCATCCATTCCCAAAGCCCTCCTTTCTTTCTACTAGCTGGTCCAGTGGAATTTACTTCAATTGAAATTTCATCCGCTGTTCCGGCTCCCCACCCATCTTGCTCCTGGTTCTTCATCAAGAAATCCCCAACCACCTTCCTGACTAACTGATGGTGAAACATTTCATAATTCTTAGAACACAATCCTTGGGGAAACGGGGTCTCCCAAAATAAAGTATCACGAGCACTATCTCGTATCTCACAGTGTTGTATAATCGTGTACGACTGGAAATATCTGTTAGTCTGTTTGCCAGCCCCTTGTTCAATTGGAGACACTTCTCTGCCTTTGCCTTATTCCACCCACCCACCCCCCCCCCCCCCCCCCCCCCCCCACAGGCCTCTATGGTCTTCATTTTCCTTTCCCACACATCAGTTTGTTAGATTTCTCCTTGTCTATTCCCTGGCTCTGCATTAAAACATCCTATCATCCCTTGGTGACTTTTGACCGTTTTTGGCCAGTTTAGTGTATCCTGCTCCCGTCCTAAGTATGGGATCCCTATACTTTTCGGGGTGATCTTGGTGAAATTTAGGAAACCAAACCCAGGGTCTCTCCACTTCCCCCTATACCATTCTTGGCACATTGACATGCCACCTTCACTCTTTCCCCTTCTTGAACCCACACTATGAATGATTTGTTAACATTGGACCTTGCCCATCTGCACTGATCACAATAGATCGTCATATCACACCCATCCCCTGAGTCAACCCCGTAGTTTCTTTAGATTCTGGCTTTCTTGTGTGGATGTGTTTCCATATCGTAGAGCCGATCCTTGCCTCATGATTTCGGTACAAGATGTCTGGATGATGTTGATGATTATTATCCGTCCGGGGATGAGTCTGGATGTCAGCTCCATGTTGATCTGTAAGCAGAAATTGTGAAGTATTTACTTTTTCACAATTTTCAGATAATTTATATGGTACCACCTTGTGCACCTTGAACCTCTTTTCCCTGGGAACTGAATCCAATAAACTGAGGGGCTCAAGCAGTCCACAACTGGGTATGGCCCCTGCCATTTAGGTAAAAGAAAATACTCCTTTTTGCCACAATTTTGGACAATGACTATGTCTCCAACTTGGTATTCAAAGGTCGCACCTTTTTATCAAAGTATTTCTTAATTTGCTGCTTTTGTGCTACAAACTGATTCATCTTATTAGTCTGTTCTATTACCTGCTCCAGCCACTTAGAACTGCATGACCCTTGTAGCAAAGGTCCTGCACATGGCAATGTCAGGTGTCCCAGAGTTCTCATCAGTCGCCCGGTCATAGCCTGATATGGAGGCACGCTGGTTGTTTTATGTGGAATGGGGTGGATTGCCATCAAACAACTTGGGAACATGTTAGCCCATTGAGTGGGGTGATCTGCACTTAGCCTTTTTAACATGTTCTTAAGGGTCCTGTTGCCCCTCTCCACCACTCCCAAAGACTGGAGGTGGTGCGAGATGTGTAGTCTATGTTTTATCCCCATTATTTATTGAAGATGAGTGAAAACTTTTCCAGTAAAATGTGTTGCCTGATCGCTATCAACCTGTAATGGCACTCTCCACCTGGAGATTAGCTCACTCAATAAGAGTTTCACAGCAGTGATTATGGGGTTAGAACAACAGGGGAAGGCCTCAATCCATACGGTGAACTGGTTCACCACAACCAGAGCATAAGTGTGATTCACTGGTGTCTTAGGCATGGGGCCAATGAAATCAACCTGTAAATGCATCCAGGGTCCCTCAGACAGCGGGGCACTCTGGAGGAAAGCCCGGTTCGTATTGAGGGCAGGATTGTGTTGTAGATAAACCAGACACCATGGGACTGCAGATGCCACAGTATTTTTATTTTTTTTATTTTTTTTAAGAGAGATACAGCACTGAAACGGGCCCTTCGGCCCACCGAGTCAGTGCCAACCATCAACCACCCATTTATACTAATCCTACACTAATTCCATATTCCTACCACATCCCCACCTGTCCCTATATTTCCCTACTACCTACCTACACTAGGGGCAATTTATATTGGCCAATTTACCTATCAACCTGCAAGTCTTTGGCATGTGGGAGGAAACCGGAGCACTCGGAGGAAACCCACGCAGACACAGGGAGAACTTGCAAACTCCACACAGGCAGTACCCAGAATTGAACCCGGGTCGCTGGAGCTGTGAGGCTGTGGTGCTAACCACCGCGCCACCATGTGACCTTGGCAAGCTTCTGCCAAGTCGTCTCAGCTGAATAATGGCCGCCCATTGGATGTGAATGGAAAAGGAATAACAGTTCCTCCCCCACTGTCGGTGGAACACAGGCCGCTGGGAAAGCGTGACTGACTTTTGGAACATCAATACTTGGGGACCGGAGTCAGAAATAGGGGTCAGCAAAGTATCTGAGGCCCATGAGGTGGTTTCAGCTGAGTCATCAGGTCAATAGGAGGAACAGGGGTGCAAACAGCTACTGGATCTTTATATTCATTTGGGAACTCATAGAGGTCCCCTGACAAGGCTGCATTCTTGGCCACCTGGTCAGCCCTGACATTACCCACACTATGGATACCTCTGTTTTTGTGGGCTGGGACTTTATCAATAATACAAAGCTGACGGCAGTTCTTTAACGATGTCCATAATAACCTGAATGATGGCCCATGGATGAGGGGTTTCCCATCTATGGTGCAATATGCATTCTTCCTATATAGGGTAAGAGACAGCATTGTATTGATGGCATGTTCACAGCACGATTGGCAGTTTGCATAACAGCAGTTACAAGTGCAGCAATCTCTGTGATGAATGACACTCGCATTTATGCTGTATCACACATTCCGGCAACACAACTGCAAATCCAGTGTGGGGTGAACCAGGCACCTGATAAGAGGATCCATCAATGTACACATCTGGGGCATCAGCGATGTGTTCCTTCTGAACAGGGTGTGATGCAAAATTCAATAGGGGCAGCGGGCACTTGTGAGGGTCCCCTTCATGGATCAGAAGCTGAGGTAAAAGCGTAGTCTGTCACAGCGTGATATCAATACTTCTCTGTAAAAATGCCAGAATCCATTTGCTGATCCATTGTCAGTGGATCAGTGTGTCCCCTGGTTTCAGTCGCAGGTTTAACAGTGAATGGGTTGAGTGTATAACCAGGCCCTGCAGGGCAGTGATGTAAGTGAAGTGTCACACACACCAAAACGTCACAAGCAGATGTCACTCACATGTATAAGTCTTCACAGGATCTTGAAGAATCCGAGAGGCGTATGCAATCGATTGTAACCTGCCTGCTCGTTCCTGACGGAGAACGACAGTGCTACTCTGGTCGATAGCTCCCAACTCAAAGTGGAAGTGCTGAGTTACATCCAGAGTAATGAGGCAAGCAGCCTGCATAATGGCTGTTTTAAGTTTCGCTACGGCATCACAAGGAGCTCCTTCCAGTGAGGATGAATATCGTCAGTCTTTCCTTTTAGCAGTTCATAAAGCGGTTTTGCTATCTCTGCAAATCCTGGGGTAAGATTTCTCTGGTATCCCACTAGTCCCAGGCACAAACAGAGTGCTATTTTTGTGACAGGGAGAGGCAGTCACTGTATGACCTCCACCTTCTGGCTGTCTGGGGCTTTTCCTGCAAGTGAGATAGACACTCCCAAAAAGGTGACTTGTTCTTTCAGTAACTGAGCCTTGCATGGGTTAATCTTAAGACCTGCCTGGAACAATGTGGTTAACAGTTCATCGAGGAGGGATAAATGTTCATCTACAGTTAGGGTATCCAAAAGCAAATCGTCCCACGTACTAAGCATTTTAAAACTTGACATAATCTCCCAGAAATGAACATACGAACATAGAAAATTAGGAGCAGAAGTAGGCCATTTGGCCCCTCAAGCCTGCTCCATCATTCAACAAGATCATGGCTGATCTGTTTGTGTTTCGAATTCCACACTCCTATCTACCCCTGATAATCTTTGATTTCCTTGCCTAACAAGAATCTATCTATAAACCCGCATCCACTACCTTCTGAGGCAGAGTTCCAAAGTTACACAACCTTCTGAGAGAAAAAATTTCTCCTGAATCCCTGTACCTTGACATTTTGTCTATACCGTTTCCTAAGTTTTCCAATTTTGCTATACTACAAAGAAGGGTTCTAATAAAGCTAAATGTTAGTTTATAATAATGTCAATTGTTAGTTTATAATAGCTGTATTTTATCAATTAGTACACTGGTTAGTAGCTTTTAGTAACCTTAACTTCTTAGAGAAGTAGAGAGGTGGAGAGGTGGAGAGGATTAGGTGGAAAATTCAGAGTTTCTGTTCTGGGCAATTGAAGGAACAGCCACCAAGATGCAGCAATTAAAATCAGGGATGCTCAAGAGGCCAGAATTGGAGGAAGGCAGAGATCTCGAAGCGTTGTAAGGCTGTAAGAGATTACAAAGATAGGGAGGGGCAAGGCCATGGAGGAATTTGAAAACAAGTTGAGAATTTTAAAATTGAGGCGTTTCTAAACTGGAAGACAGTGTAGATCAGCGAGTGCAGGGGTAATGGGTGAATGGGACTTTGTGCGAGTTAGGACACGGGCAGCAGAGTCTTGGATGACTTCAGGTTTATGGCGGGTAGAACATGGGAGGCCAGCCAGAAGTGTGTTAGAGTAGTCAAGTCTAGGGATAACAAAGCCATGGATGAGCAGCAGATGAGCTGAGGCAGAGGTGGAGTCAGGCAACATTATGGAGGTGGAAATAGATGGTCTTAGTGATGGTGCAGATATGAGGTCAGAAGCTCTAGTCAGGGTCAAGTATAACACCAAGGTTGCAAACAGTCCGGTTCAGACTCTGGCAGTTGCCAGGCAGAGAGGTGGAGTTGATGGCTAGGGAACAGACTCCGTGGTGTTGACCGAAGAGAATGGCTTCTGTCTTCCTAATAGTAATGGGTCAAGAGTTGTTTTTTTGAGGAGAGGGGTGATGAAGGCAGATTGGAAGGAAAGGCAGACAGTACCTAATGCGAAAGAACCATTAACAATATCAGCTAGCATGGGAGTCAGGAAGAGTAATTGGGTGGTCAACAGTTTAGTGCAAATAGGGAGGGAGTAGCAAGTGGGTCTGATGGACAAGATGAGCTCGGAGAGGGCATGAGGGGAGATAGGAGAAAAACTAGAGAAAGATACCTACTCAGGACTAGGGCAGGGGGACCCTTAGAGGATGTTTGATCTAATAGGCTATTGGAAGAGAGGGAAGTGGTAGATGCAACTGATTGGATGGTCTCAATCTTAGTGACAAAATAATCCATTAGCGTCTCATACTTGTTGGAGGTAAGCACGGTGGAGACAAGGGAGAGGGGTTTAAGAAGATGGTTTGCAGTCGAGAAAAGAAGCCAGGGGTTATCTTAGCATTCCAGGATTATCCTGGAATAGTGAGCCGTTTTCGCAGACGATAGTGCTTTATGTGGTTCGGGCAGATTTGGCGGTGAATCGCTAAACCAATTGTCCACCCTATCCTTTCAGGTCTGTGTCCCTTGGACTTAAGGGAGCAGAGATGAAGACCATATTTTGGGGAATGGCCAGGGTGAGAGAGAGAGGAATGGGTTTAATGGGGACTAGAGCATCAAAGGTGGATGTGAGGGTGTGGTTGAGCAGATCGATAACTGCAGAAATGTCACGCTGAATGGAGGGCCAAAAGCTAGACAGTTGGAATTTTCTTTGAAGTGCAAGTGTAAGTGGATTGGGAGAGCTTTTCCAGGGTCAGCCACAGAGGATGTAGGGTTGGATGGGGGAAGAGGATGTGGGTGAAGAGCAATACAAGGAAATGATCAGAGATGGCCTTATCTGTGATTGATACAATGGAGTCGCAAGGCCACGTGATATGGTAAGGTCAAGGGGTTTCCATGGACCTTTTGCTGAAGTTACAATGGAAATGTGGAGAATCTGCATGGATATTTAACCCCTATGAATCAAATCAATGAAAGGGGTTAAATTAATCCCACATCTTAAATATCCAGCAGCTGAAAATTTCCAGCCCCTCTGATGCACTGCTGCTGTAACTCTGCTGGGGGTGTGGCAGAAACACTGCACATTATACCAGCATCCAGATACATTGGGTACTGACCATCCATATTTTTCTCTGGCTGTTATTGGGGGTGTTGCCTCTACTTGCCCAGAAATGGCCATCAGGCCAGGATGAGGGAGTGCCAACACTGGGAGGTTCCATTTCCCTGGTTACTTAATAGGGGATTCTCTCTCTTCTCACCTCTGGTCTTCAAAACAGGCAACCAGTGACTCAGTGTATGGCCTCCTTTCGAGGGTGGATGCCCAGATCTGCCCCTAGTGGCATGGGCATCTGCTATTTGCATGTACATGGACATCTGTATAAGTTACAACATAGACATAGGACATTCAGCCCAAACAGTCCATATTTACATGTACCCTTACAGGTAATACCCCACAGCACAGTCCTTATCAATGCCACAAATCACATGCTATGTGACTGTGACCCTGATAAACTATCCCTCCTCATCCTGTTTAACCTGTTTGCAGCCTTTGGCACAGTTGACTACACCATCATCCTCCAAACCTTTTTCACAGCCATCCAGCTGGGTTGGCCTGCCCTCACCTGCTTCCACTTTTATCTATCCAGTCATAACCAGAGAATCACCTGCAATGGCTTTTCTTCCTGCTCCTGCAGCATAACCACTGGAGTTCTCCAAGAATCTATCCTTGGTAAATTCTTGTTTCTCATCTACAAGCTGCGCCTCAGTGGCATCATCCAAAAACACAATGTCAGCATTAACATGTATGCCGATGACTCCCTGCTCTACCTTGGCCTGTCCACTGTCTGAGGCACAAGCAGACCATTCACAAACTTCATGTCCTTTATGACCCTGAGATTCTATTCCATTACCAAAACTGCCTATTTCCACCTCCATAACATCATCAGACTCCGGCTTTGCTGCAGCTCATCTGCTGCTGAAACCCTCATCCATGCATTTGTTACCTCTAGACCTGACTATTCTAATGCTGCCTTGGCTACAGTACCATTTTTCATCCTCCGTAAACTTGAGGTCATCCAAAACTCTGCTACCTGCATCCTGATTCACACCAAATCCCAGTCACGCATCATCCCTGTGCTTGTTGACCTTCATTGGCTCCCAGTCCAGACAAATCTCAATTTTAAAATTCTCATCCTTGTTTTCAAATCCCTCTATGGCCAAGCCCATCCCTGTCTCTGTAATCTCCTCCAGCCCTACAATCTTCTGAGATCTCTGTGCTACTCCAATTCTGGCCTCGTTCATATCCCCAATCTTAATCACTCCACCATTGGCAGCCTGCTGCCTTGGCCCTAAGCTCTGGAGTTTCCTCCCAAACTGCTCCGCCTCTCTAGCTCTGGCTCCTCCTTTATGATGCTGCTTAAAACCCACGTTTTTGACCACCTGCCCTCCATCTGCTTAAGTTGCTTGTTGTCAAATTTTGTTTGGTAAAGCTCCTGTGAAGCTCCTTGGGACATTTTCAAAGGTGCTATACAGATGCAAGTTGTTGCTGCTGTAATTGAAATTGCACCTAGCCATCCTCTTCGCATATCCCTTTCTCCCCCTTTCCTTCCAATCTAAATCTTGAAAATTAACATTGATTCTGCCTCAATCACTAAATCTGGAAATGGCCATTGGAAGTCGGAAACTGCTGCTCTCAGTGATGTGAGGAAGTTTATTTCCAGGGGAGAACACAGTGGGATGTGAGTTGGAAGGGGGAAGGGGAATGTGAGTGGTGAAGAATGCAAGGAATGATCAGAGACGGCCTTATCTGTGGTTGAGATGATGGGAATAGAGAGGCCACGGGAAATAGCAAGGGGGTGTGCCGTGAATATGGGTAGGGGAGTTTATCTGGAGGGAGGGGTTAAGAGAAGATGGAACGGCAGTGTACTCCAAGGTGAGAGGTTCAGGTGAGTTGAGATGAAGGTTAAAATCACCAAGGATGAGAAGTTGCTTAGCGCAGAAGATATCTCAATGAGAAATGTTGTAAGGTTTGGGTAGATGGTACAGAATGAGGATTTTAAAGAAGAATCAAAATGACTGAAACAAGGAGAGGTGCTCAAAGGAGGAGAAAGTGCTGGTGAAGTCGGGGGACAGACCAAGGTGAGATTTGGTTAAAAGGGCAACACCACCACTACAGTGGTTTGGGCAGGGCAGGTTGTGGGAGGTATAACTAGGCTGAAGAGGCTTCAGTAAATGGCAAGGTGTCATCACCCTTGAGCCAAGTTTCTCTTAAGGCTATGATGTCAATGTAATAATCCACAATTATAACATGGATCAATGTTCACAAAGTCAGGCCATATTGAAGTAGAGCAATTAAAATATAATACAATCATTTGTTGGTGGAAATATTCAGCTTGAATGTTTCAATTGATAAACAATTGCAGTGGGAATGGAAGAAATACATTTTTTAAAAGATCACACTTGTTATTCTAGTTATGAGAATGAGAATCTATCAATGTGGCAAACATATATGTTTTCCACTTCCGCAAAACAATATGAAAGTGGAAAGAAAAATAATGCTGTGACAATCTTAAAGGAGTGATCCCCCAATCACAGATATAATCATTGGTATAATGCCTCAGATGTCCTTGCTATTGCTGATTTCGATGGCTGGTCAGCAATAAAGTGAGAGACTTTGCACTCCAGGTGCTTCTTAAAAGTGTTCTTTAGTTACATATTGTTTTACTAGTTGTGCAGCATTTTACTTCAGTCTCACTGAAGTAACATCGTTACTCGCCATCATTAACAACGAGCTCAGTAGATTCAATGTGGACATTGCAGCACTTCAGGAGACTCGCCTCCCCGCGAGTGGCTCTCTAGCAGAGCAAGACTACACCTTCTTCTGGCAGGGCAGGGATCCTGAAGAACCAAGACAGCATGGAGTGGGCTTCGCCATCAGAAACTCCTTGCTCAGCATGATAGAGCCTCCCTCAAATGGCTCGGAACGCATACTGTCCATCCGACTGCTCACCACCTCTGGTCCAGTACACCTACTCAGCATCTATGCTCCAACACTCTGCTCCCCACCTGAAGCTAAAGACCAGTTCTATGAACAACTCCATAACATCATTAGCAGCATCCCCAACACTGAACACCTATTCCTGCTGGGGGACTTTAATGCCAGGGTTGGGGCCGACCATGACTCATGGCCCTCCTGCCTTGGGCGCTATGGCGTTGGAAGGATGAATGAGAACGGGCAGAGACTGCTTGAGTTGTGTACCTATCATAACCTCTGCATCACCAACTCGTTCTTTCACACTAAACCCTGTCACCAGGTTTCATGGAGGCACCCAAGATCACGTCGTTGGCACCAGCTAGACCTCATTGTCACAAGGCGAGCCGCCTTAAACAGTGTTCAAATCACACGCAGCTTCCACAGTGCGGACTGCGACACCGACCACTCCCTGGTGTGCAGCAAGGTTAGACTCAGACCAAAGAAGTTGCATCATTCCAAGCAGAAGGGCCACCCACGCATCAACACGAGCAGAATTTCTCACCCACAGCTGTTACAAAAATTTCTAAATTCACTTGTAACAGCCCTTCAAAACACTCCCACAGGGGATGCTGAGACCTAGTGGGCCCACATCAGAGACGCCATCTATGAGTCAGCTTTGACCACCTACGGCAAAAGTGCGAAGAGAAATGCAGACTGGTTTCAATCTCATAATGAAGAGCTGGAACCTGTCATAGCCGCTAAGCGCATTGCACTGTTGAACTACAAGAAAGCCCCCAGCGATTTAACATCCGCAGCACTTAAAGCAGCCAGAAGTACTGCACAAAGAACAGCTAGGCGTTGCGCAAACGACTACTGGCAACACCTATGCAGTCATATTCAGCTGGCCTCAGACACCGGAAACATCAGAGGAATGTACGATGGCATGAAGAGAGCTCTTGGGCCAACCATCAAGAAGATCGCCCCCCTCAAATCTAAATCGGGGGACATAATCACTGACCAACGCAAACAGATGGACCGCTGGGTTGAGCACTACCTAGAACTGTACTCCAGGGAGAATGCTGTCACTGAGACTGCCCTCAATGCAGCCCAGCCTCTACCAGTCATGGATGAGCTGGACATACAGCCAACCAAATCAGAACTCAGTGATGCCATTGATTCTCTAGCCAGCGGAAAAGACCCTGGGAAGGACAGCATTACCCCTGAAATAATCAAGAGTGCCAAGCCTGCTATACTCTCAGCACTACATGAACTGCTATGCCTGTGCTGGGACGAGGGAGCAGTACCCCAGGACATGCGCGATGCCAACATCATCACCCCCTATAAAAACAAAGGTGACCGCGGTGACTGCAACAACTACCGTGGAATCTCCCTGCTCAGCATAGTGGGGAAAGTCTTTGCTCGAGTCGCTCTGAACAGGCTCCAGAAGCTGGCCGAGCGCGTCTACCCTGAGGCACAGTGTGGCTTTCGTGCAGCGAGATCGACCATTGACATGCTGTTCTCCCTTCGTCAGATACAGGAGAAATGCCGTGAACAACAGATGCCCCTCTACATTGCTTTCATTGATCTCACCAAAGCCTTTGACCTCGTCAGCAGATGTGGTCTCTTCAGACTACTAGAAAAGATCGGATGTCCACCAAAGCTACTAAGTATCATCACCTCATTCCATGACAATATGAAAGGCACAATTCAACATGGTGGCTCCTCATCAGACCCCTTTCCTATCCTGAGTGGTGTGAAACAGGGCTGTGTTCTCGCACCCACACTTTTTGGGATTTTCTTCTCCCTGCTGCTTTCACATGCGTTCAAATCCTCTGAAGAAGGAATTTTCCTCCACACAAGATCAGGGGGCAGGTTGTTCAACCTTGCCCGTCTAAGAGCGAAGTCCAAAGTACGGAAAGTCCTCATCAGAGAACTCCTCTTTGCTGACGATGCTGCTTTAACATCTCACACTGAAGAGTGCCTGCAGAGTCTCATCGACAGGTTTGCGTCTGCCTGCAATGAATTTGGCCTAACCATCAGCCTCAAGAAAACGAACATCATGGGGCAGGACGTCAGAAATGCTCCATCCATCAATATTGGCGACCACGCTCTGGAAGTGGTTCAAGAGTTCACCTACCTTGGCTCAACTATCACCAGTAACCTGTCTCTAGATGCAGAAATCAACAAGCGCATGGGTAAGGCTTCCACTGCTATGTCCAGACTGGCCAAGAGAGTGTGGGAAAATGGCGCACTGACACGGAACACAAAAGTCCGAGTGTATCAGGCCTGTGTCCTCAGTACCTTGCTCTACGGCAGCGAGGCCTGGACAACGTATGCCAGCCAAGAGCGACGTCTCAATTCATTCCATCTTCGCTGCCTTCGGAGAATACTTGGCATCAGGTGGCAGGACTATATCTCCAACACAGAAGTCCTTGAAGCGGCCAACACCCCCAGCTTATACACACTACTGAGTCAGCGGCGCTTGAGATGGCTTGGCCATGTGAGCCGCATGGAAGATGGCAGGATCCCCAAAGACACATTGTACAGCGAGCTCGCCACTGGTATCAGACCCACCGGCCGTCCATGTCTCCGCTATAAAGACGTCTGCAAACGCGACATGAAATCGTGTGACATTGATCACAAGTCGTGGGAGTCAGTTGCCAGCATTCGCCAGAGCTGGCGGGCAGCCATAAAAACAGGGCTAAGTTGTGGCGAGTCGAAGAGACTTAGTAGTTGGCAGGAAAAAAGACAGAGGCGCAAGGGGAGAGCCAACTGTGTAACAGCCCCGACAAACAAATTTCTCTGCAGCACCTGTGGAAGAGCCTGTCACTCCAGAATTGGCCTTTATAGCCACTCCAGGCGCTGCTTCACAAACCACTGACCACCTCCAGGCGCATATCCATTGTCTCTCGAGATAAGGAGGCCCAAAAGAAAAAGTTGTGCAGCATTTTACTTCAGTCTCACTGCGCTTTAAAGATCCTTTCTGAAAGGTCTCATGCCTCCCTGTAAAAAATACAATGAGCTGTTAGGTGCCACTAATGGATGGAATTAGGAGAAATTTTGTTTTGCTTTATTGGTAATACCCACTTCTATTTGACGCACCACATCCAAGCTCAGTCCTTGGAGCCAAGCAGCTTTCTTGTTATAATGAGGCCGACTCAGGATTCTGGACTCCTATGCTTATTTGTCATAAAATTGACCTTGGGTTCAAAAAGTCAAAATGGAGAAATTGTTGGCTCAGTAATTACATTCTGCTTCCAACATATTTCATAAATGTATGATACAATATATAGTGAAAGCCTTAGCAATATCCTTTGAGTATGGGATCAGCATTTATTCACTGCTATTATTATATTGACTCTCCAAGCAGTTAGGATACTTTCAGTATATATATAAATAGTCAATTTTTAGCAAACGTCCCACTTTATCATTCAGTTTTGACTACAGTAAAACTGAAACCATTTGTACAATTCCATTCAATACTTGTGCATGTTCAGCCAATAAGTGAGTCGATCCTATAAAGGATTATTATGACGATTATTAGAGAGACATCATCTTGATTGCAGGGTGAGGTTGAACAGCTTAATGTCACTTTTGTTACAATTATGCCTTAAAGATGACCCAACATTGCTACTGAAAAGCAATTTACAATCCTATAAAATGAATGCCAATCAAAAACTTATTGGAAGTTAGCCTTATAATGTAAGCAATGTTTGGCAATCATCAACAAAATTACTTTCAAACAACAAACACTAAAACATATTATCTGGTCTTTTATCTCATTGCTGTTAGTGGGAGCTTTCTGTGCGCATATATCAGCCACGTTTCCAACATTACAACAGCAGCTACACTTCAAAAGTGCTGCATTGGCCGTAAAGCACGTTCAGACATCCTGAAGACGTGAAAGGCATTACATAAATGCAAGTTCTTTCTTCCTTTTTTTCGTCATTTCTATTTCATGCATATTCTTTATAAGAAAGTGCTCAGCATCTATGGAGATTAAAATGCAAATAAACTTCTGTGTTGAAAAACTGTGGTATTCAGTTCTGATAAAAAGGACAGCACTTTCCGAAAATAGCAAATGTGTAGATTGATATAGAAAATAACGTACACGGACTGACTATGCAAAGTGAAATAAGTGCCCTTTGGTTCTGTATTCAACACTAATTGCTCATTTTTCACATATGCACTTTTCAGTAATTGTTCCCATAAAAATGTACACAGTTTGCTATTCGAACCAAACTAAATATGTGACTCAATAAAATATTCGCTTGCTGATGATTCATGTATTCATCATGATCTATAGGCCACCTCTTGGTAATACTACATTATCATTCCTTTGGATTCACAGGAATCAAGGCTCATGATGTAACTTATTTTTCCATGAGTATCAGAAAAGATAAAAGCGATCATTCATTACTGACAAGGCATTATGCACTGAAATAACAGGGGAAAATGCACCTATCCTTTCAAATATAGTAATCTCTATTGAGTCAGAGAACTAGACATAATTTTACTTTTTTGTCTTGTGGATTAAGTAGAATATGAAGAAGTACCTACTGACAGGTTGGCAAACAACAACTTGTAAGTAATCTCGGGTATGAAAGATATGGCACACTACTCTCTCGTGCCTGCTTCGGTGCAACAATCCATTGCACCTGAGCAGAGTGGCGACAGCGAGGGCAAAAGTAAGATCACTCATGAAATTGTAAATCCTGCATCCCACCAAATAATCTAGCAGGGGTGGCACAGTGGTTAGCACCACAGCCTCACAGCTCTACCGACCCGGATTTGGTTCTAGGTATTGCCTGTGCAGAGTTTGCAAGTTCTCCCTGTGACCGTGTGGGTTTCCGCCAGATGCTCTGGCTTCCTCCCACAGCCAAAGACTTACAGGTTGATAGGTAAATTGGCCATTGTAAATTGCACCTAGTGGGGATGTGGTAGGGAATATGGGATTAATGTAGGATTAGTATAAATGGGTGGTTGTTGGTCAGCACAGACTCAAAGGGCCTGTTTCAGTGCTGTATCTCTCTATGACTCTAAATCTGCAAAGAAATGGAAGAACAATTAAGAAATACTAATTCAATTAAATTAAAAACACATTTCCAGAGTTGAATAACACTCATTTAAATATTTAAATGATCTGTTTGGTACATGAATAGCTTTGCATATTTTCCCCTTTTCTCCTGTAAAAATAGGTGGATTTGTATCAGACCTAACTGGAGAAGTGTGAGGTGATGCATTTAGTCAAGAGTGTGATGGAATATTCTCCACTTGTCTGGATGAGTGCAGCTCCAACAACACTCAAGAAGCTCAACACCATTCAGGGCAATGAAGTCTGCTTGATTGGTACCCCATCCACTACCTTAAACTTCACTCCCTCCATCACCAATGCACCATCTACAAGATGCACTGCAGCAACTCAGTAAGGCACCTTCGACAGCATCTTCCAATCCCGTGATCTCTACCATCTAGAAAAACACCACCACCTGCAAGTTCCCCTTCAAGCCACACACCATCCTGATTTGGAACTATATTGCTGTTCCTTTGCTGTCGCTGGGTCAAAATCCTGGAACTGTCTTCCTACTGTGGGTGCATCTGCATCAAATGGATTGTAGCGGTTCAAGTAGGCAACTCACCACCTCCATCTCACGGGCAATTGAGGATGGAAGCATATGCTGGCTCACATCCAAGAATGAATTTAAAAAAACACAGGTCAGGACAATGCTGTACTATGTATCAGAAGAGCATGAATGGGGCTTGCCTTCCACCATGTGATGCTTTATTTAGAACCATCCAACAGTCTGTCTAGGAACCAACATGTATGATGTTTCCTAAGTAATGTAAGTAATTTGGAACTACAGCATGTCCTGAGCCACCAAACGGTGAGTGAGTGGGTGTATGTGTGTGGGGAGAGGTCTGAACAAATGGTTGAAAAGTTATTTTTCTCCTTTATAAATGCAAAATGGGCCCTGGAACTGAGATTAGCTACATAGCCAGTAATAATAATACAGTATTACAGTGTTAGAACAGCAAAGAGTAGCTAAAGCGGACATTAAAATATCAAAAGAGAAAAGTAGATACAAAAAGGAGAAAAATAATTCGTAATACAAATATGACATACAATTGCTATAATTCTTCATTTTACAGCAGTAGGTCAGTTCCTCCTCTAGTTAAAGACAAATAAATTCATAGGGTTTACCTAATGATATATATTCAGGAGTGTTGGGCTCAATGAGAGGGGAAATTTATAGTACCCACTTAGTACCCAATTGAGAGAGTCATTGGATGCTCGTGAGGTGTGGGAATGTGGGTTTACGCTACCCATGTAGTTCAATGAACCTCACTGTTTTTGAGATCAGCACATGATGGGTTAAAACAGCTTTCAGTTCTGCTGAAAAGGTATGCTATGTTAAAGGATGAGATACTGAAAAAGTGGGAAAGACACTCATCCAAGTCTTAAGGATTTGGGACATTTGTTTGGTCACTGTTTATAGTAATAAAATAATAAAGAGCTTGGGTGGATCATGTAACCAGGGTAATAGAAGCATTGGGAGAGATTGATGAACATGAGTGGGTCTTCATTTTATCTGATGTCTGGATTGTGTATCTTTTAATGTATTGTATTTTAGTGTTAGTATGCATGGAATGTACAGATCAAAGCTAGAATTGGCATAAGTGTTTAGAGCAACCATTGTTTGCTGCCATCAGACTGGAACTGAGCTTGGTGCCTGTGTTCTGTAGTGATTTGTGAACTCAATAATAAAGAATCATAAACATGAAATTATGTTGTATGATTTGACTCAGTACTCATGATGGACTGTGTAACAAGAGCTCATTAAAGACAACATTCTGAGTCTGACGTCTGTGTTTAAAGTAATGAGAGAAAATAGAATAAGAAAGCAGTCCAACATAAGATACCAGGACTGGAAAAGATAATTGCAATACATATATTTAAAAAGGAAATCAAAATGAATCCAGGCAACTACCGGCTAACTTAAACTAAGAAACTGAATCATGAACACTTTAATAAAGAACATGTTTGTAATTGATGAGAAGTCATTCTGTGAGACTGGGAGACACTGTGGAAAATCACAATGGAACAAAATAAACCAAACGACAAGGAAACAAATCCAAGGATAGACTAGCAATGGAAGAATGAACCTGCTTGTGTTACTTGCAATCTGGTGAGTTCATTTGTTTTCCAGCTCACTGGAGCTAGCAAGTAAATTGCCTATAGCTCGCTCGGGTGTACAATTGTTCAACCAAGCCATCCAGTACATATATTTCACAGAAAACATGTAGCTGACTTAAATGATATATCACAGTGCAATGCAGACAAAATGTAGGAAAACTGAGAAGATGGAGTTATACACTAATAACAGAGCTCACCTGATGTTGTTAACCACAAGAATGGTGCTTGACTGGTTTACAAACGTCATCTCAATCTTGAATTTACATTATTTACTTTAGCTGCCTCCTACCTATTTACTGATCTGTGTAATGCAGTGAAGTTCATTCACAAGAGCGTCCTGTTTATTTCTTGAAAAAGCTCCTAGTTTGTTTCCATTTGCCTAGATGTTAAGCAGCAAATGAAGCCCTGTTGTAAGAAATTCCTCTGAATTTGTGGGAAGAAAACAGAATGGGCAGAATTTTAACTGCTAAGGGGAGGCAGGTACAGGTAAGGGAGTTGGGGGGCGGGAGGTGTGGTCAAAGCCCGGAAAAGTGGCCTCGGGTCAGGAACCCAACATAATTCTACCCCCACACTTGCAGGTTTAAGCTGGGCAGGTTTGCAGGTGAGTGGGGAGCCCACGTGCAGCAGACGGATAAGTAATTACAATATTCAAAGTGGCAACTAACTGAAAAGTTAACCCAACATTCTGACTTTAACAACCAGCGCACGGGTTTCCCAAGCTCTGTGGAACTCACCAGGGTCAATGAGATGAGAGCACAGCGGAGAGTCATTGATCAATGAAACTGACGTGCTGGGAAACCTATGAAGAGTGAAATCGCAAAGCTTGTGGCCAACCTCAGTGAAAGGTTGTGCTCGCCTCAATTCACTATTTAGAGAGTCATTTCCAACTTTTTGGAAGAGTTTCCAATTGCCTTGGAGTTTACTCACCTTCTTCTCAACGTCCTTGCTGCCGGCCTTCACTGCAGCATGGGAGCAACTTATGCAGCAATAGTGTGAACCTCTGATGAGGAGCAACAGGAGCAGCCGCACCAACAGCAACAGCAGCAACAGCACTAGGAGCAGCAACAATAGCAAGAACAGCTGCCACATGCCATTCCAGATGACAGAGAGCTGAAGCTCAAAGGAGGTGATATCCGCAGCACAGGGTGTAAAGACAGAGGGTGAGCTTTCTCAACATGACACAGCAACAGTGCCTCAAGAGGCATAGCCTTTCACGACAGGCTGTTGCTGATATCTGCAGCCTCCTGGATGAAGACCTCTTTCTACGAGGGCCAGGTGGGTACGCATTGCCAGTGGACATCAAAGTCACCACAGCCCTGAATTTCTTCACCTCTGCTCCTTCCAGGGATCAGCTACTGTGATTCCAGGGATGAGGGGTTGGTCTTATAAAGAGAGATTCAGCAGTTTAGACCTTTACTCTATAGAGTTCAGAAGAATGAGAGGAGATCTAATTGAGGTATATAAGATGATTAAGGGGATTGACAAAGTAGATGTAGAGAGGATGTTTCCTCTTGTGGAGCAATCTAGAATGAGAGGTCATAGTTTTAGGAAAGGGGTAGCAAATTTAAAACAGAGATGAGGAGAAATTACTTCTCTCAAAGGGTCGCGAGTCTGTGGAATTCACTACTCCAGAGTGTGGTGGATGCCGTGACATTGAGTAAATTTAAGGAGGCGATAGACAGATTTTTAATTAGAAATGGGTTGAAGGGTTATGGAGAACATGCAGGAAAGTGGAGTTCAGGCCCAGTTGAGATCAACCATGATTGTATTGAATGGCAGGGCAGGCTCAAGGGGCTGAATTGCCTACTCCTGCTCCTAGTTCTTATGTTCTTATGTTCAAAGATCTCACAATCTGCTGCCCATAAGTACATTTTCCAGGTCACTGATGCCTTGTTTTCCAAGGCCGCTACTTATGTGAACTTTGCCACAGATGAGGCTAGTCAAGTACAGAGGGTGTTAGCTTTGCTGCAGTAGCTGGCTTCCCATTGGTGCAGGGAGTCATTGATTGCATGCATATGGCAATCAAGACATCCTCAGAAAAGTCTGGAGTCTTCAGCATTCACAAGATTCCACTCCCACAATGTCCACAAAGTTAGTTTGTGACCATTGGAAACTGATCCTGAATGTCTGTTCTGGATATCCATGGAGTTGCCATGATTCTTTCATTCTGCGACAGTCACATCTCCCACAGGTTTTTGCTCCTCCACACACCTCAGTGGCTGGTTTGTGGGAGACAAGGGGTACCCTCTGAAGACCTGGCTTGTGACCACTGTAAGAAACCCTAGCAGTGAACCAGGGGAGAGGTACAACAGCAGCCACTTCACCACAAGTGTAATAATAGAACAAGCCATTAGGATGCTCAAGACATGCCTTGACATATCTGGAGGTGCATTTCAGTATGCCTCATCAGGCATCTCCAGAATTCTTGTGGTCTGCTGTGATCCTCACAACATCAGGCTGCAAGGGGGTAGAGATGCAGGAAGAGGAAAATGCAGAATGATCAGCATCCTCCTCCAAAGAAGAGGAGGAGCCATGTTGCTTGGTTGCACACCGGGCTGCCAGGAAAGCCCACGACGGACTCATCCATCTACGCTTTACCTAATGTAATGTGTCTGTGCCATCAGAAAGCCTATGCCTGCCCCCTCAGACACAATTCGTTACAACAGTCAATAATCCAAATATCACATTCACACCTTTCCTCCTCATAAAAATTGATCATAAAATTCACCTGAAAGCTATTGTCCAGGGTGAATGGGGTGCAACAAAGTCAAAGCCAGGAAAAGGAGGCGTTCCAAAAAAGTTGTTACAGTCATTGAAATAAACATCAGCATAATCCATTAACATTGCTATACACACTCTTGTGCAATTATTAAGTCTTGCTCATTTGCTTCCTATTAATCCCACGTGTGTAACCCCTACGGCTTCAGCAGAGCTGGAGGCAGGCTGTTCATTCCCCTACTGTGACAGATGAAATGTCCATAGTAGTTGTCCTCTGGGATTTGGAGCATGTGAGGGACCCGCAACAGACTGCTCCACCTGCACTTGTGCAGAGGCAGACTCAGTCAGCAGGCCAGCAGGCAGCACGTGCATCTCTGTCTGGGGGTGGTGGGGGGGGTGGTGCCAAGGGATGAGACGTAGGTTGAGAAGAGTCCCCAGTTCCATGTGTCCTTTTTCCATCTTCCCTCTCATGGCCCACCTGCACTTCCCCACTATCCTGACTGGGTGAGGTTATTTAAATACTGGAGATAGTTGCACTGACAAAGTAACAGTACAAAAGAGAACAAAGCCTTGGGGAATGTCTTGGGCTTAAGGAGAAAGTCAGAGGATGAACCATGAACTAAAGCATAAATAGAGCAATTTGAGGGGAAAGGAAGGTAGATAGCTATAAGCAGAGTTTTTATATGATGCCATATTATAATACTTTGCCAAGATGTATATGGTGACAGAAGATTTACTGAAGTGTTTAAGAGCAGAGTTCCAGAGGTGTGAATAACATATGGACATAAGCAAATATGTAACTGATAAATTAATATTATTAAATAATATTATTATGTCACCTGAGACAGTTATTCCTTCAGTTTTACCTGTGCGGGAACTCTTGGACTGGCTGAACAGGAAACTGTCCAACAGGAACTCTTGTTCACTTAATCTGCTATCCTGGACTCTAGCCAAAGGTTCAATCATTAAGCAACCATTCGTAGTAACTCCAAGAGAAGCTCAGAGTTTTAGAAAGGAGTGGGACGTCTGAGACCAGGAGCTTTATATCTTAATGAAAAATTCAGAACAGCATTTTTGTAGAAGGAGGGAATCAAAACAGTAACAAACCATGAAGAAAGCCATTGTTGGAGAACATTAAACATTAGAACATTAGAACATTACAGCGCAGTACAGGCCCTTCGGCCCTTAATGTTGCGCCGACCTGTGAAACCATCTGACCTACACTATTCCATTATCATCCATATGTCTATCCAATGACCACTTAAATGCCCTTAAAGTTGGCGAGTCTACTACTGTTGCAGGCAGGTTGTTCCACGCCCCTACTACTCTCTGAGTAAAGAAACTACCTCTAACATCTGTCCTATATCTATCACCCCTCAACTTAAAGCTATGTCCCCTCGTGTTTGCCATCACCATCCGAGGAAAAAGACTCTCACTATCCACCCTATCTAACCCTCTGATTATCTTATATGTCTCTATTAAGTCACCTCTCCTCCTCCTTCTCTCCAACGAAAACAACCTCAAGTCCCTCAGCCTTTCCTCGTAAGACCTTCCCTCCATACCAGGCAACATCCTAGTAAACCTCCTCTGCACCCTTTCCAAAGCTTCCACATCCTTCCTATAATGCGGTGACCAGAACTGCACGCAATACTCCAGGTGCGGCCTCACCAGAGTTTTGTACAGCTGCAGCATGACCTCGTGGCTCCAAAACTCGATCCCCCTACTAATAAAAGCTAACACACCATATGCCTTCTTAACAGCCCTATTAACCTGGGTAGCAACTTTCAGGGATTTATGTATCTGGACACCAAGATCTCTCTGCTCATCTACACTTCGCTCCTGTCGAGAATCATCTTCGCTATCCTTTCCTCTACATCTCTGGAACTATTCGGAGGTCTATAGAAAACTCCCAACAGGGTGACCTCTCCTCTCCTGTTTCTAACCTCGGCCCATACTACCTCAGCAGACGAGTCCTCAAACGTCCTTTCTGCCGCTGTAATACTCTCCTTGATTAACAATGCCACACCCCCCCCGCTTTTACCATCTTCTCTGTTCTTACTGAAACAGCTAAATCCCGGAACCTGCAACATCCATTCCTGTCCCTGCTCTACCCATGTCTCCGAAATGGCCACAACATCAAGATCCCAGGTACCAACCCATGCTGCAAGCTCACCCACCTTATTCCGGATGCTCCTGGCGTTGAAGTAGACACACTTTAAACCAAGTTCTTGCTTGCCAGTGCCCTCGCGTCCTTGTAACCTTATCCCTGACCTCACTACTCTCAACATCCTGTACACTGGAACTACAATTTAGGTTCCCATTCCCCTGCTGAATTAGTTTAAACCCCCCCGAAGAGCACTAGCAAATCTCCCCCCCAGGATATTGGTACCCCTCTGGTTCAGGTGAAGACCATCCTGTTTGTAGAGGTCCCACCTACCCCAGAAAGAGCCCCAATTATCCAGGAAACCAAAACCCTTCCTGCTACACCATCCCTGCAGCCACGTGTTCAACTCCTCTCTCTCCCTATTCCTCTCTTCGCCTAGCACGTGGCACGGGCAACAACCCAGAGATAACAACTCTGTTTGTTCTCGCTCTAAGCTTCCACCCTAGCTCCCTGAATTTCTGCCTTAAATCCCCATCTCTCTTCCTACCTATGTCATTGGTGCCTATGTGGACCACGACTTGGGGCTGCTCCCCCTCCCCCTTAAGGATCCCAAAAACACGATCCGAGACATCACGAACCCTGGCACCTGGGAGGCAACACACCAACCGTGAGTCTCTCTCGTTCCCACAGAACCTCCTATCTGTTCCCCTAACTATGGAGTCCCCAATGACTAATGCTCTGCTCCTCTTCCCCCTTCCCTTCTGAGCAACAGGGACAGACTCTGTGCCAGAGACCTGTACCCCATTGCTTACCCCTGGTAAGTCGTCCCCTGCAACAGTATCCAAAACGGTATACCCGTTGTTGAGGGAAACGGCCACAGGGGATCCCTGCACTGCCTGCTAGTTCCCTCTCCTTCCCCTGACGGTAACCCATCTACCTACTTCTTTTACCTGAGGTGTGACTACCTCCCCATAACTCCTCTCAATAACCCCCTCCGCCTCCCGAATGATCCGAAGTTCATCCAGCTCCAGCTCCAGTTCCCTAACGCGGTTCTTGAGGAGCTGGAGTTGGGTGCACTTCCCGCAGATGCAGTCAGCAGGGACACTCTTGGCGACCCTTACCTCCCACATTCTGCAGGAGGAACATACAACTGCCTTAACCTCCATTCCCACTATTCTAAATTCCCAACAAATTGAGAAGAGACTCAATGTTGACAGAATCCTACACAAGTTTAAAAAAAACTCACGTTAAATCAGTGAGATTGTCTTAAGAGGAATTGAGTCTGGTGTTGAATTCTACCAGGAGACTCGACAGCTGCGCAACCCAAAAGAGAGGGATGCAGAGTGTAGAGAGCTTAGGAGGGATCTCACAAGGAACAATATGAAGAGATACAAGCAAGTAACTGAAGAATTAAGGAAGCAGGGCTTGCAATCCAAAAGGTGGGTGCTAAACAGTTCAAAGAGAATTTATAAGTGATATCTAAATGTGTTGGTTCCCATCACAATTGAAACTGCACAATACAAACTAATTTTGTTTAGTTTAGAGATACAGCACTGAAACAGGCCCTTCGGCCCACCGAGTCTGTGCCGACCATCAACCACCCATTTACACTAATCCTACACCAATCCCACATTCCCACCACATCCCCACCTATCCCCACATTTCCCCACCACCTACCTATACTAGGGGCAATTTATAATGGCCAATTTACCTACTTTTCTTTCTTTTTTCTTTTTTCTTTCTTTTTACATTAAATGTTTAATGTGCAGCTGTTAATGAACACTAGCTTAGTTTGCAACTCTGGCTCACACATTTCTGTTGAAAGTGATGAGAATGGTCAGTCAGCAGGAAATAGCATTAACATATACATGACAATGCATTATTTTTATAAACCAAACATGTTTTGCAGTTATATTAAAAGCAGACTCACTGCAATACTCAATGGATAACTATCGAATGCCATTTTTATCCAATCACAGGAATATCATTTAAATCACAAGACTGCTTAAACCATTCCCTTTTGAATAAGCTAACAATAACATTCTACAATTATCCACTATTCTAATCGTGGCACAAGTTAAATTTTGCTTCATTTGTTCTCAGATGCGGGTGGGGCTGGGAAAACTGTGTTTATTGTCCTAGTCACCCTGAGAAAGTGACATTTTGTCTGCTTCTTGAAATGTTGTACACCTCCTGGTGATGATATCCCCACAGTGCTGTTAGGTCGGGAACTCCAAGATGTTGATCTCATGATTTTTTAATTTTTTTTATTTCCAAAATATACTTTATTCATAAAAATCTGAAAAAATTACATTCCCAAACAGTTTAAAACAGCATCAAGTCAAAAAATACAAACAGTGCAAAAGTGATCGGTTTCCTTCTATACAATTATGAGTTGCCTCACAACCCTTCCATTTCATTGTCATGCCATATACATTTTTACATTTCCAGCACACAAAATTTTCCCGATACAGTTTGAGGGGTTTCCCATGAATCCAGCCCCTCAGTGCAGCTTGGTGGGGGGGACCTTACACTGTGGTCTTTCCCCATTGAGCCTTTGCTGCGGCTGCCTCAAGCTTTAGTGCGTCCCTCAGCACGTAGTCCTGGACCTTGGAATGTGCCAGTCTGCAACATTCGGTCGTGGACAACTCTTTGCGCTGGAAGACCAGCAGGTTTCGGGCAGACCAAAGGGCGTCTTTCACCGAATTCATAGTCCTCCAGCAGCAGTTGATGTTTGTCTCGGTGTGCGTCCCTGGGAACAGCCCATAGAGCACAGACTCCTGTGTTACTGAGCTGCTTGGGATGAACCTCAACAAAAACCACTGCATCTCTTTCCACACCTGCTTTGCAAAGACACATTCCAGGAATAGGTGGGCAACCGTCTCTTCCCCACCACAGCCACCGCGGGGGCATTGTGCAGAGGGGGCGAGACTTCGGGTGTGCATGAAGGGTCTGACGGGGAGGGCCCTTCTCACCAACAGCCAAGCTACATCTTGGTGCTTGTTTGAAAGTTCTGGTGATGAGGCATTCCGTCAAATGACTTTGGCGGTCTGCTCGGGGAACCATCCGACAGGAACCCCCGTCTCCTTTTCCCGTAGGGCCTTGAGGACATTCTGTGCAGACCACTGCCTGATGGACCGGTGGTCAAAGGTGTTTTCCCGCAGAAACTGCTCCACGAAGGATAGGTGGTACGGCACGGTCCAACTGCATGGAGCGTTCCGCGGCAATGTGACCAGGCCCATCCTTCGCTACACCGGGGACAGATAGAACCTCAGCACGTAGTGACACTTGGAGTTTGCATACTGGAGATCTACACACAGCTTGATGCAGCCGCACACGAAGGTGGTCATCAGGATGAGAGCCACGTTGGGTACATTTTTCCCGCCCTTGTCCAGAGATTTGAACATCGTGTCCCTCCGGACCCGGTCCATTTTAGATCCCCAGATGAAGCGGAAAATGGCTCAGGTGACTGCTACAGCGCAGGAGTGGGGTATGGGCCAGACCTGCGCCACGTACAGCAACAACGTGAGCGCCTCGCACCTGATGACCAGGTTCTTACCCACAATGGAGAGAGATCGCTGCCCCCACATGCCCAACTTTTGTCGTACCTTGGCTACTCGCTCCTCCCAGGTTTTGGTGCACGCCCCGGCCCTTCCGAACCATATCCCCAGCACCTTCAGGTAATCTGACCTGACGGTGAAGGGGACAAAGGATCAGTCAGCCCAGTTCCCAAAGAACATGGCCTCGCTCTTGCCGTGGTTATCTAATGATGATGAAGGAGCAGATGGTGTGTGATTTGTAAGGGAACTTTGAGGTATTCACCTTCTCATAACATTGCTCCTGATGTCCTTCGTGTTGGTAAAGGTGACAGGGTTGGGAGGTGCTGTCAAAATATAGTTGGTGACTTACTGTAGTGCAATCTGTTATATAAGCCTAGAAACAGGTTGATTCCATACTCATTTTGGATCCTAAAATGGGCACCACAAATGGGTGCCCAATTTGGCAGGCAGCATATTCTGCGCTGGAAATGCACTGCCCACCATATTGGCAGAGGCAAAAAAAGAAGTATCCAGGGCACAGGCCCGAAACAGGCATTGGACTATTTGCATATTATTACGACCAGGTGAGAATGAGCTCTAGGGTTCCCTTTAAGCCTTCACTTGGTCTTACCGTAACAGCGTTTTATTTTTAAATATACTGAGTTTTTAGCTCCCCCTTGGTGAATCCTTGTTCACTGTTTTCCAACATTAAGGTAAAGAAATGAGCACAAACAGGCTTTCTTATGTTTAAAGAAATGTTGAAATTTATTAACCTTAAACTTTAATTCAATTAACACCTTCGGATACACGCACGCCCACGCTATCATGCATACGTGACACACACACGCAGATATGGGTACAGAAAGAAAACAGAAGAAATAAGTGGAAATGTTTGAGGCAATATCTGAGGAGGTTTTTTGTGTTATGGTTCTTTGAGCTCACTGTAGTGTCCTTTATTGTAGGTAGACCTTGCTTTTCGTTGGGGCTCAGTATTCTTCTTAAACCTTGTTCGCTGTAGGAGACTTTTCTCTCTTGGAGTTCATGTGTCTTCAGTGGATTTGGAGTTCCGTGAGAAAGAGACAGGAGCAGGCAGATAGGAGGGACTATGGTGAGTCAGCCAGGAGAGATCTTCTCAGTTCTACTTTCTGCCCAAACTGTTTGTACAAATTCAAAAAACTCAGGTTGTCCAGCAGGTTAGTCATGTGACTAGCTGGTTTGACCATGTCTGTTTGTGTATTTGGCCATCTTAGCAGTCTACCTGGAATGTGAGCTCCCCCACCTTCAACATCTGGTGATCAAAAGTCCATTGTGTGTTGAATGTGTGGGGGAATGGCTGCTTTATCCTTCCAAACACTGTCTGTTAATGTCTTTCCACCCAAGATCTGGAAATTTTTTAAAGCAAGTCCTTTCTTCACTTCAACAACAGTTTGAAATTTAATGTCCATGTGGCAAAATGAATACGCCTCATGCTTGGCAAGTGGGGGCCTGCATGACAATATGCAAATAAGAGGCTTAATCCCTGTTGGAGCCCTCCTTTGCAAAGTTGGTCTTCTCCAAACACAGCCAATCCCAGACCTGATCAGCAGTCCTTAAAGGGTCCCCTGGAGACTACCATCAAAAAGGTAAGTTTGTTAAAAAAAATACTTACCTGAATTTGGAGCCAGGACGAGTGGACTTTGCTGCAGTGTCGAAGACCATTTTCTCCCTTCCGGATACCCCTCCATGATTGATTATGCCCTCTAACGATCACCCTTTCCAGCCCAGTTGACCTCTGCCTCTCCCAGGATCTGCCTGAGGGTCACTGCCACCTAGCTTATTTAAATGAGGCCCAAGGCCCAATATTGGGTGTTCCTCAGGTCTACCAGTTACTGAAGCAAGGATTATTCCTGCTCATCACAGAGTAAAATGATGAAATCAGTTAGCAGAAATATGTTCCCAAGGTCAGATAAGACAGCCTTAAATTATTTTGGAATTCTATTTAATTCCCTGATTTTGTTCACTTGGTGGCAGTGTGATTGCGAGGAAGATATTTAATGTTCAGCACATTATTTGTCTGGCATTTGGCAAAAGGGAAGCCAGTATTTTACAAGATTAAGCAACAAGCATCTTGTGTTAAGCTCATGTATAGAACTAAAATATGACTATGAAAAGTGTATCTCATCATGCAGTCATTGCTTAAAAATTGTACTTCATGCTGTTAACATGGTTGACATGAATCAGTCTAAAAGCTGAAGTCCATTTTAGATTGAGGTAAGCAAGAGATTTTAACAAACGAGCTTCACATTTTTCAAACTGCAATTCTAACTTTACTCATCAAGAAAATGTTTGCATTTAGATATTGTGGTAGCTCAAAAGTATTTGTACAAATGCTGAGTTGTTAATTATTGTCATATATGTGTGGACTGTTCTGCGAATTGACTCCACTCATAACCACTAATATCCTGTTTCAACATTCAAAATTAAGAAAAAAAAATCACTTGTTTTATATTAAAGTTGATTTATAGTTCGCAATCAACATTGCAATCTCTCACACGTGCCTGTGTTTATAAGAGTGGGTGACAAATCGAATGATGCCCGTTCCACTCAGTCATGGAGCATAGCGCAAGTCCAAACACTAACGTCAGAACTTTCTTAAAATGAATATATTTAAGGCAAAAAATTGATCTCATAAACCAAAATTTCAAAAAAGAGGAAAAGGAATAAGAGGTGATGAGTGGTACCTTTAGATAACTTTTTCTATGCTTCGTAAAATTGTCCATTGGTGGTTTTGTGGTAGAGTAGCTTCAATCAAGTAACTTTTTTAGTCTATAGAACATCTCTCAATCAAGGGTAATACAGACACATCTCATGGTAGTCCCACATTCCATAAAAGAGTCATAGTTCAGAGTCCATACTGTGATCGACAGATTCAGTTTATACAATAGGGACCTCCGTTATATTGCAGAGCGGAAACCAAGAAATCATCTTATAAGGAAGGATAAAGTAGGGAGTCAGAATCAACCATTCCCTATGTTGTGTGGTTTTCCCCAATTGTTAAAGCTGCTTTCTCAATTCTGGCTGCTAAAGGTCAAGTGATATGCTGCTCCACAATTCAAAACACATCATGAGAACTTACAATAAAATATATTCAATAATTTTCACTTCAAATCATTTATTTGCGTAAAACACTTAAATGTTTGTGTGAAGCAGAATTATTGTAAACCAAAAACTGCAACTTGATCTAATTTGCGATTATTAGCAATGCAATGCACCTTAGTATAAGAAAAGGCAGAAGGAGTAGAATTCTATCATTATGGTAAGATATTCTGATACAGTATCCATGTACATTCATCAAGGTAACATTGGTGCTATAGACATACTCAATAATTATGGCACAAGACAGGTTATAGTCCACATTAGCACATAAAAAAACTTGTTAAAATAGTATCAAACTGAAGTGAAATGTTTGCAGACAAGAGATGGGATTTGAGGTCTGTAAGAAAATTATTGAGAGAGCAAAAATTTTATTGTGCTAAAAGAAATAGTTAACTCCAAAATCTGTACAATGTCAGATTGACAGAAGAAAAGAATACAGTCCAAAATATAACAAAATTCTGCCATTAAATTTCACAATGATTAATATACATAGGGGTCAATGGAAACTTCAAACTGCCGGGAAGGTTGAGTGACATTTAGAAATTTGACAGTAACCTCAAATAATACATAACCAACAGGAAATTTAATAGGAAGTCAGAAACCAACAGCGGTCATGAAGGAAATATATAAAGGAAGAATCAAGGTAAGAACGCTATACACTTTAGTGCACATAAACTTCGGGTTGTGCAAACCAGACAGAAACCATGAAGTGTGTCACTGTTATATTGTACACAGTGTTTAGCATTCAGTGTTGCTGCTGCAGGCAAGAACAGTCGGGTGACCACTGCTTTAGCTATGCTGTGTTCCCTGCTCACCTCAAAGAACTCAGAACTTCATATCGGAAAATAAGGACTTATTTTGTAAGTATGAAATTAAATACATTTTGTCCAGTTGTTGAGAACAATTCATTCTTTGTAAATTACAGGTCTAGAACATAACAATTTATAAAGTGCATGAGAGTCAACTCTCTCACTGACAAGTTTGTGACAAAGAAGATTTAGAGCTCTTTAGTTTGCTTTCATGTAAATGCATTCCAAATAGTATTTTAGGAGATAAAATAATTTAAATTAGATTTGAAGATGTAAGTTCAAAATGGTACAATAATTATATTAAAACTGTTCACTACCAGCTAAATTAGCTTTGACATCAGTTCTTTGTAAAGTGGAGAATATGTACTATATTTTTATTGAGATAATACTGCTATTGAAAAGATTTAATGCGTAGATTTGTTCAATTATACTTTGTAATGTTCAATATGAAAAATATGCATAAAGATTGTTGCAGGCAAGTTAGAGATATGTGGATCACAGTGATCCAAAATGTCTGCAGTTATTCAGACAGAAAAAAATGATTTAAAACAAAGCCTCAAACCAGACACTGTCTATCAGGGTCAACTATTGTGGGACTGTGTCATCAACAAAATGAGTCTTTACCGTAATTAGTCAGGGTCAGTACATTGCTGGAAATTGATTTAGGTCTAATTGTTCTGCTGCATTTGCTCACTGGAAACAATTTTGCATTTAGTAATTTGTATTTCTTGTTTCTTATAGCAAAAGAAAGATGACAATTTTCAGATAACGCTGCTGAGAGGCAGACTTCACCATGGATTCAAGGTAAGGAAAGTTTAACATGAATTGATTGATATATGAAGCATAAAAGCGATACATGAATGGAGCTCGTTGGCAGAGTCCCACTACTGGGAAATCCCTGTTTTTGCTTGTAGCTGTGTTTGTGTGCTTTGAATAGTGGTAATAACAGTGAGTGACTGTATGTAAAAAGGTTGCTATATCACGCGCGTAATGTGTACAGATTACTAGTGGCTCATTTCAACGCATTGATTTATGTGACACGTGAGAGGGGCTGAGTCACAGAGAATGCTCTGTCCTGTACATGATCAATCGGAAAATAAACAACATGTAGAGAAAGCTCATGCCGAGGATAAGAATCAAGTGGACTGCTATGGAACATAAATAGCATAGCTGGCAGTAATCACAATCCTGTGCATATTGGTGCCCACACACAAACAGATGCCTCCCACTCCCCAGCTACCACACGGAGATAAATCAGCGACACAACTTTCAGCAACACAGATTTCAGCGAGCGGATGTCAGGATTCAAACACATTGAATTTCCCAGTAGGTGCTGTCGCTCACCCCAAATGGAGGGGGAGTCACCTGTTGTTCTCTCAACTGGTGCATGATGGAACAGTGAGGGAAGAAATAACTAATTTTAAAAATTAGGTCAGAAAAGGGGGAAATGAAACTATTTAATACTAAACTAGACAAAAGTGTCCTGTTCTTATATGGTTTCTGCTTAAGCATATTGTTGGCCAAAGTGAAGATTTTGTAAATGCATAATTTCTAAATGAGAATCTAGACTGTGGCATGATTCCAACTTAGTGACAGAATTGTCATTTCCTATTTGTGCAATGACCCATTGCAAGGATATAATGGTGACGTCTTGAAATGTTCAGGGCCGTGAAGGATGTCAGTTTTTGAAGGAAATGCTGAATTTCTACCTCAGGGATGTAATCCCAGCAGCCAAGACCCAGCAGAAAATCATCAATATTGAGACCAGCAAAATTGGAAACATACTATCCGAGCTGAAAGAGAATGTACAAAATTGTGTAAGTACTATATTTTTGCCTTTATCCTTATACTATAGCCGCTTTTGCTGTTAAATAACAGGTCATTCTTTGGAATATTTGTTCTGGCTAAAAATACAAGATCAAAATACCAGAGAATGAGGTGAACAATTGGTATGCGCCTCACTGGTTACAAATGTAAAATGGGAATAATATAGACCAATTTCTGGACTCGAGATCCTGCGGCCGATTTGGCTCGCCTTTGTTCCCTGGCTTTGGCCTAATTTAATCGAAGAAGAATCCTGCGCCTGTTTCAAGGCCCTTCTATCATATTCATGAATAACTAAGTATCAAGCTGCACTTCTGATACCAGGTACTTTTTGCCCTGTTGCAAATACACATAACCTGTATTTCCATCTTGATGCTTTCTGCCGTAGTACAGTCTGTTTGCCGTAATGGATCATCAGCCGCTTTTTCCCCCAAATGCAACTAAATTTCTTATATATATATTTCCTGATATGAAATAGTGGATGAATTACAAATATGCGTACAACCCCTTTCCAATTTTTGCATCCCGGTCATCCCTACTGACACACGGGAAGGTTTTCATGCTCACTTTGAAATTAATGGAATGAAAATCCCGTGGGTTCTGTAAAGAGTGTACAACCCACACTGCCAGATTACCATAGTACCATGTCTACCCGATTGTGTCCTAAAACCAACTACTTTTCAGCCTTAAGGTATTTTAGTCAGTCTCCTGTCAATTCGAAGGCTGTGAGATCAAGCCCACTATTAAACTCATAAACTAGGTTGACACCTCGGTGAAATATTAAGGGTGTACTATTACTAAAGATTCCAGCTTTCAGATAAGACATTAAACGGAGGCCTCATAATCATAAAAGAATCCATGAGGTCATTTGAAAGCGAGCAGGAAGTTCCCTGCTGGTATCTTTGCCAACATCCCTTCCACAATCAACACTGCCAAAAAAGCAGATTATAGTCACTCATTCAGTTGCTGTTCATGAGACCTTGATGCTTGTATTTGCCAACATAATAACAGTGACTGCACTTCAAAAGTAGCCCATTGGCTACAGAACATCTTGGAATATCTTGAGGAGGCATAAATTATTTTTCTTCTAATTCATCTCTGATTTGACAGCCAATCTCTGAAGAATTCCTACAATTTACATATTTTAACATCTAATTAACCACATGGTATATGAATTTCTGATTTGTATAGTTGGACTTTTGTCCTTTTTTAAACCGAAGGCAAAACAAAGTAGATGTATTTATTCGGGTAAAGGTGCATTCAAAATTAAATCGGATAGTGGATAAATATAACGTCATTACAGTGATTTACTTGAAATTCTGTGTGAACTATCCCAGTTATTTTTTCGAAAAAAATATTTTATTCATAAAATTTGTAAAAGTACATTACATAACAGTTGAAATTTGACGTAACAAAGTGCAAGTGCAATACAGTTCAATTTCTTGTCAATACAGTATGTGGCACTCTGAGATGCCTTACCACTTACAATTACAGGTTATATTTAAAATATACATTGACATTTCATGCCAAACATTCTCTGGTGCAAACATTCTCTGGGTTTTATATAGGTTTAAGTGCACTGTGGCAGGAAGGCCATAGACTGTGACCTTCCCAGTTCTCTACTCATAAGGCAGAGTGGTGAACAGGAAGAGAGATCATCATCCTATCATTGCCTTGGGGCAACATGCCCTCCTGCCCCTTTGAAATAAAATGGTGAAAGGAATTATTTAGAAGGGAACCTAGGGAAGAGATAATGGTGGTTGACTTAAACCAAACCTCAATTCAAAGCTCCTTGCAGCAATTTAAAACTTTGGAAACATTCTCAGCAGAAAGTGAGCTTTTCAACACATTATTTTTGCATATAATTACAAAACCAGGCCATATTTCAGTTTGTTGCAAACCAAATATCGAATGCCTACCCTTTAAATGATACACAAACACTTCTAAAACAATCTAACCAGCATGTTCTGAAAGTGACTTTTTTAATGTCCAGTTTGGACAGGGAAATGTAATTTGTCTTAAAGTTAATTCAGATCATGTCAATGGATGAAATATAGGGCTTGTGTTTTCTTGTTAGAATTAATTTGCAGAAGCAAAGGTGTTCATTCACCTCTGGTACAGGGCTAGGTCAACATGTGCAGCACTTCTCTCTTGAAAGTTATGGTTCACAAAAGAAATGCAAAGCCCAAAATTTGCACCAATTCAGAATGAAACAAAAGCAGACGTAAAATGAATATACCACCATAGTTGCTGTGAAAACCGTTAACCAGATAACCAGGCAACTTGAGCGCACTTGCAAAAGTCTATGCGAAAATAAAGAATGCAAATTTTTAGTGGGACAGCACCAGCTGCAAATCAAGGACTTTAAATGAAAAAAAGAAGCACTGACCTAGTTGTTTTGTTAACTGTAACTCATGTGATTCCATTTGATCAAAGTAGTGGCAACCAACTTTGCGATAGTATCATTGGACAAATGAATGCACCAAGTTTAGCTTTGGGCTCTTATCCCGTTTAATAATGTTTCACAAATAGGCTTTTGATGTCTGAACAGCTGTGAAAAATTAGCATTCACTATTTTCTCTGAGTCTTTGGATGATTCAGCAGTAAGTGACAAAAGTGCTTGTAGCCAGTTTGTGAGTCTGAGCAACAGTTAGCAGCTGCTGCTTCCCTTTGAGTGTCACTTGACACTTATGTACTGAATGCGTTTTTTTTTTGCTTTTAGAATATGCCCACACCCATTCTGAGCAGTTGCCTACACTCATATAGGACATTAGTTAATCTGTAGCAATCTCTGAGGCTGAGATGTTGGGCTGTAAATACTGAGTCAGGGCCTGAGCTGACTCCAGAGTCAAGAAGTATTGCTCTGCTCCACTCTAAACTACCACTTCAGCATACATGCAAAGTGAAACTACTTGACACCAACAATAATCAATGTATAAATGAAGCCTAAATAGTCTATTTCATTTTTAATGTTGGGATGGAAAATGAACACTGTTGTAGGAGCTGGTACTTTCCTTGTACTAAAATAAAAACAAGAAATGCTGGAACCACTCAGCAGGTCTGGCTGCATCTGTGGAAAGAGAAGCAGAGTTAACGTTTCGGGTCAGTGACCCTTCTTCGGAACTAGCAAATATTACAGCATCTGCAGTATTTTGTTTTTACTTTCCTTGTACTAGTTCCTTGTTCTTTGATTAGCACCCCATCCACGGCCTTAAACATTCACTCCCTCCACCACCAATGCACAGTGGCAGCAGTGTGTACCATCTAACAAGATGCACTGCAGCAACTTGCCAAGGCTCCTTCAACAGGACCTTCCAAACTCGTGACCTCTAACACCCAAAAGGACAAGGGCAGCTACGCATAGGAACACCACCACCTGCAATTCCCCTCTGAGTCACTCACCATCCTTTTTTGGAACTATATCACTGTTCCTTGCTTGTCACTGGGTCAAAATCCTTGAACTCCCTCCCTAACAGCACTGTGGGTGTACCTACACTAGATGGACTGCTGTGTTTCAAGAAGGCAGCTCACCACCACGTTCTCAAGGGCAATTAGGATGGGCAACAAATGCTGACCTTGCCAACTACGTTCACATCCCAAGAGTGAATAATATACACATTGTGACATCCTGAAACATGAATAGATTAAAGTAAAGCAGTAGATTTTCTTTCTAATGCCTGACCAAATCTTGCATAGCAGTGCATTACTGCAGAGCAGAAGTTACCTACAGCTGTTAGCCTGACACATTTTTCTGTATGATGCCCTTTCCAAACAGTGATGTTTTTAAACCAATTGCACTTCAGTTAATATTCGCACTGTTTACACTCCTCAGACTATGCCATACTCTTCTTTCTTTTTCTTTTGGGCCTCCTTATCTCGAGAGACAATGGATACGCGCCTGGAGGTGGTCAGTGGTTTGTGAAGCAGCGCCTGGAGTGGCTATAAAGGCCAATTCTGGAGTGACAGGCTCTTCCACAGGTGCTGCAGAGAAATTTGTTTGTTGGGGCTGTTGCACAGTTGGCTCTCCCCTTGCGCCTCTGTCTTTTTTCCTGTCAACTACTAAGTCTCTTCGACTCGCCACAATTTAGCCCTGTCTTTATGGCTGCCCGCCAGCTCTGGCGAATGCTGGCAACTGACTCCCACGACTTGTGATCAATGTCACACGATTTCATGTCGCGTTTGCAGACGTCTTTATAACGGAGACATGGACGGCCGGTGGGTCTGATACCAGTGGCGAGCTCGCTGTACAATGTGTCTTTGGGGATCCTGCCATCTTCCATGCGGCTCACATGGCCAAGCCATCTCAAGCGCCGCTGACTCAGTAGTGTGTATAAGCTGGGGGTGTTGGCCACTTCAAGGACTTCTGTGTTGGAGATATAGTCCTGCCACCTGATGCCAAGTATTCTCCGAAGGCAGCGAAGATGGAATGAATTGAGACGTCGCTCTTGGCTGGCATACGTTGTCCAGGCCTCGCTGCCGTAGAGCAAGGTACTGAGGACACAGGCCTGATACACTCGGACTTTTGTGTTCCGTGTTAGTGCGCCATTTTCCCACACTCTCTTGGCCAGTCTGGACATAGCAGTGGAAGCCTTACCCATGCGCTTGTTGATTTCTGCATCTAGAGACAGGTTACTGGTGATAGTTGAGCCAAGGTAGGTGAACTCTTGAACCACTTCCAGAGCGTGGTCGCCAATATTGATACTACATCAGATGTAAAACACTGTTTATATTTTGGTATTGAAATATGTATGATTTCCAACTACAATAATTGTGAAAGACAACAATCAGCCATTGAGTAAAATTATATACTTTTGTTTTTCAGCATAGGTTCTTCAACTGTGACCTGTGCAACTGCAGACCTAGCCCATATATCGAGAATATTTATAAAACATATGAGAAGGTAAGATAGAGATTTTGTCCTAAAACATCGTGGAAGAGCTGACTTTAAAATAGTTCTCATTGTCTAATGCTGTATTATTGTGCTTATCAGTTGCAGGGGAAAGGTGTATACAAAGCCATTGGAGAGCTCAACATCTTTTTTGACTGGCTTCAGAGATACATAATGATGAAAATGAATTGATAAGTAGCAGAACTGGCTTGAAGGAACCAATACTTCCTGATTTTAAAAAGTCACTAGTATTTAAAGTGAAATTTATATTTAGGTTTTGCAGTTTTTTAATTCATAAGACATTTGAGAAATCATGATGTTTTCTGCTCCCAACATTTGCTGACCCTTTTAAAAAAAAATAATGGTCTTTTGGTTCTCCCAGCGCCTAATCTGGTTGAGAGAGTGGGTAGGTTATACCACTGTGTAACCAACTGCTAGGATCACACTGAAGTGTTCCACCACAGTACCCTGCTTTCTTGTGCAAAAGTGCCAGTCCTATGCTCATTTGACACTTGCTTTCCCTTAATGAATTTACGACAAAAAAACTCTTATGCATGAAGTCCACAAGAGTACAATGACATAAACAGACTTTTTTGCAATGTCTAAAAATGTATCCCCTCACCTTATATCTTCAGAATTCATCCTGAGACTGCGCAAACTAAATGTAAATTATATATGAATGATTTTCATTCAATTATTATTTTCAGCACAGTGAATAAGAGAACTGCAAATAATATTTTCTGTATATTTGTACAGAGAATTATTTTTGAGTAGCAAAGATAATGTGTTCGTCAATTTTATTTTTAACAAATAATATATTTTGGTAGTAACAGATTTAAAATCAGCGATTGCTGTTAGATCATATAACTTACTGGATATTTTGCTCTTACATTTGGATGCATAGCTAAAATATTTTAAATAGAATATTTTTGTACTATTTTTGAGAGCATAACATGGAATTTTAATTACTTTAATTTCAAGTTATTTTCATAAATCCATCTATTACTGTATCAGTAATTCTCTAACACCCAGTTCAAAGGAGTTTGCAGCATTAGACACAGCCAAATTTAATTCCACTATTTATTGACTTGGTATGAATACTATTAGTATTCAAATGAATGTGCACTTGTGTGTATTTTATTGTTAGTTACAGTATATTGTCTCCAGTAACTGCAGTATTGGAAGCTATCTTTTAGGCTAGTTTAAAATATAAAACTTTTACGTGTACTACATTCTCAGACATCAACATGTTTTTCTAGGACCCTTGTCAGTGTAGGTAAACCCTTCCTCATTTGAATAATTCAACACATGTCTTGATGTATTAACCGTTTAAAGACAGGGGGCTAGAAATTTGTCTCAGGCAGTGTCACAAAATGGACCATATTGTTATATGCAGTGCCTGACATTCAGTTTCCATGGCTGTCAACATTGAGTCGAACAGGTGGCTGATCTGATACAGCCCATTGTGTGCCACTGCCCGAGACAAATTTCTAGCCCAGGTATTTTTGATACAGAAAATGTTTTTGGTTAATAAGTGCATTAAGAACTAAACTACACACTAAGGGCTGGATTTTATGATTTTATGTGCAAAATGGTGGCAGTCCCACCTATGACATCAGTGGCCCCGCCACCGTGATTACACGGGGGGCAGCCATTTTGCATTGTGGAGGTGGCCGTCCCCCCCAATTACCTGGCGGGGGCAGTAATGGAGACACTGTTCATGGCGCCACCTGATGTTAAAGCAGATGCTGGCGCCATCTTTAAAAGGCTGCCAACCCTGCATTTAGTCTCTCCGAGCATTGATCACCAGCTTATTAAATGAACACCTCTGTGGTTTGCGATAAATAGGCATCATTCTGACCATGTCAGATGTTAGAGCAAGGATGGCCCCTCCCCCATTCAAACACCAGCCCCTTGTAGAATACCCCCTCCCATTCAAACACCAGCCCCTTGTAGAGTACCCCCTCCCATTCAAACACAAGCCCCTTGTCGAGTACCCCCTCCCATTCCAACACAAGCCCCTTGTAGAGTACCCCCTCCCATTCAAACACAAGCCCCTTGTAGAGTACCCCCTCCCATTCAAACACAAGCCCCTTGTAGAGTACCCCCTCCCATTCCAGCACAAGCCCCTTGTAGAGTACCCCCTCCCATTCCAACACAAGCCCCTTGTAGAGTACCCCCTCCCATTCAAACACAAGCCCCTTGTAGAGTACCCCCTCCCGTTCAAACACAAGCCCCTTGTACAGTACCCCCTCCCGTTCAAACACAAGCCCCTTGTAGAGTACCCCCTCCCATTCAAACACAAGCCCCTTGTAGAGTACCCCCTCCCATTCACACACAGGTCCCTTGTACCCCCTCCCACTCAAACACCAGCCCCTTGTAGAGTACCCCCCCCATTCAAACACAAGCCCCTTGCAGAGAACCCCCCCCCACACCATTCACAAACAAGCCCCTTGCAGAGGTCCCCACCATTCACACACAGGTCCCTTGTGAACTCAAATAGCAGCAATGGCTGCAAAGCCTATTTCCCCTAAAAACCTTTGGTGAGTTATCTTCCTTTTCGCCTCAGTGGTGTCACCTTTTGAAAGTTGAGAAACTAAGGGCTTGTAAGTGCTGCTGTCATGCACAAAATTGAGAATCTTTCATTGGATTGTGGTGAATCAGATTCAAATTCATTTCAAGCAGTATTTATAACATTTAAATTATGATGCCGTCACGTCGGGGTTTCTGTGCTTCCATGGTACTTCCCCACCTCCGACAAAATTGGCCAGCAGCGTTACGGCGCCTGGTTCCGTGGCGGACGGCTCCGCAATGATTCCCCGGCTTCCCCACACCAACAAACCTACCTCCGACAATAGAACAAAATTCAGCCCTAAGTCTGACATCACCGTCACACTCACATACATTTGTGTGTTCATGCAGAAGAATCCTCCACAGTCGAGGGAAAAGGGGTTAAAATCATTTTCTACCAATAAATAAATCATTCATTATTTTCATTTGAGTTGTTCCAGTGGTACTGAAGGAAGGTTCACAAAGTAGATGGCGGGAATACAATCTTTGTAAATGTTGATATAATTTGTGCATGTATTTGTTAACAAGCCTACCTCAAGATTATTGCAAGCTGAAACAGTGACTTTGGAGTTCATGAATGAAATAACTAACCTCAGTGTTATATGTTTTACAGTAAAATGTAGCATTTGTGTTGACCCTTTGAGCTACTGAATCTCTTAAAGTTTTCAGTACAGGCTATATCTGAAATAGAAATTCCCACACACTTCTACTGCTGAATATTGTGAAGACAAAATTAAGGAAAAATATAGGATGCAAAACATTTTTGTGACATTTGTTAAAAACAATTCTTGTAGTTTGGGGAAGTGTTCCTATAATGTTCATAGGGTTTAAACATTGATTATTCTTGCTTATTTAATGTATTGGTGCACTCTATTTACCTCATCTTGTGTGTCATATGAATTGTAATGTACTGAATTGTTCTATTGAGATAAACACCATTTGATGCATTGTTTACATTTCATCTCTCTTCATTTATTTACCTTTTACCTTGACGCAACATACAATGCAAAGCAACAGAAACATATTGCTGAATATACACCATTGGTTAAATGACAGTTTTGATCAAATATAATGCCCAGATATGAATGAGAATAGGACCTCACTCCCCTTGGGTTTTCTACTGGAGCTCCCACTGCACCAGTGTTTTACTAAAAGAAATAGCTTGCAGCTGTTGAAATGCCATAGCATACAAAGCTACAGGCCAAGTGCGGGAAAATGGGATTAGATTGGATGGGTGCTTGATGGCCGGCACAGACACGTTGGGCCAAAGGGCCTGTTTCTGTGCTGTGTAATTCTATGACTCTATAGTGCTTTTCACATCGAATGTCCTGAAGCACTTCACCACCAGTGAATCAGTGCAGTTATGCAGGCAAATCTAAAGCCAACAAAGCAAGGTCCAATAAACAGGAAGTAAAATAAATGACCAGGTAATCTATTTGGGTGGTGTTGTTTGAGAACTGGATATTGTCGTGTACACCAAGAGACCCGCACCATAAATAATACCTTGGGATCTTTTACATCCATCTAAACAGGCAGACGGCAGCTCAGCTTAGCATCTTATCCAAAAGATAACAACTCCAACAATCTCTCCATACCATACTGAAGTGTCAGCATTGATGATGTACTTAAGTCATAGAGTGGGACTTGATATAAACATTACTCAAAATTGTTTTATATTTTAAACAAGGACTTTAAAAATGCTGAGGCACCAAATAATGCTCAACTATAAGTCTATCTGGTTTACTCTTATTCCTATCAATAATACTCCTGTAAATTATAACCTTCAAATACATTATTGGCCCACACTCACAGGAGAATTCCAGGAATGCTGAATAATGCTGATAAAACTGAATGCTTACATTTTGCATCATGAAGCTGAACAAAACTATAAACTTATCTACAATCATTTTGTCATGAACAATAATTGCTTTATATGTGTCAGTTGTGGCTCAGTTTGTAGCACTTTCACCTCCGGTCAGAAGGTTTGTGGATTCAAGTACTAATCCAAGACTTAAGCGCAAAAATCGAGGCTAACACTCCAGTGTATTATTGAGGGAGTGCTGCACAGTTGGAGGTGCTTTCTTTCAGATGAGATGTTAAACCGAGGTTTCATCTGCGCTCTCAGTTGGATGTAAAAGATCCCGTGACACTTTTTCGAAGAAGAACAGGGGAGTTATCCCCTGGCCAATATTTATCCCTCAATCGACATCACAAAAACAGATTATCTGATCATTATCATATTGCTATTTGTGGGCACCATCTGTGCAATTGGCTGCCACATTCTTACATTGTAACAACAGACTGCAGTTCAAAAGTTCTTCATTGCCACTTTGAGAAGGCTGGTGGTCGTGAAAGATGCTATATAAATCCAAGTCTTTTCTTTTTTCTTTATAAATCACTAACATGAAAATGAGCCTGGTAAGGTAAAGGTTTATATAAAACAGTTATTCTTATCAAGTGTGTCATGCCAAAAAAGCTCCAGAAGGTACTATAGCATTTGGCTTTAGTAATAACTATTATGTTAGCTTCAAACTCTCTCCCTAACAGCACTGTTTCCTACCTAATAGCACCATGTTTGTACCTACACCATAAAAACTGCAATGTTTCGAGAGGTGGCTCAACATCACCTTCTCAAGGAAAATTAGGGGGCACTAAATGTTGGCCTTGCCTGCGACGCCCACATACCAAGAATGAAATTTTTAAAACTACTGGTAAGAGAGAACGCTTTCCATTTGAAAGATACCTGTGTAGCAGCAATGCACCACAACTGCCTCCGCATTCTTTGCGAGGGAGGCAAAAATTGATCTGGTGAGAATAAGGATGGGCTCAAAGTGATGGCACCTTTGGTGGACTAGTCCACAGGATGCTCACTGGATGACCATCACAATCTGTGATATCGTAACCCAACATGATTCATCACACTCAAGAGTGGAGAGACAAGAGGAAAAGTACTGAGAACTGGAGAAGTAAAAAGAAATGAAACAATAAAGGCAGTTAAATGAAATTGCAGCTGCCAATTTTTCCAATCCAAAAATTAGTACTCCATTAAATCAGGAGGAAAATTGGACCAGCAATTACGTCATCAAAAAATTTATGCAGTAGAATGTTTGTCAAAAAAAGTATCTGAAATCTATAACATATAGTTTTTCAAAAGCACAGCAAGAATATCCAAAGATATGCAGGCCAGAAAGGCCCAATCTCTGTGTGCTAAGTTAGCTTAGCTAGATGGTTGATGGAAGTGGGTGCTAGATTTGGTCATAGCCCCCCTCCCTCATCTAGTTTTAGGCAAAGGTAAATTGGCAAAGATTCCCATTCCTGAACACTTCTAGCAACGCTTGCAGTAAATGGGCATGTGTGGTGACTGAGTGAGATCAGAATCTGGATCAGCCGTGATACCTTCTTGATCAACTAGCCTGCTGTATTTCATTGTCGATGCCATTATCTGAACTATGGCCGCCTGAGCAAGGTACCAGTGAGCCAGTAGCAACCATGGACCTGTAGCTCAGCAACAGGTTAATGTCTCAGGAAAAGAAACGGAACAGCAAAGATGAATAACTTTACCAACAGAAACCCATAACACTGACTTCAACTTTTGCGGCAGGTGTTTTATGCGTTTCCCTAAAAGTGACACTCCTGAGCTGATCAGTAGACAATAAAGCAAATTGGCTCACTTAATTATCCGCTGCCAGTAAAATTTCCGCCATGGTCCCGCCATCCATCCATGCGGCCTCAGGGCCCACATTTGGTCCCGACGTCGGGACTCACAGCAAGCAGGTAAGATCCAAGCCATTAGCTGCTTCTTGAAACCTATTCTGTCACTTTCCCCTTTGTGGCCATTTGAGTCATTGGTGCAGTCACTCATACTCAAAGGAAATATTTTTCCATCATATAGAGCATCTTAGTCACATCAGCTGCCTTTTACCCACCAATGGTGCACATATATTTGACACCAACACTTTAGAAAAAGGCAAACTGCACCTCAAATTACATCAAGGAAATATACAAATGCAGTGGTGAGTAATCGATACTAGTGACATCATGTATCACTACTCTTAACAAAACAGCAGCTCTTGAAACTATTAAAGTGAGTTTGAAGTAATTATGAATAGAAACTCCTTTCCCCAAATTAGAAGTTCTTTGAAATAAACATTAATTCACAATTAGGTGCTTAAAATAAATGATCAAGGATCCTACTTGTGGTCACTTTGTTCTACCCGCTTACTCATGCACCATACCGCAGTAGTATTAAGCAAAAGCAAACAGGATCTTTGTAACAGTTACTTGTTTTAACCATAAAATCATAGTCAGAGATTAAGATCCTACATATTTATTGAAGCCGAAGTTGATATATTGGTTGAGTCAAATAATATAAATGCATTTAAGGGGACACGAAGTTAAGTATATAAGGGAGAAAGGAATAGAAGGATATGTTGATAGGGTGAGATGAAGTGAAGTGGGAGGAGGATCATGTGAATGATAAACACTGACATAGACCTGTTGGGCCAAATGGCCTGTTCCTGTGCTTTAAATTCTATGTAATATTATTTAAAGTTAATAATTTAAAAAATAATCAAAATTCTTTCCTCTCCAAAGACCTACACAATTTCCAGCAAGTACAATTTCACACTGTGGATCTACAGCACATTTCAAAAATACAGAGCGGCTGTGTGGTACTGCCTAGGGGTGCCCACGAGACGGAAGAAGGAGGAGTAACTCGTCCATGAGGCCTTGGTATGGGAGTGAAGTTGGGTTCGGTGGGGGGAGGGGTGCATTGACAATTGTTTCATTTTATTTATGTAAAATTGAGAAAATTAAATTGGGAGGGGTAAAAACACACCAGAGAAGATGGGGGACTGGGGGATGGACATTGCTGCTACAGCCAACCCACCAGTAACTACACCTACCAGGAAGAAACTCAGTAACTAGATGACCTCCCCATGTATTTACTTCCTTCGTCTAGCTTGTGTGTGATCTGCCAACTGCCACAGTGGGATTAGCACAAAGTCCACCATTACTGAGTCCTGCGAGACAAAGTGCTTAATACGAGAAATTTGGTAAGTGAGGGAATTTTAAGGGTTGATCTCTTTCTAAAATCTAGTCAAGTTTGCATTTACCATTTAACTTAATTTTAACATAAAATTGTAGCGTCTTTCAGTCTTAGTGATAAACAAGCTCCCTGCTAGAGGTAGCTGCCCAGTTAGCAGCTAGTTAGAACTAGTTCCCTGATCAGCAGAGACTGACTCAGGTCTCTGGAATTGCAGCTAAAATAAATACAGGAGATTCTGCTAACACACCAAGTAAGTAGCACAAAGACCAGCTCGACTGAGTCTTGTGAGACAGAGTACTTAACTTGGGGAATTTGATAAGTGAGGGAAGAGGTGCTTTTCTGGTCTTTTACAGACCAAGGAATGATCCGAAAGAGGGAGCTGGAGACAGCGAGACTCGAGAGCTGAAGCCCAGAGGTATTAATCAATAGGTTTTGTGCTTCTCTTCACTCTAAACTGGGACAGTAGTTTAAACTAGTACTAGAGAGATATTAGTATTGTATTAAATTTATAGCTTAACCAGTTAAACTACTTAATATAACTACAAATAATTATTAAGTGATATTTCCAAACTTGAAACCTAATTAGTTAAATAAAACATAACAAAGATGGCAGGCAGGTGATGTATTGCAGCTGTAGCATGTGGGTGCTGGTGGACACCAGTGTTATTCACTACAACCACATCTGCAGTAAGTGTCTGCAGCTCAAGGAACTTCAGCTCAGAGTTGATGAACTGGAGTCTGAGCTTCAGACACTACGATGCATCAGGGAGGGGGAAAATTACCTGGACACTTTGTTTCAGAAGGCAGTCTTATGCTATGTACTTCAGGTTTGGTCTGTGGTCAGGGACAGGAGGATGTTTCTATGAGTGAGGCCAGTATAGGAATCCAGAAGTAGCACTTGAGGAGCCTCAGCCCTTGAACTTGTCCAACAGGTTCAATCTTCTTACAGCATGTGTGGACGAAAGCAGGGGCTGCAGGAAGGATGAGTAAACTGACCACAGCACCATCGTACAGGGGGCCATTCAAGTGGGAGTAAAAAGGAATGTAGTTTTAGTCGACGACAGTATATTTAGGGGGATAGATACTGTTCTCTGCAGCCGAGAGCATAAGTCCTAAAGGCTGTGATGCCTGTCTGGTGCCAAGGTTAAGGACAACTCGTTGGGGTTGGAGAGGAACTTGGAGTGGGAGGGGAAGAATCCGGTTGTCGTGGTTCATGTAAGCACCAATGACATAGGTAGGACTAAGAAAGAGGTTCTTTTGCGGGAGTATGAGCACCTTGGGACTAAATTAATAAACAGAGCCACAAAGGCAATAATCTCTGGATTACTACTTGAGCCACAAGCAAACTGTATAGGGTAACTAAGACCAGAAAGTTGAATGTATGGCTCAAAGATTGGTGTGGGAGGAATGGGTTTCGATTAGATTAGATTTAGATTAGAGATACAGCACTGAAACAGGCCCTTCGGCCCACCGAGTCTGTGCCGACCATCAACCACCCATTTATACTAATCCTACACTAATTCCACATTCCTACCACATCCCCACCTGTCTATATTTCCATACCACCTACCTATACTAGGGTCAATTGCTAATGGTCAATTTACCTATCAACCTGCAAGTCTTTGGCTTGTGGGAGGAAACCAGAGCACCCGGAGGAAACCCACGCAGACACAGGGAGAACTTGCAAACTCCACACAGGCAGTACCCAGAATTGAACCCGGGTCGCTGGAGCTGTGAGGCTGCAGTGCGAACCACTGCGCCACTGTGCCGCCCCTGCGCCACTGTGCTGCCCCGATTCATGGAACACTGGCATCAGTACTGGAGAAAGAGGAAGCTGTACCGTTGGGACAACCTTCACCTGAACCGCGCTGAGACCAGTGTTTTGGCAAATCGTATAACTAGGGCTGTAGAGAGGGATTTAAACTAAATAATGAGGAGGCGGGGTGGTGGAAGGAGGATTCATGTGTGGGCAAATTTGGAAAGTTAAAGAGAAAGGACAAGGCAATAGTGCAAGGTAACGATAACCAGAATGTGACAGGAAGGGACTGAGCATACAAACATTAAGAGTGCACCAGCAAATAAGGTCAGATGAGGGAAAAATGGTGAAAAGACAGAATTAATGGCTCTTTATCAAAATGCATGCAGCATTAGCAACAAGATGGATGAACTCATGGCACAAATAGAAATAAATGAGTATGATATGATAGCCATTACAGAGACATGGTTGCAAAGTGACCAAGGCTGGGAACTGAATATTCAAGGGAATTTGACATTTCAGAAGGAAGGGAAGAAAGGAAAAGGAGGTGGAGTAGCTCAGATAATAAAGGATGAGATCAGTACAGTAGTGAAAAATGATCTTGGCTCAGAAGATCAAGATGAAAAATCAGTTTGGGTGGAGATAAGAAATGGCAAAGCAAAGAATTCACTGGTAGGAGTAGCTTATAGGCCCCCTAACAATAGCTACACTGTAGGACAGAGTATAAATAAAGAAATAATGGGGGCTTGTAAGAATGGTAATGCAATAATAATTTTAATCTTCATATTGATTGGATGAATCAAATTGGCAAAGGTACCCTAGAGGTTGAGTTCATAGGTTCTATTCAGGACAGTTTCTTAGAACAACACATTCTGGAACCAACTGGGAGTAGGCTTTTTAGACCTGCTAATGTGTAATGAGGCAAGATTAATTAGTGGCCTCATAGTAAAGGATCCTCTATGCAAGAGTGATCATAATATAATAGAATTTCACATTTAGTTTGAGGGTGAGAAATTTGGGTCTGAAACTATGTCTTAAACTTAAATAAAGACAATTACAAAGGTATGAAGACAGAGTTATCTAAAGTGGACTGGGAAAATAGGTTAAAAGGTAAGACGGTAGAGAAGCAGTGGCAGACATTTAAGGAGATATTTCAGAACTGTCAACAAAAATATATTCCATTGAGAAAGAAAGACTGAGAAGGATGCACCATCTGTGGATAACAAAAGAAGTTAAGGATGATATCAAATTGAAAAGAAAAGTGTATAATGCTGCAAAGATTATTAGTAGGCCAGAAGATTGGGAAAACTTTAGAAACCAGCATGGCTAAAAAAAGGGAGAAATTAAAGTATGAGATAAAACTAGCAAGAAATATAAAAACTGTCAGCAAAAGCTTCTACGAGCATATAAAAAGGAAAAGAGTAGCTAAAGTAATCGTATGTCCCTTAGAGGATGAGACTGGGGAATTAATAATGGGAAACAAGGAAATGGCAGAGACTTTTAACAAGTATTTTGTATCTGTCTTAACAGTAGAAAACATAAAAAGCATCCCAAGACCAGAAAATCATGAGGCAAACGAGAGGAAGAACTTAAAACAATCACTAGCACTAGAGAAAAAGTATTAGGAAAACTAATGGGACTAAAGGCTGACAAGTCCCCTGGACCTGATGGTCTGCATCCTAGGGTCTGAAAAGAAGTGGCTGCAGAGATAGTGGATGCATTGGTTGTAATCGTCCAAAATTCCCTACATTCTGGAAAGGAGAACAGGTAGATGTAGTGTATTTGGATTTCCAGAAGGCATTTGATAAAGTGTCACATAAAAGCTTGCTGCACAGGATAAGAGCTCACGGTATTGGAGGTCATGTATTAGCATGAATTGAGGATTGGTTAACTCACAGAAAACAGAGAGTCGGAATAAATGGGGGATTTTCGGGTTGGCAAACTATAACTAGTAAAATGCCACAGGGATCAGTGCTGGGGTCTCAACTATTTACAATCTATTACTGACTTGATGAAGGGCCTGAGTGTATTGTAGCCAAATTTGCTACAGCATACATACATATATATATATATATAGGTAGGAAAGCAGGTTGTGGGGAGGAACAGGCCGGGTTTTGTGAAGACAGCAGGGTTCCCGGCGGCGGACCAAAAAGGCGAGGAATCTCGGCCTCAGCCAGCTGGAGCCCTACCCGGTGCAATTCTACAGCGCCAGGCCAATTAACAGCTCAGCGTCGATATCCCCGTCCCCTTAAAGATGGGGATCCCGCCTCCAAGAGCTGCCAGCTAATCACAGGGCCGGCAGGTCAGCGGTATTGACAGCACCACAGGGAGCAGTTGGCCGCTGTAGGTACTGCAAGAGGCTTTGGACCCAGGCCTAGCACTGGAGGCCGGATCCAAGCTAAATGAGGGGTGGTCGGCCCGACGGAATGGGAGGGTGAGTGTTAGTGGAGCGGTGGGGGGGGGGGGGGGGGGGGCTTCAGGTTGGTGCAGGTTTTCCCAGCAGGGGCCCTCGCTGGGCCACAGATTGTCCATGGATGAGGGCCACACCCCCAAGTCCACAGGGAGGTCGCTTCATTTTAGTGGATGACCTTTCTGCATGGTGGAGGTTCCCCCGCCCCCACCCCCACCCCCACCGCTGGTTAAATCCCAACAGCAGCAGGAAGAGGTTCCTAAGTGGCCGGTAATAGGTCATTTAAAGGCCTCAGTTGGCCTCTGGGCGGGGAGGCCGTCTTCAGCCTATCCTGCCTCCAACAAAATTGCATTGTGATGGAGAGACAACAGAGCCTCTGCCCCTCCACCTCCCGTTGCAATTCTATAGGCCTCCCACTCCGAACCTGTCTCAGCTGGGCCCATAAAATACAGCCCAAAGAGTCTGCTAAGGGATGTAGATAGGTTAAGTGTGGGGAAAAATTTGGCAGATGGCGTATAATGTCAGAAATTGTGAGGTTGTCCACTTTGACGGGAAGAATAGAAAAGCAGAATGATATTTAATTGGGGAAAGACTGTGGTAGAGAAGGATTTGGGTGTTCTTGTACACGAATCACAAAAAGTTAGCATGCAGGTACAGCAAGTAATTAGGAAGGCAAATGGAATGTTGGTCTTTATTGCAAGGTGGATGGAGTATAAAAGTAGGGAAGTCTTGCTACAACCGTACAGGGCAATGTTGAGATGGCATCTAGAGTACTATGTACAGTTTTGGTCTCCTTACTTAAGGAGGGATATACTTACATTGGAAGCAGTTCAGAGAAGGTTCACTAGGCTGATTCCTGGGATGAAGGGGGTTGTCTTTTGAGGAAAGGTTGAGCAGGTTAGGCCTATATTCATTGGAGTTTGGAAGAAGGAGAGGTGATCTTAATGAAACATAAAAGATTCTGAGGGGGCTTGATGGGGGGGAATCTAGAACTAGGGGCACAGTTTAAAAATAATGGCTTTCCCATTTAAGATGCAAATGAGGAGGAATTTCTTCTCTCAGAGTCAATAATCTTTGAAATTCCCTACCATAGAGAATAGTGGGGGCTGAGTCATTGAATATATTCAAGGCTGAGCTGGACAGATTTTTTATCGAGAAGGGAGTCAAGGTTATGGGGGCAGGCAGGAAAGTGGAGTTGAGGCCACAATCAGATCAGCCATGATTTTATTGAATGGCGGAGCAGGCTCGAGGGGCCAAATGATTTCATCCTGCTCCTATTTTGTATGAACTTATGTCTTTCCAGTGCCAATTTGACCAATTCTAATGAATATTCTATCTTGTGCTTCAGCATTTATTACTTTCCTTTCATGTTCTTTCTGTCTGTATCTCAGTTATGCACAGGAATCCACCAAATGCAATTAAAAAGAACCTTTATATGCCACTGAAGTGATTTCATTGAGTTGATCTCCCTTGCAAATTTGAACAAACACACTGATCAATTGAGCTAGTGAGTAAGGGGTAGAAATTCATCTTGGACCTTATAAAATGAGTAATATGGCTTCGACCATCCATTATACCCCAGCCACTGGACCATTAATATTGGGTGGAGCATCTCAAGAGCAGCCTATGCAATCCTGCCTGTTTTACACTCCCACTCATTGATTTCAAAACAGAAAATGATTAACTCAAAAATAATTAAACTGACAGCTTTTCTTCTTCATTTCACGACATTTCTGCAACAGAACTGAATGGTATTAACCAGCTGTTGTTTATGTACCAGGTCTAAATGCAGGCTTTCAGATATAGGGTGGGCAAAAAATGTACATTTTAGTCTGTGTGGAATTTTTCATCTGTGTATTGCATTGTTAAAAACAGTACCGAAAGATTTAACAACCATCACACTTAGTGGCCAACGGCATAATATTCGGCAGGTCTAATATTCAGACATGTTCTCCTTTCGTAAGTATTGCCAGTAATTTTTGCAGGGGGTTCTCTCAATCTCCCAATGTGACTTCAGCAGACGTTCAAATGAAACCTTGGCGAAGTAGCATGAATAGCTGTTCATGCTATTTCACTGGGGTTTTCACTGATCCTCTGCCAAAGTTACAGAGACAGATTTGCGAAAACTTTCCCCCTAAAAATCTACTCGTCATAATATTGCATCTTAACTTAGTGATAATAGCAAGCTGAAATAGCCTTATCTGTAGTGCAATTGTAAACCTGTTCTTTTTGAATCCAGTAACCAGAGCCATTCTTTTCCCAACTACATGTTTGTTGAAGTTTATTGATTTAGTGAGTAAAGCTCAGCCACTCAGTACATATATTATCCCTAATGATTATAGTTGGCTTAGTATAATTGCTGTAAACCTATTTGGGCCACTACATTTACTTTACTGTGTTTCCTCTATCAGAAAAATAGAACATAACTTCAGACATGTCAAATGGTTTTCTGGATACTTCTGTAATACAAAGACTCTTGAGGTATTGCATGCTATTGCCACACATTTTGTAAAACGTTGAGCAACACCAACTGTGGACATTAGGTTAGAACAAGACTGTTGGGTTTCCTTACCACACTGAACAATGCACAGTTGAATTTCCTGAGTGCTTTGTCCTCAGTGTATTTTGTGAGCCAGTTTCTCAATGAGAAGAGTTTTTATTCCCTTATAAGGGATTGTGTTTGCAAGTCAAGAATATTATATCCTAAGGCCATTCTGAAACAATAGGAAAATAACAAGTTAGTCTTATTTGTATGTATGTATTGTGCACATGAACATCTTAATCTGTGTAAGTCCAACAGATATATATATATACCATGCACCTGTCTCCTTGTGTGGACTGCATATATTGTATATGCAGGTAAACATTAAAAGCAAGGAACCAACTAACCAAAGGTTTAAAATATAAGTTTAAACTGAATTATTCTTCCTTTCTTCTGTGGCTAGTGACATGTGAGGCAACCCATTTTTTTCCCCACTGTTTTACATCCAGCAGATTATGTTCTGGGTTGTTTCTGTAACAAAGTCCCACTATAATATGGACAGGTCATTAGCTTGACTCTCAACACTACCAAAAGAACTGATGAGAAATAATGAAGGCAGGGAGTGTCATTATTTCACTCTCATAGCACCCCACTGGATATCAGTCCAGACTAGAACTCATGTCTCTGCTCGCCACGGCTGTCTAGAATCCGGCTCAAACCCATAGCCTGCCAGTGTAGATGCAGAAATGCTACCATTCAGTCAAAACTCTCTCACTTGATCTAAATTAAAGAGATCAAAACTGTGTGAATCTGTAATCACAGAAACATCAGCAAACAATGAAACCACTAGGGCTCTCATGCCTGTACCTCGTTTCATTTTTACATTTCACTCTGGCTTCTGAATGCACAACACATATTTTTACAATTTGCATTTTTATTTGTTATATTCTCCTTTCTTTACACCTGCCATTGAGAAGGTGCTAAGTAACCTACTCCTCGGCTGCTGCAAATGCTGCTCCTGATCCGACTGCAAGAAGTTGTGCAAAATCCATCTGGGTGGCTCGGCTTTGGTTTTCTTCTTCTCTTTCATGGAGCTCATCCATTGTACACTATTATACGACTTTGTTGGCTGATGTTTGGACAGAGACCTGTGGGTCGTCCTGAAGTTGTGCAAGGTTCTATATAAATGCACCTTCTTTCTTTAGAAACCAGGAAGCTCATATACGTTTTCTAATTTGACTAAAAGCATTTTTGACAAAAATAATGCACAGGGATTTTTTTTTCTCTACAGGTTATTTTGAGACATTTTCCACTGTTAAAATGTAATAGCTTACTAAAGTGGATGATCATTTAAATTATTCAAATTATTAACTCCAAGATTCAGACAGAGTTATGTAACTAACCACTACATTTGTTCTTTCTGACTCACTACACCTACGCCAGCACAAGCAAGGAAATATCTGGGGAGTTAATATTCATAAAACTTGTGCTATTTACATAATTCTGCAAGCTTTTGTTCAAAACATTAGTTTTTTGCACTGTCAGGGAAGAATAAAGTTCCTTTAGAAAGTTTTTGTGTTCATGGAGCTGCGTAAAGACACAATTTCTTTTCTTGTTCAAGGTGAAAGGAGCTTCCTATTGCTATTCTGTCAGATATAACATACTCTCAGGGGATGGGAATGCACAATGGGGAACTGTGGAATTGCCTCTTCACTCTGAATGAGAACAACGTCATCATTCACAAAGACAATGAAACATGTGAGTTAGTCATGAGTGAGTAAACTAGATATACTAGTGTGTACATCACACTTGGGAAAAATTTGGCCTAAAGTTTTAATATTTACTTAGCTTTAATGGGGATTATTACAAATGTAGAAGATATTTTCATAGGCTTGTGTCATGTGAACTGCCATTTTTCTCATACTCTCTCTTTATCTGGATTTACAACATGTTTTCAATTCACTGGTCTGTTTCAGCCATCACACTAAATACTACACTTTATGAATGAGTCATGGTGTTGGTATGAGTAGGTAGTTATGTATGGCTGTAAAAAAATTAAATGCAGGCCACTTGTTAATTATTATGCAGGGGAACAAAATTTAGACAATTAATTGCGTGGAAGTCACGCTGCAAATTTCTTGAATAGCACATGATGGCAATAGGTAGGGAAATAGAGACAGAACTAGTCAGAATGAGATCACACCATGTGATGGGATGGCATGTCACGTTGTAACTCTGTGTAATTAGATGGATCAAAATATTTTTGCAAAAAAGATTTTGTCTTGCAGGCCCCCACCTGCCAAGTATGAGGCATATCAATTTCACCACATGGACATCAAATTTCAAAGTGTTGTTGAAATGAAGAAAGGACTTGCTTTATAAAATTACCAGATCTTGGCTGGAAAGACATTTGCATATTAACAGACCGTGCTTGGAAGGACAAAGCAACCATTCCCTGACACATTCAACCCACAGTGGACTTTTGATCACCAGACGTTGAAGGTGGGGGAGCTCGCGCTCCAGGTTGACTGCTAAAATGGCCAAATACACAAACGGCCATGGTCAAACCAGCTAGTCATATGACTAACCTGCTGGGCAACCTGAGTTTTTTGAATTTGTACAAAGAGTTTGGGGGAGAAAGCAGAATTCTCCTGGACTGAGAAGATCTCGCCTGGTTGGCTCGCCACTGCCTCTCCAGTCTGCCTGCTCCCATCTCTTTCTCATGGAATGCCAAATTCACTGAAGACACATGAACCCCAAGAAAGAAAAGTCTCCTATAGTGAACAAGGTTTAAGAAGAATACCGGGCCCCAACGAAACAATAAAGGACTCTACAGTGATCTCGCAGAACCGTAACAAAAACTCTCAGATATTGCCTCAAACTTTTCCACTTTATTTTTCTTCTGCTCTTTTCTGTCTCTATTTGCATGTGTGTATCATGTATGCATGCTAGAGTGGGCATGTCGTGTATCCATAGGCATTGACTGAATTAAAGTTTAAGTTTAATAAATTTCAACTTTTCTTTTTTAAACCTAAGAAAGCCTATTTGTGCTGGTTCCTTTGCCTTATAATTGGAAAGCGATGAATAAGGATTCACCAAGGGGGAACTAAAAACATGGTGTGCATAAAAATTAAATGCTGTTACAGTAAGACCAGGTTAAGGCTGAAAGGGAACCCTAGACCTCTTTCTCACATGATTGTAACAGAAATTTGGGTACTAGCGTCTAGAATTGACCCACAGACAAACAAGAGAAATTGGAAGTGGGAAGCCAAATTGTTCCCAATCAAAAAAGTGCAAGATTTCATTACGGGTTTTCTTGTGGTTATGTGTGCTTGAATACTAACAGCTCCAGCGACCCAGGTTCAGTTCTGGGTACTGCCTGTGCGGAGTTTGCAAGTTCTCCCTGTGACCGTGTGGGTTTCCGCTGGGTGCTCCGGTTTCCTCCCACAGCCAAAGACTTGCAGGTTGATAGATAAATTGGCCATTGTAAATTGCCCCTAGTGTAGGTAGGTGGTAGGAGAATTGAGGGAAGGTGGGGAAATGGTAGGGAATATGGGATTAATGTAGGATTAGTATAAATGGGTGGTTGATGGTCGGCACAGACTCAGTGGGCCGAAGGGCCTATTTCAGTGCTGTACCTCTCTATGACTAACATGTCTGCAACTGAAGCTAGTAGCTCTCCAAGCCAGGATGAAGTAACTTGGGATAAGTTAAAAACACTGTCTATGGAAGAGTTGAGGAAAATGGCTGAGCAGTACGTACGGAAGTCTGAACTCCTAAGGCTAGTGGCCAACCATTTTTCTTTTGAATCTGAAAAAGCAGAAACAGGGTTAGATTCAGAAACAGGATTAGAAGCAGACTCCGACAGGGTATTGTTGGCAAAGATACAATTGGAACAGAGGAAACTTGAACTTGAGGAAAGAGAGAGAGAGAAAAAAAGACAGGAGAGGGAGAGAGAAAGAATATTCTAGAAGGAATGCTAAGAGAGAGAGTTGAAGCAGCTTGAGTTAACTAGGGGTAACAGAGTAACCCCAGTGAAAGCATGGCCAACATGGTGGAGCATAATTCAGGGCTGGGTACAAAATTGTTAAAACTAGCTCAACCAATTCCAAAATTCAATGAGAAGGATATAGAAGAATTTTTTTGTGTCCTTTGAGAAACTGGCAAGGCAGCTAAAATGGCCAGTTGAGACCTGGCCTCTTTTACTACAAAGCAAGCTAACTGGAAAAGCCTATGAGGTTTATTCCCTGTTGCCAGATGAGAGTTTATCAAATTATGAACTGACCAAAAATGCTATCTTCGAGGCATATGAATTAGTACCCGAAGCCTATCACCAAAAGTTTAGAACCCTCAAGAAGGAAGTTAATCAAACTTATCTGGAGTTTGAAAGAAGTAAGCAGCTGGCTTTTGACCAGTGGCTGAGGACTCTTAAAGTACAGCTCAGCTATGAGAATCTCAGAAAGTAATTCTGTTAGAGGAATTTAAACACTCTCTCCCACTCTCCATAAAGACACATGTAGAGCAGCAGCGGGTCCAAGGAGCCCAGCAAGCGGCCATTCTGGCCGATGAGTTTGCTTTAATTTATAAGTCAGTTTCCCGGGGAGAACCTTTCCTAGTAACCCCCACAAATCTGAAAAGGACAAAGGGTGGGAAGGTGATAGAAGCCCAAGCAGTCCTAGGAGAGAAAGGAAAGCAGGAGACACAGGGGGCTCTCCTCTAACCAAAAAGGAAGGTACCGTGAACAAGAGTGAGACCCGGAGATCTGTGTGCTTCCATTGTAATAAAGCAGGGCATTTAAGAGCTGACTGCTGGAAACTAAAGAGAAAAGCGGTCGGGTTAATCAGGGCACACCTGCTCAGTGAAGACGGGACCCTGATGGAAAGCAAAGCAGAACAAGCTGTGGCTTTAACTGCAGTAAGAGTGCAACCCAGGAAGCTTACTACTGCAAGTTCAGGAACAGTTAATAGGATTCCTGAAGGCTATCAGGGTTTTGTGTCTGAAGGGAAAGTAACCCCATACCCCTTGAGTGGAGCAAACAAGCCCATAGTGATTCTCAGGGACACAGGGGCCACCAGATCCCTTTTACTGGCAAAAAGGCCTGACCTTTCCCCCTGAGAGTGCAGTGGACACCAGAATGGTGGTGAATGGTATTGGAGGGCAGTGTATGCCTGTACCTGTACACTTTGTGCACCTGGAGTGCGACCTAGATTTGGGACCAATGACGATAAGGATTGTCCCTAGTTTGCCTGTGGACGGGGTTGACCTGCTCCTCGGTAATGATCTGGCCGGGGTGAAGGTGATAGCCCCACCCCCGCCACCCAGTAGTGGAAGAAAGACCGCAGGAGGCCAGAAAGACAGGGTAGTGGTGGGAGATGGTCCCCTGCAGTTTCCCTGAATGTGTTGTGCATCAGGCCATGATCAAACCAGCTCCCCCAGAGGGGTCTGAATTAGCACTGCAGGCAGATGACCAGGTCTGTCTGTCTGAGACTTTCTTTGGAAAGTTAGGAGACCCAGGGAATGAATTAAATGGATTTTCCTTAGCTGAGGCTCGGCGAGCTGACCCAGTATTGCAAGATGTAGCACAGGCTGCCCAGTCTGCAAGTGAAGCAGAGGGAGTCCCTGCTGGGAGTCCTATAACAGTGTTAGGTGGACCCACCAGCAGAGGGCTGGTGAACTGTAAGGGACCCCGCTGAGAACAAAAGGGGACAGGCAGGCACAAAGCTGGCAAAAGGATAGACAGGGAAGGGAAAAAGTGACTAAGAGGGCAGGTTAAAGGAAGTCTGAGAGGAATTCTAGATGAAAACCCCTACTGTCCATCAGCCAACCCTGAAAAGTGTGAAAAGTTATACCCCACATCCTCCAATGTAAATGCAGACACTAGAAGCACCCCATCAGAGTTTCTAACAGCATTTACAGGAACCTGCAGAGACAAAGAAAGACCTCTGGGGGGAGGGGGCAGAGAAAATGTGAGGGTTTAGTTTAGTTTAGTTTAGTTTAGAGATACAGCACTGAAACAGGCCCTTCGGCCCACCGAGTCTGTGCCGACCATCAACCACCCATTTATACTAATCCTACACTAATTCCATATTCCTAACACATCCCCACCTGTCCCTATATTTCCCTACCACCTACCTATACTAGGGGCAATTTATAATGGCCAATTTACCTATCAACCTGCAAGTCTTTGGCTGTGGGAGGAAACCGGAGCACCTGGAGAAAACCCACGCAGACACAGGGAGAACTTGCAAACTCCACACAGGCAGTACCCAGAATTGAACCCGGGTCGCTGGAGCTGTGAGGCTGCGGTGCTAACCACTGCGCCACTGTGATGCCTCATCTAGTCAAAATGTCACAAGGGAGTGCAGTAGAGTCTGCACAAATACCTGCAGGCAGGAGTGTCCTCTGGCACAAAGGGAAGATTAACAAAGAATCCTCCCCCACAGTCAGAACCAAAGAGAAACCACCCATCCCCCTTTTCAGACCTCAACAGGAACAAAGACCCTAGGCCATGGAAATTTGAAAACAGAAGAGAAACTTCTTCAAAGAACCACATGGTTACCGAGATGGCAAAAAGGGGCAATTAAAGCAGCACTGGCACCAAGAGAAGACAGGCTGTAATAAGTTTTAGGATTTATGAATGAATGGGAATGAGCGTGAGAAATGCATGTTTTTTTCCGTATCTTACATTTTTCTCTCGACTCTTTTAATGAAATGTGCTTTTCTCAAATCGCATTTCATTCCACTGGGTGTGGAGGTGTCATGCTCAACCCCCCACCTGCCAAGCATGAGGCATATTAATTTTGTCACATGGACATTACATTTCAAACTGTTGTTGAAGTGAAGAAAGGACCTGCTTTAAAAGATTGCCAGATCTTGGCTGGAAAGACATTTGCATATTAACAGACAATGTTTGGAAGGACAAAGCAGCCATTCCCTGACACATTCAACCCACATGGACTTTTGATCACCAGACATTGAAGATGGGGGAGCTCGCATTCCAGGTTCACAGCTAAGATGGCCGAATACACAAACGGACGTGGTCAAACCAGCTAGCCACATGACTAACCTGCTGGGCAACCTGAGTTTTTTGAATCTATACAAACTGTGTAGGGAGAAAGCAGAATGCTCCTGGACTGAGAAGATCTCGCCAGGCTGGCTCGCCGTAGCCTCTCCTGTCTGCCTGCTCCCATCTCTTTTGCACGGAACTCCAAAACCACTGAAGACACATGAACCCCAAAAGAGAAAAGTTTCCTACAGCGAACATGGTTCAAGAAGAATACTGAGCCCCAACGAAAAGTAAGATCTACCTACAATAAAGGATTCTACAGTGAGCTCGAAGAACCGTAACGAAAACTCTTCAGATATTGCCTCAAACGCTTCCACTTTATTTTTCTTCTGCTCTTTTCTGTCTCTATTTGCATGTGTGTATCGCGTGTGCTTGCTGGCGCGTGCACATCGTATATCTGTAGGCATTAACCGAATTAGAGTTTAAGTTTAATAAATTTCAACTTTTCTTCTTTACACCTAAGAAAGCCTGTTTGTGCTGGTTTCTTTGCCTTCTAATTGGAAAGGGTGAAAATGGATTCACTAAGGGGGAGCTGAAAACACAGGGCTGAATTTTATTCGGGCGCCGCGCTCCATGACGGCGCACTTTAAACTCAGCGTGGCACCCGCATTCAGCGGCCGCCGAGGTGTCCCCACAACATTACGCACAGCGGTTCAGTTAAATAGTGGGGGTGGAGTGGCCACCTCCATTGATGTAGAGGGGACGGCTGTTGCATTGCCAGGCATCGGTGTCTGGCACCACCGCGGAGGCGCCGGCGCCGTTTTTAAAGGACTGTAAGCTCTTAGGAGAAATTTAAATTTTTAAAGGTAAATCATTAAATATTATTGCATAAAAATTACAGACATTTATAGGCCCTTTCACATCCCCACAATGCTGTTTTAACGGACATTGGCACAAAATGAAACATTATTTCCAACCCACACTTCCCCCCAAACCTCTTTACATTTACCCTTCAACCCCTTCCCACCATCCCCCGCTCCTCCACCTCTCCTGCCCTGAAAATGTTATTACTCCCCCACCCCACCAGGTTCTCGTGTATGGCATTCCGAAGGCGCACGGAGCACGAACGGCAGCCGTAATATCGGAGTGGTATGGCCGCCGCCTGCAGATAAGTTTATTTAAATATTTTAAATGTTCACTTGCATATTTAGATGAAGGGCCTGCCGCCATGCAGCAGGGGGCTGCACCGAGATCCTGCCGCTGCCGGTAATATGCGGCGGGCCCTTCTCGCCGTCGCGGGCAGAGGCGGGCCTCTCCCCACAGCATTTTACCAGCCCCCGCGCAGTGACCCGCGGTATCGAGGGGCTGGTAAAATTCAGCCCACGCTGTGTTTAAAAATTAAACCCTGTTACAGTAAGACCAGGTGAAGGCTGAAAGGGAATCCTAGACCTCTTTCTCACCTGGTCATAACAATTTATAATGAGGTAGTCAGAGCAGGTTTGCGACTATTTCTAAGCTTTCCCACCCTCTTTCCTTCAGTCTGAAGTTTTCACTGTATTCATTTGAGCAGAATTTCCTTTATACAAAGTTCACAAGTTAAGATAATTACAGATAAGAAAGGGAATTGTAATTAATCTGTCCAAAATGACCTTAAAGTCTCCCCATTATGGTATCCAATAGTTTTTTAAATGATTGTGAGATTTTTGTTGCCATTAAACCACTTGGTTGCATGTGATCTCTTTCAGACCTTATATTTTGCACTGTGCTAAAATTAGTGACAGTCCTGAGGTTGTTAAAACCACGCACAATATTGCTTTTAATTGAATTCCCAACTTTTCATAACAATATTCATGGGGGGAAACTCAGAAAAAAAGATATTTTCTTGTTAAGGCCTTATCAATAATACATTGCACACAAAATAATTTTTTAATTGGATAATGATAATAGAATTCTCTCACGTACTCCATGGGAATTAATGTAATGGGAATTGAACAGTGTCAGGTATCGGCACAACATTTTGAAAGTGATCCGTAGATTTTTGGAAAATGAGTAAAGTGCTTCTTTTGTTCTTCTTCGCAGTGCCCTGCCTATGGCTGCAGATAACAACTCAGGAGTGCGCAGTTCAGAGAGCACAAAAGACCCCAGGTTATCGTGACAGAAGCAGCCAGCTTGACCTTGCAGAGGAGCTGTACCTGATGAGGCTGGGACTCACAAGGGACTTGACCAGAGCTACCATCCTGTCCACTTTTGATGCACAGAATGGGAGCAGCCAATAACATCAGCTCAAAAGACAGAACAATTTTTCCAAGCAGTAGCACATTATGGCTATACCTATGTAGCCTTTTGCGTGGTCTACCGACAATCTGATGGCCACCTGAATAGAGAAGGCTACTGACCTACTGATGTACGAACGATATGTGACCTACAACAAGAAAGCATCAATATCAATGCATGGCTATCAAGGAGCATGCAGAGTGCCACAACATCTTGGTACTCCATGTAGAAAGGGTGGTTGTTTCTTGGCACTATGGGCCTTGCAATGCTACCGTGGTTTATGCCACCTCTGCCACAAACCTTGCAATGTGCGAAAGGACGAATGCAATGATGTACATGTGCCAGCAAGGATCTTCATTTATTTGTCATAGTTGGTGTGACAAGCAATGTCTCAGGTGTCAGGACTATTTAGAGGATATTTTACAATGGGCTGCAGAAAAAGTGACTAAAATAGTGATCATAGCCAGCGTGATTCTTGCATGTATAGAGGAATCACCATAGACTAGAATGAGAAACACCAGCGAGATGTAGAAGAGCAAGAAGATGAAAGTGAGACATATTTGAGCAACATTTTTGTTTTTTATTCATGGCTAAAGAGGGGTTTCCATAAGCAGACTGAGTCTCTCACTACTCAAACCCTGCAGCCATTAAATTCATTTGCGTACATCTGCATTACCTGCAGAGCTGAAGCACAGGAGGTGCTGCTGGTTGCTTCCCTCATGGTGTGACATCACTGAAGTGGCGCCATGCAGGTGAGGCAGAGAATTACATTGCTTTGCATCAGTATAGGGACAGTAGGTGCAGTGCCACTTGCACTGCGACAAGAGCAGAACATGTAGTGGAGGAGGCAGCGAGGGGAACCTCTGCAAGGAAGGAAGAAGAGGAAGGCTCTCCTTAGAAGGCCCTACCCTGAGAGCGTCTCCATGTTTTTGGTGATGTGCTGCATCTTTGATAACCTTGCAATTATGAGGGTCCAGCCACTACCTCCTGGGATCCAGTTGCCACCTCGGGAGGAGGAGGAGGAGGAGGAGGATGGGAGGAGATCACATGCAGCACATCCAATTGGACCAAGACGGCCCGCATAGTGAGGCTTCACTTAAGTTAAAAGAAACTTCATCACCCCCAACATGGGCCCACCATTTCCTTACAGTACATCCATTTTGGACTCCCCATGACAAAGACACCTTGGCCTAAATCATTCAATAAAGGCCAACAGCAAAAATCTTCACCCAACAATTTTGTCCATCAATGCATCAATAATACAGAAAAGAACAGAATTTACCACCCTTGTGCACCTCCTTAGCGCCTGTCTTGCAGGTGCCTTTGCCTATCCCAGTGCTCCATCACAATGCTAACCCAGTGACTGCAGCATGGCTGGTGGAAGGCTGCTGACTTTCATTGGCAGAGACTGCAGATGGCCTTGGAGGACGCCCTCAAGATGCTCTGGGCCTTGAGGGCCTGGCTTCAGACTGCACCACCTCAGCATGTGTGATAATAGTTTGGACTGGCTGGGTGAGAGACAACAGCAAGGGCACTGGCGGAGTGGCAGTGTTGGGAGCACAATTGCTGTCATCGTGAGAGAGGACAGCAGGTTCATGCCCCATGTTGCCACTGCCGTTCCCGCAGGGTGGCATTTCAGCAATCCTCGTAGTCTGCTGGAGCACAGATTGCTGGATTGCTGTGTGAGCCTGCATGCCATGTTGAACACTGCACTGCATGCATGATGGCAGCTCTCTGTGCCCGGATGGCAACTGTCTGAGACAAGATGGCAGCAGTCTGAGCCTCCATGCCAGCAGCCAGGGATCCCGTGACCCCTGTCTGAGCTTCCTCTGCAGCAGTAATACATTGGGAGGCCTCTGCCAGCAGACTCTCCATCTCCATCACGGGCCAGTCTGGCAATGCTATTATGGAGGTGCCTATCTTTCCATGGTGGAAAGGATATGTCCAAGTTCCGTGTGATGCCCTGTGCCATGGTGGCGCTGCCGTCCTCCATGCTCCTAGCTAGTGGCAAAGGCCACTCCTCCAGTACCACTCCTCATCCTGCTTTCATTGCCACCATCCTGCACATTCGCCACTCCCCTATATTGCCGGGGCCTGCTGGACTGGCCGCAGCAAACCCGCCATATTTACCTCTGGGTTCCAGGCTCCAGCGTTGGGCCTAATCCTAGACCTCCTGAGTACTGGCAGTGGCCACCGCTGCTGGCCCTCTGATTGTCCGGCAGCACTTGGAGACAGGATCCTCGCCCTTAAAAGGAAAGGGACCCTGGTGCCAGGCACATAAGTGCTCGAACACCGTTGAATCGCCTCGGGGGTGAGGGGTGGGGGGAAGGGTGTGGGCGTTTCGACTTCGAAAGGCCGAGGCAGGGTTCCCCTCAGCTTTTCGGCCCGGTGCTAGCAGCTGCATCGGCATAACTAAATTCAGCCCATGACGTGCAGATGCATTGACTCACTTTGGCCACCCGGGTGAGGTCATTGAACTTTTTTTGGCACTGCTGCCAGGTTCGAGGTGCCATGCTGTGCACATTCACTACACTTGCCACCTGCTTCCACTCCCTTCACAGCTTTAACCTGGAGAACTTCCTGCCCTACCTCCTTCCTGGCATGGACCTCTCGATAGACTGAGTCCAGGGCGGTGTCACAAAATCTGGGAGCTCTCTCATTCCCTTGGCGTGTTATTGCTTCCCCCATAAATGGCAAAAAAGGATTATCCAGCAGTCTACAGTGCTCTGCTGCTACTTCCCTTTTATGGGGACAGTGCCTTTAAAAAGGGAAGGCTGCCTGGAAGGAAGGGAGCACATGGTTTCTGCCCAATGCTACTCAGCCCCCTAGAGTGAACAGGGACTACCTGAACTGAAATGCAGACTGAGGCTGCCTGGATCTGCTCGTGGCCACACTACAATCCTGGGACTGAGGTGGAAGAGAGGTTAGATGAATTTTGTGTCTTATCCACCTCATTTCCAATGGGCACGAGCATAATGTGGATCACAATCCCCGCATCCAAATATCTGGGTGAATGATGAGTGCTACCCATGCACTGGGAGCCAGGGACACTAGTGTGGCACAAAACTAATATAAATGCAGTTCCACGCCCTTTAGCTGACAAGGTGGAAATAGGAATGTTGACATCCCAGTGTGATGAGGAGAACTGCCACATTTACGCAAGTGAGTGAAGATTAAGTAGAGAAACAACCAGTTCTGACCACCACGCAATGTGACTTTGCAACATCTTTTGTAATGTACTGAGCTCCTGTTGCATTGTGAAAGGACATCCATACATTTCCAAAACTACATTGCACACAAATTCTGCAGGTTTTTGTAATCTTTCTTTTTTGGGAGCTAGATGCTTTCTCCTCATTGATCTAAGCTTATGGAGGAAAAGGGCAAAGCCCAGTGTCTGCACACTCTTGCAGATATTTCCCTCTGTCAGCACTAAAGAAACAAGTTTGGATAAGTGTAGATAATCCATATGTTCTAAAAGAAAGAACAATAATGTATAAGTTACATCTATATTGGCTACAATATTTAACTATCAGATATTGGCATGAATATCATTGAGTAGATCGATTATGGGGAGTACCAAGAAATGTGAAAGCAATATTGCCAATGTCAGACCATTGGAAACATTAAACATTTCACAAAATTTGTGATACGGCTTCGAAAATGAATAGAGCTGGGGTTGTGTTTTCACAGTAAGACATTGCATTATTTTTAGATTAAAAAAACAACTGTCACTGGAAGTATGTAAGACTGATAGGTCTGGGGAAAGTCCTGACCACATTTACAGATATTACAGGTAGACCCAATTAAAGCCTCAGCTTTTCCAGTCAGTTGTTTGCCAACTTCACTGCTCTATTCTCAATCCATTCCCTCTCAACATCACTCAATTAGCCTCATTGCAGACCTTCCAACTTGAGAACAATTTCCTAAGGATGAAGATTCAGACCAGCGCTGAAGGTCTGAGGTGTAGCTAAATTGTTTGCAAAGTTGTCTGAGCCATAAAAAAGGCTTTAGAGTTGGTTCAAAAAAGTTTGAGCACTTAACTGCGTACTAGAATTTCAAACATGGGGACTATAAGGAAACGTTTGTTGCCTTGGTATTTGTTCTTCCTCACAGCTCTGTGAAAGGTTGCAGGAGGTTTTCCAAAGTTAAAGGCGCAATATAATATAAAGTTAATTCACTTCTCCCCTCCACCACTCCCCCCCACCCCCCGAAGCATTGTGTTGACATCACCCTTCACTTCTTTTGTTTGCTACAAAATATACTACATTCCATAAGGTGACTAAGGCTAAGATTATCAAAAAGGCAGGTAATTCTTCTGAATGTGGGTAAGTTGCAGGGTCCGTCACAGGATTCCAAAAATTGTTGCTATCATTCTGGCTCAGCTCCAGGTCTCTGTCCATTTACAATCATTATCATCTCATTACCATTTAGCTCTGCCTACTAGCCTCAATACTTTGGCTTCCTGAATTTCCTATTGCTGTTATCCTGCCTGGTTTTGGTCCAGTAAGTCATAGTAACATTAGGAACTAGAATGTCTTTTCAGTCCTTTGGACCCGCTCTGCTATTCAAATAGATCATAGCTGATCAGCATCTCAGCTCCATTGTTGAAGCTTTGCTCCATATCCCTTGATGTCCTTAACCAACAAAAATCTGTCTCAGTCTTCACAGGGGTTGAAATTACTTCAAAACTAAAATGCAGTGAAATAGAAAATGCAAAGGAGACAGAGAAAGCAGAGGAAATGAAACAAAAAGTGACAATGAAAGACAAGAGAAAAAGGAAAGAAAACATGAAATGAAAGAAAGAATGCAAAAATGCAGACAAACTAATCAAAAATGAGTGAAACTATAAGTACAATTTTAAAGGAACTCAGGAAAGGGAATATGACAAACAAGATTAAGGAGGCCACATACTTCTTGGAAAATAAGTGTCTAAATGTGGTAGAGGAGCAGAGGGCTTTTTAAAATATGTTTATGGGATGTGGGCATTGCTAGCAAGGCCATCATTTGTTGCCCATTCCTAATTGCCCTTGAGAAGGTGGTGGTGAGCCACCTTCTTGAACCTCTATGATCCATGTGGTGTAGATCCACCCACAGGGCTGTTAGGTAGAGAAATACAAGATTTAGACCCAGTGATGATATATTTTCAAGTCAGGATGATATGTAACTTGGAGGGGAACTTAGAGGTGGTTATGTTCCTATGTGCCTTCTGCCCTTGTTCTTCTAGGCAGTAGAGGTCGCAGGTTTGGAAGGTGCTGTCAAAGATGTCTTGGGGAATTGCTCATGCATCTTGTAGATAGTACACACAGTAGCCAATGTGCACCTATAGTAGAGTGATGAATGTTTAGGTTGTTGAATGGGGTGCCAATTAAGTGGGCTACTTTGGCCTGGACGGTGTTGTTGAGTGTTGTTGGAACTGTATTAATCTGGGCAAAATGAGAGTATTGCATCACCTTCCTGACTTGTAACTTGTAAATGGTGGAAAAGTGTTGGGGAGCCAGGAGGTGAGTTAATTGCCACAGATACTCAGCTTTGGGCCTGCTCTTGTAACCACAGTATTCACGTGGTTGGTCCAGATAAGTTTTTGGTCAATGGTAACCCCGTCCAGGATGTTGATGGTGGGAGATTCAGTAAGGATAATGCCATTAAATGTCAAGGGGAGGTGATTAGATTCTCTCTTGTTGGAGACAGTCATTGCCTGGCACTTGTGTGGGGTGAATGTTACTTGCCACTTAGCTGCCCAAGCCTGAATGTTGTCCAGGTCTTGCTGCGTGTGGGACTGCTTCATTACCTGAATTGTGAACAGAATTGAACATTGTGCAATCATAAGCGAACATCTCTTTTGTTTTTATTGGAGGAAAGGTCATTGATAAAGCAGCTGAAGACTGTAGGGCCTAGGACATTGCCTTGAGGAATTCCTGAAGTGATGTCCTAAGGCTGAGCTGATTGACCTCTGACAACCACAATCATTTTCCTTTGTTCTCGGTAAAACTCCAATCAGTGGAGAGTTTTCCCCCGATTCCCATTGACTTTAATTTTGTTAAGGTTCCTTGATGCCGTGCTCGGTCAAATGCTGCCTTGATGTCAAGGGCAGGCATTCTCACCTCACCTCCGGAACTCAGCTATTTTGTCCATGTTTGGATCAAGATTATAATGAGGTGTGGAGCTGAGTAGTCCTGGTGGAATGTAAGCTGAGCATTGGTGAGCAAGTTATTGGTGAGTAAATGTTATTTGATAGCACTGTCGACGACATCTTCTGTCACCTTTCTGATGGTTGAGGCAAATCTGATGGAGTGGTAATTGGCCAAATTGAATTTGTCCTGCTATTTGTGGACAGGATATACCATGGGCAATTTTCCACTTTGTTGGGCAGATGCCAGTGTTGTAGCTGCATGAGAACAAAGGGTGTAGTTGGACCTGGAGCACAAGTTTTCAGCATTAAAGCTGGGATGTTGTTGGGGCTCATAGCTGCTGTATCCAGTGCACTCAACCATTTCTTGATATCACATGGAGTGAATCAAATTGGCTGAAGACTGGTGTCTGTGATGCTGGGGACCTCGGGAGGAGGCTGAGATGAATCATCCACTCAGCACTTCTGGTTGAAGATGGTTGCAAATGCTTCAGCCTTGTCTTTTGTATTCACATGCTAGGCTCTAACATTACTGAGGATGGGGATGTACATTGAGCCTCCTCCTGTTGTTTAATTGCCCACCAGCATTCATGACTGGTTGTGGCAGAACTGCAGAGATTTGATCTGATCTGTTGGTTGTGGAATCACTTAGTTCTGTCTATAGCATGCTGCTTCTGCTGTATAGCAGGCAAGTGGTCCTGTGTTGTAGCTTCACAAGGTTAGCACCTCAGTTTTAGGTATGCCTGATGCTGCTCCTAGCCTGTTCTCCTACACTACTCATTGAACCAGGGTTGATCTCCTGGCCTGATGGTAATGGTAGAGTGAAGGATATGCCAGGCCATCTGGTTACAAATTGTGGTAGAATACAATTCTGCTGCTGATGGCCCACAGCGTCTCATGGATTCCCAGTTTTCAGCTGCTAGATCTGTTCTAAATCCATCCCATTTAGCATGGCGGTAATGTCACACACACAATGGAGGCTGTCCTCAGTGTGAAGATGAAACTTAATCTCCACAAGGACTGGTGCTCTATCCTACAAGTACTGTTATGGGCAGCTGCATCTGCAACAAGGGGGAGGGGGGCGGTGGGGGGGGGGGGGGGTGGGTGGTGGTGGTGGCATAGTGGTGATGTCACAGGACAAGTAATCCAGAGTCCAGGGTAATACTCTGGGGACATGGGTTTGAATCCCGCTATGGCATTTGGTGAAATTTGAATTGAGTTCTGGAATTAAATCTGGAATTAGTCTAATGGTGACCATGAAACCATTGTCGTCGTAAAAACACATCAGGTTCACTAATGTCCTTTAAGGAAGGAAATCTACTGTCCTTACCTGGTCTGGCCTACATGTGACTCTGGACCCATAGCAATATGGTTGACTCTCATATGTCCTTTGAAATGGCCTAGTAAGCCATTCAGTTCAAGGGCAATTTGTGGTGGGCAATAAATGCTGGCCTAGTCAGCGATGCCCACATCCCACAAACAAAGAAAAGGTAGATTGGTGAGGCTGAGGTCAAGTAGATTTTTCCCTTTGGTTGGTTCTTTCACCACCTGCTGCAGGCCCAGTCTGACAGCTTTGTTGTTCAGGACTCAGTCAGCTTGGTCAGTAGTGGCACTATCAAGCTGCTGTTGGTGATGGACGTTGAATGGTGGCATAGTGTTAATGTCATTGGGGTAGTAATCCAGAGGTCCGGGCTAATGCCTTGGGGACATGGGTTCAGATCCCACCACAGCAGCTGGTGGAATTTAAATTCAATTAATTCATAAAAAATCTGGAATTGAATGCTATTCTCAGTAATGATGCCATAAAACTATCGTTGTCGTAAAATCCCATCTGGTTCACCAATGTCCTTTAAGGAAGGAAATGGGGCATCCTTATCTGGTCTGGCCTACATGTGACTCCAGACCCACAGCAATGTGATTGACTCTCAACTGCCCTCCGAAATGGCCTAGCAAGCTACTCAGTTCAAGAGCAATTAGGGATGGGCAACAAATACTGGTCTGTCAGTTACACCCATATCCCATGAAAGGATAGAAAAAAGTCCCCCACCCACAGTACATCTGTGCCCTTGGTACCCTCAGCGCTTTATTTATTTATAGATACAGCACTGAAACAGGCCCTTCGGCCCACCGAGTCTGTGCTGACCAACAACCACCCATTTATACTAATCCTACATTAACCCCATATTCTCTACCACATCCCCACCATTCTCCTACCACCTACCTACACTAGGGGCAATTTACAATGGCCAATTTACCTATCAATTTGCAAGTCTTTGGAGGTGGGAAGAAACCGGAGCACCCTGCGGAAACCAACGCAGACACAGGGAGAACTTGCAAACTCCACACAGGCAGTACCCAGAACTGAACCCGGGTCACTGGAGCTGTGAGACTGCGGTGCTAACCACTGCACCACTGTGCCGCTTCTTCCAAGTGGTTCAACATCGAGGAGTACTGATTAATCAGCTGAAGGAGGATAGTAACTGGCAATTGAGGAGGTTTCCTTGCCCAAATTTGATCTGGTGCCATGAAACTTCATGTGGTCTGGAGCTGCTGTTGAAGACTTCCAGGGCCACTCATTCCCAACTGTATACCACTGTATTCCCACCTCTGTTGGGTCTGTCCTGTTCGTTGGACAGGACATACTCAGAGATGGTGGTGAAGATGTCTGGGATATTGGCTGAAATGTATGTTTCTGTGAATATGACTATGCCAGACTGTTGCTTGACTAGTCTGTGGGACAGCTCTCTCAATTTTGGCACAAGTCCCTAGATGTTTTTGACGAAAACTTTGCAGGATTGACTGGGTAGGGTGTGCCTTTGTTGTAAATAAAAAAAGAAAATGCTGGGAATATTCAGCAGGTCTGGCAGCATTTGAGGAGAGAGAAGCAGAGTAAACCTTTGTTGCATCTGGTGCTTAGGTTGATGTAGGTGGTCCGTCCAGTTTTATTTTCATTAGACTTTTCTGTAGCCAGTTGATACAATTCAGTGGCTTGTTAGGCCATTGCAGAGGGCAGTTAGGAGTCAACCAATTTGCTGTGAGTCTGGAGTCACAGCTAGGCCAGACTGGGTGAGGACATCAGAGTTCCTTTCCTAAAGGACATTAGCGAACTGAATGGGTTTTTGTGACAATCCAGTAGTTTTATGGGTCACCATTACTGATATTAGCTTTTTATTCCAGATTTATTTAATTAATTTGATTTAAATTCCCCAGCAGCCATGGTGGGATTTGAACTTATGTCTCCGGATCATTAGCCCGGGCCTCTGGATTACGTGTCCAGTCTGGTAATCACTATACTACTCTTCTGGGGGTACAGAGACCCAAATCATTAAAAATAGCACCACAGGTTGATAAGGCTATAAAGAAGAAAGCAATGCACTGGGGTTCATTTCCAGAGGGATAGAATTGAAAAGTAGAGAATTTATGTGGACGCTTGGTCAGACCATACTTGGAGTACTGTGAAGAATTCTGGTCTCTATATTAAAAAAGGATTTACAGGCACTGGAGAAGGTGCAAAAAAGATTTACTAGACTGATACAAGAACTGAAAGATTATAGATATCAAGAAAGACAGTATAGGCTGGGGCTTATTTCTCTAGAAAAAAGACTGAGGGATGACCTGACAGGAGACTTTAAGATTATGAAGGGGTTTGATAGGGCAGTCAGAGATAAGTTTAGTTTAGAGATACAGCACTGAAACAGGCCCTTCGGCCCACCGAGTCTGTGCCGACCATCAACCACCCATTTATACTAATCCTACACTAATCCCATATTCCTACCACATCCCCACCTGTCCGTATATTCTCCTACCACCTACCTATACTAGGGGCAATTTATAATGGCCAATTTACCTATCAACCTGCAAGTCTTTGGCATGTGGGAGGAAACCAGAGCACCCGGAGAAAACCCACGCAGACACAGGGAGAACTTGCAAACTCCACACAGGCAGTACCCAGTATTGAACCCGGGTCGCTGGAGCTGTGAGACTGCAGTGCTAACCACTGCGCCACTGTGCCGCCCCAAGATAAGTTGTTTCCAGTTGCGGGCCAAGACCAGAACTAGCGGTCATAAATATAAGATGGTCACTAATAAATACAACAGGAAATTCAGGAGTAACCTCTTTACCCAGAGAGTGGTTTGAATGTGGAACTCGCTAGCACAGGCAATAGTTGAGGTGAATAGCATTGATGCATTTAAGGGGACGCTAGATATATACGTGAGGGAGAACGGAATGGAGGGATACGTTGATGGGGTTAGATGAAGAAGGGTGGGAGGACACTCATGTGCAGCATAAACACCAGTGTGGACCTGTTGGGCCAAATAGCCAGTTTCTGCGCAGTAAATACTATGTAAGACTATGTAACGCTAAAATCATATGAGGAATGTGATTTGATGGTTGTGGTCTCATAGAGTAATTGAACAGTAAAGGGAGGCTTTTTGAGAGTGCTACTGGGCTGAATCGTTAACTTCCTTAAGGTTTAGGATGGGATATTGTTCCCATATTATCTTTCCATCAAACAACTGCCATGCTCTTTATGGAGCGAGGTTTGAGTATCCGAAAAGCATTTGGATGTTGCGTAAAGGAAGTTTGCCAGAGGATCGCCAGAAAGGGGGCTTATATTGTTTGGTGTCTCGTGAACTCCATGAAGAGCCTCTACATTACCTTTTCAGATTGACATAATGCTTTATTTCAGTGTCTAAGAAACCTTTGATCTCTGTTATAAGCATAAAGGTTGCAAGGCCAATTTTCCTGCGCCTACTGCCTGATCGGGCATCAGAAGTGTGCTGTGTCTGTCCAGGTCCAGAAGGCTCAGGATTGCCTTTCCCAGGTCATTTAAATGGCACAAGGCCACACACCCCTGGTAGGACCTAGTGCTGGAAAATGGGGAAGGAAATTCAAGTACGGCTGCAAGCCTCTCAGGGTCACTGCATCAGGGCCTTTTGTATGTTGCTGGAGGGCAGTAGTGAGAAGACTCCAAGATCTTAAAGATTGCCTTTGGGGGAATTAAGTACATAAAAATCCTCACCTGAAGTTATTTTTAGTCTCTCACTGGGATACTGTCACTGTCCAATAGTTCGACAGGAAGGAAAGTGAGGCAGGAGGTCAGGAATGTCCCTCCCACCTTCCATAAGTGATTATGATGAGCCTGTGTCCATTGCAGTCACAGTCTCATCTTCTACTTTCAGGGAAGCCTGGAAACACAGAGGTAATGAAAAATCTAAGAAGTTAAAATGAGACAGCTTTCAGCCCCTTTCTCCTAAACTGAACTGGCTTGTTCTTAAAACACATGCTGAGGCCAATTGCAAGCTAACTGCTTTCTCTTTTAAAATTTGGTGTTGATTGGTGTCCTGTCAAACAGCTAATAAACCCATTACAGCTAACTTTCTGTATGGTTCTGAATAGCAACTTTACAGAAAAGATTACATTTCTGACACATTTATAGAGCTAATACTTTTCATTAATATGCAAGTTGAACCACTACAATTTAGAAAAATCTTCTATACATACGTAATGGAATCACAGGACTTAGTCCCTGATGAAATGCCAGGATTATTGCCAGATCATTTCTGGATGGCAGGAGGAGGTGAGCCAGCCTCACCAAACAGGCATGGCTGGAGGTTGTGGGGAGGTGAGCAGCCAAAGTGTGGTGCAGTGGATGTGGATCCGGTACAGGAAATGTTCAACAGTCTCTTGAGCTCTGGCAAGATGAGTGAATTCAACTGTCAGCAGCCAGCCATCACTCTTTCACCTCCACAGCAGTCTCCAGCACAAGATTTGCATCCACACAGAAGAATGTCTGCACAGACTGCACCATAACTCTTCAGCAACACAGACTACTCATTCTGGCCTGATGCACCCCCACTCAAATGTCAGAACAACTTACAGAGCAAAATTGCACTTCTAATAGTCATATTTCTCTGCCCTTTTTTCATTGCAGAAGAAGAGAGCCTACAACTCCCAGGAGAGGCACAGAGGTGGAAGAGGATGCCCTGGAATTTGTCAGGGTGGCAGCAGTGCAGGCTGTCACAGATGGAGAGATGGGGGTGCCACAGAGACCAGGTGAAGGCATTTGGTATGACACTTCCCACTGGTTCTGACCTGTGACTTATGTGGAACCCTGCTCACCAAATTGAAAAATATAATGAGCAGCGAAAAGCATAGGCTTGATTTCTATGTCATCTATGTGCAACACTGACGATTGACCTTTGCTGGCACTTATTGAAGGTCTTCCCTAGAGCGGTCAAAGCACCTGAACAGCATTTTGAGCAAGCCAATGACTTGTTCAGTTGTGGGCCTGGTAGTTAGAAGGCACCAATTGTATCTCTTGTGCGCCTCCATGATGGGGTTTCACACTGGTGTCAGCAGCCAGGTTGCCAGCATCCTCCAGGAGCCATCCACTGAGGCTGTCCAGGGCTCTGAAGAATTGAGGTACCTTAGCCCTCCAGAGGGTAAAGGCGTCATGGCAGCTCCCTGAAAACTTTGCACACTCCTGCAGGATCCTCTTGCGGTGATCACCTACCAGTTACACTATGAAGGAGAGGAAACTCTTCTTATTCAGCTGACTGGTGCAATGGAACCATGATCACCCCATGGGTGCAGTCAATTATGCCCTGGACCTGAGGAAATCCTGCCATAGAGACGAAGCCTACAGCCCTCTGGGCTTGAGCAGTCACATCCATGTCAAACTTCATATATTGTGATGACCTCCAAAACAAGGTATCTGTCAGCTGGTTGATACACTTGTGGGCTGCAGATTGTTTTATATGTTTGTGGCTGAGCCCTGGAATGAGCCGAATGCATAAAAGTTCAAATATAGCAGTTTAGGTATCCAAATGTCCTCAATGGGATGGCACCAAGTTCATTTTGCTGAAAACTATCCAATACATTAGCCTCAAGAAGTTGCTCCCGTCAGCATTAGCCTTAAACCATGGCTGGCCTATTGTTTGCTGCTTTCCCTCTTTATACTAACGAAATCATGTCAGTTTCAGCCCTCAGTGAACTCACCTTCTATAGCTAGGCACTGCTGACATGATGTGTGACCCATGCACCATTGGGAAAGAGCCACTGATGGCATAAAATGGCTCTTTACTGGTATTTTAATTGCCTTAATTGGCTGTGCGTTTCACCCATGGTGGTTCCCGATTTCACTGCTAACCCATCGCTGGGAAAGCCTGAGGGAGGCAGGAAGACATCAGGATACCAGCCACACGGAATTTTTTGCAACCTTCCTGGCCCACCTGCCCCTGCTCCCCTCCCCACCAGCCCTGAAAAATTCCACCCATAGTTACTACATACATAGTTACTACATACATGTCAGGTCCTTAGTGGGCAGCACAGTGGCGCAGTGGTTAGCACCGCAGCCTCACAGCTCCAGCAACCCGGGTTCAATTCTGGGTACTGCCTGTGTGGAGTTTGCAAGTTCTCCCTGTGTCTGCGTGGGTTTCCTCCGGGTGCTCTGGTTTCCTCCCACAGCCAAAGACTTGCAGGTTGATAGGTAAATTGGCCATTATAAATTGCCCCTAGCATAGGTAGGTGGTAGGGGAATATAGGGACAGGTGGGGATGTGGTAGGAATATAGGATTAGTATAAACGGGTGGTTGATGGTCGGCACAGACTTGGTGGGCCGAAAGGCCTGTTTCAGTGCTGTATCTCTAAATAAAATAGTTAGGACTTTCGCACAATCTTATATGTTTTTGAAAACTACATAATACACTTTAACCAACTGGATGAGCCCATCAGTCACTGGTGCTAAAAGCAAAGGCATTGCAAAGTGATCTACGAGATATGATGTACATGGATGAGTTTTAAACCCTCATGCCACTACTTAATTGCAAACTGTATCTGAGAAGCTTAAACATCGGCTTGTAGGAAGATGCACCAATATGAAAAAATATATAACCAATCTTTCTGTAGAACAAGTAGGTGGGATTTTCCACAAGATACAATAACAACTTGCTTTTTACCTGAAACTTTTCTGACCTGGAATTCATTGTTTCATAATTACTAATGGATCTGAAACTTTGTGGTGGTGTCAGACTGCTTTTAGAGCATATAAAGAAATTTGGCAAAGGGGAACTGTAAATACCTAGTCAAAGGAAAGGTTATTAGACAGCCAACAAGTAGCCAACTCTAGGAAACAGTTCTAGACAAAACAATCTCTGCCAACTGATAATGAATAAGTCACTCCAACTCATTGAGACAAATCAGGGTCTATTATTATTGTGCTTGGCCTTCAGTCATAGGAATGTTAGCAGTGTGGGCACAGGTCAAGTACAGGGCAGTGGTCATATATCTGCTGAACCTGAAAAAAAGAAAGCTCTTCACCTCACTTATCATGGTTGTGCACAGGAGATAGCAACCGTCATCTGGAATTCTGCAGCAGCTTTTTAAAAATGTATTCACGGGATGTGGGTATCGCTCGCAAAGCCAGCATTTATTGCCCATGGCTAATTGCCTTTGAGATGGTACAGTTTGTAGTCATGTAGTGGCTTGACAGTTTAAAACTCACCCATGAACATCGTGTCCTGTCGATTGCTCTGCAATGTTTTTGCTTTAAGCACCAATAACTGAAAGCTCTTCCAATTGGTTAAGATCTATTATGTAGTTTTCAAAAGCACACAAGATCGTGTGAAAGACCTAACTAAGGACCTGACGTGTATGTAATAATTATAGGTGGAGTTTTTCCAGGCCAGTGGAGGCAGAAGCATAAGCATGGGCAGGTAGGCCAGGAAAATTGTGAAATATTCTGTCAGGATGTAGTGGGGAGCTGCCTTCTTGAACACAACTGAGCAGCTTGTTAGGCCACTTCAGAGTCAACCAAATTGCTGTGGATCTGGAGTTTGAGATCAAGTGAGGATGGCAGATTTCCTCCCCTAAAAGGCATTAGTGAACCAGATCGGTTTTTATTTTTTTTTATTCATTCATGGGATGTGGGCATCGCTGGCTAGACCAGCATTTATTGCCCATCCCTAATTGCCCTTGAGAAGGTGGTGGTGAGCTGCCTTCTTGAACCACTGCAGTCCATTTTGGGTAAGTATACCCACAGTGCTGTTCGGAAGGGAGTTCCAGGATTTTGACCCAGTGACAGTGAAGGAACGGCGATATAGTTCCAAATCAGGATGGTGTGTGACTTGGAGGGGAACTTGCAGGTGGTGGTGTTCCCATGCATCTGCTGCCCTTGTCCTTCTAGTTGGTAGAGGTCGCGGGTTTGGAAGGTGCTGTCTAAGGACCCTTGGTGCATTGCTGCAGTGCATCTTGTAGATGGTACACACTGCTGCCACTGTGCGTCGGTGGTGGAGGGAGTGAATGTTTGTAGATGGGTTGCCAATCAAGTGGGCTGCTTTGTCCTGGATGGTGTCGAACTTCTTGAGTGTTGTTGGAGCTGCACCCATCCAGGCAAGTGGAGAGTATTCCATCACACTCCTGACTTGTGCCTTGTAGATGGTGGACAGGCTTTGGGAAGTCAGGAAGTGAGTTACTCGCCTCAGGATTCCTAGCCTCTGACCTGCTCTTGCAGCCATGGTATTTATATGGCTACTCAGGTTCAGTTTCTGGTCAATGGTAGCCCCTAGGATGTTGATAGTGGGGGATTCAGCGATGGGAATGCCATTGAATGTCAAGGGGAGATGGTTAGATTCTCTCTTGTTGGAGATGGTCATTGCCTGACGCGAATGTTACTTGCCACTTCTCAGCCCATGCCTGGATATTGTCCAATTCTTGCTGCATTTCTACACAGACTGCTTCAGTATCTGAGGAGTCACGAATGGTACTGAACATTGTGCAATCATCAGCGAACATCCCCACTTCTGACCTTATGATTGAAGGTAGGTCATTGATGAAGCAGCTGAAGATGGTTGGACCTAGGACACTACCCTGAGGAACTCCTGCAGTGATGTCCTGGAGCTCAGATGATTGACCTCCAACAACCACAACAAGCTTCCTTTGCGCTAGGTATGACTCCAGCCAGCGGAAGGTTTTCCCCCTGATTCCCATTGACCTCAGTTTTGCTAGGGCTCCTTGATGCCATACGAGGTCAAATACTGCCTTGATGTCAAGGGCAGTCACTCTCACCTCACCTCTTGAGTTCAGCCCTTTTGTCCATGTTTGAACCAAGGCTGTAATGAGGTCAGGAGCTGAGTGGCCCTGGCAGAACCCAAACTGAGCGTCACTGAGCGGGTTATTGCTAAGCAAGTCCCGCTTGATGGCACTGTTGATGACACCTTCCATCACTTTACTGATGATTGAGAGTAGGCTGATGGGGCGGTAATTGGCTGGGTTGGACTTGTCCTGTTTTTTGTGTACAGGACATACCTGGGCAATTTTCCACATTGTAGGGTAGATGCCAGTGTTGTAGCTGTACGAATTTTATAACAATTCAGTAGTTTCATGGTCATCATTACTGATACTAGCTTTTTATTCCAGACTTATTTAATTAATTGAACTTAAATGGTGGGATTTGAACTCATGTCTCTGGATCATTAGTCCAGGCCTCTGGATTACTAGGCCAGTAATAGCCACTATGCTACTGTACCTCCAATAGGAGATGACAGTATGACCATTTATGTCATTTCCCCAGGATTTCCACTGATCGTCCACCAAAGTTACAATGGGAGATCGGGAGAATTCTGTGGAATGTTTCCCCTAATATGAGTTTAATGTAGGATTAAATTGAACGGCGTGTGGTGGAAAATTTGTTCAATGTTTTTCAAACCTGTCTATCTGACCTCAATCTTGCACAAAGGAAGGGCAGGGACTCAACCAAAGGGAAGAAAACAACACAAAGAAACTAACTTGAAGTAAAGCTCATTGTTGAAAGTTATGCAGAAGCGTGAAAAATTGCAGCAGTAAGTCAAATTTAAATAAAAGCAGCAGACTGCACAGAATGAGCAACTGTACAGAAGAGAGAGGAATCAAAGCATAAGATTGAACTTACAGATTTGAAACTGTAACACTCATTATAATATTAAAAATCCAAGTATTTCATTGACTTCATCAGGTTGTTTTTTTTACTTTTGTAACTTCCTGAAATGCCATTGCTAATCCTTTCTGTTGAGAGGTTCTTTAATGTCTGTGTGTGTGTGCGCACCATTATGAATGACAGGGGAGAGAGAGCGCTGACATGGCAAAATTGCACATCAGCCTCTCAAAGAACTTTCAGGCAGTTCTGTTCTTTGTCAGATATAAGCTACTGTTATCAATAAATCAGACTTCGTCTGACCTACAGATCAGAGTGACTTGGGAGATGACCTATCTTTTAAGGTATTTCTTCTGAAGGATGTGGTTTGTGATTAGAACAACCTCATGTAATGATGAGCCTACAAAATATAGGCAAGGCCCAATGCATATGTACAGATAAGAGATATATTCCTGTGTAGACCTTCCATTGACTCAGAAACCACCTCATCCATCCAATGATTCACATTGAAATAACAGAAGAGCAGCCTCATTTGTCCAAAACCTGTTTCAAAAGGATAGAACATGGTCAATGTAGCAGCTGCCAGATGGTACAATACAATGACAAAAAAAAACAAGAGTGTCACACAATTCTTTAGATTGTAATTTCCTATTATTCCAACAATGTAATCGAATCACAATTTGATTGAATTTAAAGGGATAGAAGTTGGTAGGCATTTTGCTCAGAGTCTGGGCTAATTACAGCCTCAAACACAGCCCAAACCCCAAGGGTGAAATCCTAGCCATATTCTCAACATCTACAATCAATTTCAGAAAGTGCAATACTCGTCATATTAGTTATGAGAAAACACACTGTGGTTGAAGCCCTAACATCAATTGTGTCAGAAGAGGTTTCTTTATTTGCTGTCACCATGTAGGCGAGCACAATGCCAGCCTAGCAGTAAACATCTTACCTGTTCTGTGCCACAGTTTGAAATGTTCCGCCAATATCTGAACCAAGTATCACTTCCTGCCAGCTCTAAACATATAACTTGACTTGTCGCTTTCTGCAGGCAAACTGTCTGCTTTGGCTTATTTTCATGCATTAAAAAATATTTCATTAAACTTTTGTTCAACTCTATCAAGTATGTTACGCTTTCACGAGTCATTATCAATCAATAAGTAATTTGGCAACTCCAGCTTTTTGAAGTTTGTCTTTTTTAATAATCCATTTAATTCCTGTAATGTGGTGCCTTCTAGGGCTTTTGTGAATGAGAATTTCATTATATATTGGAATAGGTTAGCTCACTTTGTAGGGTTTTTACCTGCCCTAGACATGTGTGGGTTAAAAAAGTATGAAAAGATAGACAGGAAGATAGACTTGTCCATCAAGTCTGTCCTAAACAGTCATGGAGCAACTGAACATTGAGACTCCCAGTGTATCCTCCCATTAACAGTCAGGAAATCTGGAGAAAGGCAATAAACAGACAATGAATGTACCCTGCACCTATTTAGGAGGAGAAAAATCAGGGAAAATCCTTTTACCCCAAAGGCAATCAAAACAAGTGCCAGGAGATCATAGTGACAGTGAGGTACATCAGAAAATTGGGTAGGAAATTTAGGTTGACACTGAGGAAGTGCTGCACTGACAGAGATGCCATCTTTCAGATGAGACATCAAACCAAGCTCTCTCGGGTGGATGCAAAAAACCCACGGCATTTCAATAAAGAGCAGGAGAGATCTCCCCGATGTACTGACCAATATTTATCCCTCAACCAACATCACTAAAATGGATTATCTGGTCACTATCGCATTGAGGTGTTGGACTTTGCTGTTGCATTTCCTACATTACAACAGTGATTACATTTTAAAGATACGTCATTGGTTGTAAAGGGCTTCGATATTTCCTGAAGGCATGAAAGGGGCTATATAAATATAAGTTCTTCCTTTCTTACCCAAAGTCCTACCTTTTGTGCATAGTGATATTAGCCACAGCAAGAAACATGTCCAGCTCCTTTCTGAACCATACTCATCACACATGCTCTACACATGCGCACATCATATTTTATCAACATTAAATGTTGTTGATACAATGTGGTTGTCATTGCATCTAGATCAGATTGTAGTCTTTCTTCTTATCTATTATTAGCACGAATCTTTGTGTCATTCATCAACTTGAGACAACACGCACAACACCATTGTCTAAATCATATGAGCATATAAAATTGAAGGGCAGGAAAGGACCTGTTTGTCCATCAAGGCCTGACCCATGATTGTCAGAGCATCATGAATGAACACTTACCCCCTCCCTCTGCCCCACCTCCCCTTTGCTCCTCTCTTCCCAGCCACAGCCAAGTAAGCTCCTGGGAGAGGTAAAAGTCAAAGAAAAAACCCACGGCCAATATGGAAAACACTGGAAAATTCCTCTTCGACCCCTTCAAGCATTAAAGTAGATTGTGAAGAGCAGTGGGCCCCAACACGGATACCTGTGGGACCCTGCTAGTTCATGGATGTCCGCACAGAAACGTATAGTATTGGATAGCTGAGGGAGATTGTTCAAACAAGCTTGGAATTTGAAGGGTTCAAAAAGCGACAGCAACAATGTGTGACTCTGCAGAATCAAGGGAGTAGCTCTGATTCCCATACTCTGGTAAGCTCATTTGTGCTGCTGTGGGCAGCTACTGAGTGCAAGATAGGTGCTTCCCCACTGGAGGGAGGGAACTTGGAAGGAGAGTCATTGCAAAAGTGCTGACACATATCTACACGTGCCTGCATAACTGCAAGAAATGAGTGGTTAGGCAAGTCTTATGTAGAGAGATAAAGGGGGCGGGATGGGGATAAATTGCACAGTGTCAAAAATCATCCCGTTCTGGTGAAGCACAAATTTAAATCTGGCTATTATGTACACAGAAAAATATTCAGGTGAACCGCCAAGGACAAAGGTATACCAGCACCAGACAGTGTTGCTGTAAGTGTTGTATACAGTGAACTTTCAACCCTGCTCCACTCTACCAGGGGGTCTAACTTAAGTGAACCCTAAACAGGCAGGCAATCACATGCCTGCAACTCTAGGCTTCCACTGGACTTCAAGTGCAGACAGCTATACTCTGACATCCCTATGGAAAAACCTGTAGAAATATATTTACCTTTCTAACTTTAGTCATTGGCAGCACTCACAGAGGAATGTTTAATAAGTTATTACCCAAGTTGCCTTGAACCAAGACCTTTGGCATAGATGTTGATAAATTTTTCTATCAGGTATGTTTAAAAGAGAATTTTGTTTTAAGTACAACATCTATTTCATCACCTAAGCACTGTTTCCTTGAGTTCAGCCAAATGGTGTTACTTCTACGTTAATCTGAAGAGCTTGAATTTGTATGTTTGGTTTCAGATTCAGCACTTGTCCCTGTAGAGACCTTGGTGACATTTAAATGGACCACTGTACTAATGGATGTATTGAACAGAAGCTATAACTTTGGCAGGAGGCATAACATAGGCCATTGTGGATTGGATACATTATAGACCCAGACCTCCTGTTTTCTGCCACCCCTGCACCAAACTCCTGTGCCCCCCCCCGCCCACCCCTCCACCCCATGTTGAAAGTTCCATCCATTGTCTTTAGAATTCAACATTAAACCAGGTCCTGACTATTGCCAGCCTGTCGATGTAGATGCTACAGGCATGAATTATTATTGGTGATCCCCACTCTCTCAGACCTTGGTCAATAATCTTGCAAGAAAAAGAATCTGTTTCTACTAGAACCCCTAAATAGCATACCTCGATTTTACTGGTTATGTTTTTTCAAAATAAACATTAAAGTTATTTGGTTAAGGTATTGGATTTGGAGCAGGCAGTAGAGCTTACTGCCTTGGCTTACTGCCAAGGTGACTACCCATAGGTGGGGTGGGAGAATTAATGAGAAGGGGAGAAATATCGTAGGAAAGGGTATGAGGGGAGTTTAGGTGCAGGTTGAAGTCACTGAGGATGACGTGCAGAAGCAAGTTTCCTCCATCTAAATACTTCATAATTTTGGAAAATCTTGACTGGATGCCTATTTCCACCTCCGTAACCTTTCGCCCCTGTCTCAGCTCATCTGCTGCTGAAACTCTCATTCATGCCTTTGTTACATTTAGACTGGACTATTTCATGCACTCCTGGCTGGTCTCCCACATTCTACCCTCTGTAAACTTGAGGTCATCCAAAACTCTGCTGCCAATGTCTTAACTCTCACCATGTCCCATTCCCCTATCACCCCTGTGCTTGCTGGCCTACATTGGCTCCTGGTCAAACAACATCTTGATTTTAAAATTCTTATCCTTGTTTTCAAATTCCTCCATGGCCTTGCCCCTCCCTATCTCTGTAATCTCCTTCAGTCCCACAACCCTCCGAGATATCTGCATGCCTCTAATTCTGGCCTCTTGAGCATCCCTGATTTTAATTGCTCCATTATTGGAGGCCATGCATTCAGTTGTCTAAGCACCAGGCTCTGTAATGCCCTCCCTACACCTTTCCAACTCACTTTCCTCCTTTAAGACACTCCATTTTGACCAATATTTTGCTCATCTGGCCTAATATCTCCTTATATAGCTTTGTGTCATATTTTGTTTCATAATGCTCCTGTGAAGCACCTTGGGATGTTTAATTATATTAAAGGCGCTATATAAATATAAATTGTAGTTTTCATTCAAACAAAGAAGGTTGAAAGAAGAACTAAATGCAATATTGTAACTCTGGCTGAATCAATAATTCTGTACAGGATTAATATTCTTTTGTTTTTGAACTCTGTGCCCATAAAGCCTGGGATCCTTACACTATGTTACAGCTTTTGATTTATCTAATCTTTTCAATTTTGATGCAGTTCTGCGTTCTGGTCTTTGGCTTTTCACCCAGGGTTTTCAGTAAATAATTTGAACATATACAAATTAATGAAGTGAATAAATGGGTTCCACTATTGACCAATAAAGACTGTTTCCAAGTTGTTGAGCATTAGAGTTTTCTTTCATCCCAGGTGAGTGGGGTATGATGGGAAAATGACACAGAACTTTGAAATTTTTCAGAGTCATGCTCATCTCTTAATAAGCACATTTCTCTTTGATCTCTGCTTCCTTTCAGTCTGTTGCTGTCACTCAATTTCAGTCTCACTTTTGTGCTGTGCTTTAGATTTTATAAACATAAATCTAAATTCCTTGGGTCTCTTAGACAGCACCAATCTCTCTCAAACCAACACTTGACTCTCACATCCTGTGCTTTTCATTTTAGCACTGTCCAACACCTCACTAATCTCTCTCAACAGACTGATTGTCTTGTAAGGAGGAGCTTGGAGCAGAACCCTGATTGAATGCTCGACCAGGGAGTTGGGCTATCCACAATGGATCTAATAACCTCTTTCACTTTATGGGCTGGATTTTATGGGCTCCCCCCCCCAGGCAGGATCGGAGGCGGGCGTATCGCGACGGCTGGCAGCGAGGGCGGCGGGGCAAAGGGCCCATCACCTCCTTGTCGTCCAACGATCCTCCCAGCAGCAGGAGATGTCAACGACAGCCTTCCTGTCCAGAGGCCTATTGAGGCCTTTAAGTGGCCTATCAACAGCCAATTAGGGGCTTCTTCCTGATGCCGCTAGGATCTTACCAGTGGTGGGGAGGCCTCAGCCGCGCGGGAAGAATGCCTTGTACAATGAGCCACCCTCCCTGCAGGCTTGGGGCGGTCCCTCCTCTCTGGGCAATTTATGGCCCTTGGAGGACACCCACCAGAAACTAATTCACCCCCTGGGACCCCCCTCCCCCTGGACTGCAAGACTAACACCCCCACAACCCCCCTTGCTGGGACCTTCCAGACTGGCCGTGGTGACCACACCTCACCAACCTCTTCTCCGGGATTCCACCACTGGGCCTGGGTCTGAGGCCTCTACAGTACTGGCAGTGGCCACTGCTCCTGGTGGTGCTGCCAGTACTCCTGAGCTGCTGGCCCTCCGATTGGCCAGCAGCTCTTGGAGATGGGATCCCTGTCCCTTTAAAGGTACGGAGATCCTGTCTCATAAAACTTTGACACAAAAAGACCAGAGGATCGCTCATGGGGCTGAGAAAATGCACAGGCGTGGTTCTCCCCGCCTTTTCGGCCCAGCGCCTCCTACTCAAAATCCAGCCCTATGATTCTATGAATGTAGCAATTCTGGAACAAAATAATTGCTCTTGCATGTGTCTGATGGATTCTTCCTAATATTTCTTCCGTATATTTGTCCTTATCCTTGCTGCCCTGGCAAGTTCTCGCCTTGCGTTCCAGGCTCTTCTTGCAATTCTTATTCCAGTTTTAGTCTGGTAATCACCACCATGTTCACTGCAGTTACATTGGGTTGAATTTTCCACAGGCATCAGGAGCTCGATGTCAGGACCATTTCTTACTGGGGGTGACCAATTAAAAGGCCACTTAAGGATGGCAGCCAGAGGAGTGATTCAGGTGGCCCAATTAGATTGATCTAATTGACTGCCCGCTTCCATGGAGTGGGTTGTCAATTCCCATGGCTGCCCACTCTGGCCAACTCGCTCAGAGGCTGGACAGTGCAGGGAGCCGTTGTGACATGCAACTATCTGAATTTCCCCACCCCACCTCCAAAGCCACATCTGTGGGGCTGGGGTTCTCCCTGTTGTGTCTTTCTTCCCATTTTCAAACTGGGTAAAGTGCAGTTGCATGGTTGCTCGCATCTTGCAAGCTTTCAGAAACTGAAACATTTGGTTTCACAGTTTTGTTTCCATTGAGTGAGAACAGTATTTTAATCTGGTCTACACAAAAACCTAATCTCTTCAATGAATCAGTTGTCATCAATCTTTGTGTTTGATTAGCCAGCACATTGGAGCCAGATCAAGTGGCTACAGGTTGCTAACAGGTACAAGGAGCTTGAACTTGATCCTTATTCTGCATTCTAGTTCGAACATTCATTTTGCCCTGCTTGATTCTGCACATGGTATCACAAGATCATAGGATAGGTAGGGTTGCCTGGAGTCTCCATGAATTGAAGATTAAGCTCCAGGACTCTACTACAAGCAACCTTGAAGAAAAATTGTTTTCTCGGTTTCTTATTTAGAGATACAGCACTGAAACAGGCCCTTCGGCCCACCGAGTCTGTGCCAACCAACAACCACCCATTTATACTAACCCTACAATAATCCCATATGCCCTAACACCTATCTACACTAGGGGCAATTTATAACAGCCAATTTACCTATCACCTGCAAGTCTTTTGGCAGTGGGAGGAAACCGGAGCACCCGAAGGAAACCCACGCAGACACAGGGAGAACTTGCACACTCCACACAGACAGTACCCAGAATTGAACCCGGGTCCCTGGAGCTGTGAGGCTGTGGTGCTAATCACTGCACTGCCCTTTAAATGCTTCTGTTTATTGGTTTAATGGAGTCATCCATTTGGGTAGTTTCCAATTGCTGTCGGAAGGTGGTACACCATGAAGGTGGTACACCATGTTGATGGATGTGTTGGACAACCAATGGCAGAAGTGGGGTGGCTGGAGGCACGAGGTCATGTGATGAAACCTCCAGGAATACATTCAACCAGAGTTGGTAACCCTAAGGTTCAGAGGGATTGCTAGGTTTAGGGGTAGGGTGGGGTGTGGTTCCAATTATTCTGCTAAAGTTGTCTGTGGGAGGCACTAATCAGATTTTAACATATCAATACTGGGAGAGAGTGGAGATGGAGGAGTTATCACAAAGTTCAAGCACAAAGATAGGGTTGAGAAATTCTGCTCACTACAGAATCTTTATGCAGGAGGCACTTCTTATTTTGTCCAATGAATAGGCATTAGCACTCTTAGTTAATTTTAAAATTTTCTTTGAACACCTTTATTAGTTGTAAAAAATATTGGAGATGGGGAAAATGGCAGACAGAGTGGGGCAGTTGGAAGTGGAAGGCCACGAGATGAAATCAGTGATATGCCCAAACAGAGTTGGCTACCCCAGTTAGGGCCAGTTTGTAGCAGGCCAGAGGTGGCCCATGGCCACGAGACCCAGAGCAATCTAAGATAAGTTTAGTAATTTCAGATCTTTAAAAGTGTATTTTTTTGGAAAAAAAGACAAATCTTTTCTTGGTGTTTCTTTAAGTGTTGAAGAATACAATTAAAGTATTTTAAGGTTCCTTTATCCATAATTTTAAGGTTGCAGTCTGGGTTGCGGGAACCACTGGAACTTCCTCTGCTTTGAGGTGGAAGAGGACGATTGGTAGCAGCACTGCAGAGACATCGGACTGAACAGGTCGGGAGCAATTGAGCCCTATCTGGCAAACAAACTCAACTCAATCGCTTATTGGTGATGTAGCTGTCCTCCACAGCCACCAGGGTTACCATGCAGTGACCAATGTGTGCCACTCATTCCAGGAGGCAGTGAACCCATTTTGCCACCAGTAATTTCTGCATGTAGCCATTACTGGCAATATGATTTCAGTGAAAACATAACTGATAGCATTCTCTTTAGGGGCGGAGTGTCTCCTCTTGGTGCCTGATATCATACGCTCTTTTAATTTCAGCCTCTAACATTTCTGACAGTGACAGGAAGGTGGCTGGTTGATGCCATGGTGTCTCCTTAGTACTTAAAAGTCATAATTCAGGATACTTATGCAGCATTTGTTTCATAGAAGAAGCCATAAGTATTACTCTACGAAGCAGTGGTTTAGGATATTTGGCAGATGTGAAGGATTTCTCTGCAAATAAACCCAGAGTCTTCCCTCAAGTTAAAAACAAAAACCACTGTACATTTTGCTGATCGATTTTTAACACAGCAATAGAAATAGAGACAGACAAGAACAAAAAAAGCACCAGGATTGAATAAATATAACTTTAATTGCTGAAGGTGGTGTCTTTGAATACAATGGGGTACAGTCACTGAATATAACACATAACGTGCCAAGTCTGTCTAAAATAGTAAATAAAAAAGGGAAAAAACCCTGTGTGATTTGACTGATGTAGTGAAAAATACCTCAGACACAATTTATATAGAAAGAGTAAAACTGGACAATGCAATCAAAATTCAGCAATTGTTGTACGAAATGAGCAGAGGTCAATATACAGCATGCCATAAACTGGACACCTGACTTGTCAGATTTCAAAACAGCAGCTCAGAGCAACAAACATTGATCAGGTCCACACTCAGACCAACACCAGAGCCCTGATTTTAACCAAAATTGCCCAGCGGAAACAGAGGGGGATCAGGTCGGTTGCCCAGTTTAAAACCCACCCAATTGGAAGAAGTGTAAATAGGGAATTTGACCCAAACCCAGCCCATTTACGCCAGACAGGTTAGCTTAAAATTGGGGCTCTACATTTTTCAATGAAAAGGCTCTACACTTTTCTTACAAAAGTTCACATTTGCCATAATCTTAGGTTTTACTTTTTTTGTTTCACCCGAATTTGAGTGACAATCTGACATTGTGGAGACAATACAAAATATAAAATCCCACCCAAAGTGAACGTGTAAAATATGGCTGCCGGTCCCTATCGGAGACACACATGGTCCAGTTCCTAAAGGTCGAGCAGTTCCTAAATTCAGTGAATGTATATCTTCCCAAGTGAAACCTATTTTTTCACACTAATTTGTCTGTTTTACATGTAGCCTACATGGCATTTTCATGCTATATACAAGCTCTGTTTATAAAACTAAACTATTATATAGATCAGCACTTGTGGCTTGTGCGTGTATGTGAGAGAAAGAGAGAGAGGAAGAGGGAAAAACGCAAAGTATTGGCTCAGAAAGTGATCACATTTGATACTGATCTTATTCAACACAGTCAATGATTGGAACAGTCATTTTCACTTAGCGCAAGTACCTGATAGGAGTAGATGTCTACCTGTATGACACCTGCATATTAGCAACTGGCAACAATGGAGCACAGCGGATGGCACAACTGCATTTTTTACTCCCAGACAGGATGGTCTTGTAAGAGCACTCCCTGCACATGGAAACTGATAATGCAGCCCCAGCACAGTGGCTAGCACTCGCTATGCCTGCACTCCACTGGGCTGAGCTCACTTGAAAGTGTGAGTTGAATTAATTTGGATATTTTAAGAGGTGCTCCATGAACTCTGCCAGTTCCCTGGGGCTCAGGGCTGAAATGTGAAATGTTTGGTAGCAGCTGCTTTGTCAGGGCATCCTTAAAAACCCTTACAGTACAAAGATCTCCCAGAGAAATTGGCTGCTGGAGGGCCAGGAATTGGTGGGACATAAATGCTAGGAGGGCCTGTTACAAGGAGAGGGTTATCTGGAAAAACACTAATTTATTTTTTATATATCTGGTGTACTGCTCAGGTGTTCCAGTCACCTTGTGAAGAGGGAGAAGTGGGCTCTTGTTTAAATACAATGTGTGGCTTTAATAAGCCTTGCACATTCTTGGTGCACAGGCTCCTAAGCATGCTAGGCCCTCCCATTTTACACTGTAGTACACTGGATGCTTAGTTATGAAGTGGGCCTATTTTGCTGTGCTAATAAATTTGACCCTGGTGCTTGAAGCATCGCAGTGCTTCGGGAGCCTGATAGCATGTGATTTCCCATTGCAGTTTTAGCAGTTGAACAAATGGTCAAAAATAGTATTGTCTTTTTCTAAAAGAAAATGGAGTTAATTATTTTTGATCTCAATAATTCACTCAGATATTGTTTGAAAAATATTGCTGCAATGTGGTGTTTTATGACAAATTCAGGTCAATGCTTCCTCCCAAAGAGGATTCTTCAGGATCTTGGCTCATTCAATGATACTGATTCACAGCATCTTTACCTTGTTCATTCTTGCAGTGTGTTTGGTGACCCAACAGTCTGTTCTCTAGCTCAAAATAGTAGAGTGCGGTAAGCTACCAATTATAAGAAAATAACAGCTGAAAATCCCAAAGCATTTTCTATCTATCCCTTCTTCATTTTTGCACCAATACCACATTCATGTTTCTAACTCAATCGCACACCATAATTTTTGATGCAACCTCGATTATTCTCTCCTGGTGTACAATGCATTGCCACCTACCACAGAATAAGGAAGATTAGAGTTGATAGGGCAGTGAATCTTCTCTGAAGGTTTTTGGGGAGTTCAGAATTTTTTTTGCATGTATTGACATTGCAGAAATTCTGCACTGCCCCTTTAGAAATTAGTAACAATCTTAGTTAAGATTCTATTTGTCAAATTCAATGCTCAGAATGCCAGGCCTTCAGAAGGATCAGAGCAGTATGAACACGAGATTAGATCTGAAGGACTGCACTACAAGATACTGCAATCTGGCCCAATTTCAATCAGTGAGCTTTCAAATTATTTTGCAATTTGACAAACAAAAGAAAGTTTAAATTAAATCGCCTTAAGAAATTAGCCAACCTTCAGTTACAAATAAAACAGATTGTGTAACTGTAACTGAACATAACTGGACCGACCTTAGTGGAGCCAACCTTAGAATTTCCTTCCCAATCCTTTGCTGCTAGTTCATACCAGTTGCTCCATTTGACCGGCCTGCAATATCCGTGACAGCCCTCCTGGCTGGTCAGCCATCTGACTGGGCAATCCAAGAAATGGGAATTAAAATTACCAACAAGCCTCAGGACATATGCAGGAAATGTGTATAGTTGCATACGGCTGAAAGAATTCCTCAATGCTAATTCATTCCCACAAAAAACTTGAATCCCTGTTTTGACTGCTAACCATCCAGGCTTGCACAGGATGAGTTTCTGACATGTCAACACATTTTGTGGTGAGCAAATTATTCAGTTAACAAGTATTGGCTATATTGTCAAACTTTCAAGATGAAATAGTCTTATGATGGTCAGTGTAACAGAGCAACTACTTGTCATCAAGTAGGAATTTTATGGATAAACTTCCATTTCCACAATTCTACAACTATCTCTCATTCCTTTTATTCCTCTCCTTATCCTAATTCTTTAGCAAATACTTCACAAATACGGATTTACAGTTCTTGTGTTCAATCATTGCCCTATTATGGCTGATTTTGTTGCTTTATTACAAAAGGTGTGACCCACTCTACAACAAAGTCCATGGAAACTCTAACTCCAGACTAGGTATAAAATAGTTAGTCTAAATTAAGTGAGGTACTGTAATACCAGGCGCTAGTTCCAACCTTCACCATGTAAAAAATAATGCTGTGACATCTTGGGTCATTTTTCTTAACATCATGGAGATGGTTATTGGCTTTAAAAGCATAAACGTTCTTGATTGGCTACAAATGATTACACGTAGGTAGCCTGAGCTAAAAATAACATCCCTGCCCTGGAGAATATTGTTTGCATATTTCTAAGTTGTTTAACAAAAAACAAACACGGCTTAAATATAGATGAAACTGTTACAAGGTGAGGCCACATATGGATGCATGCTAATCCGGTTAGCCTCTGCTGAATGCAAATCTATCTGTTGGAGCTTTACTCTTAGGGCTTGTTAATACAGGTTAAACTACTTGGAGTGCTTTCTAGAAAAGGCACTAATACATGGGTTTTAAGAGGTTCTAGCTACTGTGTTCTTGAAAAAAAAATGAACAAGTTTATGAATGTATATTTCCATAGTTACCACTTTCCTCTCAGTATATGGTGTGGCACTGAGATTGGTTCAGTGAATGGCATTCATGAGACTGTGAACCCCATGGTTCAGCTTCCCTTCAGCTCTCAGTAACGAATGCAAGCTAAGGAGTGCACTAAGTTACGTCTACTTAAAAAACATACTTCTTTGAAACATTTTTATTGTAAGTGGAAATATTTACAACAATTTTTGTTAATGTAATTTGAAATGTTTATGAAAGGGATTATGGAGTAACCCTTCCTTTGGGGCCTAGTGGTTGCTCCCATTGAGCAGCTTTTCCAATTCTCAAATGAGTGGTCAAAAATGAACTATACTCCACTGGATTTGAAGGTATCACATGACCTGTTAACACAGAGGCACGATTGGATGAATGTGAGATATGTTGCCAGTGCTTTGCATTGACATGTGACATGTGCTTTGATGATGCCCCAACATCCAAACTAGAGTTTCCAGAGTCCTTCACTTTGACCAAGCTCAGTGTCCAGAATTGAATGAATCATGGACTCCATTCACAAGCAACTTAAAAAAAAAATCTGTAATATTAGAACTGTATCATTTTATCAAAGTTGGTCAGTGTTTCCAAAGTATTGCGATAGAAATTTTCATTCTTGCCCTTCTCAAATATGGGAAACTTCAAAATCCCGACACATTATTCCTCTGTTTGAACAATTCATCAGAGAAGCATTTTCAAACTGTTATCCCACCCCATAAAAGAACACAAGAACAAAGACTTGTCACAATATGGGTCTAAGATGACAAAGACAATACTGCAGAAAACTCAACTCCTGACTCTGCCCATACAAACAAAAATATGTTTCTTTCAAAGACTGAAAAGTAAATTGTCTCTCTACCTCTAAAATACAGTTTGCTATAGAACAATTTGCCGACAAATCTGTACAATTGACTTCAAACTTTTTAACTGGTATTTCACCACAAAGGCCAACGCTGCTAAAACTATAAATGGCTAAAAAATACAACATTCATAAGAAATATGAGCAGACGGTCAAACACCTTTGGTTTACATTCCATGAACCATCTCAATAAGAATTCAGATTTTTTCTATGGTGCATTCTCTTTCTTTGAAAGACTTAGTACTTGTTGCCATCTCTGAATGGACATTTAACTGGGTATCTGCTGCGGGGTAGGTGGTTATTTCAAATTCGAGATGCAAGAGATTTTAGTCAATTATATAATTTCACAGTGACACACATGGGCAAACACACCATTTGAGTACTGGCAATGGGGAGCCACACTCAATATTTCTGCCCCCATCTCTGACCCATGCCCTCTTTGAGTGTGACATCAATAAGATTTACTCCAGAGGGAGCAGAGGGGACTTGTCACTGACAACTACTCAATGGGCAGAGCAGAGACTTGGCCTTGTAAAAGTTAGCTCTCCAGTTTTATTATAATGCTGATTATCCATTCTCCTTTAAAAAAATAGTGTTGCATTTTGTTATTACTTATTGTGCAGACAGTTACATGATGTAACGAGAATTAGATGGCTGCTGGGAGACAGCAAAAATAAAACAATCCCTACCAGGCTTTAATGGGAGTCATGGCAACAGTTTCAATTGTGACCATATCTCAATTAATCTGAAAGATCACTTCTACAAAGCAAAGGATGTAATTTAACCACTTAGAGACTGAGTAGTATAGTGGAATTACCAACAGCTTATAAGTGTACTAATTCAGTCAGGACATGGTCAAATCATTGAGAACTCCAAAACTCTGCACATCTAGAAACTTCTGAAGTTTTCTTCATATAAAATTCATATGTGAGCCTGCATTTGAAATGGGAATACTGTAAAACCTGTTCTGTTCATGGGGAATTTCACAGATTTTGTGGATTATTTTCAAACATCCATGAAAAAAATTAATGCAAGCCTTTAATAATACAGCTTTTAGCGTTAAAAAAGTTAAAATATAATTACTATCTCGATCTTTTAAAACCACAAAATTTTAATCCCATGAAACTAAGATGGTTTTAAAGTAATCGAATAAAGCTTCAAATAAGACAAATTACAAGAAGTCATGAATGAAATTTCTCTGAATATGCTTTACACAGAACAACAAAGTCAGAAAGGAATATTCAGTTTAAACACAGAGTCAGCCTTTCATAGAATTCACCAGCTGACCTTTTCCCCCCCCTCCCTACTCCATCCTTTTACATCAGTTTAAAAACCCGGCCACACAATGGGCTAGTAGTATCATAACAGAGTGTTCACCTCAGCACAATAGGCAGAAGTAAAATAAATCTTAAAGAAAATCCACAAAGCCAATTGATTTAAAAATTTCTGAACTTCATGCGACATTTAAAAAGAACTTTTAAAAAGAATTAGTGAGGCACACTTCGTGGACCACTTTCCCCCATCTTGTTTTTCAGTGGCTGGCTGGAGTTGGGGCAGTTAAGCCCTTCTTTCTCCTTTTTATCAGCAAGGGATTGCAAGACTCTTCTATCTTTTTGATTTTAATTTGTTCGTAGTCAACCCTCATGGTTGCCAAAGCACTGGTCATTTCCTCCTGTCATGAGAGAAAGCTGTATTAGAATTATAAACAGCACAATTGAAACAAGAGATAGTGGTGTTTCTTCCCACCTCGTTTCACAGGATCCCTGCACCACAATCGTCCCAGTTGAAAGGATCTGGCCGGGGACTTGCTTCCAAGCCTCTGTCCGGAATGCTCTCATATTGGCTCCTTCCTGGGTGGGAATGTCTGGTCTCAAGTCAGATATCAGCAAAACTCAGATTTGTGCACAGGACTGCAGCCACACACTTATGGGGCAGCAACTTGGGGTTCCAATGTGACGTGTCACCCTGAGCATTTGGGTAAATTCACTGATCCCATACTCTCCCTCTGCGGTAGTCACACTCAAAGGGAGTGCAGGTTGGAGCACTAGCATGGCAAAATCAGTGAATTTATTCTAGACTTTTGTAAAACTTTTAAACATTAAATTAGGGCAGAGAATAGTACATAATGAGAATGGATTTGACGCCTGCAAGGTATTTTTCTAGCAACTCGGGAATGCATGATTCAAACTTTGGTGGGGTCCACAAGTGTCACACATTACAATAGTGTCACCGTAGCAGATCTCCTTACAACATGTTTCAAACATAGAAATATACTTTCATTTCATGGATTCTTGGTACTGTGCGAGATAAACAACATGATTGCAACAAAAAAAAAGGTGAAAATAAATCTTTCAGCATTGCACCCAAAAGAAACCATTGAAGTTGCTGAGGTACCAGCAGTCTGGAATATTGCTATTATTTCAACCATTTCCCCCATCCCCTCTTAACATCAATATGTATTAACTGATGGTGACAATCAATTTTGCCGGCTGGGCACTTCTTCCTTGGATGAGCTCAATGTCCTTAACCAAGAACGTACAATAAAGCTTAACTACTGCTTTTATCTCCATTAACTATCCAAATTCAAATTCCAGAATTGGGATAATCATATTTATTGAGAAAGGCGAGGCTTGTATCATAATGGTTCACAGTTTCAGCTGCAGGATGACAGAGATTAGATGGAAGAAAACACAAGCAAAACTTCTTAAATAACTCTACTATGGGCAGTGTGGTGGGCACAAAATGGCACAGTGCCACTGTACAGTATGATCTGGGTTTGTTTCTGCATTTGTATACAATGAGTGTACAATGTCGGCCATGCCCTCAGGAAAGACAAGTACAGCTTCATCGGAAGGAAAGACAAATATCAGCCAAGTCAACTCATGTCCCCAATAAAGGAGATCACAGCAACTAGACTAAGATAAACATTGACAAAAAGTCTGGGGATTAAGCATGACAAAAGAAGGCCTTAGGAAATGGAAAATAACTAGGACAAGAGTCATAGAGAGATACAGCACCGAAACAGGCCCTTCGGCCCACCGAGTCCGCGCCGACATCAACTACCCATTTATACTAATCCTACATTAATCCCATTTTCCCTCTCACATCCCCACCTTCCCTCAATTCTCCTACCACCTACCTCGACTAGGGGCAATTTTTACAATAGCCAATTTACCTATCAACGCGCAAGTCTTTGGCATGTGGGAGGAAACTGGAGCACCCGGAGGAAACCCACGCGGTCACAGGGAGAACTTGCAAATTCCGCACAGGCAAAAGGAGTAATAAAGGAATAATAAAGAGGTTTTATTAATTTCTTGCTCTACAAAACCGCGCAGAAACACTCATGTTTGATTGCTGGTCTGTGCTGAGTTAATTAATGTCAAATGGGTGACAGTTATGAGTGCTACAATTATTTTAAATCCTACAATAGATATGTGATTTCCCAATAAAAGCTAAATATAAAATCCTGCAGTGAGCAGTGTTGAATATTTTGGGATTATACATCCCATGACTTACAGCACCTTTGAGCAAATCTATATTTGAATTATTCTTCCCTCTCAAAGAAGTTTAATTTATTTTTCATTCGTTCATGGGATATCAGCATTGCTAGCAAGGCCAGCATTTATTGCCCATCCCTACTGCCCTTGAGAAGGTGAGCCGCCTTCTTGAACCGCTGCAGTCCATGTGGTGTAGGTACACCCACAGTGCTGTTAGTGGAGGAGTTCCAGGATTTTGACCCAGTCACAGTGAAGGAACGGCGATATAGTTCCAAGTCAGGATGGTGTTCGATTTGGAGGGGAACTTGCAGGTGGTGGTGTTCCCAGGTGTCTGCTGCCCTTGTCCTTCTAGGTGGTAAAGGGCATGTGTTTGGATGGTGCTGTTGAAGGAGCCTTGGTGATTTGCTGCAATGGACCTTGTAGATGGTACACACTGCCACTGTGCGTTGGTGGTGGAGGGAGTGATTGTATAAGTTGGTGAATGGACTGCCAATCAAGAAGGTCGTTTTGTCTTGGATGGCGTCAAGCTTCTTGAGTGTTGCAGGCAATATAAGATCCAATTCATTTCTACTTAATAGTCCTTTGATATTATAATGTCCAGATCAGCTCGACTCAGTTGATAGCACTCTCGCCTCTGAGGCAGAAAACTGTTATTAAGCCCCACCCCAGAATTTGAGCATGTGATTAAGTCTGCCACTCCAGTGCAGTACTGAATCAGTCTCACACTGGCAGAAGATTCAGCTTTTGGATGGCACTTTAAACCAGACTCCAATTTAGGGGCTTTAGAGGGCGTTGATGCTCCCACTATTTGAAGAAAATCGTAGAATAGTCCTGGTCAACCTTCCACCCCAAACAAAACGCTAAAAACATCATTCATCTCATTGCTGTTTGTGGGATCTTACTGTGTGCAAACCGCCTGCCATGTTTGCCTATGTGACAACAGTCATTACACAGTGAAGTAATATATAATGTGAAGCTCTTTGTGGAAATTCAAAATGCAGCAGATAAATACAACTATTTTTTAACATCTAGTTTTAACAAAATCTTGAAAAATGGTAGTGAGACGAATTTAACACTGAATTTTTCCTATATATGGGACATGTACTGAGACACATGCGTATAAAATAGTTTCATTATCCAATAGTAGCTACACCCTGCTTTCAGCCCGAGGTGTACCCAGTTTTTCTGATGGTTGTGTTACAGGAATGGACTGAAATCCACTTTTACCTTTACATCTTCCCAGAGATCTTTCTCTTCTTTCAGGACCCTACTGGTATGAAGAGGTGTCTGCGGTACCTGCATTGATTGCTAAAGAAAACAAAAAGAAAAGATCAAAGAACAAAGTCAAGCCATATTCAAAATGCTGAATCAAGAAACAAAATGTGAGTGGCCTGAAACTGTAGGCTACAGAAGTGCTTTTTCAAAGTGTTTAAATCTGGTTGATTCCAAACTGCTATGGTCTCCTTTAACATAATGTGAGGCAAGGTACAGAATCTGACAATTAAGATGCAATTTTCCCTTGCATTTGCAGTGAAGAACAGTGCACATCTGGAAGATTTTACTGTGAACCTCATCATTGTGAATTCAAAAGGTAAGACTACTAAGGGCGTTATTGGAGAAAATACTAAGCACCCCCCCCCCCCCCCATTGTCTCTGAAATACTTTGGAACATACGCCTTTAAAGTGGGAAAATGTAAGTTGCTGTTAATGTATTTATCTGAAATTCCACTCTTGCTATTTAAAAAACTTTAATCCCATTAGCTGGTGGAAATTGTTGTTAAAATAGCAAAAAGAACTTAACATTAACTATTTGGCTGCTAGCTTGCCATTGCTATAATGTTTTTAAATGATCGAAAGAGGGAGAGAGGACAAATTTGGTGGAAAAACAAAGAACAAAAGCACCTGACCAATTCTATAAGGGAAAAGGAAGTCATTTATTTTATAGGAATGGCATCTCTCAAATCCTTTAAGCCCCATTCCACAATGAATTACGTACATTAATCCACGGATGGTTCATGAATTCCATAATGGTCATGCGTTGTGTTGGCTCAGTCTTCAGGAGATGTCTGATCAGCTGTTTGGCTGAAAAATTCAACATGAACAGATGCAATGTGTTTTATTACAATTGTGCTAATGTCATTTTAGAAAACAAGTATAAAGACAGGAACAAAAACAAGAAATGCTGGAATCACTCAGCAGGTCTGGCAGCATCTGTGGAAAGAGAAGCAGAGTTAACGTTTCGGGTCAGTGACCCTTCTTCGGAAGAAGGGTCACTGACCCGAAACGTTAACTCTGCTTCTCTTTCCACAGATGCTGCCAGACCTGCTGAGTGATTCCAGCATTTCTTGTTTTTGTTTCAGATTTCCAGCATCCACAGTATTTTGCTTTTATAAAGACAGGACATCATCAGAGAATGTAAACCAGGCACTGTGCAATTCATTCAACTGTCAGGAGCAGAATAGCAAGAAAAAGAAACTGATCTTAGCTCCATTTCACTGGGTTCTGTATGATGTACAATGCAAGGGAACGTACTGCTGCATGAAGTGACATAAGCAGAACTGAACTCAAAATCAAAAGGGAAGTAAAATCTCAATATAAGCAAATCTTCAAGTTCCAGTGAATTTCTTCTTACTCAACCTGGATACGCCCAAATCTGGTTAAATATAATTCCTTTGCTTGTCCAGATTTATTGTGTAGAACAGGGTCCAAAATATCTTTCAGTGCTGTGCCAGGGTGTTCCCTTTTTTACAGCTTTTACGTTTCGCGGCCTCTTTTAAAACCCCATTTCAGGAGAGGAACCACTTGTGCCGTGCTCCCACTCCATACTGAAAAAGCCAAAACGCAAGCTAAACTGTTGAAATTGGGAGATGCTATTTAGAATTATAGAATCTTACAACACACAAGGAGGCCATTCGGCCCAGTGTGCCTGTGCTGGCTCTTTGAAAGAACTATTAGTGTCACTCCCCTGCTCTGTCTCAATGACTGTGCAGTTAGTGATTTGTTATTGCAAGTGTTCTACTTTGACTGCAAGGAAGGGTGACTGTATGAAAAGTATAAATCCTCAGGGATTAACAGTGATAAATGCTTTATAGTCAAATTGCTTATCTTGCAGTTATAAGGAAAATTAAAATGGAGACCTCTTCTTGTCAACAACACCTATTAAGCATGCTTTATTAAAAATATAGCATTTATGCAATGTCCTACGTTAAATTCTTACCATGGTTTCAGCAGATACGACCATTTATAAATGCAAGTTAATGTATTATGATTGCTATGGTCAGGCCTGTGTCTTTTTCGCAATGTAATTCACATTAAACAAGCCAGATGTGTGAAGATACTAACATTCTTTGCAGAACGATTCACATTTTTGTTAGTAGATTATCTAAATATCAGTTACTGCACCCCAGAAGTAATTCATTGTGTAAAGTTCTTTGAGATGCTTCAATAATATGATAGAGCTTTTTATAAAATGCAAGGACTTCTTTCTTAGATAGCCTTATTATGCATAATAGGTTCTATAGCAACAATATCTGATGATATCACAAGTTACAAATGCATGAAAGTTCAGAGTATAACTTTAAACTACTGTATTTCTTAAGACAGGCAGAGTTGGATTTTGATTCTTCTTTAAGCAGGCAGTTAGGGTTAATACTCGGCAAAGTTAAAAGTGAGGGAATGTTACATATTTATTTGCCGAAATATATATCGTAGGTATTTCAAGTCAGTGTAAGAAAGTTGGATTACCCTCCTCCGATACTTCTGACCATTCTGGATTGGGGAATTCATACTGTCCCATTCGAATTCGTTTCTTCATTCCAGGTGAGATGGCCAGTCCATGGTTGGAATAGAATGGGGGATATCCACATAACCTGTAGATTTATAAAAGAAAAGGGTTTTGTTTAAAAAAAACAAACAACAGCATTTGACAAACCTACAGTTAACAGGTTAAAACACAGCAGAACTGAACATTATCTTTGCATAATAAGTAAAACATTTAAAACCGCGTAATCAACAGCTGTAGATATCATCACTTTTGATACAAGTACTTTTCAGTTTATGCAGTACATTTTTCTGATTCTAAAAGTAAAATCTGCATTTTTCAATGAAGGAAAAGAAAGCTGCAGAATGCTGAACAGGAATGATTGCCAATTATAGTCGATCTCAAATTGCTCCTATGCTCTCAAACAAGGGTCGGAATTTTACCCTAGGCGGAGGGGAGCCGGCCACCGACTGAAAAGTCGGTGGTGAACCCGCTTCTGCCTCACCTGGGGATCCAACCCGTATTTTGCAGGTCCCCGGGCTTCAATTGTTCTGAGGCGGAACCTCCACCCGCTTGAGGTAGGAAGTCCCGCCTAATAGAGCTGCTGGTCAGTGGGCCCGCAGCTCTTAGTCCCAGCAGCGCCACCGGGAATGGTGGCCACTGTTGGGACTGCAGCCCAGCATGAAGACAAGATGATAAAAGCAAAATACTGCGGATGCTGGAAATCTGAAATAAAAACAAGAAATGCTGGAAATACAAGACAAGATGGCTGGGAGCCGGGAAGGAAGGTAAGTTTTGGTTGCCTTGCCAGGGGTAATCGGTTGGGCCATGGCGAGGAAGAATCGTTGTTTGGGGGGGTAAGGGGGCGTGTTGGGTCTTGAGGGTGGTTGGGGTAGCGGGGGCAGCCCTCCATCATTTGGCAGCTTCTCCCGGCTCCAGGACACCTGCTTGCCATGCGTAAAATCCGTGTGGAGGCGGGTGAAGGCCCTTAAGTGACTGTTAAGTGACCACTTAAAGGCCTTGATTGGCCTGGGACGGGCGGGCTGGCTGTTTTTCGCCGCCGCTGTCCTGCATAAAGTTGCGGCAGAGGCAGGAGTGGGTTGGGAAGGTCTCCCGGAGCCTCCCACTCCATTTTACACCACCCACCCCCAGCCCCTGCCAGCATCCTGCTCGTCGGGGTGGCGTAAAATTCCAGCCACGGTTTATTTGTCAAATATATGCACTTGCCCATGTAAAATTATAGCACAGAGTTGGTCAAATTCCAATCAACACACCAGAGACTTGAGCACAGAATCTAGGCCAACACTAGTGCAGTCATGAGGGAGTGCTGCACATTCGAATATACCGCCTTTTGGATGAGACATTAAATCACCTCTCAGGAGTACGGAAGAGATCCCATAGCAATATTTCAAAGAAGAGCTGTGTCTTGTGCAAAATTTCTCTCCCAATTAATATCACCAAAAACAGATTAACTAGTCATTATCACAATGCTGCTTTTGGGACCTTGCTGTGCACTTTTTTGACTGCTGTGTTTCTTACATTAGAAGAGTGACTGCACTTCAAAAATACTGAACTGGCTGTTAAGCACTTTGGGATGTTCTGAAGTCCTAAAAGTCTTTTTTTCAAGTATTCCTGATAATTGCACCATAGAAGATGTGAATTTTCTTTTTGCAGACTCCATCTAAACTGGAACACTGATGCTTGAAACAGTAAGAATGCAAATAAATCACATTCATAATTTGGTACAGATGTCGGAAAATGAGAAAAAAGTGTTGCTAATGCATTGAAATACCAAGCCATCTCGACAGCTTTCTGTTTCGACCAATGCAAAAAACACAACGGGTTACATTTCATTCACTGGATAAAATTCCAGTGTGAGAATTTCATAAGCATAGCTGTGTGAAATGGAGTCTAACTGGCAGCATTATGGTGAACTAAGACAGAAAGATGCGACTCAAGAGTTGTGCAGGTAGATGAACCTGTAATCCAGTTTCTATGGTATAGCGTTGCGGTTGCCATCTTTATTCAGTGCATCTTATCTGTCAAGTTTTGGTACAACTGTGAACTTAACAGCCTACAGTGCAAAATCAAAACCTCAAAACAGTCAGTCAGAGTGAGAAAAAAAAACAATGGCACCCTGTACCAAATGGAATATCAACAGATAAATATTAAAAATATAATTTCTTGATGCAAATTCCGTTGTGAATTATTGAGATTATATATGCATTAGATGGCCACACTAATTTTTGATGATCTTTTAATGGTACATTTCTTGTCATATCAATTAATCTGCCAACTGAATGGCATAACTCAGTGTTAGCACCTTTTTGCTTTTATGTGGCAATACAGTTGAGCAGAAGAACGAAAACACAGGTCAGTGCATTTTCAGAACAAATACATATAACATTTCAAAGGCAAGTTCATGGCATCAAGTCAATCATAGTTTAGCAATACAGGAAGAGCGTCTGCAGAAGGAACCTCACCAGTGTTAGAATGCTCAGATGATAAAGCAACTCAAGAGGAGATAATGGGGGGAAATTTTATGCTCGCCCCCAACGTCGGGTTCGGAGGCAGGGAGAGCATAATCGGGCGGGACAGTGGCGGTGGGGGGGGGGGGGGTGGGGAGAAAAGAGAACACTGCCACCTTGCTGCCTCCCCCCAAATTAAGTCCGGGGTAAGTCCTGTGAATGGCCTTCCTGTCCTGCTGCCAATTGAGGCCCTTTTCCAGGCAATTAATGCCCAATTGAGGGCTTCATCCCGCTGCCGGCATCATTAGCCCAGCAGGCCTGTCGCCACACAGGGAACACGCCAAGCAAACGTGTGAGGGCTACTTGTGAGGGTGGGGGGAGCACAAGTGGGGGGGGTCCCTTGTTAAAAGGCACTTAGAGACTGAAAGAAGGACCTGGCATTGGGAAAGCTGGGGGGGGCCGCAAGTCACCCCCTGCCCTGGCTGCCAAACTTCCTGCAACCACCTCCCCCGCGACCCCCATCCACAAAACCCCTCCTGCTGAGACCTACCTGTGGCCTGGTTCCAGGGCCTCGGGTAGGTACTCTACCAGCAGCAGCCACCGCCTCCATGGTGGTGCTGCTCAGTTAAACAGCTGCCAGCCTCTGATTGACTGACAGCTCTCAGAAGGCGGGACTTCTGCCCTCAGGGTCCTCGACCCCAGGGAAGGTCTGCCACTTAAGTGCCTAATTGGCACTTCATCTAGCGGGCCTTCCCCAAAGGAGGCAACGTGGGGCTTTTACCAGTGGTCAGGCCCCCATCGCCTGGATGAAATCCCGGCCAACGTGTCCACAATCGCAAACTAAACTTTGTGTGTGTAGCAGGGATCTGTGATGTAGCATTTTTCTGCAAGCTTTCCCTCTGCACAAAAAGCTACTAACTGACCTCAGTAAACAGTTCCACTGAAAGCCGTATGAGCAGAATCGTTTCGTGTGCTGGATGCTGATCAGGAGACATCTGATCCTGGAAAAGTCAGGTCCAATCTAGTAATCAATCTTCCCAACTCAGGCACCTCCACAGGTTTGCACCAAAGAAGTAAAAGTGCATCAAATATATGAATTTCACAATCACGCCATTTGATGATGATCCAGGAATCAGCGTCAGGCTGAACAGGAAACTCCAAAGTAATGGTGGAAAGACAATGGATTGAATTTTAACTGGCAAAGGGAGGCCGGTTCGGGTGCAGGCAGGTAGTTAAATCCCTGAAATTGGCGTTGGATCAGGATCCTGACATCATCATGGGGGTGGGATAGAAAGTGAGTGGGGAACCCCCTTAGATCTGTCAGGTTAGTAATTAAGGTATTTAAAAGGTCTATTCTGAATTGGCTTAACCCTCAATTCTGGATTTAACAGCATGGGTACCTGTTTCCTGACCCATCAGCAACTTGCCAGGGTCACCAAGGTGAGTGCACAGCAGGAAGAACTTCTCCAATGAAATTGACAAGCTGGGAAGCCTTTGATCAGTAAAACTGAAGTGCTCCAGCCATGGTCAGGTGACAGGTTGCTGCTCACAGCCTTCCTTCTCTGAGAGAGTGCTATTACTGCTGGACAGGTGACTGCCAACTTCTTGGAAGGTACTTCACCCGTCCAGCACTTCACCCACCTTCAGCTGCGCTTCCCTGCTGCCAGCCTTCACCATAGCATTGGAGCAGCTTATGCAGCTCTGCCTTCCACCTCTGCTCAGGGGCAAGAGCTGAAGCTACACCACTGCCAACTGCTCCAGCAGCAGCACCTTCTCCAGTTGCCGTCTCCTCAGCCACACACCCCTCCACAGGGTAGATGGGATGAACACCGAGATTCAGCTGGAAGGAGGCGAGAGCCCCAACACAGGGTCTACAGGCAAAGGATCAGCCCTCTCGACATGTCTGAGCACCAGTGCTTCAGGAGGCTCAGGCTCTCATGGGAGGTCACTGCTGACATACACAGTCTCCTGGAACAAGACCTCCTTCCCAGTGGACACTCATTGCCAGTGACCAATAAGGTGCCTGTCATTTGACACCCCTCCCCGGATCTCTGCCTCTTGCCAAGTTGTGTGCCCTCTTCTCCTGCAAGGAGAGAAAGTAGAGAGGTTTGAGTGTTTGTAATGGCTTGTGTGGAGAGGAGGGAAAGACACCATTTATGCAGTGTGACTGTGAGGCATAGGTGTGAGAGGACAATAGGATAAGGGTGGCAGTGTGTGTTTGCTGTTCAGATGGGGATGTAAGGTGCCTAGAGAGGGAAAGGAATGAGTGGAGTTGCAAGGTGTGTTGTCCTGAGAAGTGCTATGCAGGAGATTGCTGAGAAAATCAGATTCTGGGGCTTGGCATCTAAAAGTGACTGCAGTGGTTTAAGAAGGCAGCTCACCACCACCTTCTCAAGGGCAATTAGTGATGGGCAATAAATGCTGGCCTAGCCAGCGACGGCCACATCCCTTGAACAAATAAAAAAAAACTCTCCTGTCATACCCTCCTGAAGTCCTGGGTCCTGTTGGTGTACTGTCTCTAGGTTGGAGGGACCATACTCCTGCTGCTGACTTCCTTGGTCACTTCCATCCATGCCTGCTTGGTTTGAGAGGCTGTTCCCTTCCTCCCATCCTTGAGAGAGCTCAGCTCACTACAGCCCCTCAGATCCTGCAGCAGGATCAGATAAGAGTGAGAGATCCAGGGGAGCAGCCTTCCCAGGTCTCCTCTTCATTCCTGTGCTAGTTGCAGCATCAAAACTCAAAGTGCTGGTGAAGCCTGGTGATCCATGCCAGGGTTCCTTTAATCAGGGATCCTGCCGTTGACAGAAGGGACACATGATCCTACCCAATCTCCCTGACTGGTCAGGCAACCCGGAAGTTAAAGAGCCTCGGGAAATCCCATTCCTTCACCATTTGGGTTCCCGACCTGCAAATGGTCCTGCCATGTTTGCAGGGACTAAGTCGAGAAAATTCCACCCAATGACAAAACTACAAACCTGCCTCATGTGGAAGGAGGTAATTTCAGTCACTACCAGCAGATCTCCATAATGTTGCTCACAGTGAGCTCAGAGTTAGAAGGGAAGGGGTGGTATCTGGGATTCGAAGTAGCAGTGGTGCAAATCTCAACTGAAACACTTCAGAGAAAAATCACCTTAGACTGTAAAAAGAAGTATTTTTTGATTGATTCTGGTAAAAAAAAAGGAGAGCAGTTTTCTTACCCACTGAAGGCAGAAATAAATAAATAAACAAACTTGCTCCAGCACGTAGTACGCAAATGATAAAATTTGCCAACTTTTGGGATGGGAATCCCTTCTTGTACAGTGTACTTGCCGCTGAATAACTTGCCCAGCAGCACACTTGGCTAGGGAGTGGAAAATCCATTAAAGCAATAGCTTGCCCCAACACAGGTAGTTCTGGTGGTAGCAGAGAAGTGAACGCATTGTTCACAATGGCTGTTCCCCTGAAGCTGATGGATTTGAAGGCCCTGCTGCAGGAGGAAATTTTAATACCTTCCGTAAAATAGTGGGCAAAGGAATTTGATAAGAATACATTAAGCATTCATGTGATAATACTGCACAGTGCAAGTCCCAGTCATACAAAGCTTAGAGGAAGTATTTTATACTGGAAATTTTCCCCTCACTCGCCTTCTTCAGGTACAGCTTTTCGTTTTTGTTACCTAATGCATACATGGAGATAGTACAACTAAAGACTTACAGTATATACATTATTACACCCAAGGACCACATATCACATGATTTGTCATACTTTTCAGGCCCAAGAACTTCAGGAGCTGTAAAATGAAGAGAAAACACAACAGTTAGGTTTATTGGCACACCACTGCTAGATAAGTGACTCTAGAAGTTCACATTTTATAATATGCAGAAGGTTACAACAGGGAAACAAGCCATTCAGCCAAACTAATCCATGTCGGCATATACTCTCCAGACAAGCAAATAGTTCTAATCACCTTAACCCACCCAGTTCCCATGTTCCTTCACTCTCTTCTCCTTGCTCCACCTATCCAACCTAATCTTGAATGTCTAGCTTACTACAGGTTTGAAGCCCATGTGTCATAAAGTTCAGGTTGGTGGAATGAACGTTATCAATGTGAAAGGGCATGCAGGGGTTTCATACAGAAGCACCTGGGGGAAACTGAATTGTGCAAGAAGCTGACTATCTAACAGCAAAGTTTAAAGGGAACCAAATTTCCTAGAAATTCCCTACCTACAGTGGACTCAATGCACCATTACGCTTGGAGTAGATAAAAAAAAAGGTAGATCAGCCCCTCTTCCAGATTAAAGAGATGGTACTATGTGGCATAGGAGCAACAAAAGAAAGAAACTAAAAACTTTGACTGGATACTTCCCTATTGAATCCCTCAGTAAAAGAAACTGATGACAGTTGGGTGGATGGGCGGTTCATTAGTGAAATAAATCATCTGCTTCGCCTGTGTAAACTACAAAATTATTTAAATAAATATACCCATAATTGACCCACCCTCATTTCTCTGAAGCCAGAAAGACAGATAGACAGCAGAAAATAACCATCAATTTCCCCTAGACAAACACTTTTCCACGCAGAGTCTTGTATTTGCTATCATTGCATAACAAGATAATTTTCATAAATAGATCCTGTGACACCAAACTAGTCAAGAGAAACTACCACAGTATCACTTTCCCAACTGTGTTATTGACTCACTGGGGTTACTCTCATTGACTTGCAGAGAAAATGATCTTGAACCTTGGATCAAAGATTACTGGAAAGATAGGCCATGAGAGGATGAAGGAAAATTAAATTGTACTGTTGAAAAAAAGACTGAGGAAATTATACTAAATGATACATGGAAATGCAAAGGAATTCTAACTATTTGTTCTCTAAGAACATCACAAAATATGCACTCCCAAGGTGTTTTTCCCCAACAAAGTCAGGTAATATAGTACTGTCATGGACATGTAATTTTTTCTTCTCCTCGGATTAATAACAGCGTGTGTGACTCTAAGACTCTGTTAAAAAAAACAGTGCACCTTTAAGGGAGAGAAGGTTCTGGAGAAACTGTGTGCCACAGCTGCATTTTTTTTATTACCTTGGGTAACAGCAGGAGAGAGAGAGAGAGGTCACATGGTAATATTTCCACTTGGCTGTGTGTGGAACTGTCAGAAACCGGCTGAAACCAGTTAGTTTTGAGACACTTTCCAGGGGCGTGTACTGAAGAGAAGAAAGCTGTCAATTTCCTCTCAGCAAAAATTGTATAATGATCTACAAGCCAAGTTAATTCCCTAAGTAAAGAAGAAACACCTTCTTTTTCAAGAAACCGTTTGTATTGCTGTGCTCATCGTTCAAAGAACTGTTTAATGCTTGCTGCAGCCGAAGAGTTGAATGCCTATCTACTGAAGGTCTATTTTCATCATTAGAAGACCTCATCCATCAGGAATGTAGCCTACAAAAACTTATTTTATTTATTCTTAAGAGACAGCTAATTTTTAAAAACTCCACTTTTAAAACTGTTAAGTTTTGAGTGTGTGTGTGAGAATGCAGGAGATAGGTTAAAATAAGTTATAAGGCCTTTAGACATAGGTTTATCTTAATAGTGTTTAAGATTTAGTTTTTTTAATAAACAGTTAATTTGTTGTTGTCTAAAGATACCAGGTTTGGTCTGTTTCATTCTGGGGTTACTAAAGTGTTTAATTTAGCTGTTTTCCAACTGGGTGTGAAAGCTTAATAATATGCTGTGACTTGTGGAGTGACGGGACTTAGCCAAGGATATATTGATGTTGTTCCTCCATTAGAGAGGAAGCTATCAATTATGTGCCTTATCAGAGGCAATAAAATATCCAATAATATCAAAACTTTCCACTTAATAACACACAAATGGGATAAATTAAAAGACTGCTTGTGTGATGGACACAGCTGTTCTACACCACAACATTGAACTATTCAAATTACTGCTGTGTTTCCTACATGACTACACTTTAAAAGTACTTCATTGGTTGTAAGGTGCTTTGGTGCATCCTGTGTTTGGTGAAAGGCACTATATAAATGCAAGTCTTTCCCTTTTCCCCCATTTTCACTTAAAAGTACAGTTGTGGTCTCCATACAATAAAAAGGACATAGAAACACTGGAGAAAACTCAAAAAAAAGAATTGCAAGGATGGCACCAGAACTGAGAGGTTACAACCGTGGCTTTTTTCTTTAAAAACATAAGGCTCAGGGGATAACTGACAGAGGCCTTTAAAATTCTTAATGGGATGGATAGGTTAGATATGGAGAGGATGTTTTTACTTGTGGGAGAATCCAAAACCAGGGGCCAGAAATACAAGACAGTTACAAATAAATCCAAATGGGAAATAAAGAGAAACACCTTTTATTCAGAGAGGGGTTAGAATGTGGATCTTGCTACCACAGGTAAATAGCTTCAATGCTTCCAAAAGGACACTAGATGAGTCTATGAGGAAAAAGGGAATAAAAAGATATACTGAAGGGTTGAGATGAGGTAGATGGAATGGGAGGAGACTCATGTGCTGTATAAACACCAGCACAGACTAGTTGGGCCGAATGGCCTGTTTCTGTGCTGTAATTCTATTCTATGTCTGAATTTGACCTAGGGTTTCCTATCTGTGTGCTCTAATGTATCAGAATTTGCCCCTCAACTAGAGAAACACCACCAATGAGCTACTCGCCAAAATTATATCTTTCTTGTGTAAAAACAGAAAGTGCTGGAAATACTCAGCAGGTCTGGCAGCATCTGTGGGGTGAGAAACGGAGTTAACGTTTCGAGTTGGATATGACTTCTTCAGAGCTAAAGAAATGTCCATGTACACTACATAAATACAGCTACCACATCTGTTACAGCCTTAAAGAATTCTATCTAGCATGATCATCCTTTTTGAAAGCTATGCTGGCTATTTAAAACTATTCGCTCTATATTCAGATACATGGTAATTTCAACCTTAATGAAAGGCTCTAAAATTTCCCCCATCGTAGATGTTAAGCTAACTGACCTGTAATTACCCAGAATATCTTTCTCCCTTTTTAAAAAAGGAGATTTGTTAGCCACTCCAGTCAGCTAGTATCTACATTCAATAGTGCCCTAAAATGTATAATATCTAGGGCCTCTGCAATTATCCCATCATCTCCCTCAGGATCCTTGCATGTATTCCGTTAGGCCCTGGCCGTTTGTCATCCTTCAACTTAACTAACTTCTGAAAAATTTAAAATTTTCCTTTTCTCCATCATAACAGTGCTCATCTCACTCTTAACCACTTTAGGATTCACCTCCTCTCTGATATCCTTCTCTTTAGCAAAGACCAATGCAATTTACTTATCAAATATCAGCAAAATTTATTGATCGTCATCTATGTATTGTGCTTTCCTCTCAGGGGTTCCACCTCACTTTTTAACAATTCACTTTTTACTGATAGAAAGTAATCTACTGTTGCTTTTAATGGTTTCAGACACTTTTCCTTATATTCTTTTAGCTTTCCTGATCATGCTCTCAATCTTTTTTCTTATTTTCTCAAATTATTCAGACTTTTCATGATTACTCAGTTTTCAGGGGCCACCTTCTTCAATTTTCATTCATTTCCAATCTCTTTATTCGTAAAACTGTTCGTAGTTTCCCTTTTCTTAAACAGTGGAATATATTTATTTTGTAACTTTGCAATCTCATTTTTAAAATGTCCCACTGTTGCCTTAGAGTCCTGTGTATAATTTCTCCTTCCAACTAGGCTGCTCTTCATCTTCCTAAAATCTGCCCTAATCCAGTCACATGCACCAGTTTTTGTACTGATATTCTCCCTTTCCAGTTGGATCTTAACCTTCATTACACTGTGGTCACTCCAGTCAAGGTTCTAACCCACATTTAGCTTATCGATCTGATTTATTTAATTACTCCTGACTAGTTCTAGCCTTTGCCCTTTTTTAAAAAATTATCTTTTGCCTGTGAGATGTGGGCATCACTGACAAGGCCAGCATTTATTGCCCATCCCTAAATGCCCTTCAGAAGTAGTGACGAGCTGCCTCCTTGAACCACTGCAATCTTTGGATGTAGTTACACCAACAATGCTGTTAGGAAGGGAGTTCCAGGATTTTGTCCCAGCGACAGTGAAGGACTTGGTTCCAAGTCAGGATGGTGTGTGGCTTGAAAGGGAACTTGCAGGTGGTGATGTTTCCATGTGTCTGCTGCCCTTGTCCTTCTCGGTGGTAGAGGTCACTGGAGCCTTGCAGACCCATTAACATGCAGTTTAAAGAAGGAGTCCTGTACATACTTCAGGAGTTCCATTCCCTCTTCACAATTTACTCCCTCTCTATCCCAATCGATAACTAAAGTCTCCCAGACAATTTTGTTATTCCTGCTTATCTCTCTAATCTGACTGAAGGCTTCCTCTTCCATTTCCTTCATGTGATATGGAGGAATGTAATACATTTCTATTAATGTAGCAAGCCCTTTTGATCTTTGACTTCTAATCATATAGACTCTGTACTCCTTCCTTGTATACATCAACTGTCTCTTATATTGCCACTTTGCCTACTTTCTTGTCTATTCTATCCCCCAATTATGTGTATCCCAATTTCTATATTTTCCATTATTTTCCCAGTTTACTTCCAGGTTTCTGTTAATGCTACAAAGTTTACAACTTCAAGTAAAATAATTGCTGCCACTTCTCTCACTTTATTTCCCATGGTCTGCTCATTCCAATACATGCATTTTAATCATTGTGTGCTTTGCATTTTTTTACCCCCATCTGACAGTCCCTTCTTTAGTAGCTGTTCTTGGCTAGTTTTATTTCCCCAGCCACCCTCCTTCTTAGTTCAAACACCTCACCAAGTTGAGATGAACGTTACTGAAATGAAGGGAGTAAAATTTTGCTCACACTAATGCACTTCAAATGTGCTAGGAATAATGCAATACAAGCAGTGGAAATCTTGCCAACTTTCCAAGCCCAACAAGCTGATTTCAGCAATTCAAACAGGCACTGAAACTTGAACATCGTGTTCTGCACTCTAACATCTTAAACTCTTGCCAGTGCCCTTTACTGGATTTTAGCTGAACAAGAGCGAAAGGCATGATCTAGTGCATTCATTAAAAAAAAGCATTAATCTTGTTGTTCTGGTATGAACCAGTGAACACTTTCATTAAAAAAAGTTATCTGCCACATCATGATTTTATGACAAATGTTTCACCCGATCGAGAGACGACTGAATGACTAACTGCAGCAAAACTTTCGAAACTTCATTCTAAGAAGAGGTTATGTTGCAAAAGAGTTTCACTGCAAATGGCCATAAGGTTATGCCTGGTAAAGTCAGGCATAGCAACTTACCCACATAATATGGTGTGTAGCAAGGAGTGGCTAAAGAATTGTAGCTGGTGGTTTCTTTGGCAAAGCCGAAATCTGTTAGTTTCAGAATAGCATTGGGTCTTTTGGTGGTGTACAACAAATTTTCTGGCTGCAGAAGAAATACGAGAGCTTTTAATTTGTTTTAAAAGAAACTCTGCAAAAACAACCTGTTAATCTTTAAATTCCAAAGTGCCTATTCAGAGCTATTTCATTTAATTGAGCGTTTAATAAAGCTGATTACAGTTTTCACACAAAAAATTTTATACGACTATTTGGTCTATTCATAAACTTGGGAGAGATAAATATTGCGTAACCCGATGAAAACAGTATTTGGATGGTTTAAAAAGAAAAACACTTTCACTTGTGGCAAGGTAAATGCCCAGAGAAGTGAGCAATGCTCTCAAACAACCCCCACAGAGAAACTTGGCAACAATGACTTTCAAAATCATTCAAAAGAACTACATCAATGCAATTAGAATGGAACAGAGCAGTTATTGGAGCTGATAGCCACAGAATATGTGTTTTACTTTAACCAACCTGATAGTAATGGTCTAGGAAGAAAATTCCAAACAGTGTTCACATCCCAATAGTGGAAATTAAAAGGTTATTGTTGAAGTAAAAATAAACTTTTTTTTTTAAATGTTCATCAAGTCGAGGGGACATCAGTTCTGGGGAATGGACTCCTTGCCACTTCAAGCACCCAGTGACAACATCAAGCACTCCCAGGTAAAGTACAGCATAGCTAGATAAAACTCCAATATAATAATAAAAGCAAAATACTGCAGATGCTGGAAATCTGAAATAAAAACAAGAAATGCTGGAACCACTCAGCAGGTCTGGCAGCATCTGTGAAAAAAGCAGAGTTAACGTTTCGGGTCAGTGACCCTTCTTCGGAACTGACAAATATTAGAAAAGTCACAGGTTATAAGCAAGTGAGGTGGGGGTGGGGCAAGAGATAACAAAGGAGGTGTAGATTGGACCAGGCCACATAGCTGACCAAGAGGCCATGGAGCAAAGGCAAACAATATGTTAATGGTGTGTTGAAAGACAAAGCATTAGTACAGATTAGGTGTTAATGCACTGAATATTGAACAGCAGCAAGTGCAAACCTGAAAAAAAGTGGGTAAGCAAAATGAACAAACTAAGATGAAATAAATGCAAAAAAAAATTGTAAAAAATGTAAAAAAGAATGTAAAAAAAAAAGCAAAAATAACTAAAAATGAAAGTAAAATGGGGGGCTGTCATGCTATGAAATTATTGAACTCAATGTTCAGTCCAGCAGGCTGTAGTGTGCCTAATCGGTAGATGAGATGCTGTTCCTCGAGCTTGCGTTGATGTTCACTGGAACACTGCAGCAATCCCAGGACAGAGATGTGAGCATGAGAGCAGGGGGGAGTGTTGAAATGACAAGCAACTGGAAGCTCAGGGTCCTGCTTGTGGACTGAGCAGAGATGTTCCGCAAAGCGGTCACCCAATCTGCGCTTGGTCTCCCCTTTCAGGTGAAGCAGCGATTTACTTGTACTTCTTTCAATGTAGTATACTGTATTCGCTGCTCACAGTGTGGTCTCCTCGACATTGGGGAGACCAAGCGCAGACTGGGTGACCGCTTTGCGGAACATCTCCGCTCAGTCCGCAAACAGGACCCTGAGCTTCTGGTTGCTTGCCATTTCAACACTCCCCTCTGCTCTCATGCTCACATCTCTGTCCTGGGATTGCTGCAGTGTTCCAGTGAACATCAACGCAAGCTCGAGGAACAGCATCTCATCTACCGATTAGGCACACTACAGCCTGCTGGACTGAACATTGAGTTCAATAATTTCAGAGCATGACCGCCCCCCATTTTACTTTCATTTTTAGTTATTTTTTCTTCTTTTTTTTTTTTAACATTCTTTTTTACATTTTTTACAATCTTTTTTTTGCATTTATTTCATTTCATCTTAGTTTGTTCATTTTGCTTACCCACTGTTTTTTTCAGGTTTGCACTTGCTGCTGTTCAATATACAGTGCGTTAGCACCTAATCTGTACTAATGCTTTGTCTTTCAACACACCATTAACATATTGTTTGCCTTTGCTCCATGACCTTTTGGTCAGCTATGTGGCCTGGTCCAATCTACACCTCCTTTGTTATCTCTTGCCCCACCCCCACCTCACTTGCTTATAACCTGTGACTTTTCTAATATTTGTCAGTTCCGAAGAAGGGTCACTGACCCGAAACGTTAACTCTGCTTCTTTTTTCACAGATGCTGCCAGACCTGCTGAGTGGTTCCAGCATTTCTTGCAGATAAAACTCCATCTACTCTGCCCCAATAATGTGTATCAGCCCAAAACCTCAGAAGGACAGCCACTGTTCATGAATAACATTTTTTCATTTTTCACACCAGCCATCGTGTCATCTTTCTGAGTGAGTTAGTGCCAAACCCCTTTCATGCTGTAGACTATGCCCGCTAGAACTGGACCAAGACTGGATTTCACATAGGCTTGAAACCATTGGATTCGAATGAAGGTCTCAAGAGCGAAAGGCACGTTTTACCCACTCCACTATCCAGAGCTTCTTTTTTCCTAAAAAAACCCCAGATTTTTCTTTCAATCATATGTCCTGAAGTTCTTCATGTCTGTCTGTTATATCAACCTATTGAAAAACAGATGCCCTGCTCCTTGCCTCATTGCTTGATCAAATTCCGTCACTGTGTCAAGGAGTAAGGAAGACTGCCTACCTGCTGGTACCTTTATCATTCTTCAAATGTAGACATCCCCACTCACTAAATTCACACTCTACCTCCTCCTCAGTCCTTTGCTAGAGAATGTGTGGAATTTTGTATCACTCCCTCCCTTTTCTGTTGGAGTGAAGTTAAACAGATTGCTGCTACACCAACAGAGCCTTGAACTGCACAGCACCAAGCCAGTCACAATGGCAACATCCCAACGTGAAAAACAATTAGAGATATCAGTAATGAATTTTTCCACAATAGGAACATGTTCCACATTCCTGGCAAATCCAGTGTACGGAGGATCTCCTTTGCTCAATGAATTATAACAATCTTATCAGATAGGCAATCTATTTCCAGTAATGTGGGCTGTTCAAATAAAGCAATGTTAATTACCAATGCATTTATTATCATTCAGACTGTAGACAAAAGTTGATATTAATAAAGAATTACTTGCACTGAAACTGGATATTAATAGAAAGTGTTTCACAATTGCTGGTTTCCTGCAAATTTACTTGTAGCACAGGGACAATTTGTACAACCCTTGAAATCAGACATAGAAACAAAAAGAACAAAATTTCTTCATTCCAATGGGTTTTCAATATTATTCAATACTATGGGTATAAAATTAGTCAAATAGTGAAACCATGAAACAAAACATTTTTTTTTAAGATGAATATCAGATGACTGACTAAGCAATTAGACATATCTATTCAGAATGATAAACTTGCACAAGTGCACAGAAGAACATAAGGGCAAAAAGTTGCAATGTCATTGTCTTATCGCGAGATATTAGAAGAACCAATTTTTCTGGAATTAACAGAGAATGCAAATTAAACAAAAATCTTGCTGAAATGACTCGAGATTTGAAACACACCTAAGAAGTGACAAAAGCAGATTTTGAGAGAGATACACCCAATCAGCACACACAGGCAGTTGATGTGGGCTTGTGATTCTGCAAACGGTCAAGTCTGTGGTTTATTGGCCTGCTGATGCAGATGGTTCACCATATCTAAGTAGTTGCTCAGACTGGTCTTCACTCACACACTGAAACTTAATGAAATATCAGTTTCTGTTTACCTTCACATCCCGATGTGCAATGTTCACTGAATGTAGGTGCTGTACTGCTTCTCCAATGCTTTTCATGATTTCAGAGGCCTCTGTAGAAGATGTAGAGACACAGTACATCACCCTTTTTAATCTGGCCTTCATTTTTCTCTGTGTAACCTTTGCTGAGAGGATAGGCAGTTTATCTGGACTGCGGAGACCTGCAATTCCACTTCAAGCAGAAGCAGAAAGTAGGAATACTCGTGTTGGCAGGCTGTGACTAATAGGGTACCGCAGGGATCAATGCTTGGGCCCCAGCTGTTCACAATATAGATCAATGATTTGGATGTGGGGACCAAATGTAGCATTTCCAAGTTCGCAGATGGCACAAAATTAGGTGGGAATGTGTGTTGTGAGGAAGATGCAAAGTGGCTTCAAGGGGATATGGACATACTTAGTGAGTGGGAAAAAACATGGCAGATGGAATATAATGCGGAAGTGTGAGGTTATCCACTTTGGTAGGCAGAACAGATGTGCACAGTATTTCTTAAATGGTAAGAGATCAGAAAGTGTAGATGTACAAAGGGACCTGGGTGTCCTTGTCAATAAGTCACTGAGAGCTAACATGAGGGTGCAGCAAGCAATTAGGAAGGCTAAACGGTATCTCAGCCTTTATCGCAAGAGGTGTTGAGTACAGGAGCATGAAGTTTTGCTTCAATTGTATAAAACCTGGGCTAGACTGCACTTGGAATACTGTGTGCAGTTTTGATCCCCTTACCTTAGGAAGGAAATTATTCCCATAGAGGGAGTGCAACGAAGATTCACCAGACTTGTTCCCAGGATGGTGGGACTATCCTATGAAGAGAGATTGGGGAAACTGGGCCTGTATTCTCAAGAGCTTCGAAGAATGAGAGGTGATCTCATTGAAACCTACAAAATACTTAAAGGGATAGACAGAGTAGATGCAGCTAAGATGTTTTCCCTGGTTGGGGAGTCTCGAACCAGGGGACACAATTTCAAAATAAGGCAGAAGCCACTGAGGACTGAGATGAGGAGAAATTTCTTTACTCAGAGGGTTGTGAATCTTTGGAAATCTCTACCCCAGAGGGCTGTAGAAGCTCAGTTATTGAACATTTTAAAGCAGAGATTGACAGATTTCTCAATATAAATGACATAATGGGATATGGGGATAGTGTGGGAAAAAGGCATTGAAGTGGATGATCAGCCAAGATCATGTTGAATGGCAGGGCAGGCTCAATGGCCTACTCCTGCTCCTGTGTTCCTATGATCAAGATTTGCTGATAGTACATGCACTTGTCATTTAGGAGCAGCTTGTTATCTCTCCCCACCCCCTGATTGCCAACACCAGGGATGACAATAAATTAATGGTACAGGAAAGCAGCTCATAAAGTGGCTCCAAGGGTCACAGGTACTGTCCATAACCCAATTTCTAATAGACCTTCCTTAAACCCCACGGCTTTGGTTGAGTGGAATGAACAATAAAGGCTGTTAGAAACATAGAAACAGTATCTTCCAAACCCATGGCTTCTACTACCTAGAAGGACAAGGGCAAAAGATACATGGGAACACCACCACTTGTAAGTTCTCCTTCAAGTTACACACCATCCTGACTTGGAACTATAATTGCTGTTCCTCTATTGTCATTGGGTCAAATTCAAAACCAAACAACACTGTGGGTGTACCTACACCATGAAGACAGCAATGATTCAAGAAGGCTTTCTCACCACCTTCTCAAGGGAAATTAGGGATGGGCAACAAATGCTGGCCTTGCCAGCCACATCCCATAAATTAATTAAATAAGACATAGAAAGTTTACAGCACAGAAGGAGGCCATTCTCCCAGTTTGAACTGGTGTGAAAAAGCTGAGCACATGGAAGCCCGGTTATAGTATAAAAGTAAATGCATCAGATGCCACCTAATTCGTATGTATGTGATTGCAGAACTCTGCGGCGCAGAGGGAGCTGGGTGCCCTGGTACATGATTCACAAAAAAGATAATGTGCAGGTGCAGCAAGTGATTGGGAAGGCAAATGAACTGTTGTCATTTATTGCAAGAGGAATGGAATATAAAAGTAAGGAAGTTTGCTACAGTTGTGCAGGGCGTTGGTGAGACCATGTCTGGAGTACTGTGTACAGTTTTGGTCTCCTTACTTAAGAAAGGATATAATTGCATTAGGAGCAGTTCGAGAAGGTTCACACGACTGATTCCTGGGATGAAGGGTTTATCTTATGAGGAAAGGTTGGACGGGTTGGGCCTGTATCCATTGGTGTTTAGAAGAATGACAGGTATCTTACTGAAACATATAAGATCCTGAGGCGACTTGACAGGGTGGATACTGAAAGGATGTTTCCACTTATGGGAAAGACTAGAACTAGGGGTCACAGTTTAAAAATAAGGGGTATGTATTTAAGACGGAGACGGGGAGAAATTTTTTTTCTTAGAGGGTTGTTAGTCTGTGGAATTCTGTTCCGCAAAGAGCAGTGGAGGTAGGATCATTGAATATTTTTAAGGCTGAGTTGGATAAGATTTTTGATTGACAAGGGAGTCAAAGGTTACAGCAGGCAGACAGGAAAGTAGAGTTGAGGCCACAATCAGATCAGCCATGATCTTATCAAATGGCAGAGCAGACTCAAGGGGCCAAATGGCCTACTCCTGCTCCTAATTCGTATGTTCATAGGTTCAATAGTAAAAATAAAGAATGACGAGAGTCAAGGGTTGAGGTTGAGACTAACTTTACCCAATGATAGTACTTATTACTGCAGAATCACTAACCATCAAGAGCGGTCCAGCAGGGTACTCATATTGAGTCTGTTAAAAGAGATTGCACAGAGTTTAGTATTTACCTCTTTCTGTAAATGCCTGATCCCCTCGGTCCTGGATTCGGCTGAACAGTTCACCTCCTTCCATACTACAAAAAGAGGTATATTTGCAAGGTTAACGATGACAATAGAAATTAAGTGGATAAGTAGAAATCAAGCTTGTCCAATGTTAGTAGCTAACATGATGGCACATTCACATGAAATTCCTCTGTCTGCTATTTAACAAATGTATGTATCCATTTAAAATTTTTAAAAGTTAAATTAGCAAAGAAATTTGATATAAATACATGTTCACTACTAGCAGTGCACAGTGTGATTTAACTCCAATAGGATAGTGGCAGGATGTTAAGACATTGATGTGTCTGGAAAAGTCCACAGTTTGACGTTATTAACTTTCTTTCTTGTTTAGAAGGGCTCCCAATTTATGAAAAGACACCATTGTGTCATCTCCCTGGGGTTCACTGATAGAAGAGGGCCAGATTTTGCAGTAGCAGGGTATCAAACAGCATCTGCCATTAGTTAGATTTTCCTTTGCATGTTTAGATTTTTAAATTTTAAGAGTGACAAGTTGCTGAAAGTGCGGGCTGATAATGGCACAGGGAGGCAAACAGGGCATCTGACCCAAGTGAAAATGGCAAACAAATGTATAATCTTTAACCAATTAGATTGAAGGATGGTGAAAGAAACAGCACAAGAGCTGAGATGGAAGTGTGAATTAGAGTGGGTGAATCTAATACCAAATCAGGTACAGGAAGGGAAATGAAAAGAGGGAAAGAAAGATTGGATTAAGAGAGAAAAAGTTTAGAATGGTAAAGTAATTAAATTAAATTCAAATGTATACATTTAAAAAATTTTCAACAATAGTATAAGCCTGAAGGAATGAGACTCCACGCTTGTAATAGTTTATTTTAAGTGTCAGAGAGCTTGATTGGCAGTAATTAACACTTATCACATCTTTAAAGGGTACTCACACTTGAAATGACAAGACTTCATATTTTGATGAGTTTAGCCTGTCTGTGCCATGCAACTACAGCAAATTTACACTGTTCAATGCATTTCAAAGGTGAAGCAGACAGTAAGACAGCATTTTTGCAAAGCTAATGGTGCAGTGGCACATATTTGCATTGAATTGCACATATGCCCCTTGCCTGAAATTGCTGGAGGAACATAAGAACAGAAATAGGCCATTCAGCCCATTGAGCCTGCTCCACTATTCAATACGATCATGGCTGATCATCCACTTCAGTGTCTTTTTCCCACACTATCCTCATATCCCTTTATGTCATTTGTATTTAGAAACCTGTCAATCTCTGCTTTAAACATATTCAATGACTGAGCTTCAACAGCCCTCTGGGTAATCCAAAGATTCATAACCCTCTGAGTAAAGAAATTTCTCCTCATCTCGGTCCTAAGAGGCTTCCCCCTTATTTTGAAATTGTGTCCCTTGGTTCGAGACTCCCCAACCAGGGGAAACATCTTACCTGCATCTACCCTGCCTATCCCTTTAAGTATTTTGTAGGTTTCAATGAGATCACCTCTCATTCTTCGAAAGTCTAGAGAAGACAGGCCCAGTTTCCCCAATCTTTCTTCATAGGACAGTACTGCCATCCCAGGAATAAGTTTGGTGAACCTTCGTTGCACTCTCTCTATGGCAATAATATCCTTCCTAAGGTAAGGGGACCAAAACTGCACACAGTACTCCAGGTGCAGCCTAACCAAGGTTCTATACAATTGAAGTAAGACTTCACTACTCCTGTACTCAAATCCTCTTGCGATAAAGGCTAACACACCATTAGCTTCCTAATTGCTTGCTGCACCTGCATGCACTATTTGCACAAGAATAACAGTGAGCACCATTAGCCTCACCGTTATTTTGACTGCAAATTCTGGTCATATATGTATTTATTATCTGACATGTTAATAAAAAGCTTTAAAAGTCAATGATGTATAAAAGTGGAACGCAAATGTCTAAATCTACTTCAATTTCTGCTGCATTGCCTTTCAAAAATGGTCAAAGTCACTGACTGTTATTTTGAGAAAATGTATTTCATTAGTCAGATATAGGAATTAGAAGTTCAGTGGATGGAATGAATAATAATCAAACCTGATCCTCTGAAGGATTGAAGTAATCTGTATTGTCTAGGAAACTAAAGATAAATTTAAAAGCAAAATCTTTTATTTTGTTGTACCCAGGAAGGCGGTGGCTTTAACCATGGAACTAATGCACAGGACCAGCAACCTCCCAGCACCTTCCCACAGTATTATTCTTCCTCTGGTATTGAGGGGGACCTGGGTGCCCTTGTATATGAATCACAGAAAGTTAACATGCAGCTACAGCAAGCAATTAGGAACTCAAATGGTATCTCAGCCTTCATTATGAAGGGATTAGAATATAAGAGTGAAGTCATCTTACTGCATTTGTTTGGGACCTTGGTGAGATGACACTCGGAGTGTACAGTTTTGGTCTCCTTACCTAAGGAAGGATATACTAGCCTCGGAGGGAGTGCAACAATGGTTCACTTGACTGATTCCTGGGATTCCCCTCCTCATTGTGTGAAGAGAGAGTAGAATGGTGATCAAATGGCAGATATCCATTCACCAAAATCAGGAGGCAGGAGACAGTCTCTGATCCACAACTGTTTTATTCTCAATCCACAGTTCAGCACAAATACCAGATTCCACTCTTCCCTTCTGGACTGACTCCCTGTCCAGAAGTAACTCCCTGACTGGGGCAAAACCCAGCCCTTAAATACCAGCTGCAATGAGCATCACCTGCTTTCAATTAACTCAGAAGTAAGTCCTGGTTAATTCAAGGAACCAGCATTTTCAACATTGTCAAAGTAGGACTATATTCCCTTGAATTTAAATCAATGAGAGGTGATCTCATTGAAAGATATAAAGTTCTTAAAGGGTAGATGCTGAGAAAATGTTTCGCCTGGCTGGAACTAGGGGCCACAGTCCCAGAATAAGGGATCGGTCATTTAGGACTGAGATGAGGAGAAATTTCTTCACTCAAAGGCTTGTGAATCTTTGGAATTTTGTACCCCAGAAAACTGTGGATACTCAGTTGATGAACACATTTAAGACAGAGATTGATAGATTTTTGGATACGAATGGAATTAAGAGACATGGGGATAGTGCGGGAAGGTGGAATTCAGGTAGAAGATCAACCATGATCACATCAAATGGTGGGGCAGGCTCGAAGGGCCAAATGGCCTATTCCTATTTCTTATGTTCTTATGCTCTGTTGTGAGCTTCTTAAGGCAATAACAATTGGCAGGCTATTTTACTATAAAAAGACAACTGTCAACGCCAATCTGCTCTGCACTTGATATCCAGCCCTGGATGCTTTACAGCAGGAATCACACAATAGTGATCAATGATTAGCCAATTCTTTATAACCCTCTCAAGCCAAAATGACATTGAACATGATTACAGTGGCTGTCATGATTCAGTCCCACTAGCTCAAAGACCAGAGATCAAAATGATGATTCAGTATGGTACCACTTGCTTGCAGAAACTAAGTTTCAGTGTTGTGCAAAATGCACAGGCAAGGTAAAATGATCCCCTTCCCTGTATAGCTTATTAATTGTATGTTAATTGTGTTTAATTGTATGCAGGTGGTGGGCATGAACTGCAGACTCACTTATGCCCCCATAAATAGGCACTGACTAAAACTGTTAGGAAGTGCATGCTTGTAATGTGTAACTCTAAATAAAAGCTTATAAAAGTATGTAAAGATTGGCTCCAGTTCCATCCTTCACCAACTGGATTTCTGGAATATAACATAGCTCAATGCTGCACTGTACATTGAAGGCCTGCTCAGGTTGGGAAAAAGGACCCGAACCCGACCAATCCATAGTGAGCCCGACCTGGCCAGAGTCCCACCAATTTCACCCCGAGCCCGACCATCCCTTTACTTACCTTCCAACTCGGAACCTCCAGGACGCTGCAGCGCATGCGTGATGACATCATAGTGACGTCACGCCCTCACTGCGCAGACTCAGTTTCGTCCCGAACTCCCAGCTTAGGAACGTTTTTTTTATTTTTAATACTTACCAGCAGAGCACTTACACTGTGTGTCCGGCCCGACCCAAGTCGTCAGGTCCCGTCGGGTTCGGGTCAGGTAGCAGGCCTTTACTGTACGTCACCTTTCCTTACTACTTAATTAAGAAAAAACTGAGGTGTGACAATTGCTGAAACCATTTTTGGTACCTGCTGCTCAGATTCTTTTTTTAAAATGCCATTGTTCCTATTTTCATCCCCCCCGCCTCCCCATTCCTTCCCTTTCCTCATCTTAGTGGCAAAGGAACCTACTCTACTTTCAGCAGGCACGGCCTCCATCTAGAGCACAAAGCCAGAAAATTACCCCTGTGCATTTTCTGCCAAACAGCTAAAGTTGGTCTTGAGGTAACTGTGGGACAATGTGATCTCCTACTTCCCTCTACTTCAAGTTGTTCCGATTTTAAAACGCTCACCCTTGTTTTTAAATCACTCCATGGCCTAACCTGCAATCTCCTCCAGACCTACAACTTGCTGAGATATCTGCGCTCCTCCAATTCTGGCCTCTTTAGCATCCCCAATTTTAATTGCTCCACCATTGGTGGCTGTTCCTTCAGCTGCCCCGGCCCTAAGCTCTCCCAAAATCTCTCTGCCTCTCTTTCCTCCTTTAAGACACTCCTTAAAACCTACCTCTTTGACCAAGCTATTCGCCATGTGCCAGAACATTGCTTTATGTGGCTCGGTGTCAAATTTTGCTTTAGAACTCTTCTGTGAAGCACCTTGGGATGTTTTATTACATTGAAGATGCTACATAAATTCAAGTTGTTGTTGTGGAACATCACAATGCCCGCACAACGTATGTCTTTCACCCTCTGATCTGCAAGACTGTTTTGGAAGCTCATGGGCTTAAACTTGGATTCCTATTTTCCATTGGCAGAGTGTAGTACACCACATCATTAGGGCACCGCAGCTTCAAAACTGTTCAACCCAATATTTGCAACCATTTGAAATCCGTCATTCCGATGTTGAAAAAGATCCGTTCAATTAAAATTACCGGAAACATATTAAATCTTTTGAGATGCTGTATACTTCTCTGTACTAGTTTATACTACGATAGATTATCGAAACTACAAATGGAACCATCATTGCTGCACATTGAGGTCGAAGACTGATTGGGTTGATTAGCATCATTTAATGTCAGCAGTAAACCACACTAAAAGCAGCAGAGCAATGAATAATAAAATGCCAGTGTGGCAGAAAGCAGAGATCAATCAAATCAAAAGCAGCTAATTAATTATCACCGGGAGCAAACTCTGCATTTTTTGAACTCTGCAGGACTCAAAGGGTTAAGTCTTGTTTATGATGGCTAATTTACAGGCGAGTGATCTGAATCGTTAAATAGAAAGCACTGTGTTCAGTTACTGGATTGCTATTGTTGCATGCATCTTCTTTCACACCTCCAGCACTGCAGCGAGGGTGTGTGGGCGGTGTGGTTTTCCTCGCTGTACATTTCAGCGGAGTCATACATCACTTGATTGGCAGCTTTATTTTTCCTACCTCTACTCATTCTGCACGTGACACTGCCCGGCCAAATAAGAGTCACATTTATTGACAAACAATGGGATACTACAAACAGTGACGGTGAAAATATTGGGCAACACTGCTCTTGTCTATTATGGAGGAGTAAGTTGCGCCTATGACGCACTGTGACACTTTATTTCATTCAGAAATGAAGTACCGGAAAGAAAATTTATTCCCTCCCCATCCAAAATAGCAGAAGTTACAAAGCTACTCTCTTATTTTATTAACTCTTTGGTTCCTATAACAAAATTAGCTCACATTAGAAATTAGCTGATTTCTGCTAAGTTTCACAGGTGGATACAATATGTGCATAGCATGAAGGTTAAAGGATGACAAGTAAAAAGGTTGGTAGAAACTATTTCAAACTTAGAGCTGATGTAGTATCCCAGAATAATAAATGAAAGCACAAGCAAAACAGTGGCAGTCAGTTGTGTCTTAAGGACTATAATGCTATTGCACCTTTCCAGTAGTTCAAGCACTTCTTTGCTGCCTCATTAACACGACACATTAACTTTCACTTCCCTTATAAATAAAGAGATGCCAAGCTGTGACTGTTGTCACTGCTGCCAAAAATTTCCAATATAAACAAAGTGAGACTACTGCCATTGTAGGTGACACACACCACTGAAACAGGGAGATTTTAGCCACTTCTCTGAAGGCAGCACCATCTCAAGCTCCAATTTCAACAGAATGGCACATTTTTCAGGAGAGACAGAGGCGAGAAACATGGCCACCTCTGGTTGAACTAGCAAAGCCTTTGTGAACCTTTCCTATTGAGGAAGGGATTGAAGTCAAGACAATTCAGGCAACTTCTAAGCAACTGCCCATGTACAGTGCATTTTGTTTTTAATGAGAAACCAAGGCAAATGGCCAAGGGCCAGAGTGCAGAAAGAAACCAAAATTCCTGGGATGAGAAGGTTGTCCTATGAGGAGAGATTCAGTAGAAAAAAGAAAGACACATTTATATAAACTTACCTTTTTGTTTTGGCGGTTTCTTTTTGCAGCGGCGACAGGGAGAGCGAGGTGGCAGCTGGGTAAGTAAGTCCTATATATTTGGGCAGCGGCTGAACCAGAGACACTAAACCTGTAGTGTCTCCCACCCGCCCTCCTCCTCTAACCAAAAAAAAAGGACTCGGTGGTGTGCAGATAAGGTAAGGCTTTTTCTATTTTTTTTTCGTGCGATTGGTAAAAACCTTTCGTTCCTTTTTCGTTTATCGAAGTTAAGACTAACTTAAGGTTAAGATTGAAAATGGCAGGAGATCTCAGACCCGTGTTATGCTCCTCTTGCTCAATGTGGGAGCTCAGGGACACGGCTGATGTCCCTGACTCCTTCACGTGCTGGAAGTGTGTCCAGCTGCAGCTCTTGTTAGACCGCATGACGGCTCTGGAGCTGCGGATGGACTCACTTTGGAGCATCCGCGATGCTGAGGAGGTCGTGGATAGCACGTTTAGCGAATTGGTCACACCGCAGATTAGGATTGCTGAGGGTGAAAGGGAATGGGTGACCAAAAGGCAGAGAAAGAGCAGGAAGGCAGTGCAGGTGTCCCCTGCGGTCATCTCCCTCCAAAACAGGTATACCGTTTTGGATACTGTTGAGGGAGATGGCTCACCAGGGGAAGGCAGCAGTAGCCAGGTTCATGGCACCGTGGCTGGCTCTGCTGTTCGGAAGGGCGGGAAAAAGAGTGGAAGGGCTATAGTCATCGGGGATTCAATTGTAAGGGGAGTAGATAGGCGGTTCTGTGGTCGAAAACGAGACTCCCGAATGGTAAGTTGCCTCCCAGGTGCACGGGTCAGGGATGTCTCAGATCGGCTGCAGAACATTCTGAAAGGGGAGGGTGAACAGCCAGTTGTCATTGTGCACATAGGCACCAATGATATAGGTAAAAAACGGGATGAGGTCCTACAAGCAGAATTTAGGGAGTTAGGAGCCAAGTTAAAAAGTAGGACCTCAGAGGTAGTAATCTCAGGATTGCTACCAGTGCCACGTGATAGTCAGAGTAGAAATGAAAGAATAGTCAGGATGAATGCGTGGCTTGAGAGATGGTGCAGGAGGGAGGGGTTCAGATTTTTGGGACATTGGGACCGGTTCTGGGGGAGGTGGGACTATTACAAATTGGACGGTCTACACCTGGGCCGGACTGCAACCAATGTCCTAGGGGGTGCTTTTGCTAACGCTGTTGGGGAGGGTTTAAACTAATGTGGCAGGGGGATGGGAACCAAATGAGGTCAGTGGACAGTAAGGAGGTAGTAACTAAAGCCTGTAAGGAACTAGATAATGAAGTCAGCGTGACTAAGGGAAAGAGTAGACAGGGAGCAGATGATGAACGCAAAGGTACTGGTGGTCTGAGGTGCATTTCTTTTAATGCAAGAAGTGTAGTAGATAAGGCAGATGAACTTAGGGCCTGGATTAGTACCTGGGAGTATGATGTTATTGCTATTACTGAGACTTGGTTAAGGGAAGGGCATGATTGGCAACTAAATATCCCAGGATATCGATACTTCCGGCGGGATAGAGAGGGAGGTAAAAGGGGTGGAGGAGTTGCAGTACTGGTCAAAGAGGATATCACAGCTGTGCTGAAGGAGGGCACTATGGAGGACTCGAGCAGTGAGGCAATATGGGCAGAACTCAGAAATAGGAAAGGTGCGGTAACAATGTTGGGGCTGTACTACAGGCCTCCCAACAGCGAGCGTGAGATAGAGGTACAAATATGTAAACAGATTATGGAAAGATGTAGGAGCAACAGGGTTGTGGTGATAGGAGATTTTAATTTTCCCAACATTGAATGGGATTCACTTAGTGTTAGAGGTCCAGATGGAGCAGAATTTGTAAGGAGCATCCAGGAGGGTTTTCTAGAGCAGTATGTAAATAGTCCAACTCGGCAAGGGGCCATACTGGACCTGGTGTTGGGGAATGAGTCCGGCCAGGTGGTTGACGTTTCAGTAGGGGACTACTTTGGGAATAGTGATCACAATTCCATAAGTTTTAGAATACTCATGGACAAAGACGAGAGTGGTCCCAAAGGAAGAGTGCTAAATTGGGGGAAGGCCAACTATACCAAAATTCGGCAGGAGCTGGGGAATGTAGATTGGGAGCAGCTGTTTGAAGGTAAATCCACATTTGATATGTGGGAGGCTTTTAAAGAGAGGTTGATTAGTGTGCAGGAGAGACATGTTCCTGTGAAAATGAGGGATAGAAATGGCAAGATTAGGGAACCATGGATGACAGGTGAAATTGTGAGACCAGCTAAGAGGAAAAAGGAAGCATACATAAGGTCTAGGAGGCTGAAGAAAGACGAAGCTTTGAAAGAATATCGGGAATGTAGGACCAATCTGAAACGAGGATATAAGAGGACTAAAAAGGGTCATGAAATATCTTTAGCAAACAGGGTCAAGGAAAATCCCAAAGCCTTTTATTCATATATAAGGAGCAAGAGGGTAACTAGAGAAAGGATTGGCCCACTCAAGGACAAAGGAGGAAAGTTATGCGTGGAGTCAGAGAAAATGGGTGAGATTCTAAACGAGTACTTTGCATCGGTATTCACCGAGGAGAGGGACATGACGGATGTTGAGGTTAGGGACAGATGTTTGATTACTCTAGGTCAAGTCAGCATAAGGAGGGAGGAAGTGTTGTGTATTCTAAAAGGCATCAAGGTGGACAAGTCCCCAGGTCCGGATGGGATCTATCCCAGGTTACTGAGGGAAGCGAGAGAGGAAATAGCTGGGGCCTTAACAGATATCTTTGCAGCATCCTTAAACACGGGTGAGGTCCCGGAGGACTGGAGAATTGCTAATGTTGTCCCCTTGTTTAAGAAGGGTAGCAGGGAAAATCCAGGTAATTATGGACCGGTGAGCCTGACGTCAGTGGTAGGGAAGCTGCTGGAGAAGATACTGAGGGATAGGATCTATTCCCATTTGGAAGAAAATGGGCTTATCAGTGATAGGCAACCTGGTTTTGTGCAGGGAAGGTCATGTCTTACCAACTTAATAGAATTCTTTGAGGAAGTGACAAAGTTGATTGATGAGAGAAGGGCTGTAGATGTCATATACATGGACTTCAGTAAGGCATTTGATAAGGTTCCCCATGGTAGGCAGATGGAGAAAGTGAAGTCGCATGGGGTCCAGGGTGTACTAGCTAGATGGATAAAGAACTGGCTGGGCAACAGGAGACAGAGTAGCAGTGGAAGGGAGTTTCTCAAAATGGAGACGTGTGACCAGTGGTGTTCCACAGGGATCCGTGCTGGGACCACTGTTGTTTGCGATATACATAAATGATTTGGAGGAAAGCATAGGTGGTCTGATTAGCAAGTTTGCAGACGACACTAAGATTGGTGGAGTAGCAGATAGTGAAGGGGACTGTCAGAGAATACAGCAGAATATAAATAGATTGGAGAGTTGGGCAGAGAAATGGCAGATGGAGTTCAATCAGGGCAAATGTGAGGTGATGCATTTTGGAAGATCCAATTCAAGAGTGAACTATACAGTAAATGGAAAAGTCCTGGGGAAAATTGATGTACAGAGAGATTTGGGTGTTCAGGTCCATTGTTCCCTGAAGGTGGCAACGCAGGTCAATAGAGTGGTCAAGAAGGCATACGGCATGCTTTCCTTCATCGGACGGGGTACTGAGTACAAGGGTTGGCAGGTCATGTTACAGTTGTATAAGACTTTGGTTCGGCCACATTTGGAATACTGCGTGCAGTTCTGGTCGCCACATTACCAAAAGGATGTAGATGCTTTGGAGAGGGTGCAGAGGAGGTTCACCAGGATGTTGCCTGGTATGGAGGGCGCTAGCTATGAAGAGAGGTTGAACAGATTAGGATTATTTTCATTAGAAAGACGGAGGTTGAGGGGGGACCTGATTGAGGTGTACAAAATCATGAGAGGTATAGACAGATAAAAAGAAGCTTTTTCCCCCAGAGTGGGGGATTCAATTACTAGGGGTCATGAGTTCAAAGTGAGAGGGGAAAAGTTTAGGGGGGATATGCGTGGAAAGTTCTTTACGCAGAGGGTGGTGGGTGCCTGGAACGCGTTGCCAGCGGAGGTGGTAGACGCGGGCACGATAGCGTCTTTTAAGATGTATCTAGACAGATACATGAATGGGCAGGAAGCAAAGAGATACAGACCCTTAGAAAATAGGCGACATGTTTAGATAGAGGATCTGGATCGGCGCAGGCTTGGAGGGCCGAAGGGCCTGTTCCTGTGCTGTAATTTTCTTTGTTCTTTGTTTATTTATATAGTGCCTTTTACAACCTCAAGACATCCCAAAGTACCTTCCAGCCAATGAAGTACTTTTGAAATGTGTGTTCACTCTTTGTTCATGTAGGAAACACGGAAGCCAATTAGCAACAGCAAGCTTCCACAAACAGCAATGTGATAACCAGATAATCTGTTTTTGTGATGTTGATTGATTAAATATTGGCCAGGACATGGAGGATAACTCCCCTGCTCTTCTTTGAACTAGTGCCATGGGATCTTTTACATCCACCTGAGGGGGCAGATGGGCCTTGGTTTAATACCTCACCCAAAATACAGCAGCTCTGACAGTGCAGCATTCCCTCAGTACCGCACTGAATTGTAACAGGAACAAGCTCCCGCCACCAGAACCACCGGCCAATTGGAAGGCTGGCAGCTCTGCAGTCCCGGCGGTGCCACTGGGAACAGTGGTGACTGCTGGTACTGCAGGAGGCCCTGCAGCACCAAAGACTGGATAAGACTGTGGCACGGGTGAGTGGGGTCAGGATCAGGGAGACCCGGAGACAGGGTGGGTGGTGTTTTCCTGGTGAGGGCGCGGAGGGAGGTGATCACCGCCAGTGGCGGCCCTCTGGGGACCCTGGACTTCTCCTAAAGGAGGGACCCACCCCACACCCCAAACCCTCTAGGAGGCCGCGCGGTGTCTCCCTGCGGCAACAGGCCCCTTTGCCTTCCACAAAATTGAGGTGCAGGCTGGAAGAGGCCATTAAGTGGCCACTTAAGGGCCTCAATTGGCCTGGGGCAAGAAGGCTCAGTTGGTAGTTTGGTTTCATAGCTTCTTCTTCTCACCTGTGCTTTTCCTCTTCAATGATGTTATCTGCTAGCGCTATATCACCTACGATACATCCCGCCATATAATGAACCAGGGCTAATTTTATGCATTCGTCTTTGTTGAGTTTTTGATCTTCAGTTAAAAATGCCATAACAGCCATTCTTGGCCTTCCCCACCCTGGACAAAATGGCAGGGGGCCCAGGCAGCACTGGGAACGGCACCATCTGCCATTTTGTTTGCACCACCCGCCCCCCCCCCCCACCCCGCCCTTAATTATCACAAAAAAATAGAATATCTGATCATTATCACATTGCTGTTGGTGGGAGTTTGCTGTGTGCTAATTGGCTGCCATGTTCCCTACATTACGCCAGTGACTGCACTTCAAAAGTACTTCACTGGCTGTAAAGTGCTTTGTAATGTCCGGTGGTTGTGAAAGGTTCCATATAAATGCAAGTCTTTCTTTCTTTTGCCTTAGTACTCAACTGGAGCATTAATCTAGGTTTCTGAGCTGCTCAAGTCCTCGAGTGGGAACTGAACAATGACCTTGTGACTCAGAGGCAACAGTCCGACCAACTGAGCATTGACTGACATTCCTATAATCTATGGAGTTTGGCAGAATGAGAGTTGACCTCATGGAAATGTATAAAATTCTTAGGAAGGCTCGACAGGGTAGATGCTGAGAGGTTACTTCCCCTGGCTGGAGAGTCTACAATGAGGAGTCATTGTCTCAGGATAAAGGGTCAGCCGTTTAGAACTGAGATAATGATTCATTTACAGGGTTGTGAATTTTTGTATTTCTCTACCCGAGGGCTGTGGATGCTTAGTCACTGAGAACATTCCAGGCTGAGCTCAATAGATTTTTAGGCACTAAGGGAACCAAGGGAAATGGGGATAGGGCAGGAACGTGGAGTTGAGGTAGAAAACAGCCATGATCTTATAGAATAGTGGAGCAGGCTCGAGGGGTCGTATGGCCGACTAGTCCTCTTTTTTATGTTCTTATGTAAAAGAGAATTACAGAAATTGAGGCAAATCAAGAACAAGTGATTAGGAGACACTGAGCTTGTTAAATGCATGAGAAAGGTAAGTCTTGAGAGAAGTAAAGAGAGCCACAATTTTGTGGTCCTGAAAATGAGCAAATAAAATTTTGGGATGGTATGATGAGCCTTGATTTCGACATAATAAAACCATTTTGTCCCACAATATAAAGGGGCATGTTGAAGATACACTTCTCCAATATAAATAATTCAATAGCTCTATATTTCTTTTCAAATAATTTCCTCCAAGTTCTCTTTCTTTTCCTCCACTCGTTCCAGTTATTTTGTTCATTATGCTGGAGCTATCTCTCAGCAGAATCGACACCATCCTCAAACTCCCAGCTCAGTCCCACTTCTGTATTAACACAATCTTTTCATCTCAAGCCTGCAAAACATTGCCCAATAGAAGAGTCCAGCTACTTTCCTGTGCATTTTGCAAAACACTGAAGTTTAGTATCAATAGGAATAGCCATACTGTAATAGTTTCCTCTATTCCAAAACACAGGTCTTCATGTGCAAGCTTAAGCATTGCAAATAGCAAACAACACATGCAGACTGGCACATAATGTACTCCACCCTGATTACCAACGGCCTTTATGTTGCTGCATCCGAAAAACGCAATATGTTCTCCAAGTGGGAAGGAAGTAATGGGCCAGAAAATAATCTTCCTCCTCGACATTCTAGCATTACAGCCAGATACTAAAGAAACTTCATTCTTTTGCATCTGTGCGGTTTATATTTATAGAGATACAGCACTGAAACAGGCCCTTCGGCCCACCGAGTCTGTGCCGACCATCGACCACCCATTTATACTAATCCTACCCTAATTCCATATTCCTACCACATCCTACCTGTCCCTATATTTCCCTACCACCTACCTATACTAGGGGCAATTTTTATAATGGCCAATTAACCTATCACCCTGCAAGTCTTTGGCTGTGGGAGGAAACCGGAGCACCCGGAGGAAACCCACGCAGACACAGGGAGAACTTGCAAACTCCACACAGGCAGTACCCAGAATTGAACCCGGGTCACTGCAGCTGTGAGGCTGCAGTGCTAACCACTGCACCACTGTGCCGCCCTGTGGAGAGTGGCTCATCTAATTCCCCACAGCCTGTCTGCCATCTACAAGGCACTAGTCAAAAGTGTGATAGATACTCCCCACTGGCCTGTATGAGTGCAGCTCCAACAATACTTAAGGAGCTCAACACCATCCAGGATACAGCAGCCCGCTCAATTGGCAACCGACCCACCAGCTTACGTCCTCCCCTACCAGATCAATGGGACCACAGTATGCACAATCTACAAGATGCACTAGAGTAACTCAAAGTCTGCATTGACAGCCCTCCAGGTTCCACATTATCCTGACTTGGAAATATATCACTGCTTCTTCATAGTAGCTGGGTCAAAATCTTAGAATTCCCAACAGCAGCAATTCATGAAAGCAGCTCTCTACCACCTTCTCAAAGACAACTGGAGATGGGTAATAAATGCTGACTTGCCAGGAACTTCCACATCCCATGAATAAGTTTAAAAACAAATCAGGTGCCTAACCCAAGTAGCAATCCTGTGGAAAATATTTCAGCAGGATCATAGGTCTAAAACTCATCCTGCCAAGAAAATGCCAGTGACCCCTGGGTGAGGAAAATTCAGGCTTAATTATTCACCTGCACCTGCTAGGGTAAGGTTTATCCTCTTGCTAGGCCATGCTGGACAGCTCAAATAGGAATACAAGTTGTTTGATAAGGTGCCACAAAGATTACTGCACAAGATAAGATGGCTATGTCAATTAAAATTTAAAATTAAAACACTGACGGTTATGTATATTGCGAAGAAGTAAAATCCAAATTTTGATGTGGATAAAACATTGATCTAATCTTCACTGAAATACATATCTTATTCAAATTCATAAGCTGCACTTGTAGCAAAGAGTGGTTAAAATTGTGCTTCCCCTGCAAACACAGTGAATTTGTGGCATTTCTGATGCCAGTTCGTGGCTCAGAGAAAGGGTAATTACTGCATCAGAAACAGCCTATAGGCATGCTGCTGGCACAACTACGCAATTCCGTGACAGTGCAGACTGTTTCCAGATGCAGGTTTGACATTGACTAATCAAAACGAAACCACACGTGGTGTCTGTATTCATGTCACAGCACTGCTCTACTAAGCCAGTTAACACCACTTTGAACGGCTGATATGAGAACCTCCCTCGTCAAAAGATGCAGCATCTGCTTTCCTATGTCTCATCTGGGACTTTTGTAGAAATTGCTTTCCAAGCAAACAATAGTGGACTGGTTCAAATTTCTCAAATTATTTTAATGCCGAGCATTTTAAAGTATTGGAAGAATGTCAGTGCAGTGATCTCATTATCTTGCTCTCAAGTTGCTAGCTTCAGTGGAAAGAGAGATTAGTTTCATTTGCCGAAAGCTTTACAAAACTGGTTTGTTTGCAGGGCCCTATCAGATCATCGAAGTAAAGGTATCATTTGAAAAGTTCAATCTGGAACATCCAAATCAAGGAACTCGTCCCTGATCTTATACATCCACACTTCTTACCCAGTGCTAATAACATAAATATGTCCACACCAGCCAGAAATATTGGTGAAGGAGCTCACTGGCCTGTACTGTACAGCTAAAACCTTGCAGACGGAACTCACTGGCTTGTACTGTACAGCTAGAACCTTGCAGTCGGAACCCACTGGCTTGTACTGTACAGCTAGAACCTTGCAGAGGAAGCTCACTGGCTTGTATTGCCACAGCTAGAACCTTGTAGAGGGAGCTCACTGGCTTGTACTGTACAGCTAGAACCTTGCAGAGGGAGCTCACTGGCTTGTACTGTACAGCTAGAACCTTGCAGAGGAAACTCACTGGCTTGTAGTGCCACAGCTAGAACCTTGTAGAGGGAGCTCACTGGCTTGTAGTGCCACAGCTAGAACCTTGCAGAGGGAGCTCACTGGCTTGTACTGTACAGCTAGAACCTTGCAGAGGGAGTTCACCATCTGGTTGAGTGAAATCACTCGCATGTACCAGTGCGAGAATCAGCTCATTGAAGAAGCTCTGGTATACACTGGCTGAGGGAGACATTGACACATATTGCAGTTACCACCTAGTGGACAGTGCTCACTAGCACATACTGCGTGCAAGTACTGCATACCAGCTTCAAGATCACTGGCTTCATGCACAAAGCATGTTCAAAGTTACCAAAAGTTTAAAAACAAACCTTCCTTACAATGACAAAATAAGTCCATAATCTGTTCAGGGGCTCACTTAATCCTCAGAGACAAAAATCACTGTATATAAAGTAAGATTTTAAAAAGTCCCAAACCAAGATATACCTACAAGCAAGCAACTTCTATGGGCATACTTTGTTTAAATTTTTTTTAATCGCCTTTTCTTTTTTAATCGTTCATGGGATGCTGGCGTCGCTGGCAAGGACATTTATTGCCCATCCCTAATTGCCATTGAGAAGGTGGTGGTGAGCCGAGTTCTTGAATCGCTGCAGTCCACATGGAGTAGTGCTGTTAGAAGGGAGTTCCAGGATTTTGACCCAGCGACAGTGAAGGAATGCCGATATAATTCCAAGTCAGGTGTGTGACTTGAAGGAGATCTTGCAGGTGGTGGTGTTCCCATGCATCTGCTGCCCTCGCCTTTCTAGGTGGTAGAGGTTGCAGATTTGGAAGGTGCTGTCGAAGGAGCCTTGGTGAGTTCTGTGGTGCATCTTGTGGATGTTACAGTGTTGCCACTATGCGTTGGTGGTGGAGGGAGAGAATGTTTGTGGAAGGGATGCCAATCAAGCAGGTTGCTTTGTCCTGGATCGTGTCGAGCTTCTTGGGTGTTGTTGGAGCTGCACGCATCCAGGCAAGTGGAGAGTATTCTATCACACTCTGACTTGTGCCTTGTAGATGGTGGACAGGCTTTGGGGAGTCAGGAGGTGAGTTACTCGCCGCAGGATTCCTAGCCCCTGACCTGATCTTGTAGCCACAGTATTTATATGTCTACTCCAGTTCGGTTTCTGGTCAATGGTAACCCCCAGGATGTTGATAGTGGGGGATTCAGCGATGGTAATGCCATTGAAAGTCAAGAGGAGATGGTTAGATTCTCTCTTGCTTGAGGTAGTCATTGTCTGGCATTTGTGTGGCACGAATGTTACTTGCCACTTATCAGCCCAAGCCTGGATATTGTCCAGGTCTTGCTGCATTTCTACACAGACTGCTTCAGTATCTGAGGAGTCGCGAATGGTGCTGAACATTGTGCAATCATCAGCGAACATCCCCACTGCTGACCTTATGATTGAAGGAAGGTCATTGATGAAGCAGCTGAAGGTGGTTGGACCGAGGACACTACCCTGAGGAACTCCTGCAGTGATGTCCTGAAGTTGAGATGATTGACCTCCAATAACCACACCCATCTTCCTTTGTGCTAGGTATGACTCCAACCAGTGGAGTTTTCCCCCTGATTCCCATTGACTCTAGTTTTGCTAGGGCTTCTTGATGCCAATCTCAGTCAAATGCAATCTGTGTATGTAGGGTTTGTTTGTGGAGTATTGATGGGTATGGGGAGCAAGCAGAGAGTGGGATTAGACAAGGAAAACACCGGAACAAAGTTAATCAATTGGATGGCCTGGATGAAGCATTCTATAAACATTCAATTTAGAAATGCAGTTTACATAATGGGGGAATGAAATTCAGGGAGACAATCTAATAAAGGGCCTCAAATCTGGCCCGCAGACTCCCCATCACTGTTGAAGTTAGGAGTAGATGTACCCAAAAAGTATTTTCAGAGTTGTGCAGCCATTTCCATGGAGAAGTTAGCAGTAGTTAATCTGAAATAGCAGCAGTTTTGCAGAATCAATATCATTGGAGATTAAAAGGCCAAGAAAAGAAAGGCAATGGTGCATGGGATGGTAGGTGCACAGTTAATTGATAAAACTGGCCAATTATTACATTCTTTAATAATTCCTGTCCACAGCTCACTGATGTAAAAAATTGCTGTTACACGTCAGTCAGTACTGTCAACAGCTATCAACACAAAAATGAGCATATTAATTACTTACCAAACCCAGTTATCAATTCATTAAGCTGGCTACTAAATTCAAATATTGGCTGATACTTTATTATTTCTCGCACCCTCCAACAAAAAGGTTATAATACTGCAACAACTTGTATTTATACAGCACCTTAGCATGCTAAATAGTCCCAAGGTACTTCCCAGGAGCAATTAACAAACTGTCAAGAAAACATGCTATGCCAAATGAGGATTTTTAATTCATTGGTTGGAAACCTACATTAAACTTTTAAAAAGGAAAGCTGGGATCATACATTTCACTTCAAAAAAAACTAGCAGCCAAGATGGCCACCACAATTTGCATTGAAATACCTCATATTCCAGAACATCGAATTGGAGATACAGTTCTAACATGGATCCCATCCAGGACAATGGTTTGGGTAACCGAGTAGACTATCCAATATCCAATAGCGGGACATTCAAAGCCATCTTGAAACATTCATTAGTGGAGACGTACCTCCAGGGGAGAAACATTAAAACAATGAGACCCCAAGGGAGATTAAGAATTTCTAGACTTGAATCTAATTAAATTGCAAATGAGGACACTGGACAATCTAGCAGCCTTTTGCTATAAAGGGACAAGCTGCAGAGATTTTGCTGCAGAATATAGGGAGTCTCTCTCTCTCTCTCCGGGTGACCTTGGGGCATTTGAAGCTTGCCTACTGGCTGGAAAAGATCCAAGCCAAAGACCCCTGGGAAAAAGACCGCCTGCTCCATTGTCTCCAAGAACATCTACCAACCACGGACTTCAGGATCACAACCTCAGCCGGAAGACATCTCTATTAACAGACACCACAGACTATATTTTATTTTCATTTGTTCCGGACTTTAATCCATCCCAGACTATTCCTCATCATTCTGTAATCTATTTACATGTGTGTGTGTGATTCGTGCGTGTGTGTGTGTGTGTGTGTGTGAGAGAGAGAAAGTATAGAGTAATTAATTATTTTATTTAGATCGGGTTTTCGGTTAAATACAATAAACTCACGAAAATCTGTCCAATTGGTTCTTTTACGATTACAACAAAAGTAAAAGGTTAAACATTCACTGAAGTGGTAAGCACTTCCACGGTTTAAAAAGGAATAAACTCTGTTGCGTTCAAACAAAGTGGAAGGACAAGAGGGGAACCTGGTAATGTGGACGTGAGCAGAAAGGCATGGCACTATGCTTGATGGGAAATTTAGCCAGGTTAGGAATAAAAGCTTGCTTTTATAGGATAAAGAACTAGATCAGCAGAATTTAGCATCTGTATCTGTGTATTCACGCCCGAGTTAACCGCAGCCCTTATTGGAAGTAGGCTTTAGAATAGACTAGGCGAGGGTAGATTGTGCAACAATATTAAGAACGGAATGGGCTGCTAATGTGCTGCTAACCTGTACTGTTAACCTCAATAACAAGTATGTATTAAGAACGGAATGTGCTGCGAACCTCATTGATTGTTTAACCAAAGAGGTATAGCACGAACCGTAATGTATATATGGTAGTATCTGTATTCGGGAGGGGCACTTACTCTGGTGGACTCGACCGACTCCGTTGGAGTCGGTGCCGCTGTGTCAGAGTAAGTCCGCCGGCTACTGCGCAAATAAAGTAATTGATTTTACCTACTCATCCAACTTGGTATATTTACTGAACCAGACTGAGGGCAAAAAGAACTCGAATCGTCAGTGAGCCCTCGTCACCTGATCGCAATAAACCAAAATTTGACACCAAACCACATAAGAAAATATTAGGACAGATGACAAAAAGCTTGGTCAAAGCAGTAGGTTTTAAAGAGTGTTTTAAAGGAGGAGAGAGAGAGGGGTAGAAGGGAGGAGAGATTTAGGGAGGGAAGTCCAATGTTTAGAGCTTAGGCAGGTGAAGGCAAGGCTGAAAATGATGGAGCGAAGAAAATCGTGGTGCACAAGAGACCAGAATTGCAGCAGTGCAGGGAGCTCAATGGGTTGTAGGACTGGAGGAGTTTATAGGAAAGGTGAGGCCAGGGAGAGAAAAAAGATTAAAACAAGGATGAGAAATTTAAAATCAAGCCATTGCTAAACCTGGAGCCAATATAGTTGAGCGAGCACAGGGGTGATTCGTGAACAGAACTTAGTGCAAGTTATGATAGCGGCAGAGTTTTGGATGAGATGAAGTTTGCAGAGTGCAGAGGTTGCAAGGTGAGAGACTAGCTAGAATAGCATTGGAATAGTTGAGCCTAGAGATAACAAGGGTATAGATGAAGGCTTAGCAGCAGATGAGCTGAGGGAGGGGCGGAGACGGACAACATTAGGGAGGTGGAAGTAGGCAGTCTTGGTGAATAAGTGGATTTGGGGTTGGAAACTCATCTCAGGGCCAAATAGGACACCAAGGTTGTCAACAATCTGGTTCAGCCTTAGGCAGTGACCGGGGAGAGGGATGGAGTTCGCAGTGGAAACTGAAGATAATGGCTTTGGGCTTTCCAATATTTAATGGAGGAATTTTCTGCTCATCCAATACTGGATGTGATAAATCAGAGTAGGGGGTGGAGACAGCTGGTGGTGATGTACAGCTGGGTGTCATCAGCATACATGTGGAATCTGACATTGTGTTTTTGGATTATGTTGTCAAGGTGCAGCGCGTAGATGAGAAATGTCGGGGGTGGGGAGGGAAAAGACCATAATTGCTTGGGAAATGAAGTCAGAACTTTTGAAAAAAAAAAATGATGGCAGGAAATGGGTATCAGAGCGTAACTAGATAAGCAGAAATATGGTCATACTCAACTAGAAGAGAAATGAATAAATTGTATACATTGAAGTGATAAATAGGGTAAAAAAAAAGACAAAGTAACAAGCATAATTTACTGAATCTACTCAAATTCTAGAAGTTTTAATACTTTGATCGACTCTGAAGCATATGTGAGGGATAGGAAAAGTGACATTACCGTGACTGGAAACATAAGTCTTCACACTAGAAGGAAGGGGATTTAATACTGACGAGTGCTAAATGTAATGGTGGGTGGCACACTTACAGTTCATAATGAGCATACGCTTCCTGCCTGCCAAATTGGAGGCCTCTGCTGCAGTTTAGCGCCTGAAAAATAGGGGCTGTGTGGCCGGGTTTCTAGGCCCCCCCCCGCCACACTAACTTGTGACACTGTAATTAAATCCTCCTTTCAGTGGTGATGCTGGAGCACCTCAGTGTGCATCTCCCAGGTCCTCACCACGTAGCAGAGAAATTTGCCCTCGAGAAGCTCACTTTGTCTGAATATTACACTTGGTTTTGAGTCCCCATTTACAAATGTACTTCCAGATTTTCACATTTCCTTGCTGTTGTCACACTTTTGCTAAGATGTAGGGAAGACTGAAATCAAAAACAAATTAAAACGGCTGGAAAACTGCCAACAAGCAACTAAGAACTTATGAAAGCAGCCAATCCTGACAGGAGAGCCTACCAATTAAAAAAAAGTTTTTGAACAAAAACTAATACACCTTACATACCAAACGTGCAGTGTATCCTGAGCTTTGGACCTTTGCAATGAAGAATCAATTTTTTTTTTAAACTTGTCCACGTGCAGACATGGCTGGCAAAGCAAGCATTTATTGTCCATTCCTAATTGCCCTTGAGAAGGTGATGGTGAGTTGAACTATTAATTCATATTTAACAGAAATGAAAACATGAGAAGGGAGATTTCCATTGTATGCCATGTGTAATAAAATCAAATCCATTAACAAAGCTCAATTTTACAATCTTGCCACATCATGAACAGAGTTTTCCAAACAGCCAGGATCATGTGCTTCAGAACCCAGATAAAATGCTAGGGCGCACATTTATTTTACTTTCTAGATCTTGGCATACTGAAAGGAAGCATGATTTCTTTGAAATCCTGAAAAGATCCCTTTTATGATACTGATTCTTTGCAAAGAGAAAGACCAGTTACAATGTGTTAATAATTATCTTTGTGGTTGAAATGTGGGTGTCATTTCTGTGAATAGGAAGATCAAAAGGAACAAAAGAATGAAAGCTGTACAACCACCAGTCCTGGTCAAACCTACTACTGGCAAAAAGCGAACATTTCTGGTACAATATGGCTCAACAGTAATTATGCTTTCTACGAATTTGAAATTCGTAGATGGCAGAATTTCTTATCCATTTTCAAGTTTATACTTGCTGATATTGCACCATTTGCATTTGCTACTCACTAAAAAGTCTAGGCTTATTACATTGTGTAAGAAATGGGACCTTTAATAAAAGATACTTATAATAATATAGAATTCTTATAGAAATAGTTCTCTCTCTCTCCTATTAAAAAAGATTCTATAGCAGGCAGCTAGACGGTGCAGGCCTGTTATCTCTGCCAAGGACATCACTCTAGCACAGGCTCTGAAGCACGACATTCCTAAAGCTGATAAGATGGAGCCTCGAAACCTCTCTAGACGAGTGTCTAGCAGAAATTTACAAACAATACCAAGCACCAGATAAAGTGAAAGGTGAGTTTGGGTGGGTGGGGGATCAGAGTGCTGGACAAGGGGGGATGTGACCACCCCTGACACCTCGGGTACCTGTCCTGTATTCATTGGTTAGAAGGGTTCGAACAAGTGATTGGCATAGGGTGAACTACCAGCTCCCAAAAATAAGGTTTATCTATGGATGCTCAGAGGAGCAGAGACAGCAGCACACGTCTGGCAGAAGAGAGAGAACTTTCTGGCACTTCGGCTAACTGAAGGAGGTGAAACGAGGGTGCAGGGGGTGCAGAGGGGAGGGAGAGAGACACACACACACACACACACACACACACAGAGACAGACAGACAGGTGACTGCCCTTCCAGCTGCAGAGATCAGCTGCAAAATCATCTGTCACAGGTCATATACTTCTTTCTATTTAGCTTATGCATCATTCCCAGACTGTTGCTTCCTAATAAACTTACTACTTTAAAATTACTTATGAGTTCTCAACCACCGATTTTGGATAATCTGTGACTCCCGAACTTAACTCCTACAATTGAAAAAGTGCCAACCCTTGTAAAAATCAGAGGAAGCAACCTTGAGTTTATTTTACGTTCTTCATACATTTTGCTGGATTTCCCTTACTAAAGTTGAAGTCTTCTGTTTTAATGTCTCAACAGTATGACAGTTGGTAGATAAACAATCAGTAAAAATACTCTTTTCCTCATGCATAAGAACTAGTTATATTCTTGTTAGGCAAATGAATCAAAGATTATCGAGGGTAGATGGGAGTGTGGAATTCAAGACAGAAACAGATCAGCCATGATCTTATTAAATGGCAGAGCAGGTTCAATGGGCTGAAAGGCCTACTTCTGCTCTGTATGGCTCATATAGTGCTTTCAGATAAAAAGATATGGAAAGCTATTAAATAATGCTGATCATTTGCAGACATCGTTGGCACAAGCAGAAATACATTTTAAGAAGGCTCTTGAAAATGTGGAAAGAGAAGCTTTGGGGGACTGAGAGCCAATGTATGCTAGCAAGAACAGGAGCTGATGAACAAACAAAGGTTGGTGCAGGGATAGGATGTGGGTAGCAGAGATTTGGCTGAGCTGAAGTTTATGGAGGGTGGAGAATAGGAGCCAGGATGGATGCTGGCCAGCACAGCTTTGGGATAATCAAGTTAAAGAGTGGCAAAGGTATATATGTGGGTTTCAGCAGCAGGTGGGATGAGGAAGGGGCAGAGATGTTATGGAGGTGAAAGTAGGGAGCTTTTCTGATGAAGATGATATGCTGTTGGAAGCACAGCTCTGGGGTGAACAGGATGCCAAGGCTGAGACCAGGTTTGTTCAGTATAAGACTGTGACTCGGAGGATGGATAGAATCAGTCGCAAGGGTCAAAATCAAGAGTTTTGGTCTTCCCAATGTTTAGCTGCAGAAAGTTATGACCCAAACAAGACTAATTAATTCCTCTACAAATCCTAGTCTTCCTCAAGCCTCAATTCCCTGACAAATATCCATTGTAACACTGTTTAAGCTTCCTGAGATGCTACAATGTGAAAGAAGCAAAACAGACAAAAAAAAAATCAAAAACAATAAATAACGTGCCAAGTCATAAAAGGAACTAAAATGTAAAACATGTAATTGGTTAGCATCCTTCCATCTACAAAAGATGATGGACACGTAGCAAACAATCCACTTACGCGGGGTGTCTTCTCTTGGTCCACTTTTGTTGATGGCTGTGAAAGCCAATCCTTGACAGGCAGGTTCTGCCACAAATGTTGCATGTGAAGCTGCCAAGCGACACAGTGAGTTGCTGTTTTTGACATTGACGCTTGTTGACAAGCTGTTGTAGCAACTGGTCATCGTGGTAGTGCATGCCAGTCCACAGGATGTGGCACCATTTCCCTCTTTCACCAGCTAGTGACTCCCAAGTGTGATATTATGGAAAGAGTATGACAATGAAAACTGTTCCACTTTTAAAGACAATTGCCAAAGCAGCGGTTGTACATTTGGTTTTAGTCATCTTTATTATGGCATAGAACTCCTTAATTGAATCAAAGTAAATTTTCTTTCAACTTTAATTCAGTGGCTGGATTTAGAAATGTATCTGGGTCTGTGCTCTCAGATTCTATTTACAGTTACACTGGAAATTTGCAACATGAATGTCTTATCAGGTATTTTATAAAGGAACTTGTGCCTAGATTATTCTGAAAATTCAAGCATGTCTTCTGCAATTTAAAAGGTGAAGTGCAAATTATTGCAGCTTTTTCCACAATACAAAAAGTAATTTTTCAAATTCTATGAAAAGATTAGAATCATTTTTTCAAGAGTTTTGGGTTAAATATCAGTAGAAACAGACACTTCACTTTGGTAACTTTTTAAATGGCATTTGTTCCAAACTGGACTATCTGACAATGTGACCCCATTTAGAGGCAAAAAAAAAAACCCCAAATCAATTCCGATATGGGCTAACATAAATTTTACACACCTCCACCCATCGACCATATAAGCAGACACGTGACAACAGACCCTTTCATCTCTCTACAAACCCAACCGGAAAAGCTTGGCAGAGGAGGTGAGAGACAAAACATGGGTATCAGTATGACCCACAGACAAGAAAATGGAGATGCATTCGTAAACCTCTTCAGATCTTTCTATTTCAGACATGAAAAGAACATTATCTAGCTCAAAATCCACATATGAAAATTACCACAGAGCACAAGTTAATACACTTCGGTGACAATTTGGGTCACGTTCTTTCTCAGCCTCTTTGAAGATGATTTTGAATGTGTTTAGTGTCACCAAAATTTTCAGGGCATTTAATGAAACAATTGGTAAAATTAAAGCTTTTTTAAAAACATAATTATAAAGATGACATCCAATGAATTATAACACCAATATATTTCTCTTTTGTTAAATTCTTCTGGAAAGCTGAGAGGTCTCGGTGGTGATTTGCTCCAGCTTATAGACTTACTGAAATCCTGTTTTCCATTCATGCTATGTATTTGCTAAAAGTATCAACAAGATGAACCTGGCACACTCACCACCCCATGCTATTTGATCATAAGCAGAGAACCGAGCTCAACATCAGGGAGACATTAAGAGCAACATTAGTTCTTAGGAAGAATGGCAGAGTTTGCAAATCCATTTATACGCAAGAAAACCATGTCCCGTTTTAAATACAAATCGAAAGCTAACTTGTTCAGTCAAAATACACAATTGCCTCTCCTAGTAAATGACACCCATCAACTCTGAGAAGGTTTAAGATTTGCTGACTTGCCAGATAAAAATGGATGCATTTAATCTTAAGTGAGATCGTTGCACTTAAAACCGAACCAACACTGACTCATTGCCATTGATATATCTTGCAGACTCCTTTGTGTAAGCGTTGTTCTCTTCTTGCTTGTCATCTTGAACCAGACTTGCCTCAAGCTGTTAATTGAACTTTTTTAATTTCCAGATTAGTCTGAACGTAAGGGCTAACTCTATCACTTATTTTCTAATTTTCCTACACCTCCTGTACCCCTGCATATTAAATTGAATACCATGTTCTAGAGAAGCACACATTTCTGTTATCCTTTCACACCATATTTTGGCTGCTGCATATTTCTTTAACTAAAGTGTCTTAATTCAAATGTCTGTAGCATTCAGGTATACGCACTGTTTTCCTTTCAGTGTCAATGATAAGAAAAATATAGACATGAACCGGCCACGAACCTGGTTGGTGGTCTGTAAAGCCGGAGATAATATTGTGATTTATCATAACACACTCTTCAGCCAGCAAGTTAGCAAGCAAGAGTGAAAAGAATCAGGAAAGGTTGACCATATTAGGTGTCACGAAGACAGCCATGCTGCTGCTGGATAGAACAAATCAGAGTGGATTGGCAATATACTTTTGTCACAGCGGCCATTCACTAATTTTGCTCCTGTACCTAAATGAGGAGTTATGTTCAGAGGACTGGTAACCATGGGAGGGAAGTAGGGCACAATGTGCCTGACGAAAAGCGCAAAGCAGTTATTGAGTAGCCATCAGTTTAGTGTGTGGTGAATGCACCCAAACAGAATGGCAATATTCCACAACTGAACAGCAACATGTCAGAGCAGATGAGTGTAGAGTGGAGGTATTTGTTCCCCAGGCACAGCCATTTGCAGATTTGGCTATTTCAGATTTCTACTTCCTTGGCAGTTTTCAGCAGATGTCTTTTGATGAGTTGTGACCAATTGAGGGTTACTCCCAGGTAAACAGGACGACCATCATGTTTAAGCAGTTGACCACTTAGAATGATAGCGAGTTCATGATGGACACTAGCATTGTGCAAGTGAAAGTCAAAAGGACACAGTCTTTATGGTACTTTGTTGATAAAGCCATTTCAGGAAGTACTCCACTATGAGTTTCATATCATTAGTGAGTGTGGTTCCCAGGATAGAAAAGTTACTCACTTGATGCTTTCTACATCATCTTCAAATTTTGAACCAACAGTTCTAACAAACTATTACTCGGACCCCCAACACTCTATCCTGCTCTGTTACCTCAAGCAAATTGCCATTTAATTAAAAGAGCTTGTTTCACTCACAACACCATACACAATTTACTAAAACAAATGGAATGATACTAGTGAGAAATGTGGATTATGTAGGCGATTGACCTAAAACACAACCGGCAGTGGATGGCAGGAAATTATGGGCACTATGTTTCATGGTGGTTGTTGGTCGGCACAGACTCGGTGGGCCGAAGGGCCTGTTTCAGTGCTGTATCTCTAATAAAATTAAAATAAAATGGCAAATGTAAGGGAGCCGCGTTCCCTACATTCGTTTATTTCTTATTAACTCATGATGACTGTAAATGAATCTGATTTTCTGAAGTGTCTCATAATGAAAATGGATAAAATACATCATTTCTGTTAATTTCCCCTCTTCCCCCAGCCGATTGCCCTCACTAACTTATGAAGAGTGGGCAGGGAGAGCGTAACACACATGCACACTGCCGCCAACTGCTTTTGGTTGCAGCCCACCACCTACAAGAGTTGCTAAACTAATGTTATCAGAAGTAAAAACAAGTGGGCAGGATGCCTTCACCACCCAGAAACTCCCATGACTTATACAGTCCCTATATATATATATATATATATATATATATATATATATATATATATATACACACACACATAAAAACATAATAAATCACATCAAATTATTGACTGTCAAGCATACTTTCCCTACAATTACTTTTGTCATAATTTCATCAGACAGGATGAAATCATTTGCCCCAAAACACATTTGTTTCTTACCCATGACGTGAACTTAAAATTTTCTCACCACCTTTACTGCAATTTTGCAGCATCTACTTAACCAGTTCCATTTTTGGTTCTGTCAATGGTATTAAGAAAAGTAGAGTGTTCAAGTGGTTAGCCCACTTCCTGTAACATTACGGACATTTCACCAACTTGGAGACTGTTCAGTAACAGAAGAAAGCACATAATCACCAGTACCTGTGACCAGCCTCAAATGAAGCAGCACTCAAGTCTAGTCTGGTCTCCTGGCGTTAAATTAACCTTTCGAACTCTGGCTAACTACATAGCATGAAGCAACACTAATTAAAATGGAAATGATAGTGATTCTTTCTTGTAAGTGCTCCGCACAAAATTTGTACCAACAGTTCTTGTAAACAATACCACAGTCTCATTTGTGCTCTACTTTCTTGCACTCTTGTTGCCTTTGTCAGATTATGGTTATCAGCTTAAATATTTCAAAAATAATTACAAATCACTACATACTGATTTCAATAATCTTTCAAAGACTGGTCATTTTATTATACTGTGCTTGCAGAAATAACCTCAACGCTATAGAACCATCAATTTAGTCAATGAACATGATTTGTACACAAACTTTTATTCTGTGATCCAAGTGGACCAAAAAGGACTGAAATTTTTAAATTGCCGAAGTACACAAAAGGCAAGAAGGGAGCATAAAATAAAATCCCTTCAACACTTAGACATATTTAAAAATGCACATATTGCAGCTCTCTAATAATAGTTTCAGAAGAAATCTTTGATGGATTGAAGGGATTTAACTGTAATCTGTAACATCCATGAAACCTCAGACAAAAAAAACTACATTCACAGAACAGATTGTATGAAACACTCAAATCTAGGGCACCATGTACCATAACATCTTTAGAGAGTCCAGAAGTGGGTAAAGCACTTTACCTCATTTTTAAAGATTGTACATGACTTTTTCATTTTGTTGGTGGGTTTATAATCTACCTACCACTTCTGCTAGTTAAATGTTTCTTCATGTTGCCTTAAATGCATGTCCTTTAATTACCGACCCTTCTTGCACTGTCATTTTCTCCTTATTCATTCATGATTCTGAACACCTCCATCAAATCTCCTCTGCTTTAAGGGGAACAATCCCACCTTCCCAGTCTCTCCTCATAACCAAAGGTCCTCAGCCCTGGTACAATTCCAGGAAATCTCTTATGCATCCTCTCGAAGGCCTCTGCATTTTTCCTAAAAAAGATCTGGTGCCCAGAATTGGACACAATACTCCAGCTGAGGCCTTGTGTTTTATAAAAGGTTTAGCATAATTTCCTTGCTTTGCACTCTATGTCTCTATTAATAAAGCCAAGGATCCCATATGCTTATGTAAAGACTTCCTCGACTTTTCCTGCCACCTTCAAAGATTTGTATATATTATATATATATATTACACATACACACACACGCACTCAGGTCTCCCTCTTCTTGCACATCCTTTTTGCATCCGACAATTTGTCCAACAGGGAGCCATACTTGAAGGTTTGCATCTTTAATTTTAGTCTGCTCCCTTCAAATGCACTGCCCTACTGGAAGCATATAAAATTATGAATTTACTCTCATAAATTATGCCAATGTATCAACATAATCTTTAGACTGCCCCTGTGTATCAGAGCTATCAATAGGGTGATGCTAATCCTCAAGGGTTAGGAAGATCCAGATTCAGTCCTTGCTTTGAGCAGGGTCACTAATCTCATCTCAGCAGCCATTTGTGTGGGTGGAGGAGAAGCAAGGGGGTGGTGGGGGACGGGAAAAGAGCGGGAAAGACTGGCTTCCTTACCCCTTGGCAGAGAATCAGTTAAGGTTCCCACTCTTGATTGATAGCCACCTACGCCACGCATGCATGTTGGGCGTGGATAGAATCTGGCTCAGCAAGGATGTGCTACATAGTCACGTGTTCAACGTTTGCTGCCGAGGCCAACTGAATGAGGTATCGGAGGCCTTGAGGAGATGAGGAGTTTAAACTAGTCAGGAAAAATGTCACAGAAGCTGCCTTTGTCAGGCCCTACTTAAATATATTTGAAAATATCACTGTTAGGTAGATTTCGTCAGCTATTTTAATGTTACTGAAATAAAGACCAAAAAGTAAATGTGGAAATTTAGCTTTCAAAAGTTTAGAATTGAATTTTAACCAAATTTGAATAACAAGATTTGTAATGTTGTTGGTTGGTTTTCCACCTTCCATCATACTTCATCCAACTGCCTGGTAGGTCACAGTGTCTGCCTTTCTCTTGGGCACTCTGCAATCCTTTGATCTGAACATTGACTTCAGTAACTTCAAACTGTAGCCTTATCCTCGATTTTCTTTACAGCTGGTGATGTGGGGTAGACCTGTCAGTCTTCAAGAGGGGAGGCAGTTTGACATTTTGAATGTTATTCTGTTGTCGGAACATGGTGCAGGGGTGGGGCCTATACTATGTGGACCCTCTGCATTTTTTGCTTTTATTTCATACCTTCTGCATTTGTGTGCTTTCCCTCCATTTTCTTTGCACTGTCAGAGATGCTGTCTTTTGGATGAGACATTATACCAAGGGTCCATCTACCCTCTCAGGTGGAGTAAAAGATTCCACAGACTATTCAAAAGAAGAGCAGGGCACTTCTCAGTGCCGCAGCCAATATTTACCCCACAACCAACAGCACCAAAACAGATATTCTGGTTATTATCCCACTGCTGTTGACGGGATCTTGCTGTGTGCAAATTAGTTGCCATGTTCTCTACATTACACTTCAATCAGGTTTTCAAGAAGGAATTGGATTGTATTCTGAAATGGAAGAATGTTCAGGACTACAGGGAGAAGCCAGGGGAGTGGCACTAGGTAAATTGCTCTTTCGGAGAGCCAGCATAGACACGATGGGCTGAATGGCCTCATTTTGTGATGTAACAATTCTGTAATTCTGTGACTACACTTCAAAAGTGTTTCATTGGATGTAAATTACTTTGAGATGTCCTGAGGTTGTGAAAGGCACTATATAAATACAAGTCTTCCTATCTTCCTTCTTTTAACAGTTAGGATGTTACTAACAGAATTCATAAAGGGGAGTCAGTGAACGTGGTATTCTTGAGTTTTCAAAAGGTCTTTGATAAAGTTGGTTAGCAAAATTAAAGCACATTGGATAGGAGGCAATGTACTGGCATGCATTAAGGATTGGTTAACAGGCAGAAAACAGAGAGTAGGAATAAATGGGTCATTCCCGCAGTGGCAGGCTGTGACTAGTGGGGTACCGCAGGGATCAGTGCTTGGGCCCCAGCTGTTTACAATATATATCAATGATTTGTATGCGGGGACCAAACATAATATTTCCAAGTTCATGGATGACACAAAACTAGGTGGAAATGTGTGTTGTGAGGAAGATGCAAAGCTGTTTCAAGGGGATTTGGAAAGATTTAGTGGGCAAAAACGTGGCAGATGGAATATAATGTGGAAAAATATGGGGCTATCCACTTTGGTAGGAGGAACAGATGTGCACTGTATTTCTTCAATGAAAATGAGATTAGAAAGCATAGATGTACAAAGGGACCTAGGAGTCCTTGTCAATAAGTCACTGAAAGCTAACATGCAGGTACAGCAAGCAATTAAGAAGGCTAATGGCATGTTAGCCTTTATCACAGAGGATTTGAGTACAGGAGTAGCAAAGTCTTGCTTCAATTGCATAGAACATTAGTTAGACGACACCTGGAGCGCTGTGTGCAGTTTTGGTCCCCTTCCCCTTAGGGAGGATATTATTGCCAAAGAGGGAGTGCAACGCAGGTTCACCAGACTTATTCCCGAGATGGCGGAACTGTCCTATGAAGAGAGATTGGGGAAACTGGGCCTGTATACTCTGGCGTTTCAAAGAATGAGAGGTGATCTCATTGAAACCTACAAAATACTTAAAGGGATAGACAGAGTAGATGCAGCTAAGATGTTTCCCCTGGTTGGGGAGTCTAGAACCAGGGGACACAATTTCAAAACAAGGGGGAAGCCACTTAGGACAGAGATGAGGAGAAATTTCTTTACTCAGAGGGTTGTGAATCTTTGGAATTCTCTACCCCAGAGGGCTGTGGAAGCTCAGTCATTGAGTATGTTTAAAGCAGCGATTGACAGATTTCTAAATACAAATGACATGAAGGAATATGAGGATAGTGCGGGAAAAAGGCATTGAAGTGGATGATCAGCCATGATCGTATTGAATGGCAGAGCAGGCTCAATGGGCTGAATGGCCTACTCCTGCTCCTATGTTCTTATGAAATTATTCAGACAATCCCACTAGCACACCGTCACAGAACAATACCTGCAGGTCAGAATACATCTGGAATAGATTTTATTCACTCAGTGATGAGAATCCTGCTTTAGTATTCATGCAGAATAAAATCCATAGGAATTAACAATGGGCTAAAAGTCACATCAGATTTATAAAAAGAATGAAAACACCCAAAATGATTTGCAGACTTATAATTCCTTCCTAGTTTTCTCTTATACTTCACATTGAAATTAAAAACAAAGCCGGATCTAATGCATGAACAAATTTCAAGGTATATTGATATGAAAGGCGGGAGTGGGGGAGGGTTTAAACTGTAGAGTATTTTTATACTCTGATTTATTATGTGTCAAAGCCAACACTGGTACAAAGAATCCTCCAACATGCAGGAAAATGAAGTGACCAAACGTTAATTCCAATTTCACAGTAAGTTGCTATGTTGAGCATTTCACTTAACCTCCGATTTGACCTGCAGCTGTCAATCAAATAAATAACCCAATGGGAACTGCAGGGACCAGAGGTCAACATTTTGAACTCAAAGGTGTCTGTTATTAACTAAAGGGCTGATGGTGGTACATTGGGAAATGCCCTGGCTGGTGAATTATATGGAAGGGTTGCTGTGGAGAAGCTACTTCTCTAGAAGACGAAATAAAGAAAGCAAAGTCTCTGAAGTTGCAGAGACCAGTCGCAGGCTGAAATAAACCGTGAACACCAAAATTAAACAGAAAGGAGCGCAGGAAAAGAAAAAGAAGTTGAGAAAAGGATGCTGGAAAGCAGCGAAGAGGGGAGAAGAAAGAAGCAAATAAAGACAAAAGAACAAAGTTAAAAGATTGGTCGAAAACACTGGTTACTCAAATTATTCATTCACTCAAAAGCTTAAATAGTAATTAATGAAGTAAACATTTGTCGACCAACTCCAAATGTTTGTATATTTCTTTCATTGGAGCAGGAGACTGCTCTTGCATCATCAAAAGAGACAATATGCTATAAACACAAGCAAACTTTCAATATAAACTTCACTGCCCAGCAGACAGCTTTGACTCAGACTACCAAAAGCAACTAAAAGATGGCAGTAAACAGGGGTAGATTGCATCAATCAGTAGATTCAATTCTTAACTGAATCATTTCATGAATACTGGCAGGTACAGGTGTTCCATTTCTATCTGGTCTTTCTGCTGAAAAGCCACAAGAGAGAATACTCTGGACAAGAACAGATTACTCATTCCTTCTCACCATAAGAATGCTGACTGATTTGTAAGCATTTTCTTGGCTTGCAAAGGTGTACAAAGAGCATTGCTGTCTCATTTTCTTCTTTGAAATGGCATCAGCAAATAGTTCAAATTTTATTGAATCCAACTCAATTCTTACCTTAGATTTTAAAAACTGCAACGAGAATGATGCACACTCCTGCCTTACCCTAATTCCTATTACAACACTGAATACTACACGATCCTTAAACATGTGTTCTACAAGTAGAGCAGATACAGTCAATCTTTCCAAGTTCAAAACCCAGAAAAAGAAACTGTATACGGACGAATAACCCTAAGTTACATAGAATTATATAGATTGGTCTGTTATGTGTTGTACATTCAGCCCAACTGGTCCATGCCTACATTTATGCTCTACAGGAGCCTCCTCCCACACGTCTTGATCTAACTCTATCAGCATAACCTTCTATTCCTTTCTCCCTCATATACTTACCTAGTTTTCAGCTTCATCTCAAATGCATCCATGCTATTTCTTTCAACTTCTCCTTGGGGTAGCGAGTTTCACATTCTAACTATTCTCTCGATAAAGGAGTTTCTCTCTCATCACTGGATTTATTAGTGACCATCTTCTATTTATGGGCCCTCATTTCAGTCTACCCACAAGTGGAAACATCTCCACATCTACCTTACTGAAACATTTCATAATCTTATCCCTCAGCCTTCTCTTTTCTGGAGAAAAGAGCCTCAAGCTTGTTCAATCTTTCCTGATAATTCTTAATTCACTGTTCCGGTATCATCCTTGTAAATCTTTCTTGCAAATCAGTCTGGAAATTCCACTGGGATTCTCCTGATCTCCTGCTAAAACCTCAGCAGCACATTGGGGGAACCTACAGAGAAATGGCATCGGTGGAACACCCATTTGTCCGGACATGCCACCAATGTTTTAACAGGAGACCAGGAGAATTCCTGTGGAATTCCAAGGCCAGAGTTCATATTGCTAGCCAATATTTTGACTGTACAACTGGTACACATAAGGATGTTTGAGACCAAGGCTATTAGTGTGACTTCTAACCTGCTTTGAATACTTGAAATATGGATTGCACGCTGATTCCTTTTCACTCCCCATTTTCTGTCTTTCACATTGTGCACAATTCTATATGGCAGCTTATATATTGATACTTACCTATAAAGCATGCAATGACCCCTCCTTGTAATGGTATCTTTATAATTTGATTATATTGCAACTTGATGTGCAAATTCTAAACCAACGCCATTACAACCACAATGTTTCACTGATTATGCAGAGGCAAATAAAATTATCAAGCTTATTGAGGTTAATGAGGTACAAATATGCCTACATCAGATGCATTTAAACCCAAGGTGTGATTCACTGAGTGCGACACACACATGAGATCATGGTTGATGCTAGGAAATACAACATCAACATTGACTGATGGTAACATTAAAGAACCGACATGACATTAAGGAAACATTTATCTGCATTCATTTTATAATTTAAAAAGAAAGAGGCTAAAGGATGGAAAATATCACATTGGTATATTGAGATAGAGCAGAGGGAACTTTATTCTGTACCCAATTGCTTGTATTGAGAGAGTATTTAATATTTATGATGGGTCTTGAACTGGAAAGTATTCCAATCCCAACATTAACATCTTCTTCTTCTTTGGCTTCCCTGTCTTGAGAGACAATGGGTAAGTGCCTGGAGGTGGTCAGTGGTTTGTGAAGCAACGCCTGGAGTGGCTATAAAGGCCAATTCCAGAGTGACAGACTCTTCCACAGGTGCTGCAGATAAAATTGGTTGTCAGGGCCGTTACACAGTTGGCCCTCTCCTTGCGCGTCTGTCCTTTTGCCTGCCAACTGCTAAGTCTCTTCGACTCGCCACACTTTAGCCCGTCTTTATGGCTGCCCACCAGCTCTGGCAATCACTGACAACTGACTCCCATGACTTGTGATCAATGTCACAGAACTTCATGTCACGTTTGCAGACGTCTTTAAAGCGGAGACATGGACAGCTGGTGAGTCTGATACCAGCGACAAGCTCTCTGTACAATGTGTCCTTGGGGATCCTGCCATTTTCCATGCGGCTCACATGGCCAAGCAATCTCAAGCGCCGCTGACTCAGTAGGATGTATATGCTGGAGATGTTGGCTGCCTCGAGGACTTCTGTGTTGGAGATACGGTCCTGCCAGCTGAAGCCAATGATTGTCCGGAGGCAGCGAAGATGGTATGAATTGAGAGGTCGCTCTGGGCTGACATACGTTGTCCAGGCCTCCCTGCCGTACAGCAAGGTACTGAGGACACAGGCTTGATACACTCGGACTTTTGTGTTCCGTGTCAGTGCGCCATTTTCCCACACTCTCTTGGCCAGTCTGGACATAGCAGTGGAAGCCTTTCCCACGCGCTTGTTGATTTCTGCATCGAGAAATAGGTTACTGGTGATAGTTGAGCCTAGGTAGGTGAACTCTTGAACCTCTTCCAGAGCGTTGTCACTGATATTGATGGTTGGAGCATTTCTGAGGTCCTGTCCCATGATGTTCGTTTTTGAGGCTGATGGTTAGGCCAAATTCGTTGCAGGCAGCCGCAATCCTGTCGATGAGTCTCTGCAGACACTCTTCAGCGTGAGATGTTAAAGCAGCATTGTCAGCAAAGAGGAGTTCCCTGATGAGGACTTTCCGTACTTTAGTCTTCACTCTTAGATGGGCAAGGTTGAACAACCTGCCACCTGATCTTGTGTGGAGGAAAATTCCTTCTTCTGAAGACTTGAACGCATGTGAGAGCAGCAGGGAGAAGAAAATCCCAAAAAGTGTGGCTGCGAGAACACAGCCCTGTTTCACGCCACTCAGAATAGGAAAGGGGTCTGATGAGGCGCCGCTATGCTGAATTGTGCCTTTCGTATTGTCATGGAATGAGGTGATGATCGTAGCTTTGGTGGACATCCGATCTTTTCTCATAGTCTGAAGAGACCACATCTGCTGACGAGGTCAAAGGCTTTGGTGAGATCAATGAAAGCAACGTAGAGGGGCATCTGTTGTCCGCGGCATTTCTCCTGTAGCTGTTGAAGGGAGAACAGCATGTCAATGGTGGATCTCTCTGCTCAAAAGCCACACTGTGCCTCAGGGTAGACATGCTGAGCCAGCTTCTGGAGCCTGTTTAAAGTGACTCGAGCGAAGACTGTTCCCACTATGCTGAGCAGGGAGATTCCACGGTAGTTGTTGCAGTCACCGTGGTTACCCTTGTTCTTATAGAGGGTGATGATATTGGCATTGCGCATGTCCTGTGGTACTGCTCCCTCGTCCCAGCACAGGCAAAGCAGTTCGTAGAATGCTGAAAGTATAGCAGGCTTGGCATTCTTGACTATTTCAGGGGTACTGCCATCCTTCCCAGGGGCTTTTCCGCTGGCTAGAGAATCAATGGCATCACCGAGTTCCGATTTTGTTGGCTGGACGTCTAGCTCATCCATGACTGGCAGGGACTGGGCTGCATTGAGGGCGGTCTCAGTGACAACATTTTCCCTGGAGGATAGTTGTACAAATGGACTGCTGGGTGGAGCACTACCTAGAACTGTACTCCAGGGAAAATGTTGTCACTGAGACCGCCCTCAATGCAGCCCAGTCCCTGCCAGTCATGGATGAGCTGGACGTACAGCCAACAAAATCGGAACTCAGTGAGCATTATCATAGAATCATACAATATACACTGGACAGGGAGGCCATTTGGCTCATCAAGTCTGTGTCAGCTCTTTCAATGAGCCAAGAGTGACTGCCCTGGACATCAAGTCAGCATTAACCAGGTATGGCATCAAGCAGCCCTAGTAAAAATAAGCCAATGGTTATCAGCGGGAAAACTCTCCATTGGCTGGAGTTAATATCTAGCAAAAAGGAAGATGGCTGTGGTTATTGGAGACTGATCATTTCAACCCCAGGATAGCGCTGCAGGAGTTCCTCAGGGCAGTGTCCTAGGCCCAATCATCTTCAACTTCTTCATCTGTGACCTTCCCTCCATCATAAGGTCAGAAGTGGAGCTGCTTGCTGATGATTGCAGTGTTCAGTTCCATTGCAATTCCTCAGATACTGAAGCAGTCCATGCTTACATACAAGACATGGGCAGCACTCAGGCTTGGGCTGATAAACAGCAAGTAACATTCATACCACCCAAGCGCCAGGCAATGACCATCTCCAACACGACAGCCTAACCATCTCCCTCAACATTCGATGACATTACAACTGTTGAATCCCCCACCATCAATACCACCATCTAAAAGAAAATGAATAATTGCATTTATATAGCACTTTTCATGACCACCGGACATCTCAAGGCACATTACAGCCAATGAAGTGCTTTTGAAGTGTAGTCACTGTTGTAATGTAGGAAATGCAGCAGCCAATTTGCGCACAGCAAACTCCCACAAACCACAATGTGATAATGACCAGATCAGCTGTTTTTGTGATGCTGGTTGAGGGATAAATATTGGCCAGGATACCAGGGATAACTTCTTCTTCAAAATAATGCTACAGGATCTTTTACATCCACCCGAGCAGACAGATAGGGCGTGGGTTTAACATCTCATTTAGAAAAAACAGTACCTTGGACAGTGTAGCACTCCCTCAGTACTGTGGTGGAGCATCAGCCTTGATTTTTGTGCTCAAGTGCCGAAGTGAGATTCGATCCTGGAACCTTATGACTCAGAGGCGAGAATGTTACAAACTGAGCCACAACTGATGCATTTAATAGGACCAGCCACATAAATACTGTGGCTGCAAGAGCAAGTTAGAGATTGGGAATTCTGCTGTGAGTAACTCACCTCCTGACTCCCCAAAGCATTTCCACCACCTATAAGGGATAAGTCAGGAGTGTGATGGAATACTCTCCACTTGCCTGGATATATGCAGCTCGAACAACATTCATGAAGCTCAACAGGACAAAACAGCCCACTTGACTGACACTCCATACACCACCCTACACACTCACTCTCTCCACCACCAGTGCAATGTGGCTGCAGTGTGTACCATCTACAAGATGCACCACAGAAACTTATCAAGGCTTCTTCGACAGTACTTTCCAAATCTGCAATCTCTACTGCCTGGAAAGACAAGGTTAGCAAGCGCATGGAAAAACTATCTCTACTTCCCCTCCAAGTCACTCAACATCCTGATTTGGAACTATATTACCATTCCTTCATCGTCGGTGAGTCAAAATCCTGGAACTTCCTTCCTAACAGCACTGTGGGAGTACCTTCACCTCATGGACTGCAGCAGTTCAAGAAGGCAGCACATCACCATTTTCTCAAGGGTAATTAATTAGAGTTGGGCAATAAATGGTGGCCTTGCCAGCGATGCCCACATCCCATAAATGAATAAAAGTCCTACTCTGCCACTCTTTCTCCTTATCCCTACAATTTATTCTCCATCAAGTATTTATCAAATTCCCTTCTGAAAGATATTATTTCATCTGTATCTACCACCCAGACGTACATTTAAAATCCTAATAAAGGGGAGGCGTTGGCGCAGTGGTATTGTCACTGGACTAGTAATCCAGAGCCCAGGCTAATGCTCTGTGGACATGGGTTCGTATCCCACCATGCCAGATGGTAATATTTGAATTCAATTCATAAATCTGGAGATAAAAAGCTAGTCTAATGGTGACCATGAAACTATTGTCAATTGTTGCAAAAACCCATCTGGTTCACTCATGTCCTTTCGGGAAGGAAATCTGCTGTCCTTACCTGGTCTGGCCTACATGTGACTCCAGATCCACAGCAATGTGGTTGACTCTTACATGCCCTCTGAAATGGCCCAGCAAGCCCACTCAGTTCAAGGACAATTAGGGATGGGCAATAAATGCTGGCCTAGCCAGTGCTGCCCACATCCCACAAATAAATAAAAAAAAAATCACTTGCTGCACAAAAAAAAAGTTTTTCTTCATGCCACCTCTGGTCCATTTGTCAAACCCCTTAAATCTGTGCCCTCTGGTCATCAACCCTCCAGCCATTGGAAGCAGTTTATTCACTCTGTCTAAGCCATTCATGATTTTAAACAGCTCTATCACATCTCCTCTCAGTCTTCTCTGCTATAAGGAGAACAACCTCAGCTTTTCCTGTTTATCCACACAACTCTAATTTCTCACCCTGAAACCTTTCTAGTAAAATCTCTTCTGTACCCTCTCCAAAGCTTTCAAGCCCTTCCTAAAGTGTGATGCCCAGAACTGAACACAATACTCCAGGAATGCTTATACGGATGGAGCATAACTTCCCTGGCATTTGTACTTTATGCCTCTATTTATCCCACAGGCTTTATTAACTACTTTATTAACCTGCCACTTCATTGATTTGTGCAGAAACACCCCCAGGTCTCTCTTTTCTTGCACCCCCTTTAAAATTGTACCATTTAGCATGTATTATCTCTCATTTCTCCTACCAAAATGTACCTTCTCTGCATTCAACTTCATCTGCCATTTGTCTGCCCAGCCTGCCAGTCTGTCAATGTTGTCTTGAATTCTATTACTATCTTCCTCACTGTCTCCTGTCAGCTGCAAATTTCAAAATTGTGTGCCCCCCAAGTCTAAGTCATGAATGTATACTTAAAACAGCAGCGGTCCTTGTATTGCACCTGGAGGAACTACACTGTATACCTTCCTCCAGTACAAAAATCATCGCCATTCACCACAACTTCCATCCTTTAGCCAATTTTGTATCCATGTTGCTACTGCCCCTTCTATCACATGGGCTTTAAATTTTCTAAGAAGCCTAATATGAAGCACTTTACCAAATGCCTTTTGAAAGTCCATTTACACATCAACTGCACAACTCTCATTCACCCTCTTTGTTACCTCATCAAAAATCTCAATCAAGTATTTAAACACACTTTACCTTTAGCAAATCTATGCTGGTTTTCCTTTATTAGTCCATGCTTCCCCAAGTGGCAGTTAATTTTCTCCTGGATTATTGTTTCTAAAAGCTTCCCCACCAGTGGTGTTAAACTGACTGGTTTATAATGGTCCGTTTTATCCTTCTCCACTTTTGTGAACAAGGCCGTAACATTTGCAATCTGCCAGTCTTCTGGCACCATGCCTATACCTAAGGAAGACTGGATGAGGAACATCTCGCAGCTTATTCACAGAAAGTTTTAAAAATAAAATGACTAATTTAAATACAGTCTTCACTGATTGTAGTTCACTACATCAAGGACTAGATTAAAGGCACTGCACTGAATTCTCAAATAATGAAATGTATATCATGAGAGAACAGGTATTCTATAGCTTTTCAGTGATAAACACAGGAGGAAATGGGCAAAATAATTAGGGCGGCACAGTGGCTAGCACTGCAGCCTCACAGCTCCAGGGACCCGGGTTCGATTCTGGGTACTGCCTGTGTGGAGTTTGCAAGTTCTCCCTGTGTCTGCGTGGGTTTTCTCCGGGTGCTCCGGTTTCCTGCCAAAAGACTTGCAGGTTGATAGGTAAATTGGCCATTATAAATTGTCACTAGTATAGGTAGGTGGTAGGGAAATATAGGGACAGGTGGGGATGTTTGGTAGGAATATGGGATTAGTGTAGGATTAGTATAAATGGGTGGTTGATGGTCGGCACAGACTCGGTGGGCCGAAGGGCCTGTTTCAGTGCTGTATCTCTAATCTAATCTAATTCTTGATGGTTATTGTCTGTCCCTTGATTTGAAGATGACGTCTACTCAAGGTCACTAGTTTCAGGTGACTCAACAGGCCAATTCGCGACCCGCAGACCTTTGGGCCCATGAGGCAGGACGTCCCACGAGGTAGTGGGATCTGGAGTGCAGGACTTACTTCCTTTTCTTCCCTTCTCTGCCACCACTCTGCCTCATCATTAAGGCGTTTGGACTCAAAGCATGATGCAGCTTGATGGACAATTTGTCTCCATTTTGAACAACTGGTAGCAAGCTCGTCCCAGTCATCAATGTCAATGTTGCCGCACTTCAAAGAGAGTTTCAGAGTGTCTTTAAAGCGTTTTCTTTGTCCTCCCCTGGAACGCTGGCCATTTGAAAACAGGACCTGGCGGGGAGACGGTGTTCGGCCATCCAGACACAGCGTCCAGTTCATCAAAATTGGTTTTGCAGGATTTTTACCTGAATGCATGTGGAGCTGGCTTCAAGAAAGACACTAGCGTTTGTTCGATGGTCCTCACATTGACTCCGGAGGAGGCGGCAGAGGCACTGTTGATGGAATTTCTCTAGCGCTCTTATATGTCGCTGATACACAGTCCAGGTTTCACTGCAGTACAGGAGTACACTCCAAATAAATTTAAAAGTCATTTATTTCTCGTGCAAGAATGCAAATGTGGATGGTTATTTAATCTTCTCTATAATATATTAATACACAAGTACCTGCAATTTCCCAGCTCCACAATAGCAAAAATATTCCTGTGCCACTGGCCCTTCCTATTAGGGAACACAATATACAGGAGAGCTTTTCTTATAAAGGCTCAATTTAGAAAATTGTGATTTAAGAGTCGCCCGGTGAACTTCAGAGCATTATTTGCAACTGATATTCTCACAGCTGAGGCCACCTGAACTCTTTGAGTTACAACTTTGTAATACACTGGGGAAATGTTGCACTGTCAGAAATGTTATCATTTTGATGATACTTTAAGCAGAGGCCCCATCTGCCCTGACGTAAATGATCCTCATTACAATATTTGAAGCGATTTAGCCCTCAAATGACGTCAATAAAACAGATTATCTGGTAATTGTTTCATTGCCGTTTCACACATTACAACAGTAACTAAATTTCAAAATTTGCAGTGAAGTGCTTTCGGTCAACCTGAGATCACGAAAGGGGATATATAAATGCAAGTTATTCTTCTTTAGTGCAAATATTCCTTCACCACAATTTCAAAAAGTCATGACTCATTTTTCAGCGTACTCAAAGATAACCATTTGCATTCTTTAATGCTCATCCTAAAACATCATTCATGTTGATTTGAGAAGATAAGGGTATGACTCAAGCTTCCCATCATGCCAGAGAAAGTAAGATGAAACAGGAAGAATCTGAATGTGGACTGATTACTAGAAAACCATTGATAATATTCTTGAAATGAGAAACAAGTAACATTATTCAACGTAAGACTTGTGAGCATTGTTCCATGATGCAAGTCATAGAATCACAAAATGGTTACAGCACAGAAGGAGGCCATTCGGCCCATCTTGTCTGTGCCAGCTTGCTGCAAGAACAACTCACCTAGTCCCACTCCCCTGCCTGTTCTCCGTAGCCCTACAAATACTTTTCACTTCAGAAAAAATTATCCAATTCTCTTTTGAATGCCTCAATTGACTCTGCCTCCACCACACTCTCAGGCAATGCAATCCAGATCCTAACTACTTGCTGCAAAAATAAAATCTTTCCTCATGTTGCTGTTGCTTCTTTTGCCAATCACCTTAAGTCGGTGTCCTCTAGTTCTTGACCCTTCCACCAACAGGAACAGTTTCTCCTCAACTACTCTGTCTAGATCTATCATGATTTTGAAAACCTCTACCAAATTTCCTCTTAATCTTCTCTTCTCCAAGGAAAACAGCCCCAGCTTCTCCAAACTATTCACATAACTACAGTTCCTCATCCCTCGAACCATTCTCATGAATCTTTTCTGCACCCTCTCTAATCCCTTCATATCCTTCCTAAAGTGTGATGCCCAGAATTGGACACAATACTCCAGTTGAGCCAAACCAAGGTTTTATGCAGGTTCATCATAAATTCCTTGCTTCTGTACACTAGGCCTCTATTTATAAAGCCCAGGATCCCATATACTTTATTAGCCACTTTCTCAACCTGCTCTGCCGCCTTCAATAATTCTGCACATATACCCCCAGGTCCCTCTGCTTCTGCACCCCTTTAGAATTGTACCCTTTATGTTATATTGCCTTTCCTCATTCTTACTACCAAAATGAATCACAGAATCCTTGCAGCGCAGAAGGAGGCCATTCGGCCCATCAAGTCCACACTGGCTCTCTGAAGGACACACACACTTCTCTGCATTAAATTTAATCTGCCACTTGTCCATCCATTCCACCAGTCTATCTACGTCCCCTTGATGTTTATCACTATCCTCCTCACAGTTCACAATACTTCCAAGTCTTGTGTCATCCATAAGTTTTGAAATTGTGCCCTGTACACTAAAAATCTAGGACACGAATATAGATCAAGAAAAGCAGGGGTCCTAACACTGACCCCTCAGGAACTCCACTATACATCTCCCTCCAGTCCGAGAAACAACCATTCACCACTACTGTTTCTGGTCACTCAGCCAACTTTGTATCCATGCTGCCACTGTCCCTTTTATTTCATGGGCTTTAACTTTTCTGACAAGCCTATTATGTGGCAAATCTCTATTAACAAGTGCCGTCTATTGCTTTGAATGGTTATCAGTGGAGAGAAATCATTCAGTCAAAGACTGAAGTAGTAAAGGAAGACCTTGCATTTAAATAGCAGCTTTAACATTCTCAAAGTTCAAATATACTTCATTTCTGAATTAATTCTAAAGTGTAGTCACTGTTGTTATGTAGGCAAATTTGAACACAGCAAGGTCCCACCTGTATAAACCGTGGCCAAATTGGTAGCACTCTCACCTCTGAAGGTGGTTGTGGGCTCAATCCCACTCCAGGGCTTAAGCATAAAAATCTAGGCTGGCATTCCAATGAAGTACAGAGGGAGTGCTGCACCTTCACAGGTGCCGTCTTTCAGATGAGATGTTAAACTGAGGCCCTGTCTGCCCTCTCAGGTGGATGTGAATGATCGCATGGCACTATTTCAAAGAATAGCAGCTGAGTATTCCCAGTGTCTTCGCCAATATTTATCCCTCAATCAACATCACAAAAGCAAATTATCTGGTCATTATTATATATTGCTGTTTGTAGGAGTTTGCTGTGTGCAAATTGGCTGCCATGTTTCCTACAGTACAACAGTGACAACACTTCAAAAGTTCTTCATTGGCTGTAAAGCACATTGGGAGATCCTGTGGTCATGAAAGGTGCTATATAAATGCAAGCTTTTCTCCCCACAAACAACGAGGAGAATACCCAACTAGTCTGTTTTTTGTTTAGGGATGAATGTTTGCCAAGGTACAAGAAGAACTGTTCCCTGGCCTCTTTCAAAAGAAAGGTCATGGCACCTTTTCCATTCAACTGAACTGGCAGATGGGCCCTCCACTTAACATTGCCTTTAAAAGACAACACTTCTAACAAAGCAGTATTCCCTCAGTACTATACTGAAGTGAAGTCTAGATTGTGTGTAACCTACAACTTTCTGACTTACAAGCAAGAATGCCCCCACTGAGCCAAACTGACACTTTTTTGAAGATATCCCTTTGACCACTATTTCAACTAAGGCATTCATCCATTCCTGTTACACAGCAGGTAAAGAAATTTCATAAAAGCATGCTATAAATATTGCACGGCACAATGTGAATCCAATTCGAAACACGTTGAAAATTTCCTTGAAAGACCATCTGTTAAAAAAGCTCCCTCTTCTATATTTTTTTCAGGGTGTAACAAAAACAATTATTCATTCTGTGTCCCACATAAACTCAGAAAATATATACTCATCCCAGTGAGGATTGTGCTAACAAAGGGGGGGGGGGGGGGAACATTCTCCCACTGCTTGCACCTGAAGATATTAAGCATTCCCAGATAATATAACATAAGCAAGATAAAACATTTGCATTTAAATAGTACCATTAAGAGAAAAACACACCAAGGGGCATCACAGAGGTGCAAGGAACATAAATTGAAGTGAAGCTAAATAAGGAGCCATTAGTAGGGGGTGACCAAAAGATTAGGCAGATGTAAGTTTTAAGAAGCATTATGTGAAGGGGAGAGGTTCAAGGAGGGAATTCCAGAGAGTGGGGCTGAGATGGTTGGAAGTGGCCACTTGAAGTGGGGAAAGGGAGTGGTAAATGCACAAGAGGAGGGTTTAAGAGTAATACAGAGATAGGGACTGCCAAAGTCATGGAAGGGTTAAATAAAAGGGTGAGATTTATAACTTTGAGGAATTGGGAACCAGGATAGGATACTGGCAACAGAGTTTTAGGTGAGCTGAAGTTTACGTAGGATAGAGGATAAGAGGTCGGTCAGGAAAGCATTTGTGTAATCGGTCTGGAGATGATGAAGGCATAGAAGAGGGTTAAAGTGGCAGATAGGCTGATGTACAGGCACAGGTGGGCAATGCTAGAAGTAGATCGAATAGAACACAGGGGTTGTAAACAGTCTTGTGCAGCCTGAGACACTGGCTAATAAGGGGAATGGAGTCAGTGGGGTGGGGCGAGAAGTCTGTAGCACGTCCGAAGACTATGAGCTGGATTTAGCGATGGTAATGACGGTGGAATTGTCAGGGAAATGGTCAGTGTTCATCATTATGCCACTGAAACTGGCAGCAACCTCTGGAGTCCACACATGTGCAAAACAATATGCAAATCCAGAAGTTGCTGTCAGTGATTCAATACTTCTCCAGAGACTGCACTTTTGAGGAACCCCACAAACTACAACCAATGGGAAATCTGCAAACTAACAAGAGTTTCCAGGCCCACTCTGTTAGACTCACCGTAGAAAACCTTGAAAAAAAACTTACACTTTGTTGAATGAAGTGTAACTGGGCTTTTAACTACACACTAACTTCATAATTACTGCTAAACACCCTCACTGACCCTGAAAAGTTAATTTTATATTTGTGGAATGTCAAATTTCTCCATTATGATAAAAAGTTTCACATTTTTAAAAGAAAAATTAAAGTTTATCTTCATTTTAGCTTCTATCTTAATGCAATCATAATCATTTAGTTTGTCATCTGAAAATGTAAATTTAAAGTGAAGGCTATTAAGTGCTTCTCATTTCCTGCTTTGCTGTGTGCAAATACTTCAATATGATTAGTTGCTTACCTGCTTGCTGACACAAGTGCTGCATGTCAGGTGATCCCTTGACTTGGCACTAGATTTAAACAACTGTCAGGAAAAGGGAAAACCACACCACGGAGATTGCTAGATCTGTGTGAGCAGCTTTCTTCGAGGTCAGCAGCAAACACCATTGCTTCGCTGGTGAGCGCAAAATCTAGCTCAATGGCTTTAGTCTTCCCAACATACTGTGCACAAATCCCAACATCAGACATACTCCCCCCCTACAGTAAAATATTTCCATTTCACACATTGCCCTTTAGTTAGGTGTGCTTCTTTTGTAACTTTTCATCATGAGAAGATATAAATTGGTCAGCCTGTCAGGTGATGAGTGCATTCAAATTCTTTGTTAATTACTTTAGTTTAGCACCTTCAACAAGGTGCTATCTATTTATAGCATTGATATTAGTGGAGTCTGTGATACTGGGGCAAAGGGAGGCAACATTAGGGTAAATTCTGCAATCGTGAACTCTTAGTGGGAAAGCCGTCCTCAACATAGACTGAAGTATTAAAGGGAAAAATGTAAAAAAGGACTTGCATTTATATAGTACTCTTCATGACCACCGGACATCTCAAAGTGCTTTACAGCCAATGAAGTACTTTTAAAGGGTCGTCGCTGTTGTAATGCAGGAAACTTGGCAGCCAATTTGCGCACAGCAAATTCCCACAAACAGCAGTGATAATAACCAGAAATAAAAACAAGAAATGCTGGAAATACTCAGCAGATTCTGCAGCATCTGTGGAGAGAGAAGCAGAGTTAACGTTTCAGGTCTGTGACCCTTCTTCAGAACTGGAAAATATTAGAAATGTGAAAGGTTATAAGCAAGTAAAATGAGGGTGGGGCAAGCAATAACAAAGGAGAGCAAGTGTAGATAGGACAAGGCCACAGAATAGCTGACCAGAAGGTCATAGAGCAAAGGCAAACAATATGTTAATGGTGTGTTGAAAGACAAAGCATTAGTACAGATAGGGTGTTAACGGACTGAAAATTGAACAGCAGCAAGTACAAACATGAAAAAAAAGTGGGTAAGCAAACTGAACAAACGAAGACGAAATAAAATAAAATAAACACACAAAGAAAAGAAAAATAACCGAAAATAAAAGTAAAATGGGGGGCCCATCATGCTCTGAAATTATTGAACTCAATGTTCAGTCCGGCAGGCCTAATTGGTGTGCCTAATTGGTAAATGAGACGCTGTTCCTCAAGCTTGCGTTGATGTTCACTGGAACACTGCATCAATCCCAGGACAGAGATGTGAGCATGAGAGCAGGAGGGGGGGCGGGGGGGTGGGGAAAGTGTTGAAATGGCAAGCAACCGGAAGCTCAGGGTCATGCTTGCGGACTGAGCGGAGGTGTTCCGCAAAATGGTCACCCAGTCTGCGTTTGGTCTCCCCAATGTAGAGGAGATCACATTGTGAGCAGTGAATACAGTATACTACATTGAAAGTAGTACAAGTTTGGGGCCTGGGATAGTGAGGAGAGAGGAGGTAAATGGGCAGGTATTACACCTCCTGCGATTGCAGGGAAAGGTGCCATGGGAAGGGGATGAGGTGGTGGGGGTAATGGAGGAGTGGACCAGGGTGTCGCAGAGGGAACAATCCCTTCGGAATACTGACAAGGGAAGGGAGGGAAAGATGCCTTAGGTAATGGCATCACGTGGAGGTGGTGGAAATGGCGGAGGATGATCCTTTGGATCTGGAGGCTGATGGGGTGGAAAGTGAGGACAAGGGGAACCCTGTCGCGGTTCTGGGAGGGAGGGGAAGGGGTGAGGGTAGAGGTGCGGGAAATGGGCAGGACACGGTTGAGGGCCCTGTCAACCACACTGGGGGGGAATCCTCGGTTGAGGAAAAAGGAAGACATATCAGAAGTGCTGTCATGGAAGGTTACATCATCAGAGCAGATGCGTCGGAGATGGAGAAACTAGGAGAATGGAATGGAGTCCTTACAGGAGGCAGGATGTGAGGAAGTGTAGTCGAGGTAGCTGTGGGAGTCAGTGGGCTTATGATGGATATTGGTAGACAGCCTATCCCCAGAGATGGAGACAGAGAAGTCGAGGAAGGGAAGGCAAGTGTCGGAGATGGACCATGTAAAGGTGAGAGAAGGGTTGAAATCAGAAGAAAAGTTGATAAAGTTTTCCAGTTCGGAGCTGGAGCAGGAAACGGCACCGATACAGTCATCAATGTACTGGAAAAAGAGTTAATAATAACCAGATAAAAGGTTTTTGTGCTGTTGATCGAGAGATAAATATTGACCAGGACACCAGGGATAACTCCCTTGTTTTCTTCAAAATAATGCCATGAGATCATTTATATCCACTTGAGCAGGCAGATGGGGATTCAGTTTAATGTATCATTTGAAAAGTGGCATCTCTGACAGTGCAGTACTCCCTCAGTACAGCACTGGAGTGTCAGCCTTGATTTTTGCGCGCAAACCCTGGAGTGGGCCTTGAACCCGGAACCTTGTAACTCAGAGGAGAGTGTGCTACCAACTGAGCCATGGCTCAAGGCAATGAAGAGCTATTCTTGAAATGTGTACAAGAGAACTTTGTCGAACTGTGTTTCCAGCCCAAAGGGGAAGGAAGCAGTTCTGGATCTGGTTCTTGGAAATGAATTGGGGGAGCATTTGGGGAACAGTGTTCATAATATTATCAGGTTTAGTACAGTTATAGAAAAGGACAAGGAGCAGTCAAGTGTAAAAAGAGTTAACTGGAAGATGACTAACTTCAGTGAGTTGAAAAGGCATCTGGCCCGGTGGACTGGAATCAAAAACTCAGGCAAAAATTGAACAATGGGAAGCCTTCAAAGAGAAGATGGTTCGGGTACAAATTAGGCACATTTCACATAGAAGAAAGGAAGTGCACCAAAGCTACAGCTCCCTGCATGGCAAAAGATATAGAGATTAAAATGAGGTAGATAAAAGGAGGCTTATAACAAATGCAAGTTACATAATACAGCAGAGAACCAAGCAGAATATAGAAAATGCAAAGGAGATCTAGAAAAGGGAATAAGAGGGGCAAAGAGAGAGTATGAGAATACATCACAGCTGACATTAAAGAGAGCCCAAAAGTCTTTTAATAAACATATAAATAGTAAATACAAAAGCAAGGATGTTATGCTAAACATTTACAAAACACTGGCTCATTCTGGATACTACACTTTCGGAAGGATGCCAAAACTTTAGGAAGGATGCAGAAGAGATTTATTAGAATAGTACCAGGGATGAGGGACTGCAGTTATGCAGAGAGACCAGCGAAACTGGGGTTGTTCTCCTTAGAACAGAGGAGATTTGATAGTGATGTTTAACATGGTCATTTGTGCGATTGCTGCTTGTGAGACCTGGCAATGGGCAAAATGCGGCTGCATTTATTCACATAACAGTAACTGTGCTTCAAAGTAATTCATTCTATGCAAAGCATTTCAGAACATTTCTATGAGATGTTGTAAGGTACTATAGTAATGCAAGGTATCGCTTTCTAGAGACATGAGTGTGTTAGTTGGGGGTTAATTGTATTCAGGTGATGGTTGTTAATTGGAGACTCGCCTGTGCTCATAAGGATATATATATAGATATATAGATATATATATATATATATATATATATATATATATATATATGAGCAGGCTGAAAGTGTGGTAGTCAGTTGGAGGTGCACGAGATGTAATGCGTGTCTGTGTAAATAGAAGCTTGGACGTGAATAAAGACTCAACTCAAGTATTCCATCCTTCACCACCTGGCTGAGAGTTTTGACAGAGCAGAAATGAACATAGGGAACTGGAATGAAACTTCCATCAAACTATTCATTTTCACAGGTAAGTTCAAGTTCAAGTAAGCAAAACGCCCTGAGAGTGACATACAGAAGGTTAAGTTTTACATTGACAGGACCTGCCCCATAACTGATCATCTTGAACATAACTCAGGCTCTGACTGAGATTTTACTTTGTTATTTCAGTCTTTAACGTGTTTCTGTTTTTACCTAAACACCTGCCACACGTTGTTTCAACCAGGATTTAATTCACCACCGAACTTCATCTTCCTTAACTAATTTCATAAAAGTCTGTGTACCTCGTCGTAGGAGAACTTACCATTCCATCACTATAAGTAGGCACTTCCGTCCTTGATACAAATTCTCATAGACGTCTACAATTCGTACAATGTGAGTACAGCCGGATGCTCGCCAGTGTAGGTCTACCTCTCGTCGGGCTTTTGGGCAGTCCTGCAACATCTGAAGAGGAGAAAGTAGCATTAAGCAAAGAAAGATACTTCATTTAAATGTGGACAATAAGTAAGTTAATCTGTTCCAGATTTGACAGAGAATTTGATCCAGAGTGTGCGTAATAGTCCAGATGTTCCTAGATTTCTCCTCAAGGAAAAGAGTAGGGGTCTTCCCTGGCGACTCATTAAGTATCTAGTGAGCAGCTGAACTATACAAACCAGGAAGGCCCAAATTCAATCCAGGGTCTGTGCTGAGATATCTGATTTCAGCAGGAATTGTAGCAAGGGCTGCAGTCAGTGCTCCCGGTTAGAAAGTGGGAAAACTTGGTCAGAACACTCACTCCTGACCATTATCGACTGTTCTTTGTTGGAAGTGTGAAAGTACGGATGTTGGGCATGAACAGGATTAGGCTCAGCTATATTGTTCTACATGGATGATTAGCCAGCCAACATCATTGCTGGGGCTCAAAATGGCTACTAGAGGGCAACCAGCACATATAGATCTCTACCCAAGCAAGGAGTAATGCTCTTGGGAGAGAGAAAAAAGGAAGAGGGCATGTATATCATTGTAATTTTGAGGGTGTCTTTACCTACCCGCCACCCCCCCCCACCCCCCACCCCAGGAACACGTGCGCACAGACCCTTTTGATGTAAACTTTGTGGCTCAGTGCATTGGTACATTGACACACTACAGTATGAGGGTGGGTTTGAACTCTGGTTGAGAAATGAGGAATCGTGGAGCTACCTGGCAAAACACTTCCCTTGAGTTAGAAGAAAACATTCAAAATCCATGTTAAATATGCCAGGTATGTCGTGCACTCATTTGGGCAACTTACTTTGTGACAAGCTATTGTGCCTGCAGCTGCATACTTCCACCACTAGATGAAGCCTCAAAAGCTCCAGAAGCTGCAGATCCCCACAACCTATACCAACCTAAATAACATTACTACTACTTTTCCCAACATTCTGTGCATAGAGCCACAGGAGATTCACCAGTAATTATAATAGAGAGTCAGTCTACACTGTGTACTCCCCATTTCCAATATGTATCTCCACATTTGCCAACCCCACAAATAGAACTGGAAGAGTTCTACCTTTCTGTTGTTACGTCATATTACTGAGAAATGTAGAGGGAAGGAATTGAGGCTAACGGTCATGCTTTGGGAATGAAATTGGTCCTGGGCCATAGCGAGCTTACCAGCAGTCCGAGCTATTGTCCATTTTGCGTTAATGCGCATGAACAACTTCAGCCGCCCTTTGTCTCTCCATGTTGGGACTTTCGATAAGATATATAGCCTCCTTGTCACTTAATAGTTTCAGAACAGAAGGATTGTAAAACACTTTATGCATATCATGAAGCAGTATTACCAAAGCATCTAGAAACAGAATGGTGTGCATTAATTAACACAGTGGAACCTACATTATAACTGATATTTTTGTTTGCCAGACTACGGTACTCGTTTAACAAAGTTACAATTAGCAACCAGTTAGTTCCCTTTTCAAGAAGAAAAGTATTTCTAAGCATGCCAGTGAGTATGAATTCCAGACTCCAGTCATGAAAAAGTGGCAAACATTTGTCTACAAGTGCCCATCATGACTTGTGTGCAACATCTCAGATAAAAATGTCCTTTACCAAGCAAAATATTTATAAATGTTCCTTGTTTAAAAAATAGAGAGACCACACTTAGAAACAAACACGGAAAGTTTCTGTGGTGTAATCTTGTAACTACAATCTGTTTACCATACTTAGGAATAGTGTCAGGCAGTGATTTAGGTTTAACACCCAACCTCTTCAATATTTGTACTGTTGGTGCGATGTGAATGGAACAATGTCAGATCTTGATAAATGGGTCATTCACTTCATCCTGTAACCCAGCAGATTTCCCAAACAACAGAAATGACAACTCTAGCATTTACCTGTGATCAAAGCCAAATTTACAATGCTTATCTCATCCATTCTTGATGTGAGCACATCACCAATAGTACAACTGTTATCAAATTATGTCCATTGGCTATTGCTGCTATTCGTAAATTTGGTTATCCCAGGAACGAATCCATGTTCACTGCAACTTGTTAGCTCATGAGTCAGATTGGTTCCTGCAATAACTATTTTTTTTCAATGGCATTCATGAAAGGGAGACACAGCAACAATCCTTAATAAAGGGCCCCATCATAGCAAGCCATTCCATTCAGCTACCTAGCAGCCATGCCCCCTACATCTGCAGGCCAAGCTGAGTGACCAGATGAGACTGTAATCTGTAACTATTTGCTTCAAAATTAAACCAGTGAAGTGCTCCATAGATTGTGCTTTAACATACAAGCCACTCCAAGTCACCTCAGCTTACCATTTTATACTATGAATCAGCTGTGACTTAGTGGTAAGGTAACACACTTGCATTGGAGTCAGAAGCTCGTGGATTCATGTCCCACCCCAGAGACTTCAGCACATAATCCAGGCTGACACAGCGCGAGTGCCGACCAGCCAGAGGTGCTGTCTTTTGGATGTGACTTTAAACCTAGACCCATCTGCCCTCTCTCAGGGGGATGTAAGATCCCATGGAACTATATCAAAGAAAAGCAGGGGACGTTTCCCCGGTTTATATTCCTAGTATTTATTCCTCAATCAACATCACAAAAAATTGATCTGATCATGATCGCACTGCTCTTTGTGGGACCTTGCTTTGTGCATTGCTACTGATTTTCCTACATTACAAAAGTGACTACACTTCAAAACATATTTAATTTGCTGTAAAGTGCTTTGGGACATCCTGAGGTCATGAAATGCACTATTATTGATGAAAATCCTACTTTCTATTTTATGGCTCTCATCTCTGTTCCCTTGGGTTGCTGCGCAGCTGACAGGCATCGCTGGTCCCACCTACCTGTTCAGGTTCGCACTAAATGTCCCGCCTTATAATTCGAAAAGGGTGTTTCCCTGCTGACCTGACCAAAATTCCTCCCTCAACCAGTACCAACGAAAACAGATTAACTGTTAATTTTTTTAATTGTCGTTAAGACCTTACCATGAGCAAATTATCTCCCAAGGCACATTACAGGAGCACAACCAAACAAAATTGGACACAAAGCCACATAAAGAGATATTAGGACATATGACCAAAAGCTTGGTCAAAGAGGTACATTTTAAGGTGCATTTAAAAGGGGAATGAGGTTAAGGGAAGGTATTCCAGAGTGTTATGACTGAGGCACAAGGAGTCTCTTCTAGTTCCACTTCTCTGCAGGTCACAACATATATTTTTAAAATGTTTACCCAGTTACCAATTCGGTCAATCATATACTCTACTCTTTATCCCAGAATAAAATACACCAACCAGGTTTCTTTAATAAACAAAATTATCAGTTTATCAAATAAGACTTATCTAGCAATGAAGCAAAGCATTAACACACAGATTGAAATATGAAAGTTCACTTTTTAAATTCCTCACACACACTGGAAAAAAAAACACAGAAATTCTCCCTGCAGAGGTCTGTTGCCAAAAAAAGGCAAAAAAAATACTTTGGCCAAATTCTTGCTAATTCTTCAAGAAAAAGAGAAGCCATGTAAGGAAGTCACTTGTCTCTTTTGGTCTGGCTTCTGGGTATACGGAAACTGGTCACTGAGAGGCGGCATTGAGAATTAATCTGGCAGGTTTTTCCAGCTTCTCAGGAGAGATGCAGCACCAGGGATTTTAGCTGTCCCACACTGGATCTCTGCAGGATTTCTTCAAAGGTGGTAGAGAAAGAGGTGAGCTGGGTGGTTTCTTTTTCCTTGGCAGGCTAAACACCAATTGTCTTCAAAACAGTTCACACCCCAACTGAACTAAAAACAATATCCAAAGCCCAAACAGAAAGTCAACTTCCTGACTTCCATAAACCTCGACATGCGGCTTCTTTGTAAACCAAAGTTTCTGTTGTTTATTCAGCTTAAAGCACATGATTTCCAATCTCAAGTGTCCTTTCGGTGAACTTGGTAAAAAAAAAAATCCATGGAATCTTTTCAGTTTTAATACAAGTCCTCAAAAAATTAATTAAAAAATGAAGCACTTTTGTAACAAGAATAAAGCTCCACTACTCTCATCTTAGAATTTGTGTATATATGTGTATATATATATATATATATATATATATAAAAATTATATATATTCAATTGTAGATTGAAAGTAAACTACATTTGAAGTATCAAGGGCAGCAGCTTCTTAAATCGTTGTACAAGACTACTTAATGTATTGCAGATATCAATGTTGTTACCATTGCAACAAGTCACCTCTCATTGCAAGTGCCCCCAGCAAATTTTTGAACAGTGCCCAGAAAAATAAAAAGGTGCTTTGCATTTCCCTTTGCGTCCAACATGGTGGGAGTTTTCCAGTGAGTGTGTGCCAGGAACTGAGCTTAGCAGTAACGAGAAAACTCCAGCACCCAGAGAGCAACACCCATTTGAAACAATATTGTAAATGACAGTTCCAGACTTGATAAACGCCTACTCTAAAAAAAAAGATGGAAGAAATGCATCCAAATGTAAAATTTATTTTTTATTTAGAGATACAGCACTGAAACTGGCCCTTCGGCCCACCGAGTCTGTGCCGACCATCAACCACCCATTTATACTAACCCTGCATTAATCCCATTACCTTCTCACATCCCCACCTTCCCTCAATTCCTCTACCACCTACCTGCACTAGGGGCAATTTATAATGGCCAACTTATCTATCAACCTGCAAGTCTTTGGCTGTGGGAGGAAACCGGAGCACCCGGCGAAAACCCACACGGTCACAGGGAGAACTTGCAAACTCCGCACAGGTAGTACCCAGAATCGAACCCGAGCCTGACAAGTGTTTTATACAGTTCTAGCATAACTTCTCTGCTCTTATATTCTACACCTCAGTCAATAAAGGAAATTATCCTGTTAGCCTTCTTAACCACCTTACCTACCTGTCCTGCTATTTTCAGGGATCTGTGGACATGCACTGCAAAATCCCTCAGTTCCTCTACACTTCTCAGTATCCTACCATTTATTGTGTATTCTTTTTCCTGGTTTGCCCTCACCAAATGCATTACCTCAGACTTCTCCAGATTGAATTCCATTTGCAATCCAATTTAAAACTTTTACTCTTCATCAATCTTTGTCCTTTTCCATAACTAGACGAAAACTAACTGAATTATGATCACTACCATCAAAATGCGCTCCCACTTGCCCAGCTTCATTTCCTAAAATAAATCCAGAACTGCCCCTTCTCTTTGGGGTTGCCACATATAGCCAAAAAAGTTCTCCTGAGTACATTTCAAGGTGCCCTTTATACCTTTAACACTGATTCTATCCCAGTTAATATTAGGGTAGTTGAAATTCCCTATTAGTGCCTAATTTTATCTGCACCCCTCAGCAATATGCTTACATTTGCTCTTCTATCTCCCCTCAGACTGTTTGGGGGTCTAAAATACGCTCCCAGTTTTTCGTTCCTCAGTTCAACCCACATGGCTTCATTTGATGATCCTTCTAGCCTATTAGCCCTCCTCGCAGGTGTAACTGTTTCTTTGACCAATATTGTGACTTCCCCTCTTTTTTTTTTAAAATCCCCTTCTCTATCCTGTCGGAAAACCCTGTAACCAGGAATGTTTGAGCTGTCAACCCTGCCTTTTTTAAGCCATGTTTTAGTAATAGCTGTGTTTTCATACTTTTCAGTGTCGACCCTATGCCCACAGCTTCAAGTTGTGAAGAGTCACTGACCTGAAACATTAACTCTGCTTCTCTCTCCACAGATGCTGCCATACCTGCTGAGTATTTCCAGCATTTCTTGTTTTTATCCCCTCAGCTTCTTTGCCTTATTCACTAGATTCCTTGCAGTGCAGTATATACACTAATCACTGAGTAACCCCTTCGTTGTCGATTTTCTAGCCTTTGTTTTCTCTGCCTTCCGCATTCGCTTACCAATTTCCTGCCTTCCATTTCCAGCTTTGCTTTTCTCCCTTCTGAATCTGTGCTCAGGTTTCCATCCCCCTGCCAAGCTAGTTTAAACACTCCCCAATATCCCTAGCAAACCAACCTGCCATGATATTGGTCCTAGCCCTGTTGAGGTGCAATCCATCCAGCTTGTACTGGTCCCACCTCCTCCAGAATTATTCGCAATGTCCCAGGAATCTAAAGACCTCCCTCTCTCCACCATGCATTCATCTGAACTCTCTGCATATTTCTATACTCACTCGCGCATGGCAGTGGGAGTAATCCAAAGATTACTGCCTTTGAGGTCCTACTTTTTAATCTCTCTCTTAACTCCCTAAAAGCTACCCACAGGACCTCATCCCTCTGGCTATTTATATAATTGGTATCAATATGGACTTCAACCACAGGCTGTTCACCCTCCCTCTCAGAATGTTCTGCAGCTGCTCAATGACTGCCTTGAACCTGGCACCTGGGAGGCAACACACCGTTCTGAAGTCATGTCTCTGGCCGCAGAAACACCTATTTGTTCCCCTAACTACCAAATTCCCTATCATTATGGCTTTTCTGTCCTTCCTCCTCCCTTCCACACAGCTGAGCCATCAATAGTGCTGTGGACTTGGCTCTGGCTGTAGTCCCCAGAGGAACTATCTCCCTTACCAGTATTCAAAACTGAATACCAGTTAGAGAGCGAGATGCACTCAGGGGACCCATGTGTGACCTGGTCCTTCTTGTCTGTCTAGTGGTCATTCTCTCTAGAACTCTATGACTCTCAGGCTGTGAGGTGACCAGCTCCAGAAATGTGCTATTCACATAGCTTTCAGCCTCAAGGATGCACTGCAGTGACAACAGCTGCTGCTCATGCTCCAAAACACAGAGCTCTAGCTCCTCCAGCTGATGACACATGTGCTTGAGCAGGTCACAGGAAGCATCCTGGAGTCCCCACATGGGGACAGGATGTGCATTCAACAGGACTGAGCTGCCCAATTTATTAGACAATTATCTAAACTCACCAGAAACAAACTCAAGACTTGTCCCTGATCTGGACAAAACTCACCAATCACCTCACACTCCCTTACCTTCAGGCTCTCTGATTGAATGCTGCTTATATTAAAGAAAGCTATGTCTTTATAAAGAAGTATATCTTTATATCAGATACTTGACTGGAATGCATCACCAATATAACAAGAACTTCAAACATCCCAAGGTGCTTCACAGGAGCTTTATAAAACAAAATATGACACCAAGCCACATAAAGGAGATATTAGGTCAGATGACCAAAAGCTTGGCAAAAGAGGTCGGTTTTAAGTGAGTATCTTAAAGGAGGAAAGCGAGGTAGAGAGATGGAGAGGTGTAGGGAGGGTATTCCAGAGCTTAAAGCTGAGGCAACTGAAGGCGCAGTCACCAATGGTGGAGTGATTAAAATGGGGATGCTGAGGAGGCCAGAATTAGAGCAGCGCAGATATCTTGGAGGGTTGTGGGGCTGGAGGAGATTACAGAGATAGGGAGGGGTGAGGCCATGGAGGGATTCAAAAAGAGGGATGAGAATTTTAAAATCAAAACGTTGCTCGACAGGGAATCAACATAGGTCAGCGAGCACAGGGGTGATAGGGGAATGGCACTGGTGCGAGTTAAGATACTGGCACCAGAGTTTTGGATTACTTCAAGTTTAACGAGGGTAGAGTCTGGAAGACCAGCCAGGAGTGTGTTAGAATAGCGGAATAGTCAAGTCTAGAAGTAACAAAGCATGAATGAGGGTTTCAGCAGCAGATGAGCTGAGACAGGGCAAAGTTGGGTGATGTTACAGATGTGGAAGTAGACTTTCTAAGTCATGGAGCGAATAAGAGGTCAAAAACTCATCTCAGTAAAATGTAACACCAAGGTTGCAAACAGGCTGGCTTAATCTTAGAATGTTGCCAAGGAGAGGGAACGGAATTTGGAGTGGGAACCAAAAACAATGGCTTCAGTCTTCCCAATATTTAATTGGAGGAAATTTCTGCTCATCCAGTACTGGATTTCGGATAAGCAGTCTGATAATTTAGCAACAGTGGAGGAGTTGAGAGAGGCGGTGGTGAGGTAGAGCTGGGTGTCATCGGGCATTATGTGAAAACTAATGCTGTGCTTTAAGATGATGTCACTTTGGGGCAGCATGTGGATGAGAAATAGGAGGAGGCTAAGGATAGATCCTTGGGGGACACTAGAGGTAATGGTGTGGGAGCAGGAAGAGAAGCCATTGATGGTAATTCTCTGGCTACGATAGATAAGAATGGAACCAGGTGAGAGCAGTCCCACCCAGCTGGACGACAGTGGAGAGGCATTGGAGGAGAATGGTGTGGTCAACCATGTCAAAAGCTGCAGAAAAGTTGAGTAGGACGAGAAGGGGAAGTTTACCTTTGTCACAATCACATGGGCTGTCATTTGTGACTCTGATAAGAGCTGTTTCAGTACAGTGGTGGGGCGGAAACCTGATTGGAGGGATTCAAACATGGACTTCCAGGAAAGATAGGAACCTATTTGGGAGGCAACAACACATTCAAGACCTCTGGAGAGGAAAGGTAGGTTGGAGATGGGACAGTAGTTTGCAAGGGCAGTGGGGTCAAGGGTTGGTTTTTGAGGAGAGGAGTGATGATGGCAGATTTAAAAGGAGAGAGGGATAACACCTGAAGAGAGAACCGTTAACAATATTGGCTAACATGGGCACCAGGAGGGGAAGTTGGGTGATCAGCAGTTTAGTTGGGCCAGGATCGAGGGAAGAGAAGATGGGTCTCATGGACAAGACGAGCTCAGAGAAGGCATGAGGGGAGATAGTAGTGAAAAGAGAGAAAGATGTGATTTCAGGCAGAGGGGAGCTCTATAGGAAGTCCAGCCGGGTGGGATAGTGGAAGGGAGGGACATGGCAGAGGCAGCTGATCTTAGTGACAAAGAAGTCCACGAAGTAAGTGTGGAGGGACAGGAAGAGGGGTTTAAGACGACAGTTTTCGGTAGCGAAAAGAAGTCGGGGGTTATCTTTGCATTCCAGCATCATCATGGAATAGTGAACAGTTGTAGCAGATGTGAGCAAGAGCAGAGTGTGTTTTAAGTGGTCCAGCCAGATCTGGTAATGGATGACTAAACCAGCTGTCCGCCGTATCCTTTCACGTCTGCGTCACTTCGACTTAAGGGAACAGAGATGAGGGCCATAGCAGTGGGAATGGTCAGGGTGAGAGAGAGAGTAATGGTTTTATTGGGAACTAGCACATCAAAAGGTGGAGTTGAGGGTGCGGTTAAGCAAATCAGCAAAACAAACAGAAAATACAACTCTTTCAGCTATTAGCCCTCCTCTAAAGACTATATCTGAAGGGATTCCAGTAAAGCATTAGCATGACTGAACAAATAGTCCAAACCCAGCCCCTTTTTGACAGGAAATTCACATTGTGGCCTGTGTTCTGAACAAGATATAGCGACCATCTCTGCCGTTATCTCTGGGGTGATACCAGTGTAAACCACATGGAAGTTGTGGTGTGAAGGTTGGTTTGGAACGTGGATCTGGTCAAAGAACATTTAGTCTTCAAAATGACTGACTTACCCTATTTCTAGTAATTTGAACAGCAGCATTTTTAGTATCCGTTGTACTAACCCTATAGGTTTCCTGTTACATTTTGGTAACCATTAAAATTAAACGTGATAGTCTTTTTCACAAGGGAAAAACAGCATTTTCTATTCTGCTTTTTTGTTGTCACCTCCTTGGTTCACAGTGGAACAGTTTGGAATGTACCATTCTTTATCATTGCCATTGGCACTGCTGCATAACGGGCCTACACACAGTGTTCAGTTTCCAGGTAACCCCAGGGTTGATACAGTAAGTTTTTCAGTGGAAAACTAGCATTGATTGCTTAATTCCTGCTCAGATTTTTGGAACTCTCTACCCCAGAGTGCTGTGGATTCTCAGTCGTTGACTATATTCAAGACTGAGACTGAGATCGATAGATTTTTGGATACTAATGGGATCTGGCAAAAGAACCAGAGGTGACATGAGGCCAATTTTTTTTTTCTACGCAGCGCAAAGTTGTTGTGATCTGGAATGCACTGCCTGAAAGGCTGGTGGAAGAAAATTCAAGAGTAATATTCAAAAAAGAATTGGATAAATAGTTGAAGGGAAAAATTTACAGGACTGTTGAGAAAGGGCAGGGGAGTGGGATTAATAGATAGCTCTACCAAAGAGCCGGCGCATGCATGATAAGCCAAATGGCCTCCTTCTGTGCCGCATCATTTCATGATCTGACCCCAGACACATCACAGTCAAAACTAAACTTCGACACTAAAATACACATTTTCTAGCACAGGTCAGTGAATAACGATCAGAAACAGAAGCTCTGGTTGGTGTTCAACCTCCGTAGTTTGGGGCAATGAGGACACTTGCTGACTGCCACATCAGCTGGCTCAAAGCAAAACTGGCAATCATATCTGGGATCTTTTGGTGCATATGACATTCAACCGTTGCTGAATCCCCCTCCATCAGCTTCCTGGCGGTCACCATTGACCAGAAACTGAACTGGACCAGACACAAATACTGCGGCTGGGAATTCTGTGGCGAGTAACTCACCTCCTGACTCCCCAAAGCCTGTGCATCATCTACAAGAAACAATTCTGGGGTATGATGGAATGTTCTCCACTTGCCTGGGTGAGTGCAGCTCCAACACTCAAGAAGTTCGACACCACCTAAGACAAAGCAAACCGCTAGATCAGCACCCCATCCACCACCTTAAACATTCACTCCCTCCATCACTGATGCACAGTGGCAGCCGTGTGTACCATCTACAAGATGCACTGCAGCAACTCGCCAAAGCTCCTTCGACAGCACCCTCCAAACCTGCAATCTCTATTACCTAGACAAACAAGGGCAGCAGACGCATGGGAACACCACCACCTGCAAGTTCCCCTTGCAGTCACACACCATCCTGACTTGGGAAAATATCACCATTCCTTTACTGTCGCTGGGCTGAAATCCTGGAACGCCCTTCCTAACATCAGTGTGGGTGTACCTACACCCCAAGGACTGCAGCGGTTTAAAAATGCGGTTCACCACCACTTTCTCAAGGGCAATTAGGGATGGGCAATAAACGCTGGCCTTGCCAGCAATGCTCACATCCCAAGAACAAATAAAAAACTGATCTTCTGCTGATGAGTGGGGTATTTATGTGCATCAGTACCATAGTAGGTAGTGTTCTTATTCACTGAGCCACAGGAATAACTTGAAATAAACATTTTAATCGGAACATTAACAGATCAACTAACAGGTCTAATGGGTATTCAAAAGAAAATTTAGAACAGGATCTACTTTAATTACAACATAACACACGGATTCGTATTTTGAATGAAGTATAGTTAGAACACTCTTGTAAATCTAGTGTAAGCAGTTCATCAGTCATTCCTGATTTAACTTTCATTTACACTGGCAACTTTGCATTGAATAAACCAGTCAATCTTACACTGAAAGATTAAACAGATGCCACAAACACACACAGTCTGGATTTTCTGTACTCGCATTCACTGTTATATCAGTAAACACTGGCGAGAAAATAGAAAAATAGGCAAGCCATAAATCCCCTTTTAGGAATTTTTTTTTTAACCAAAGTCATATTGCTTGTCAAGACCAGCTACCAGGACATATATGAAAGCTCTACACCTGATTTTGCTACACCTGGCCTCAGCTCATTGCTTCTCCTGTAGTAGCACAGCGGAGATCGGGAACTCGACAGAGGGTGAGATTGGCACCATGGTACCATTAGTTAGTACTTCAACAAAGAGTGGAACCAGACCCATCACCAACCCTAGCAGAGTGGCTCCAGAAGCCAACATGATGACAGACAGAAAACCCTCTACTGAAGGAGCTAACTCTGTTATACACAGATCCTTATTTCTCTTGTGTGAGCTCTATAGCGAATATTAGCATCACATTGGGAAATGCCATTCGTGCCCAAAGGACATCATTAGAGGCACTGAGCTGGCACATTCATCAACACGTGTAATGCAGCACGTGGAATCAAGTCATACATGATTTATCAGTGGAGTGAAACTTGGGGATTTAGATCACTGGTCCCTATGGTTTATGAGTAAGACATTGCTCAATCTTGTTCCTGTACAAGATTTTCCTAAAGTTTATTGAAGAATCCCCTTTACAGAAGCACGATTACAGATTAGCATTAGCAACTTCCTGTTCATATGATTGACTATCATGGCCAGGTATGCTTAAAGGAAAGGTTTTCCCAATTTACAACACCATATACCGCTCATCGCCAACAGGTTTGAACAGATCACGTCCCTGTGTGAACCAGAATACGTTCCATTCAACAGAGCACGACTCCTCCACCACACCACTCCTTCCTAGAACTCGAAGGCAGCAGTGCAGACCAACAGTTGTATTTAAAACCCAACATTATCCATGCAACTCTTTCAAACAGTGTGAATCGCAACAACCGACAGCAGAAATGCTCACGTAATTCAAGCGCAGTATTGTGTATAGTGTTAAGTCCTGTTGAATGCATGGTCTGCTCTGCAGAGAATGTTCCTCGGGCAACTCCAGGGTTTTCATGGTTGTCAATAGGATCATAGCGTTTTCAATGATGGCTGAGAGAGACTTTCATGCAGTCACATGAATTAAGTTTCCATCAGCACTTCAATAAAGTTGACTGGTGGACAAAAGAATTCCCATACTATACTTACTTGAGAAAATAGATTTTGCTGCCAAAACATTTACTAACTTTGGCAAAGTATGCGCAAGTAAAAAAAAAAAGTGACATATCTACTTTTTCACAAAAATTAGTGTTGGCTGCAAGAAATTTTTGGTTCCGTAATTCAGTTGTGGCTGGGGAGGAGGGTGGGAAATGGTTTGTAATCAAATATTTTGAACTGTACAACAGTACGGATTGTGAGATCAATTTGGTAACCGGTCAGACAAGATAATGATTTAAGAAAATCATGAGAAATGTTTCTCAAAGCATTGATGCCTATTGGTTTCAGCATATGGGTTTCCCTGCCCCCGCCACCCAGTAGAGAATCAATACCAACTCTCTAAATGAACTCCATAAAAACATTGGGTTTGTGCAAATTAAGCTGGGCAATACAACTATGAAGTTTGTTCCTGACTATGCCTTGCTCAATTATTTGTCTGGTCACTAATTTCATAACACCCTCCATGTCCTTAGCACATTCCAAAGCGTTCCCTTACCAATGAGCTACTTTTTAAGTTGTCGATATTTGGGCAAATGCATCAGCTAATTTGTGCACAGCAAGATTCCACAAACATCAAATGAATTAATGATAGTCTTTTTTTTGACAGCGTTGGGCAAGGAAGGAATGGTTGCCAAGATGCCTGGAGAACTCTATGATCTTTTCAAGTAGTGCCATGGAATTTTTTTTTTTACATCCAATCAGATCAAGAAGATGAGGCTTCCTTTTAACTACTCACCTGAAAGGTGGCTTCTCTGATAATGCAGCACTCGCTTAATACTACATTGAAGTGTCAGTCGAGATTATGTCAGCCCCCTATTCGACCCCATGCTCAGTCTCCAACCAGATATCCTCTACATCACAAAGACCACCTCTGCCTTCAGACATGCCATAGCCCATCAGCTGCTGAAATCCTTACCTGCACCTTCTGTCACCTTCAGAGTCAATAATTCTAAAACTCTCCTTGCTGACCTCCAATCGTTCATGCTCTGTAAGCTGCAACTCATCCAAAAATCTGCTGCCCTTATTCTATCCCGCACCAAGCTCTGCACAACCGTCATCTCTGGCCTTGTTGATCTACTTAGATTCCTATTTATGATTTTCATTCTTGTGTTTACATCCCTTGATGACTTCTCTAACTCCATATGACCTCCTGCAGCCCTACAAGCTTACCCTCCACTCCTTCAACTCTAATCTTTAGTACATCCCCGGTCCCTTCACCCCCATCACTAGCAGTTATGCTTTCAGCCTTCTAGGCCACATTCTCTAGAGTTCACCCCAAAAACTCCTCCAACTCTCCCATCTCCTCCTTCAAGAACCTTTTAAAACCCAACTCTGACCAAGCTTTTGGTCGTCTCACCCAATATCTGCTTTTGCAACTTGGCATCTATTTTTGTCCGAATATGTCTCTTGTGAATGGTTCCAGGGATGAGGGAATTTAGCCACAAGGTTAGGTTGGAGAAGCAAGACTTGTTCTCCTTACAGCAAAGGAGATTGAGGGGAAATCTGATAGCAGTGTACAAGTTAATGATAGGTTTATCCATTCTCTCTCGAGATAAGGAGGCCCAAAAGAAAGAAGAAAGAAAGAAAGATAAGGTTGACACAGAAAAGCGGTTTCCATTAGCAGATAACTATGCTTGGAACGGTTTTCTACATGAAAGAAGTTACTATTGACATCCTGAAGTGGGGTTGAACTTATAACCTTCTGACCAAGAGGTGCAAGTGCTGCCGACTGAGCCAAATTAAAATTAAATGCAGGAACGTTACAGAAGGATAATTTTCTTTACATCATCTCCCATTCCTGGCAATACTTTAACATAGCCAAAGCTGTCCAGAAACCCAATTCAGTAGCCTTGTTTACACTAGAGACTTTGCATTAATATGTATAGAAACCTGGGAATTGTTTTTGATTTTCCACATATGATCTCAAACTTAATTCATACCAATTCAAACCCACAATATAAACAAAACATCCTCCCCCTGAACCCTGGCTCGGATTCACTGTATTCTACAAAGTAAGCAGAGCAAATTAAAATGATTCTAGTACCTTGATCTCACAGAAGCAGACACAGGACTGGAGAAAGTAAGTATGGAATTATAACCTGGAGTGGGAATGCTCAGAGCTATGGGTGAAAGGGATACGTCTGGCGTGTTGACAAAACAATGTTCAAGTGAGGTGCGTGTAGCTGGAGTGGACAGTTAACACCTGAGGCAGGGTGCCGATCAAAACTAAACTGAGACTGGTGGCTTGAACCTTGGCAGAAATTTGATTGGAAAATACTGTCACGTGTCCAAGTGATTGTCCATCTGAGTAAGCAAACTTTTCTATATCAACTTGAAAATGCACAGTGTGGATCAATGCGTCAGTTAACAAAACAGCGAAAAAAAACTTCACATGTATTAATTAATACACACAATACTGATTTTCACACATCATTATTTCAAGGTGCAAGAGCAAGATACTGCAGATGCTGGAAATCTGAAATAAAAACAGAGAATGCTGGAAATACTCAACAGATCAGGCAGCAACTGTGAGAGAGAGAACTGGAGTAGCCATATAAATACCAAGGCTGCAAGAGCAGGTCAGAGGCTCGGAATCCTGTGGCGAATAACTCACCTCCTGACTCCCCAAAGCCTGTCCACCATCTACAAGGCACAAGTCAGGAGTGTGATGGAATATTCTCCACTTCCCTGGATGGGTGCAGCTCCAACAACACTCAAGAAGCTTGACACCATCCAGGACAAAGCAGCCCGTTTGATTGGCACCCCATCCACAAACATTCACTCCCTCCATCACTGACGCATAATGGCAGCAGTGTGTACCATCTACAAGATGCACTGCAGCAATGCACCAAGGCTACTCAAGCAGCACCTTCCAAACCCGTGATCTCTACCACCTAGAAGCATCCTGACTTGGAATTATATTGCCATTCCTTCACTGTCGCTGGGTCAAAATCCCAGAACTCCCTTCCAAACAGCACTGTGGGTGTACCTACCCAACATGGACTGCAGTGGTTCCAGAAGGCAGCACACCACCACCTTCGCATGGGCAATTAGGGATGGGCAATAAACACTGGCCTGGCCAGCAACACCCACATCCCATGAAACTAATAAAATAAAAGATGGATCTAGAGATGGTGTAAATGAGAAAAACAGAATCATCACCAATAGCTGCCATCGAAAAATAGAAAAAAAAAGGGCTGAGGCTATGATCTGAAATTGTTTTACTCAATGTAGAGTCTGGAAGTCTGTAAAGTGCCTATTCGAAAGATGAAGTGCTGTTCCTTGAACATCACTGAAACAATGTCGAGTCCGAGGACAGAAAGGTCAGAGTGGAGTGAGGCGGTGCATTAAAACGACAGGTGACTAGAAGCTCAGGATTACACTTAAGGACTGAGAGGAAATGTTCCACAATCTGTGATTGGCCTCCCCAATGTGGAAGGGACTGCATCGTGAGCAGCAAATAAATTAGATTAAACTGAAGGATTTATTTATGCTTTCAAGGTGTTGGTGCTTATCCAATTGTGCAGGCGACAGCACACCACTTAGTTCTGAATTGGAGCTCTAACTCAGCTGTTGCGAGTTAAGCTTAGTTTACATAGATTCTCCAGGTGGGTTTAATGGTCAGTCTACTGTGACACTGTTCGCAGCCAATAAAATTAAGAAAATTGTGAGATGACAAAATAGGAAGTTGCAGGTATCACCAGTACTGCTTTATTATTTGAATTAACATTTGATGGGCATTATACATTTGGTCTGGAGAATGCTTTTACTTTAGCTTTAAAGTATGTATTTTATTCCATATTAAACTGGTTTCTTGATCATTATCCTCTCTATACTGTTGTTACACATAACACCAGCGTTCTTGTAGGAAAACCTGCCATTCATTACACACAGCAAAATGATCAATTGGTTCTTCATTGACTCCATCCTCTCCCTGAGGCTGAACCAGACTGTTTGCAACCTTGATGTCCTATTTGACCATGATAAGCGTCCGACCACTTATCCACTCCATCATCAAGACTGCGTATTTCCACCTCCATAACATCACCCATCTCCACCCTTTTCTCAGCTCACTTGCTGCTGAAAACCTTATCCATGCATTTTTTTTAAACCTCTAGACTTGACTATTCTAACAGTCTCCTGGCCAACCTCCAATCTTCCAGCATCTGTATATTTGAGCTTATCCAAAACCCTGCTGTCCCTAACCTAGCTCACACAATTTCCATTCACCCATCACCCCTGTGCTCGCTGGTGTACATTGGCTCCCAGTTCAGCAACACCTCGATTTTAAAAGATGGCATAATTAACCTTCATACCTGTAATTTGCTTTGTAATTAGGTTTGGGTGCAAAGCTCCATTTTTAAGCAACCTGGCGACACTCACCATCTTTAGCCACTGATGAAGGGCATGTACTAGCAACATGGTGCTGGATGGCTGCCTGCACTGAGGAAAACTTTACCCGAAGCAAGAACTATAGCCTTCAGAAAAGGAAGTGAATTGTAATAGAAGGGAAAAGGACTTTTTTTTAAAAATTCCTTCACAGACAAGTGCAGCATTTGTTGCCCATGCCGAATTGCCGTTCAGAAGGTGGCAATGAGCCAACTTCTTTAACACAACCGAGTGGCGTCATGGGCCATTTCAGAGGGCAGTTGAGTCAACCACATCACTGTGGAATGAGAGTCACATATAGGCCAGACCAGGTAATGACGGCAGATTTCCTTCCCTAAAGAACAAAGCTTCACTCATCCAAGCAAGTGGAGAGTATTCCATCACACTCCTGACTTGTGCTTTGTAGTTGTTGGATAGGATTTTGAGAGTCAGATGATGAATTACTTGCCACAGAATTCCCAGCCTCTGACCTGCACTTGTAGCCACAGTATTTATATGTCTGGTCCAGTTAAGTTTCTGGTCAATGGTAACCCTCAGGATGTTAATGGTGGGGGATTCAGCAATGGTGACGCCACCAAATGTCAAGGGGAGATGGTTAGATTCTCTCTTGTTGGAGATGGTCATTACCTGGCACTTAAGTGGCAAGTAACATTCACGCCGCACATTAGTTAGTCCAATAACCTAACCACTAGGCTTCTGTACCCTACGTAGGAACGGAAATGATTTCACCATAGTTGAATGGAAGATTTTGTAGAGGAAATGGCTTGTTTAAGCTCTGCAACACCTTTAGAAGTCTAAACTTACCTGAATTCCCAATACCCTTTCTCAATATGTAAATATTCCTTGATCTGAAAAAGAAATTGATTCAATGTTGCAACACTTCCCAGAAACTATCCAACACAACCAACAGATGACGTTATTGAGGACATCTTGCATCTTTCAGCAGCCTCAGGTGGTGAAATATTGTTAGCCATCTCTTGTTAAACAGTGAGGCAGATACACAGTGCAGGTCTCAACACGTTAACCAAGCAGGAACTATTCCACTATTACTAGCTCCACCCTGCAGTCATTCACTTATGCAAAAAAAAGCATTTCTCAATATGCAAGTTCTTCATAGATCTGCGAAAGCCAAAGTAATTACTGTTTACTTCCTCTAGCAAACAGCTGTCCGCTTTACCAAGAACATAGACCACTAACCAGTGCAGATGCCCATGCACGGTGGGAAGAGAGATCAAGAGAGAGGCCAGGTTGTGTAGAAGGTATGAGCGAGGTGTACCAGCCACAGAACATTGCTATTTTAGTGTTCTCTGGTACAAACGGTCTTAGTGATATAATTAATTGTTAGTCAGCAAAGTAGAAAACCCAGCAAGCCCATTGGTGATCATACAAATGAATCTACATTACTTCCACATCCACTCTATAAAATGTGACGTTGTAAAATACTCCAAATAAAATAACCACCTCTTGGCCTTGGTGGCGCTTCAGGAAAGTTTACCGAAATCAGCAGGAGATGTAAAAATGAAGATTTAAAAGTGATTTAGAATATGCAGACAATTCCACAACTCTCCCTGCTCCCACCCCACATCCCAGTGCAAACCCCACCCCCTCCCCCGTTAGTTCTCAATGAATGAGTTCTGCATTGCCTTGAAAAACTCCTGTTTATGTTAAAGAATGAACTTGCATTTAGATAGCACTTTTCATGACCTCAGGATGACCCAAAGCACTTTATGTAATTTGCCACTGTTGTAATGTAGGGAAACTTGGTGGCCAATTTGCACACAGCAATGAAATAAATGGCCAACAATCTGTTTTAGTGATGATTGCTGAGAGATAAATATTGGCCAGGACACCGGGGAGAACGCCTGTTCTTCTTTGAATAGTGCCATAGGATCTTTTACGTCCACCTGAAGGGGCAGACAGAGCCTCAATTTAACATCTCATCCGAAAGACAGCAGCTCAGACAGTGCAGCACTTCCTCAGTACTGAAATGTCATCCTAGGTTACATGCCTAAGTCTCTCGAGCAGGACTTGAACCCACAGCCCTCCGCCTCAGAGGTGAGAGTGTTACTAACTGAGCCACGGCGGACACCTGCTCTATTGGATGTCATACAGCGGGTGACAATATCACCGTTACTGTGTTGGACTTGCTCAATCCAGCAACTGAGAAGAACCAGTTTTATTAAAAATGGCTTAGTGCCAGAGTTCAGCAGGTGGCCTGACTGAGCAACTCAAGAGTCCCTACCCTGACTAACAGAGCAAGTCTTAATGTGCCCAATGGGTGATGGGCTCCACAGAAAGCATTTGTGAAAACCTAACAATTTTCTAGCAAAATCTTCTTTAAAATAAAAACATAGTTAGACTAACTTGTATTTTACAATTTCAGACATTCACAGAATTTGGTGAGAAGGACTTGGTCACTCTGACAATGGAGCATGTCAGTTCCACCTGGGAGATGGAGTGTGAATCCTGATCCTGACTGATACGCGCTACCAGCTGGGCCAGGCTCACCAGTCTTTATTGGCTGGCTGGTGGTGAGAAGGGCCCTCCCCGTCAGATCCTTCATGCACACCCGAAGTCTCGCCCCCTCCGCACAGTGCCCCTGCGTTGGCTGTGGTGGGTAAGAGACGGTCGCCCACCTCCTCCTGGAATGTGCCTTTGCAAAGCAGGTGTGGAAAGAGATGCAGTGGTTTTTGTCAAGGTTCATCCCAAGCAGCTCTGTAACACAGGAGTCTGTGCTCTACGGGCTGTTCCCAGGGACGCACACCGAGACAAACATCAACTGCTGCTGGAGGACTATCAATTCGGTGAAAGACGCCCTTTGGTCTGCCCGAAACTTGCTGGTCTTCCAGCGCAAAGAGTTGTCCACCACCGAATGTTGCAGACTGGCACATTCCAAGGTCCAGGACTACGTGCTGAGGGACGCACTAAAGCTTGGGGCAGCCGCAGCAAAGGCTCAATGGGGAAAGAGCACAGTGTAAGGTTCCCCCACCAAGCTTGACTGAGGGGCTGGATCAATGGGAAACCCCTCGAACTGTATCGTTAAAATTCTCAATTGCTGTAAATGTAAAACTGTAATTGACATGACAATTGTGAAACGGAAGGGTTGGGAAGAAACTCATGACAGTATTGAAGGAAACTGATCTCCCTTGCAATGTTTGTATTTTTTGGTACTGTTTGGCAATGTAATTTTTTTACAGATTTTTATGAATAAAGTATATTTTGGAAATAAAAAAAACAGTCTTTATTGGGAATACTTCCTTCTGGAATGTGCCTTTGCGAAGTAGGTCTGGAAAGAGATGCAGTGCTTATTGTCGAGGTTCATCCCAAGCAGCTCCGTAACGCAAGCCTCTGTGCGATATGGGCTGTCCCCAGAGATGCACACCAAAGATAAACATCAACTGCTGCTGGAGGATCATCAATTCGGTGAAAGATGCTCTTTGGTCTGCCCAAAACTTGCTGGTCTTCCAGTGCAAAGAGTTGACCATGACCAGAGTGTTGCAGACTGGCACATTCCAAGGTCCAGAACTACGTGCTGAGGGACGCACTAAAGCTTGGGGCAGGCGCTGCAAAGGCTCAATGGGGAAAGGCCACTGTGTAAGGTATAGTATAGTACAGTATACCGAGGGGCTGGAAACTGTGTAAAACTCCTCAGATTGTATGCATCAGAGAATGGTTTTGGTATGTAATACAAAGATACATTGTATATAAAATGGAATAGCAAGAGTTGTGAGGCACCTCAGGTTCTGTATTGAAAGAAATTGATCTATATTGCACTTTCTGAAATGTCCAATTTGAAATGTTTTGTAATGTATTTTTTTAAAGAAATTTAATGTGCAAGGTATATTTTTGGAAAAAAAAAATATTTATTGGGAATACTAGACAAGGAATCCCATCCTGACTGCTCAAGCATACCTCAGACCTGGATCCCCAGCTTGGTTTAATCACTGATTACTGCAGTGAGACACTGACACCTCCTAGTCACCGCCTATAGGTGCTAGCCACAACATGGAGCTGTACTGTATACACCGAATACAGCATTCTGTTTTTAAAATCATCTGCTGCAGTGACAAGACTGATCACAGACAATGGAGTTCACAACGTCCCATTGCTCCCTTTCTGGCACAGAGAGGTTGAATGGAATTGCAGGATCAATTTCATCATTAAAAAACAACTTACGTTGTAAAGTACCAGCTCTAACTTTCTATGGTGCATTTACTTGGCAATAAATGTGTAAAAGCAACAAATTCAACAACTCATGGGGAGGCTGAGGGCGAGCTGCCATTCTCAGGAGACTAACAGCAGACTGACACAAATCTTCCGGCAACTTGAGGTGATTCACAATTCATGGGATGTCCCTTCCTCACAAGCTGCTGAACGATTTGCATATTATTAGCAGCAAGTGCCTTTAAATTTGCCGTTATTTTAAGAGCCACTTCTGGGTCAATGTTAACAAGGATATTTACAAAACTGTGAGAAAACTGGGTCGACTGAGAAACCGAGCTGGTGCAGGCGATTATTGGAACATTGGTGTATAGTGAAGACCCAATAAGTTCCATGATGTTCTTAACCCTTAAAACAATACAACTGGGTGAAGGGTTAAAAAAAAACACTTTTTTATTTGCTGTACTGGGAGATTTTGAGAGACACTGTGTAGACACACTAAATAAATTGCACACAAACATTTGTTTATTTTTGAGTGGAATATATATTTGGAAAAAAGGAATGGATGGATCTGGAGGGATACCACGCTGTAACAGGAGGTGATAGCCATGGGAGGCTCTTGTCAGGCCAGCGTAAGAAAAAAAAAGTGTCTTACAGACAGAAATGATTCTTAAATAATTAAATTTCAAGCAAAATTGGAGCCTGCAGTGTATGGTTATTTAGCAGAGAAAGGATCCATGAACTGATTTCTTTTAGGGAGGTACAACAATAACCAGCCCAATATTTCCAATGCACAAATTAACTCGCTGCCACCTAATGGAAGTATAGCAACATGCAGAACAATTTGGGTTATTTTTGACTCTCCCATTTCTGCCAAGATTCCCAACTTCCTGGAATGTCATGGGAGTCTCCCAGTTTCTCTACACTTGCCTGACCACTAATTTAGGGTCAGGCCATTCCTTCCTTGCAACTTTATTTCAATTCAGCCAAGAAGGGCCTTTGAGACCAAGACCCCACACAAAATACCAGATCTGGGATCACGTCAATTTTTTTGTCCCTTTCCATCCCCAACTTTTCTATTAAATTTTTTCCCCACAACCCCTTCTCGCTTGAAGGTGTTAACTTCCACTGGCATGTTTTCCCTCTGTTCTGACCTAGAGACACCAAAACCAGTTTTTCTGCCTCACTGTACAGATTGGTTAGCACAACACAAACCAGGACTCAAACCAGAGCGCTTCCTGGTCTGTACTACTCAGTAGCATATCATACACAAGATTTACCCAGCGAGTGAATGAGGATTCCTCGGGGTCACTGGAGTATCTTTGGAAGTTGCTTTGACGGGGGCAGGGGGGAGGTGAAAGAATGGGACCGCAACTTGCATTTATATAACACTCTTAACACAGTAAAACATCGCAAGGCACTCCACAGGAGAATGATCAAACAATATTTCACACTGAGCCACATAAAGAGATGTTAGAACAGGTGGCTAAAAGTTTGGTCAAAGTGGTGGGTTCTATGGAGCATCTTAAAAGGAGGTGTAAAGAGGCAGAGAGGTTTAGGGAATGAATTCCAGGGCTTAAGACCAAGACAGCTGAAGGCACAGCCACCAATAGTGGAGCGATTAAAATAGGGATGCACAAGAGACCAGAATTGAGGGAACACAGAAATGTAGGACTGGATAAGGTTACAGAGATAGGGAGGAGAGAGGCCATGGAGAGATTTAAGCACAAGCTGAGAATTTTTCCTTTTAAAAAGCAGTGTTGTCAGACAAGAAGCTACATCAAAATAATCATATTGATTTATGAATTAATTTTCTTTGTATTTATAAAGAGAGACCAGCGAGATCTGTCGACAGAGTTCCACAACTCTGTTCAAATTGACTTGTCCCGTACTGTAGCTGCGTCATGGTTTGGAAACTTGTCAATGCCATGAGCTTTTCAAGCATGATTTGCCTGTTGACAGCATTTCCTCCCTCAAGCATCCCATTATCCTCCTCTGTGCTCATCCACCTGAAGCCATTGGCTCTTTGTAGAAGTGGTCAGGTGACTTAACCGCCACCTAGCCCTGAGGATTGTCAACTCTGGTTGGGTGCATTCCTGGAGATTTAATCACATGACCTCTCAACTCCACCAACCTTGCCCAGTCACACCTTTTATTTTTACCCATCTCCATTATTTTTATAATTAATAAAGTATTCCATGAAAAAACACGGAATTTTGTTTAATGCCCCCATGATTTGTCTCCTGGTTTGTTCACATCAGTGTCCAGGAGAGTAATCTTTAATCTCTGGAGACTCCAAAACATTCCTGGAGCATTGGCAATCCCAGTGGTACCATCCACTGTCATTATGGGATGCCTGACTGACCTAAACAAATGGAGATAACCCAAAATAATGATAAGTTGGTGCATCACCACATACCCAACCAGGTATGGGCACTGCCTGACATTAGATACTGCAACAGGGAAAACCTGACAGTAGATTCAGATCAGTGCTGAGAATACAATCAGTGTTACGCTGTACACTGCTGTCCTCTTGTGGATTAATACAGGAAATACAATAGGCAACATGCAAGCTGCCCCAATGGTGTTGTGAATGCTGCACAGCTCCTTGCAGTTGTTAACAATTAGGCTAGCAGATTTCTGGCAACAACTGAACTTGCCCATTCTCTTGACCAGGGAGTGATCCAGGAGCTCAGGGGAAATGCTTACTTAGGAGTTTTACACACATACATGGGTCTTGCCAAGTACAAGATGTGAAAGACAGGGGAACAACTTAAAAAGTAAACACTTCTCCAGCGGGTCTTTAGAAAATGAAATGGCAGGGAGTAGTGGGTGAGGCACTCACATTGAAATGGAGAAAAAAGAAATATAACAGCCACAGAGACTAGAGTAGGCCAACTTTGTCGCTGCACAGCCCAAACTGCGGCAAGTTATTTTATTGCCAAAGGGGTCTAATTTCCTCCGATATTGCACAATGATTTGCTGGGGCAGCGTATCTCATGGCGTGCCTCGTGAATTTTTTGCCCTCACTTTCAAGTTTCGCACAGGTGTTGCTGGAAGTACAAGCTGATAGCGATGCAGTGAGGGCAAAAGGGGCATCCGAGACATTAGTGAATGAAGGGGCCAACAGTCCTTTTCCTTAAGCAATGAGATTTAAGGATTGAGAAAGAAACAGAGGAACGACAGAGAAGGAATAGGGTGAATTAGAATCAAATCAGGTACAGAAAGAGAAACGAAGAGAGGGAAAGAAAGATTACGAGAGAGGAAAAAGAGACAAAGACAAAGGAAAAGTAACAAATAAATATTACATTTTAAAAGTCCCTCAAGAACAGTTTACTACCTGCAGGAATGAGACGTCACATTTTAAATTGTTCTCTTTCTGGACAGAAAGGTGTTGAGTGGTATTGCAGGAACATAAGTCTCATCATTAGGTACGCACTATTAAGCACCTGCCCTAACTTTCCACAGCGAGTTGAATGGAGAATTAATATGCAAATTCAGCAATTTCTTGAAACTCGCAGGAGGGTTGAGGCTGAGCTGCCGTTTTCGGGACGCAAGTGGAAGAGCAGCACACGTGGGATTCGCAATTCACAGGGTATCTCCTCGCAGCCACAAATTGATGGATAATTTCCACATTAATAATGGCAAGAGCATTAAGCATGCTGTTTTTTGGGGGTAAACTCTGGCCGAATAAGTTTGTGAAAAACTTCTTAGCACGCTGTTTTAAACATAAATCAATCATTCACCTGTTCAAAGTAAGTGGATCATCAACTGTGTTCAGATGGCACAGAAAGCAGTTTTGTGCAGTTAAACATTGGACCCATGAGCATCAGTTCCCAAGGACTGGACGGTAGCAAACATCACCCCATTATTTAAGAAAGGAGGAAGAGTTAGCCGAACATCAGCAGTAGGAAAAATTCTAGAATCTATTAATAAGGACATGGTAACGGGGCACTTAGAAAATCATAATATGATTAAGCAAAGTCAATGCAGGTTTATGAAAGGGAAATAGGGTTTGACAAATTTGTTAGTGTTTTTTGAGGATGTGACTTGTATTTGAATAAGGGGAAACAAGTAGATTTGTTGTATTTGGATTTTCAAAAAGCATTCAATAAGGTGCCATACAAGTTTAAAACTCATGGGATTGGGGGTAACATATTAGCATGGATTCAGGATTGGTTAATGGACAGAAAATGGAGAGTTGGAATAAACAGGGCATTTTAGGATTGTCAGACAGTAATAAGCAGGGTACCATTAGGATCAGTGCTTGGGCCTTAACTATTTACAATCAATATGAATGAATTAGATGGAGAGGACTGAGTGTAACATACCAAGTTTGCTGGTGATGGAAAGTTAGGTGGGAAAGTTAGCGGTGAGCAGGACGCAAAGAAGTTGCAGAAGGATATTGACATGTTAGCTGGAATTTTACACCCCACAAACAAGCGGGCTATGGCAGGGGGATGGGGGGGGGGGGGGGGAAAAAGAGGGTGGACTGTTCCCGACCCCCTCCTGTGCCACATTGCAAATTTAAGCGGGGCGGTGGAGGCAAGAAATGGTCTGCCTGCCTAGGGTAATTAAGGCCCTTAAGTGGCCAATTAAGGGCGTCCGCCCACCACCATGGGTATTTTACCCTTGGCTGGCGGGTGCCTGAGGCTTCAAAAAGCCCGCCTGGTGAAACCAAGCAGCCTTCTTGCAGGCTGCTGGGGGGCCCTCCTGATCGGGCACCCTGTGCCCCACAGAGGGCCGCCCCTGAAGCCTCAACTACCCACAATGCACAACACTCTCTTGCCCTCTAACTGACGCTCTGCTGATTGGCCGACAGCTCCATTAGACAGGACTTCCTGCCTCAAGGAGGTGGAAGTTCTGCCCAATACCAATTAAGGGCCTGGGCAGCGTAAAATTCCGGTCTGGCTTCCCAGGCTTGGTGGAGGCAGGCTTGCCACCAAACAAAAAATTCTGGCCGTTGGGTGAGTGGGCAAGAACATGGCAGATGGAATACAATGTGATGAAATATGAAGTTAGCCAGTTTGGCAGAAAAAAATAAAATAGCTGAATATTTTTTGAATGGTGAGAGACAGTGTCCTTGCACATGAATCACAAAGTTAATATGCAGGTACAGCAAGCAATTAGGAAGACAAATGGTACATAAGCTTTTGTTACAAAGGGACTCTGAAAGAAGTCTTCCTACCAATATACAGGGCATTGGTGAGGCCACACCTGGAATAGTGTGTGCAGTTTTGGTCTCCTTGCAGAAGGAAGGATCTATTTTGTAGAAGGAGTGCAACGAAAGTTCACTAGACTGCTTCATGAGATGAGGGGATTGTCTCATGAGGGGAAATTGAGTAGACTCGGCCTATATTCCCTGGAATTTAAAAGAATGAGAGGTGATCTCATTGAAATATGTAAAATTCTTAAGCGACATGACAGGGTAGATGCTGAGAAAATGTTTCCCCGTCTGGGGAATCTAGAACACGGGGTCACAGTCGTAGAATAAGGGGTCAGACACTTAGGACTGAGACGAGGAGAAATTTCTTCAATAAAAGGGTTGTATGATCTTTTACGTTCACCACCACAGAGGCCTGTAGATGCTCAGTCGTTGAGTATATTCAAGATAGCCGTCAATAGATTTTTGGGTACTAAGGGAATTAAGGGATATGGGGATAGTGCAGGAAGGTGGAGTTGAGGTAGAAGATCAGCCATGATCTTTTTGAATGGTGTAGCAGGTTTGAAGGGCCAAATGGCCTACTCCTCTCCTCCTATTTCTTATGTACTACCTAGGAAATTAAACCCCATGATCTCCAGCTCTATATTCCTGTGCACGAATCAAGGGGAGGGCAAGGAAAGTGCGACTTCAAACGCACACTCTCCTCTCCTTTCCCAAAGGCACTGACTCTCTTCAAGGTACAATTCCCTAGGCGCTGACCACCCCCAGTACTTGCCACCTAACTCAACAGCAATCCCCCTTTAGAATGAACTCGGGCTGGTGCAGGGAGAGATTTATAAGAGCTGGAAGCTCTTTTTTTAAACAAAAAAAGCAGTGGCATGAGAGGAATGGTGTGAGACACAGGATCCAGCAGAGAGAGTGTTGACAGGAGACAGATTTATCAAATGTTGGTGCGGGGGTGGGGGGGGTGAGGGGGATGGGGTAGGAGGCGGAATGATGAGGGCTGAGAGATATCTGAAGATCGGCAATTCCTCAGAAGAGGACTTTTAAGAGGGAGGGAGTGAAAGCAGAGACTATTTTAGGGAACGTTTACAAATGTGCTTTCCTATTAAATTTAATATCCAGTATTGATTAGTTCCTAACAGGACTGAATGTTCCCAAACCATCATGCTGTCGGCAGTGAATATCCCACTCTAGATTCTTCTACATTAGGATAACACTCCACTCAAACCTGGTTACTGATGATCAGGTTTTAATAGAGATAAATAAAACATTAATAATACGTTACTGATAAATATCCTTGCACAGATGCAGTACGGTGCATTCATAACAACCTTGTACCAGTGCAAGTGGATGTCCTGTGAAGCACTGCATTTAGTGTAAAATAAAAGACAAGGAGAAAACCCTTATCGAGCTCTGACACTGCCAATTTCTGATCTACTGAAAGGGTTCTGGTCCAGTAAGATAAGGAGTTTACAGAAGAGCTGTCTGGACATCACAATGTCTAGCCGTTTTTATCTTCATTGTCTGCACTCCGGCACTTCTTGTGGGCACACTTGCTCAGATAGACTGTCCTGATCAAGCTGGATTAACACAGGTCTCCTATCCCACAGCCCTCTCCTCTTAGTTCTTTCTGCAAACACATCTTTCACAGTGATGCAGCTGTACAGGGAGGGATTCTACATCAGAGTAAAGGCCTCTGCTGTATACCACCATGGCTGGAGAATTAATGTGCAAGAATGTGGAATGTATAAGTCTGAAGAAACCATTATTTTGCATCTGGCCAGTGCTGATACTGACAAAACCAGATGCTACTCTCAGATATCACGCAATTGCTTTCGTTGTCAAATATCTATCCAATTCCCTTCTAAATTTCCCATATCTGTCCATATAGTCACCAATCCCTCTGTAAAGTAATTAAATCTAACCAGTTCCCCTTCCCTCTTCAGCATTGAGTCTATTCCCTACTGTTGCGGATGTCCATGCCCAAGAGCAGTGGAAGTCTGGAAAACTCTCCTTCAAAGGCTGTGGATGCTGGCTTAATTGAAATTCCAACTGACAAATTTTAGATATGAACCCGAATGCACACAATTTTTACACCGCTGTTAATGCCTGTGCAAAAATGGCACATATGGGTACATCAGTGATTGTAGTTTCTGCATTCAGGATTTGTGGCCTCTATGAACCACGGGTCTTTATTTACTTCTAGGAGTCAGCTGGCCATAAGCTAAATCTGACCGATTTGAAGGAAAGTAGACGTGAAACTAGGAATTACAGAAGTAACATTTGAACACAGTTCTGATGAAAGGTCACAGACCTGAAACGTTAACTCGTGTCTCTCTCCACAGACCTGGTGAGTGTTTCTAGCACTTTCTGTTTTTATTTCAGAATTCAAACACATCTGCCTTACTACAAACAAGATATTGATTGAGAACCTGCAATCCTGCACCATGCATGGTGCAATTGGGATCTCTTCACCTGTCTCAGTGTGTCATATGACTGTGCTACAAGAAGTCCGTGACCAAGAAGTAACAAAGAACCTGAAGTTATAAAGTGCCTTTCACAACTTCACAGCATCCCAAAGCACTTCCCAGCCTTTAAAGTGCAGTCACTGTTGTTAATGTAGACCAAAGTCTCCAAATGATTTCAACAGACACCATGGAAATTCGTGTGCAATGTGCAGAGATGCAAGTTACACGTCAAATATCGTTGAGCTCCATTTTCATAAAAATGCTTATATGCAGACATTTGCTGTGAGACCCCCCTGGGATTCTTATGCAAGGAGTGAGAACCTATGCAAGGTGTGAACAATAAACGACGAAAATATTTCCCACCTAGCTGAAATGTAATCGATTTAGCACAAGATGACTGCTGGGAGCCAGTGGCTTGAAACCTTAAGTTCTCAGTTGTAGTGACCCATTAAAAATCACTTCAGTTCTGTTCTCCCAAATAAGTCCTGCAGTTTCTATTCTTTCCAACAATCATAGTGCAGATGTTCTAAAACTGAGGGAACTGCATGCCAAAAACTAGGGAAGATGGGAAAGACCAACTAGTTGGGAGCAGGGGCGCTCATTGCTTTGCTAAAGATCAGCCAATCACAGGTTAAACAAGCAGCAGCAGCACTGGAGAGGCCAGCAGGGAGGATGAAACATGTTGCAAAGCAAGGATGAAAGCAGGTTCCTCGGTTTGAGGAAAGGATGAATAATGGGGCAGACTTTACTGTAGTCAGAAAATGGCATCCGCCTTTAGCTAGACTTGCCCCTGTCCTGTTAATTTCCAGGAGATCTTGCACTGGAAGGTGCTGCAAGTGGGAGATGGGAATGGTGTAACGCCCTCTACAGGGCATGTGGGGCCTTGTGGACAGGGAAAGCAACCGTGTGTCTCTTTAACCAATTAGATTAAAGGACTGTTAAATGAACAATGCAGTGTCTGAACCAGGAAGGGTAAGTTAGAATAATGAATTCAATATCAAACCAAGTATAGAAAGAGAATTAAAGAGAGGGCAAGAAAGATGGGATTAAGAGAAGGGGGAAAAAAGTTTTTTTTTAAATTACATTTTAAAAAATCTCAAAACAATTAAAACTTTGAAGAAGTGAGACTCCACGCTTGTAAACGTTCATTTTCCGTGCCAGAGAGGCTGTTTAGTAATAACCAAAGACATATCACACAATTAAATAGGGTACCTAGACTGAAATGGACAAGTCATAATTTTCTGTGGCAAGTTTATCTTGTATCTGCCGTGCAGGATTTTAAAAAAAAAATTATTTCATGTGATGTGGGCATTGCTGGCAAGGCCAGCAATTGTTGCCCGCCCTAATTACCCTTGAACTGAAATGGCTTGCTCGGCTATTTCAGAGGGCGGTTAAGAGTCAACTATGTTGCTGTGGGTCTGGAATCACACGTAGGTCAGACCAGATAAGGACGGCAGATTTCCTCCATGAAACCTAAATGGGTTTTTACGGCAACCAATGATAGTAATGGTGCCATTACTGAGTCTAGCTTTCAATTCCAGGTTTCTATTAATTAAATGAATTTTATTAATTAATTGAACTTAAAATCCACCAGCTGCTGTGAAGGGATCTGAACCAGTGTCCCCTGGGAATTAACCTGGGCCTCTGGATAACTAGTCCAGTGACATTACCGCAATACCAGTGTCCCACTGTATTCAATGCATTTGAATGGGGATGCAGACAGCAAGATGTCGTTTTCATGATGTTAATGGTGGAGCAGTGCAATTCAGACAGAAATTTCCAGCTTTGCACATCTGCTTTACCTGGAGTTGCTGTGCAATCTGCACATAAATAACGGTGAGGGCCATTAGCATCAACATTATTTTGAGAGGAAATTCTCGGATCAATAAGAACTACGAACATAGGAATGATTCTGCAGGGGTTTGCAGCAGGGGTGGGGTCACAGAAAGAGTGTTCTTCATGTGCAAATTCAACCCTAAGGAGACAGTAGTTCCTATTTATTGGAAGTTCCTGAATCAAGGCAATGCCTTTCTCAACTGGGAGGTTTGCCAATATCACTACGATTAGGTCATTTCTGTAGGAGGAAAGAAACTTTAAAAGGAGCATGCCTACACGAAAAGAGCCAGTTAGAGATTAGATCAATCAGTCCTTGTACGCATTTGTCAACCATGTGTGAGCTGTGGCTCAGGGGCAGCACTCTTGCCTCTGAGCCAGAATTTTCAAACCTCACTCCAGAGACTTGACCACATAATCTAGAGACATCAGTGGAGTACTGAGGAAGTGCTGCATTGTCAAGGGTGCTGTATTTTGAATGAGACACTAAACCGAGCTCTTGTTTGCTCTCTCAGGAGAATATAAAAAAATCCCATGGCAATATTCAGAGAAGAACACAGCCATTCTACCGATGTCCTGGCCAACATTTATCCCTCAATTAAAGTTAAGACAACAACTTAATTGGTCATTTATCTTGTTGCTGTTTTTAGGGACCTGTGTGCAAATTGGCTGCTGTATTTCCCCAGATTACAACAGTGTGCAACAGCTTTGATTGGTTCTGAGGATGTGAACGGTGCTATATAAATGCAAGTTCTTTCTATCAGAACTTGTAATGTAGCTAGAAAGCCACCTGTCGATTGCCTCCTCCTCATTTGTGGCCCTCCACAGACATCTACATAGCAGGGCATCTGTTCCACCAGATCAGGATGTTACTGGAGCTATGGAGATATAAAGACTAACACAGGCAATGGAATTGGTGCCCTTGACAAGAATTTGGTGAGTGACTCTGCCCTAACCTCAGGGTCCAAAATGGGGGTCAGTGCCCTTCACTGACTTTCCCCTTCAAGTATTTAGTATCCAGATCTGCATTCAGGATTTTCCTGGTTAGCTCAGTAAACCAGCAGTGTGATTGCCTACTCCTTCTTGGAAAGGGCCAAGCAAACAGCTTGAAAGAAAAATGTATGACAGCCTTTGGAAAGAATGCAACCCCAACCATGCAGTGTAAAGGATATTCTCCCTACAGCAAGTAACCTTCACAGTGAACAGCCTGCTGAACTAAGTACAGGCAGGTCGCATTCCTAAGATATGTGCTATTTAAAAACTATTCCACTGCTGTGCATCCCCCACCTCCCCCAACCCAATCCTTTCCACTCAAGATCTAGTCTCCAGAAGTCTGGCAAATGAAATAACTGCTGTCTAATTCAATAAGCGACAACCATGAAAGCTACAAGCAGAAAATCTGACTGCACTAACCTGAGTGCTCGCCAAACTGGACTTCTTGTTTTCATTTTTGTGGAACAAAGTAACTACTTTGAACATCAACACCTTATCAAGCCCATCATTCAGAGTCATAGAGTAAATGCCTGGTCACCTGCCGTTCTCTTGAAGGGACCGTGCAGCTGTCAGATAATGAGAGCCCAGAGTGTAGGTAAAGGAAATGGAACTCTCACTTCTGAAGCCATCATTTACAAAGATACTTGGGCAGCAGAATGGAGCAATTGCTGAACACACAAGCTCAGCCACTGAGGGGTGCTAGTGAGATACTTGTTCTCCTCTGCTCGGTCAATTTTGTGATGTGTATTATGTTCCCCCTCCCCCCCACCCACACAGTTGGAGATGGAACGGTGTACCTCTCCTCCATTGCAAGACCTTTGCAATTCAGCATTTAAACACTCTGTCTGCCCTCAAGAGAGTAAAGGAGTCACTTTTAGAATAATCACTTTTGTTGGAGTGTCACATTAAAATATTACCAAGGGGGTGACATTTGTGCTGTTAACACCTCACATACACTAACTTACAAGTCATAGCAACATAAGAATGAGGCAGAGAACACACTTCTCCACCCTTTATGCTAATGTTTCTGGTGAGCTGGAGTTTGGGGCGGGTCGATTGTAACACGAACCTGCCAGGCAGAAATGGGGCAAATAGTTAAAAAAACTGTACCCAATTGTAACGCAACCCATTTAACCTGTGGTGTTCTGTTAAGTGGATCAGGCGCCCTCTTAAAGCCGAATTCTACGGCGCCGCAAATCGGGACCCCCGTAGCATCAATGGGGGCCAAGATTGAATTTTAACTGGGGCTCCGACGCCAGGCTAAAATTAGTCTACAGACAGAACTGATTCTTCAATGCAAGTGTTAAGCTTTCCTTCCTAAGGTTAGGGGGAGCAGAAATGTTCTTTCGAGCTCCACAAGGTAAGTCATGACCACTCCTTCCCCACATGAACCCAACCACACCCCCCCCCCGCCCCCCCACAATTTACCTCCCGTTGGCCTGAACTTCCTTTCACATCCACCAGCCAGCTGCCACATTCCACCCATTTTGAGTGTGCAGCTGACCAGCAGAATCCAGACAAGGCTAATGAGCATTTCTTGCACTCACCCCATCCCCATCAGTGTGGACTAGAATTCCAGAGACCTAGGCTAATGCTCTGAGGACATGGGTTTGAATCTCACCAGGGCAGATGGTGGAACTTGAATTCAATTCATAAATCTGGAATTAAAAGGCTAGTTTAATGGTGACCATGAAACCATTGTTGTCATAAAAACCTATCCAGTTTCTAATGTCCTTTAGGGAAGGAAATCTGCTGTCCTTACCTGGTCTGGCCTACATGTGACTCCAGACCCACAGCAATGTGGTTGACTCTTGAATACCCTCTGAAATGGCCTGACAAGCCACTCAGTTGCATCAAAACAGCTACAAAGTCTAAGAAAAGGAATTAAACTGGATGGACCACCGGGCATCGGTATAGACATTGAAAAAGACAATGGCAAAACCAGCCCTGTCAACTCTGCAAAGTCCTCCTTATTAACATCTGGGAACTTGTGCAAAAATTGGGAGAGCTGTCCGACAGACCAGTCAAGTAACAGCCTGACATAGTCATACTCATTGAATCATACCTTACAGATAATGTCCCAGACACTGCCATCACCATCCCAGTTCTAATGAAAAGGTCATTGATCTGAAACGTTAACTCTATTCCTCTCTCCACAGATGCTGCCTGACCTGATGAGTATTTCCAGCATTTTCTGTTTCAGATTTCCAGCATCTGCAGTATTTTGCTGTTGTGCCATAAAAATACAAGTTGTTGATGTTGCTGTCATTGGCTCATCATTGCCTGCTGGAAACATGAAGCTGGTGGAGGAGTCGTCTTTAATTCATGCTATGTCATTCCCCCCTCCCCCATCCCTGCCACTTCACATGTGGCTCAGCACCACGAGGCAGGGACGGGATGTAGGATAAAATCCCACTCCTCTCAGATCCCGATTGGAGCCAGCTTGTATTGGGAGAGTAGGATTATCTCTTGTTGGTGATGGGTGGTGGAGTGGGGGTGGGGTGGAAGATACATGGAAAAGAGGCAGGAAAAGCAGAGGGGGCCTATGTAAATTACACAGGAAATCTCCAGGGGAACGAAGAAGGTGGGAAGGGAAGAAAGACAGACTTGCACTTATATAGCACCTTTCATAAATCTCTGGACATTTAAAAGCGCTTTACAGCCAATAGAATACTTTTGAATTGTAGTCACTGTTGTAAAGTCAGAAACGTAGCAGCCAACTGGTGCACACATGGTCTCACAAACAGCAATATGATGACCAGATTGATTGAGTGATAACTCTTGGCCAGGACACCAGGGATAACCCCCTTGCTCTTCTTCAAAATAGTACCATAGAATCTTTTATGGCTATCTGAGAGATCAGATGGGGCTTCCATTTAATGCGCCACCTGAAACAGTGCAGCACTCCCTCCGTACTGCACTGGAATATCAGCCTAGATTTTTGTGCTCAAGTCTCTGGATTGGAAATTGAACTTATAACCTTCTGCCTCAGAGGCAATGGCGCTACCGACTGAGCCACAGCTGACAGAGCAGGTCAGAGCTCCAAATGCACAAAACCAGCCTTCCACAGAGCCAGAACCACAGTTAGCAGGATCAGTACACACACTGCTCCCTCCTGAATAGGCTCCTCAGCACCAGAAACAAGAAACCAATTATTCTTATAACAGATGATACTGGCAAGGGAAGAGAGAGTCCTCCATACTCAAATATGGGAACTAGGATGGTGGGGCCCTGAAGCTTTAAATAGCCAGGAAATGTACTGCTCAACTGTCAAAGCTAGAACAGAAACAATGCATTTCTTTCAGGTGCCAATCCAGAAAGCAGAATTGCCTGAAATTCACCATCTGTGAGACAGCCAGACCTTGTGCTGTTTCATTAATGGGTTAATTAACATCCCCAGCAATAGCTTCATAGTCCCCGAGAAGCACTTTGTATTTCAAATGCCAGAAGGCAGCTGTCCTAATTAAGAATGCAACTGATTAAAATAGCTTGATTCCATTAAACGAAAGAAACACATGCAAATTATTTGCTCTTGGTTATTTGCGAATTTGACAGTACCAACAACTTCCTTAATGGCGTAGTTTTTAGTTCATTAAATGTTTGCAGCTTATCTTGAATTGTTGCTCATAAAATGGAAACCAGAGTAAAAGGATTGTTGTTGTGACAGTCCATTCACACTAGACAAGTTTAGGCTTAGGATGAAGCCAAAACCACTTCACGTTAACAGAAAACTTGGGAGTAGAAACGGTGTAAAAAGGCCCAAACTGACCCCAAAGTCAAGTGAAGCTAAGCCCTTTTCTCCAGTGAATCTCACTCTACTTTTCTCTGGTTGGGCCCTGACCCTGGATTCAGACTGAAATTTACACCATAGCTGCAAGTAGTGGTGCAAAATGAAGCCATGGTGCTATACTACTAATACTACTGGCTGTACAGCGCCTTTAATGTAATAAAGCATCCCAAGGTGCTTCACAGGAGCATTATAAAGCAAAATTTGACAGAGCTACATAAGGCGATATTATGCACATAAATGCTAGTTCTTATTCTTTACACAAGGAAAGAATCTACAGATATTATTCTCATGATAGGATAGATGAAGGTAAGCAGCCCAATTGCACCATTTTCTTCCTTGTCACTGGTCGGTCATCATGCAGAATGAATATTCACACAGAATAAGCAACTTCATATACGTGAGGCGACAGTCTTCAGTAGTCCATCAGAGACAGAAAGAAAAGTAAATAAAATTTTAACTTTTGCATTTTTTAAATTCTCCAATAATTAATTTTCAAGGCCAGAGAGGTTGTTTGGCAGTAATTGACACTTATTATACCAAAAAAGAATTACCTACACTTAAAAGTACAAGTCCGAACCTTTTCTGGTGTGTTTAATGGGTATTTATCACTAAGTACTGCAAGTTCACACCCTTCCATGTGTTTCAATGCCACGTCCCTCGTCGAGATACTGTTATAGCAAAGCTTCTGGAGGATCAGAGCATCTCGGACAGCAGCTTCCTGATTTCCACATTTAATTGCATCCAAGCAGTCACTGGAAGTTTTGTGGTCCAATTTTCCCTTTAGTAACAATGGGCACCGATAGCCTCACCATTATTTTTACCACAACATCCAGGCCGTAGACTTTATGCACTGTTGTAAACCAGTTGATAGCATGTCAGCAGCTGGTTTTATATCTTGCCTGATTTTTATTTAAATTGGGAGAAAAGTAAAACCTGCTGCTGATTCACTACCACCTGATTTACACTGTCGCACAGAGTCAAGGTCTGTCCAAGTGTGTTGACTCTTGTGTGATGCGAGCAACAGACCTTGCAAATGCTTGGAGTGAAAAGATGCAAGAGATGAGGCCCATCTCTTGGCTGCCACCTCCTCCAAAGGGCTTTTCTCAAGGAGAACACGGAATCATTCTATGTTTCAACGTGTGTTTACGAATCTCCTTTATCGCATCAGAAACACTGGAATATCACTAACAGGAAATTGTTGGAGTATATTATACTCAAAGGGTTAAAATTTGTTCCTTATTATACCTCTTAGGAATTTTGATTGGTATTAGGCACAAGTCTGCTATTGCTCAAGTTCCACCAACATAGTGTGATTTCTGCACTTCATTTTTGAGATGGAAGATGTATTATAGACAGCTCCACTATCGTAGTTAAGGCAATTGATATATGTAAATTATTGTGCGTGACTCTTGTCTGAAATATTAAGAGTTGATCTCATCAGGGTCCAGTGTATATATGGAGCTGTTCAGGGATTTGTTGAACAGCTCTGCTACAAATTCCTGTACAGTATTGTAATCTGAGGGGCATATTCTCTTAAATAATGCTCCATCACCATGACAGACATAAACCATGAATGGCACAAATAATTAATCTCAAACATGAGTCTTGCTGTCCCTTCCTTTAATGGTGGCTGAAGTTATGAGGAGTGTTCTTTTGTCTGAAAGGATTTGCCTGAAAGGATAATGTACTTTAAAAGAAAACAGCCTGTCAAAAGCAATCCGAATCTAACTGCTGGATTTTGTTCAGTAGCAATGCTCATTCTACAAGCAGGAGCTTTTCTTGTTACCTATCTTCAGTGCTATCCTAAAATGGTCTTCCATGTGTTAGGCCTGGTCATGGAATGCCATGCTTTAAAGACACACACTTGTTGCTTTACCAATTGACATGTAGATTAGAGGTATCAAGATATGGCTCATTTGGCAACACTCTCACCTCTAAGTCCAAATGTCACAGGTGTTACAACTAAGTGAGACTGTTAAAGAGATATGAACCCCCAGCCCAATTTAAAGAATTACACGACAAGATTTCACATTTTAAGACTATTACTACATAAAAACTAAAAGAAATCCCCATTATCTAAATAGTACTTTGCAAGTAGTTGATGCCCCAAATTACAAATAAAATGTAATTTCTCTACTTATTAAAACACTTGAAAACCTCACACCACACTTACATATTACATAGTCCTCCTTGATGGCAAAATCTTTGTGGTTAGAAGTCGCAAACTCCTCCCAGTTGCAATGGGTTGGATCTCCCAGACCTTTCTCAAAATGAACGTCCTCTTCACTCACTTCTCCGAGCACTTTCGACCTGGATGTCCGTGAATAAGGTGATCCCTGGTGATCCTCTTGGTCTTCTCTTCCCTGCAAACTCAACTTTCAAAAAACAGGCTCAAGTCTTTGCAGCCTTTGATTAGATCAGTCTTCTCAGATAAGGTGTTCCCTCTCTCCCTTGAGGCTGCCACCATTGGTTGTCTTCCTTACAGCCTGCTGAGGCTGAAACCGTTGATCTCCTTTCTTACAACCTGTCTGCCTTCAGAAAATCTGTTAAACATATCTGGAATCAAAAGTCAATAGCCAATTGTCCTTTTCCAATATGCAAAGTCCACAAGTCTGGCTTCAGCAGATCCACCCAGGCTTTCCATTGTTTCCACCTGTTAGCAGCTGCCATGCACATTTACATCTTCAAAATCATTGACTCCTTGTTTACAATCTGAAAGTCTGGGAGGCTGAAACCCATTGTTCTTCAGGTGTTATACCCCTGCAGTCTCTACTTCTCAAAAAAGGTCTTTGACCTGGGATCTTTGTTATCCTGGTAACCAAGGTTTCTGTCTCGTCCTTAAGCAGAGTTGTTGTGAGGTCACTGACTTCTCTGACTCCATCTTAAACTTGTAAAAATCACTGTTTTTAAAAAAAAAAATCATGTTACAAAGTCCAGTATTGATAACAGTGGGTTCAAGTCCCACCTCAGAGACGGGAGCAGAAAATAGTCAAGGCTGACGCTCCAGTGGAGTACCGAGGGAGTGCTACACTGTAGGACGTGCTGTCTTTCAGACAAGATGCGAAATCAGATGGATTTAAAAGATCCCATGTTACTATCCTGTGTCCTGCTCTATATTTATTCTTCATTATTTTTAAAAACAACAGATTATCTGGTCATTATCACTTTGCTGTTTGTGGGAGCTTGCTATATGCAAATTGGTTGCCTCATTTCCTACAATAGTGACTACACTTCAATATTACTTCATTGCCTGTAACGCGCTTTAGGATATCCTGCAGCCATGATAGGTGCTAATAGACTGCAGCAGATCGAGAAGGTGGCTAACTACCATGTTGTCAAGGACAATTAGGAATGGGCAATAATGGCCTTGCTAACGACAACACATCCCATGAATGAATAATAAAAAAAGTCTTTCTTCCTTTAAGAATTGTCATGTTGATTAGGGGTAGGTATCTACTCAGGATATCTCTGCTAAGCCTAAAGATTAGTACTAACAGGTTTCCTGTCTAAAGGTGGCACTCAGGCACAAAAAATAGTTTAGCTGATAAAATGGGCAATATCACTGCCTGCTTCTGTAAAGAAAGAAACGCATTTTTGTAGAGTTCCTCAAAGCCAGACAACTCCCTTTTCAAAAGATCTACTTAACAGATTAAAACTGGCAATTAGCGTAACGTCTACTTAATGTGAGACAGAATCTAATGGGAACAAGTCTGTGTTGTGATCTTTTCTTTGCTTCACATGTACAGTACATGAGGAGGGTGCAGAATTTGTAGATTGGTGCTAATCGAATAACTTCCATTTATAATGCATTTATTGTAGTAAAATGTCTTAAGGTACTTTACAGGAGCTCTGTGGGAATCAAGACTAATTGGAAATTACACAAAGATGTCCATTCCAAATTCTGGAAATATAATTAGAAAAATCAACCCACGGATATACACAATCATCTCACAATTCAAAAACAATGATAGTCGCCATATAGGTCTTTTGAGATTAAATTTGAAGTAAAACTGCAGGATTTCTCAGAAAAAAAAACATATAATTATCAATGACAAAAAAAATTCTATGAGCTGGACTATACCCCAACAGAGCTCTACTATACATACTGATCAGGACTGAACTTCCAATAGTTCAGCAAAACTTTGAAAACCCACAACATGGCCCTATGTCACCTGTAGTAGAAAACCCTTTGATACGTTACATGTCGAAAAATACCAGACTGAGACATAGAAGGAAATTCTGGATAGCACTGAGGAAATGCAGAAGAAAAAAATCTGTTTGCTGAAGTGGAAAATATATTGTACCGGTCTTCAGGTAACCAATGGAATCAAGTGAAAATTCATTTTGAAAGCAGTTTAGTTTTAATCCAGCTTTTGTTTTTGGGCAAGAAAATTTTTTTAACCTGGTGCTGGAAAATGGGTTTCAAAAGACAAAGTTTGTTTTGTGATAAACTTTTATTCTGGGTGCTTTATCCTTCACAAAAAAAAACTAATGTCACAAGTCCATTTTTGTTTTGAACCAAGCATTTGAGAAAGGTGAAAGGTCAGTCAGCAAGTTAGAAAAGGTTAAATGTTCTATGCTAGGATCGTTTGTGGAAAGATTGTAGAAGGAATGATGAACCTTCAAGATGACAGGATATTTTGTTCTTCAAAGTAACTTGCCCCAGGCTAATTGTCTAGTGGAATTTTCTAGCACAATTGATACTTTATGTTGAGAGTCATTGACTTGATCTAAAGGAATAGCTTCCATTACAGGAAAGAGAATTGTGAGGTTGACATCTCCCACTGAAACCTTGTCAATTTAAATAGTTTAATTATGAGAGAACAAAAATCCAGAGAATTAATACTGCTGTCAGGGCCAGAATAGTCAATTCTGCTCTTCTGCCGCAAGTGACATTCATAGCCATCCCAATCAGTCATTGTGACCCATCAGTCCACTGTATTTACTGAGTCAGAAATGCCATGCAGCAGCTTACTGTTTAATAAAAAAAAAAGAGAAAGTACTGTCTGGCAGCATTGGTGGAGATAGAAACAGAGTTCATGTTTCAGGTCTGCGACCTTTCATCAGAACTGGCAAAGGTGAGAAATATAATGAGCTTTGAGTAAGTAAGGGGGGAGGGGGAAGAAGAACAAAAGAGAAGCTGTGTGATAGGGAGGAGGGCAGGAGAGATTAAATGAGAGATGTCACAGAACAAAAGGCAAAGGGAGTAGTGATAGTTGTAGTAAAAAAGATATAGCATTAATCCAGAGAGTGTTAATGGCCCAATAATGAACAGCTGTCCAAAATCAAAAACATGAAAAAACAAGTTTAAAACAGGTTTAAAAATAAAATACAAACATAATTTAAAAAAGAAAAATGACAGTCATGCTATGAAATTGTTGAACTCAATGTTGAGTCCAGAAGGCTGTAGAGTGCCTAATCGCAAGATGAGGTGCTGTTCCTTGAGCTTGCATTGAGCTTCACAGGAACACTACAGCAGGCCAAGGACAGAAATGTGGGCGTGAGAGCAGGGTAGCAAAATAAATTGGCAAGGAACCGGAAGCTCAGGGGTCAGGCTTGTGGACTGACTACTGTTTCTTTAGTTTAGAAATATTTACTATAATTTTTTTTTAAAGAACTAATGTTCGGGTAATAGTTTATGTAGCAAAACCGAAGAAAAAGGGTTGTACACAGATTCAAAACATAATTCATTAAAGAAAAATGTTTGAATCTAAATGAGCAAACCCATTTTATGACTGGTGCAGCTTTTAAATGTCTATATGGTATCAACAAACAAAGAAACCATTGAAAAGGCCCTTAATGCTACGCACCATCTCTGACACGATCACAGATTCTACCGTTGCTTCCCTGTAACAGGTAAAGATGGAGCACACATGGTCAATATCACTAAGCCAAATTGATAGTTAATTGTTAAATGAAGGGCGAAAGCTCATTACCATTACCAAATTTAGGCATATAAAAATGGAAATGCAAAGACCTGTCAAAAAAAGCTTTCTGTTCAGATATGTAGCTCTTGACATAACCACCTGTTGAAGTAGTAGTTAACAAACAGTATGTATTGTAGATGCAATGTCATCGCATTTAAAATGTTGGTAGTTGCTACTTTTCTTAACTTTCACATGGTAAAAGAAAATGTAAAATTAAATCTCAAGGCCTGAAATATCTTCTATTCCTTTACTAGACAGGTTTTCCATCTGGATCACCTGAAATATATTTCTCTTGAATACCAGTAGAGAAAGAGTCATTCCATTCAGGGCTACCACTTGCTCACTTGTGTGGTGGGCTATATCAACTTCTGCATTGAAACAGGTTGCTGTAATACCAGATTGCATCCAATAAGTGGCCCGGTTCATTGTCCCAGTGCCACCTACGAGTTCAAATCAATTACTCATAGATGTGTCATAGCCCACCCACAAACCCCATCCCCCCACCTCCGGGGTAATTTCTGCATTAACATGGGGAAATTAACAAGATGGGCTTCTAGAGGATTTTCTGCTGGTCCAAAGCATAAAGAAATTTTTTTAAAAGATGGGAAGTTTAAAAACTGAAGTGACATGAAAACAAGTAAAAGAAAGATTAAACTTAAAATGATAGGTAGAAAAGACAAGAGGAAGAAAGAAGAGTCAAAAACTCTTTTGTTGCAACTATCTTCTGCCAATAATGTGGCAGAAGTTGGAGTCTTCAGTGAACTGTAGTAATGGGCTACCAATAGCTGAACTACACATTTTCCTGTCAACACAGGCCTCCTGAGTGTTTCAGAGCTCTAAGGTGGTTTGTGAGAGTCGCCATCCTCACAGCAATATTTATCTGCATCACAACACTTTGATATTCTGGGCTAGTAGTACATCCCTTAAATAGTCCTCAAACTCTACGGCTGAGCCAGGATAATTTTCTTTGTCAGAATATCACTACCACATCTTTAACAGAGGGAGATTTATTCCAGTTCTATATTGAAGTAACACTGGGGCAGGATTCACTGAATACAACAAGTTGCATTGTTTAATGCTTCAGGTTGTGATATAGGCCAAAAACCACCTATGCTGTTTCCAACAGCTCAAGCACTACTTCAGAGTTTAGAGGTACCAGCAGTGGCAAAATATAAAATATAAAAAGGTACCGGATTCCTCCCACTTTCCCCATCACTTTTGAAACTCCAAAGCACAGCCTTTGCAAGTTCCACACTTTTAATTACAAATTGGGACACAGCTGGTAGGAGCCATTTTAAAAAATATATAAAGGGAACAAAAGGGAAAAGCACTAGGTTCATGGAACTCTATCCAAAAACAGTCTGTCTTCAACTAGAAAATGCAAATTAATCTAATAACTACCTAAAGCTGCAAGGAGATTATTTGAAGATTTAAAATAACTACAAGTTCTTCCTTTCCGGTCACAATTGAATTTTTTTTCCCCCAGTAATGTGAATGGATATTAATGGATGTCAGAATTTTGACTACAAGCTGTCCGCAAACACGGGGTCAGGTTCCACATATATGCTGATGATATTTAGCCCTACTTCCAACATCGCTCTTGACCCCACAACTACCTCTGTGCTGTCAGACTGCTTGGCCAACATCCAGTCTTGGCTAAGCTGCAATTTCCTCCCACTAAACACTGGGAAGATCGAAGTCATTGTCTTGAGTTCCTGCCACTATCACCTCATCCTTGCCAAAGATTCCACTCTTGGCTACTGCTTCAGGCTGAACCAGACTGTTGGCAACCTCCACTTTCTATTTCACTCCAAGCTAAGCTGCTGACCCCCATATCATTTCCATACCAAGACTGCCTACTTCCACGACTAATATCAGTTACCTCCATCCACCTCACTCCATTTACTGCTGAAACCCTCATCCACATCTTTGTCAGCTCCAGACTCAGTTATGCCAAAGCTCTCCTAACCAGCCTCCCATCCATCAGAAATTTCAGTTCATCCAAAACTCTGCCGCCCACACCTCACCCTACAACGACCTGCTCGCTCCTTGTGCTCAATGGCCTACGCTGCCTCCCAAACTCAAATGCTTTATATTTAAAATTCTCATGCTCATGTTTAAATCCCTTCATGGCCTCGCACTTCCACCACCAGCCCCCCCCACTCCCCACCATGTGTAACCTCCACCAGCCGTACAATACCAACCCCTCCCCCATCCCCCCAAATGCTCAATTCTTCAGACTCTTTTGCATCCTTCATTTCGCCATTGGTGGCTGTGCTTTCAACTGCCTAAGCCCCACATTCTGGTATTCTCTCCCTAAACACTCTATCTCCCTCTCCTCCATTCTGTAATAGCCATCTTTTTCACCAAGCTTTTGGTTATTCTCCTAATTGCTCCTTCTTTGGCTTAGCACCCATTTTTTCCATCATGCCTATTTGGGATGTCTTTCCTACGTTTTAAAAGATGCAATAGAAATGAAGGTTGTTGATACTATTGATCCCCCGCGCCCCCCCCCCCCCCCGCCCCACCTCAAAATTAAACATTTAAAGGGATTGCCTTTGGAACTTGAAGGGTGGTTTAAAAGTAGCAGTTCAACTGCTTAAAATGGGTTCATTAACATTTGCCTGGAATTTGCAGTCACCAGCGAAGTGACAGCACTCGGCACTGATGAAGAAAGTTGTCCACAAAGATCTAGCAATCTCTATGGCGTGGATTTCCCCTTTCTCCAAAGTTATTGATTTTGGTGCCAGCTGTAGAGGATCTCTGGCATCCAGCAACAGTGACATCATCAAGCAGGCTAAGCAGCCAATCACATTGCGTAATTCTCACAGACACCAAACCAGGAAGTAAAAAAAGCACGGATTCATCTTCACTTTTTCATAATTTTATAGACACCAAAATAAATATTGGGATATACACATGGGATTAAGGTAGAAGCTAAAATATCAAACAACCTTTAAAAAGAAATAAGGATAATTCTGATTTTAAAAACCTGTGGTACTCAACATAATGGAGAAATCTGACATTCCACAAATATAAAATTAGTTTTTCAGGGCTAGAGAGCTTGTTCAGCATTTGGTTATGATTTAGTATGCTGTTAAAACCCAGTTACACCTTATTTAACCAGGGGTTTTTATGGCATGACTAGTAAATCAAAATGTGGAAGTGCACATCAATTCAAGTAACTTCTAAGATCTAAGTGACTCCTGACAATGCAGCCCAGAGCTCCCAGCTTCGCACATGTGCAGAACGGACCCTTGCTGTCAGTATGGCGTTGCGCATGCACAGTCCACATCAGTATCCGGCTTGGCAGGACAAATGCACACATGCGCGCGAAAACGTCATCGCGTACTGCAAAGTCTGCTCACCACTCGCTCCTGGCCTCACCGCTTCACCCCCCCACCCGCCACCTGTGAGCCACTCAGTCCCAGCCTCGCTGTTTCATCCCCTCTGCTCTGCGTCTGCTTCCCTGCTCCCTCCCATGATCGGCGCCTTTCTTCCCTGCACAGGGGAAGCGAAAGAGAGAGAGAGAGAAAGAGAGAAAGAGAGAGAAAGAAAGAGAGAGAAAAAGAAAGAGAGAGAGAAAGAGAGAGAGAGAGAGAGAGAGAGAGACAAGATAGGCAGGGGAGGGGAGGGAGACTGTGAGCAGGACAGAACGGGGAGCAGAAGCGGCAGGGAGCAGAGGCAGAGCAAAGGGGATGAAGCGGCGAGGCCCGGAGCAAGTGGCCCACGAGGGCGGGAGTGGGGTCGGTGGTGAAGTGGGAGAAAGTGGCCGAGGGGGGAGAAGCAGCGAGGCGTGGAGCAAATGGCGAGCAGAAGGGTGCAGGAGGCAGTGCTGAAGAGAAGCGCGATGGCAGGAGGGAGTGGGATACTGTTGGGGATGGGATGAAGGTGGCGATCGCAGCCACTGTGGGCACTTGGGTTTCTTTTGTTTTTGTGATAAATCGAGCAGCACCATCTTTACTACTGGCAGCTGCCAAAAACTTCACAGACGTTTCAGTGCATGAGGCTACACTTGCACATGTATATGTACTGCGCCACCTAGTGGTTGTGTTGTCCGCAAACACAGCTTTCTAAGATCTGTGAGGACCTCAATAGTGGAACAGGAAGACCTCCTGTTAGGAGCGGAAAATCACTGACAGTAACTTCTGGATTCCACGTTTGACTGCACATGTGCAGACACCAGAAGCTGCTGTCAGTTTCACTGAGTAATGACAGTGAACGCTGACAATTTCATTGTCATTACAACCGCAAAATCTAAGCCTTAAGCATCGGCAGAATCCAAAGTACTTTCTATGGACTATAGTCTTTGTTAAATAGCACAGGCAAAGTCAGCTGCTTATGTGATCTCTCCCTTTCTGTAGGACAGAGTAACTTGGGTTGCAATTATTTCAGAAAACGTCTGTAACACCACATTGTGGCAGAGAAAGCGGAGGGGGTGGAAGGTTGGGGGTGGGGAAGAGAGGAAACCAACACACACCACATCCAGGCTTGGTATAGGAGGAAAGCGTTTAAAAAAGCTCCCATCATCATTATTCAGCAAGTAGTATTCTATTTTAAAACAAACTGCAGAAAAAAAGGCAACCTCAGAGCAGAATCTCAAATGAATAAAAAAACCTTAGTGCGGAGGAAGATGGGGAGATGTGCTAGCGTAGGCTTTGAAGAATGATGGCTGGTGAAGTAGAGAAAGCAGCGAGGACTAGGTGAAGGATGAAGTACACTCATTATTTCAAAAGACGGAAGAAGGCAATTCAATTGCGATACATGCCAAAGATAGAAGACATTTTTTCCCTTGAGCAGTTTCCTCCCCTCCCCCTTCTCAACGACAGAAAGATGTACAGAGCTCTAGGCAAGGCCAAAGCCTACATTTATAATAGCAACAACAATAACTTGCCTTTATACTTATATCCAGCTTTTAAATGTAGAAAAATATCCCACGGCGATTTACAGAGAGAAAAACAAAGCAAAAACAACCATGAATTAGGAGAGGTGATGGAAAGCTTGGGCGAAAGAAGGCTTTTGAAGATGGGGAAAGGAGTAAGGCCAAGGTAGCTAAGGGTCTGTCATTAGTGGCAGGGTAAAGGGAGAGGGGATGCAGAGAAGGCCATACATAGGCTGTTGAAACATCAAGGTGAAGAGGTGTTTAAATTCAATGCCGTGTTGCCCAGGAGTGGATGTGGGCAGCTGTGTTTTGAATAAGTTGGAGCTTAAAGCGTGAGGAGGGTGGGACGCAAGCAGAAAGGACAGAGTGTGGATAATGTTTTTAGCATCAGTGCACCGTGGGGGTGAGGATGGTGATGTTGCAGAATTGGAAATCAGCAGCAAGGATGTGGGGTTTAAAAGGAAACTCAGTCGAACTGGATGCCAAGGTTTTGCAGTCCCCCGTTTCAGCCTGAGGTGCGTAACCAATGAAGGAAATGGAATCGGTGACAAGGGAGAGGAGTTTGTGGCAAGGGTCATAACAACTTCAGTCTTCCACCAGACTGTACAAAAGGATAAAGCCTTTTGTAAAAGTGCATTGTTGTATGAGGTTCAGAGGTTCATTGAAAGGAGAATATAATCCTCCCGTTGTAAGATTAACTGGCGGACAGTGGCATAGTGGTAATATAAGTGAACTGGTAATCCAGAGGCCTAGGCTCATACCCTGGGGACACGGGTTCAAATCCCACCATGGCAGCTGGTGGAATTTAAATTCAATTCATTAATAAATTTAATTAATAAAAATCTGGAATTAAAAGCTAGTCTCAGTAATGATGTCATGAAACTATCAATTGTCATCTGGTTCACTCATGTCCTTTAGAGAAGGAAATCTGCCGCCCTTACCTGGTCTGGCCTACAATTGACTCCAGACCCACAATGTGATTGACTCTCAACTGCCCTCAAAAGTGGCCCAGCAAGCCACTCAGTTGTCAAGGGCAATTAGGGATGGGCAACAAATGCTGGCTTTGCCAGCGGGGCTCACTTCCCATGAAAGAATAAAAAAAACAAATAGACTGAGTAAAGTAAGGTATTAGTGCAACCTGTGGTTTAGTATCCAATTTGGTGACAACTGTCCAGAAATTTATTCATTTCCCTCACCAATTTTCTCCCCTCCTCTCTGAAGTACCACTCCAAGCTTCAGTCTGGTAGAACTGGGCACTTCCTTGCTGCTTACCCAAGCAACCATTATTCAAGTGTGAATCTCAACAGTGAGTGCTAACAGGCTGTTCCAGCACAGAGCGTAACACAACCAAGCCTGATCTGGTCCTCAACGGAAATCTATACACTATCCCAGGGCAGTGTGTCCAATTCCAATAATTGCCAAAAGTGATCTCTGGCATTGAACCCATGGCACAATCTAAGCTCACAATCTTCATCCAATGAAAAATATTCAAGTACTTTATGAAAACTAAACAGCATTAAACATGGAGATATCTGAGACAACAAAGGCTGAGTGCCCTTAAAAAAGTAACAGATAACTTCCAAGGTAGTAGAGCTGAAGTTAAGCCAAATTCAAAAAGCAACTACTGAACAATTCAATATTATTACAAGACACATTTTGAACTGTGACAAAACATCAATGGGTAAAATTTCATCTCCAGTTGGCTGTTGTGGAGAGAGAGCTTGGCAAGTCAATTTTTGTCTGTTTATGCCACTGTGAAGTGCCATGGATCATTTGGTTCCACTCTTGCCTATCAAGTCATAACCAGAGCATCTGGATGAGCCACAATTTCATGCAGTTAAACAGTTAGAAGTCAGAATCCATCAGCTTTGGCCCCTGCCAACAACTCCATACCTTTGTCACTGATTCCATCCCCTGCCCTGGCAACTATCTGATTGGACCAGACCTCAGCCTCCTATTTAACTTGAAGCCAAACTTCTGATGCCATATCCTCCCCATCACAAAGACTGTCTACTTCCACCCTCAGTATCGTCATCCAAACCTCCAACCAGTTGCAACTCCAGACTCCACTACTCTAATGTGCTCCAATTTGTCTCCTATCCTTCATATGCTTTAAGCTTTAACTAATCCAAAACTCTGCAGCCCCATTTCCTATCCTATCCTATAACAAGTCCCAATCCTTGCTCTTGCTGACCTACATTTGCTCCTCACATCCACCGCCCACCCCAGCACCCCCTATACAAAGCTTCTAATTTAAAATTCTCACCCTTGTGTTTAAATCCCTCCATGGCCTCATCCCTCCCCAACTCTGAATCCTTCTACAGCCCTACAACCCCCATCACCCCAATGGTTAGCACCACAGCCTCACAGCTCCAGCGACCCGGGTTCAGTTCTGGGTACTGCCTGTGCGGAGTTTGCAAGTTCTCCCTGTGACCGTGTGGGTTTTCGCCGGGTGCTCTGGTTTCCTCCCACAGCCAAAGACTTGCAGGCTGTTAGGTAAATTGGCCATTGTAAATTGCCCCTAGTGTAGGTAGGTGGTAGGAGAATGGTGGTGATGTGGTAGGGAATATGGGATTAACGTAGGATTGGTATAGATGGGTGGTTGTTGGTTGGCGTGAACTCGGTGGGCTGAAGGCCTGTTTCAGTGCTGTATCTCTAAATAAATAAACTCTGCATTTCCTCAACTCCGGCCTTTCGTGTATGCTTCCTTCCATTCACCCCATCAACAGTGGCCATACCTTCTGCCACTTTGACCCCATGTGACAGAATTCCCTCTCTAAACCCCTCTGCCTTTCTACCTCCCTCCCCTCCTCCTCCAAGGCCCTCCTTAAAACCCACCTCTTTGACCAAGCTTCTGGTCATCCTTTCTAAAATCTCATTCTTGGAGTCTCTGCAAAGTGTCTTGAGACATTTTAAGGCGCTGCAGGTGTAAGCTATGGTCATTCTAAATGCATGCTTTGGACCAATTAACAACACAGAACATAGAGCTGGACAGATTTTATTTTTAAAAATGCAGCACTCATATTTATCTCTGTCGTGAAAGTCACTTCAATAGACTCAACAACCATCACCACCGTTTTTATATTCAGCGAACACCCACTTATCTGGTGTACAAGAGGAAGTCTCAGGAAAGCACTCTGACTGCATTGTCAGATTATAGGAGCAATAAAAAGAAAAAGTATGTTGGCTGAAATAAAGTTTGAGTTCCAGCATGTTAGCACTGAAACTCCAGAAGAGAACTTTCACTTTACAGTGAGCTATGTGTGGCACTCTAAAGTTACTGTTATATTGGTGCTAGTTTTAATTCAGGGTCAGGAAGACAGGCATCTGTGAGGCAGCTTGTATTATTTCTTATCACAGCAGCAGACTCAGAGACTCTGTTTTCTTGTGGGTTGCAGAGTAAATGCCAAAGTTAGGTCATGGGTCACCCAGAATCTAAAGTTAAACAAGCACCCATATGAAAACAATAACACCAAACTGCATTTATGTAGTGCCTTTAATGTAGCAAAACGTCCCAAGGCATTTCACAGATGCGTAATCAGACAAGGAAGTTGACACAGAGCCACATTAGGACAGGTAATCAAAAGCTTGATCAAAGAGGTACATTTGAAGAAGCATCCACAGGAGAGGGAGAGTTAGAAAAGTGGAAAGATTTAGGGAGGCAGTGACAATGCAATGGCTTTAATACATTATGTCAAATCATGGCAGGTTTACAACCAGCAATAAGTCGCTCCTAAGAACTCGCCGACACCCCACACCTCCCCAAGGTTATAAATATTGCAGAATCATTTTAAAGAAATGTAAAGAAATCTTTTACTCGATGCTTTCAGAATTTAAGTTAATTAGAGTACATCATTCACACTCTCACCATTACAGGTCAATAAAACTGTACTGGCAATCACCCAGAATTTGTATTACTTTTTCAGACACTAATCAACTTTGTTCTTTTGCAGCAATTTCTGTTTTTATATAAAACCTGTATATGCCATAACCAAAAAGAACTTGTGACACATTTCCATGGGAAACTCAGAAGGCGACCAACACATTCTCGATGACAACTCCCATTTCGTTCCTTTTTACCTGGTGAACCAATACTTAACTTTCATCCAAATGGATATATTTACCTTTTCTTTGAAGGAATGACTGAGTGCATTTGCACTGGTTTATTTTTGTCAGCCTGACTTGCAAATAAATTATTTAGCTGCAGCCTCTATCTGCAGAGATGGCAATACTAATACCCATAGATATATCACTGGCAATCATTTTACAGGTATGAAGAAATTATTCAACAGTTAAACTGAAGGTCAGCGTATGATGGAAGGTTTAGTTAGTTTGAGAGGGGCTTGGTAAATAGAATGTGTGTGTATATTTTTTTGTTCATTCATGGGATGTGGGCGTCACTGGCCAGGCCAGCAATTATTGCCCATTCCTAATTGCCCTTGAGAAGGTGGTGGTGAGCTGCCTTCTTGAACCGCTGCAGTCCTTGGGAGGTAGGTACACCCACAGTGCTGTTAGGGATGGAGTTCCAGGATTTTGACCCAGTGATAGTGAAGGAACGGCGATATAGTTCCAAGTCAGGATGGTGTGTGGCTTGGAGGGGAACTTGAAGGTGGTGGTGTTCCCATGCATTTTCTGCCCTTGTCCTTCGAGTGGTAGAGGTCGCGGGTTTGGAAGGTGCTGTCAAAAAAGCCTTGGTGCATTGCTGCTGTGCATCTTGCAGATGGTACACACTGCTGCCACTATGCGTCAGTGATGGAGGGAGTGAATGTTTGTAAATGGGGTGTCAATCAAGCGGGCTGCTTTGTCCTGGATAGTGTCGAGCTACTTGAGTGTTGTTGGAGCTGCACCCATCCAGGCAAGTGAAGAGTATTCCATCGCACTCCTGCCTTGTGCCTTGTAGATGGTGGACAGGCTTTAGGGAGTCAGGAGGTGAGTTACTCGCTGCAGGATTCCCAGCCTCTGACTTGTTCTTGTAGCCACAGCATTTATGTGGTTGGTCCAGTGCAGTTTCTGGTCAATGGTAACCCCCAGGATGTTGAGTGGGGGATTCAGCAATGGTAATGTCATTGAACATCAAGGGGAGATTGTTAGATTCTCTCTTGTTTGAGATGGTCATTGCCTGGCACTTTTGTGGCATGAATGTTACTTTACATGTTATATATATGCTGTGTGTGTGCGTGTATGTGGTGCATGTGTTTTAATATCTTTTACAAGGTGCACATTATAGATTGAGGTCCAGCACTGCACGTTCCTCACAGCTACAGACAAGGGCTTGGATTTTGCAGTCAGAGGCTAAGCAATGGCACTTGCTGTTGACCTCAAAGAAAGCTGCACACAAAGATCTGAAGAGCCGTGCCTGGAATGACAAAAGGGTGGTGAGCAGAGTGGCAAATCTGTGTGAAGTGAAACTCAGACGGCAGGTCAGTATGGAGAGATTCATGGCCTTACCTGGGCTCGGGGAAATGTATAGCACTGAATGGGCCCATGTGCCCCAGGTTTGGGTGCTCAGGCTAACAGAATGCAAAATGGGGTCCTGGACTCACTGTTGAAATGGTAGGGAGGAATTGAACAGGTGAGTAGACTTGGAGGAAGCTAACTCAGCATTGAGTTGCAGGACAGAGCTCAAGATTGTGTTGTTCGTCAGACCTAAATATATATATATTTTTCTTATTAGGTAACCTCTCTCAATATAGCGAATTCACTGGCACAAAATAAATGGATTTTTTCCCAAATTGTTTATGTTTAACTAGTCAAGATGAAGTCAATTTTCTCTTCAACGAGAAGGGTCGATGACTGCATAAATCAAGTGAACAGCAGCTTTCCAACAAGATAAAGGAGCCAAGATCCTGGGAGTCCACAGTTGAGGCCTTCCTGTGGTGTTGTGTTCCACCAACCATTCCAGACAGTGAGTCAAAGAGCGAGCGGCGCGTGTGTTGTGGCCGATGGTGCAACGATTATATCCAGCAGTATGTAGCATCAAGACTGGGAATATATTTAGCTCCTGTTAATTGCTTTGAAGGAGGTTTGGCACACAGGAAAGATATTTCATAGCAATAGGTGAAAGTGGATAGTTCATTGGCTCCAGGCATGAAGCTGCAGGAAGATATCTTTATTGTACAGCGACTCACTTCAGAGAACCAGCTTGAGACTGCATACCAGAAAACTGGAGACAGTGATGCAATGCCATTAAATTCCCTTCCATGAGAGATCACTACATCAATGACCCTAGTGCATGGGTCAGTGCAAGTTCTCATAACCTTAATAATTTCCCTTGGCCTAGGTTCATCCCAATCCTCTGTGAAGGTGTCATTTTGTAATGATTTTGCAACCAGCATCTATTCTTGCTTGATCCAACATTTATTTGATCGATAAACCTACAAAAACAGCCAACAAATCACAGCACTGATCATTAGCATAGCAGCCTCGACAAGTCTTAGCTCGGTAGCAGCATATTTACAGGTTTATCAGGGTGCATAATAGGGCATCTAATTAGAAGCTCATTCTGGCATCTTGCCCCTTCCTTCCTCACATTCCACCCAGCAAGCAGACACTGTGACTCGATTCCACCATGTACATGATTCACAGGTAATCAATTGTACTAGACAGGTAGAAGGGCTACTGTCGTGTAAAATACTGCAACACTACAATTACTGCCTGTGGCAAGAGTCACTCAGGATGCACAAATGTGAATGCTCCAAATCCGAAGTGAATCTATCTCAGATTCCGACCACTGTTAAATATTTAATTGTTCACTAGAAACTTTCCACTAATTGCTGGCATTGCTTAACTTTGGCAATTTTGTTCCACCTGGTTTGGTATTTGTTTGGAGCTTTTACTACTTAGACTTTGATAAATCTCAGTGCAAACCACACAGGATGTGAATAGTGATGCCCTCTGTGAGCAGCAGAGGGTGCTGCACTGGTAAATGAATTATCAGTCCATTCAAAGCAGTGCATCAGAAATTTGAAATCGGTTGCCCGGATTTTGAACAGCGTACACGTAATTAGTCCACGTCCAATTCAAAACAAGCAGCCCTAATGGAAGTGAAAGCTTGTTACACACAGACTGCTTTTTTAATATATTATAAAAGGGGCTATCCAGTTTCTCAAGAAAGTTCTTAGCTTAGATTCTCAGTGGCCAGCATCAAGCTGTGAATTAGCAGCTTTCATTTGATTATTGATTTCTTTAACTCAAAATACACAGCTGGATAGCAATCACACCCTGATGCTGTTCCAGACCCCCTGCTGCTAGGATACGACTTCTTTCCCCGAGGGCTATTAACAGGAAAACTAATCGTGTTGCTCTTAGATCCTAAAGGCAAAAATATATTCCCTGAATCCCTGGTTACGCTTCCAGTGTGTTGTACAAGGAATCCAATTATATCTAACCAAAAAAAAACTACCAATCATTTAAGCAGAAAGAAATGGGTCTGGCAAAAATTTGCAGACATTTCATTGCCAGTTCTGTCTGTTGCAGCAGGAAGTGGTTTTGAACATGCTGGTAGGGAGAACAATCCAACATAAAGCTGGCGCTGTAAACACTGCCAGCACAGGTGATAACAGCACTTGAAAATGTACCTCCCCAAAGGGTTTTACATCCACTCCATACCTGTGCCTCCCAGAAGAGGAGGCTATCATGCAGCATTCTGGCATCCTGCCAATCATTATTAGCCTGTGCTTTGCAAATACAGCACAAATGGGTCTAGTTGGTAATTGCAACTAGGACATTGTATCAAAACAATAAGAGCCAGAGACCAAAGAGGATTCGGAATCCTTCATGATAGATTTCTTTTTAAATGAAAGAGAAAACATTAATTTTAAGTAGGTTACATTGGGGGTGCTAAATTTTATGCCAACATCCAGGACTGCCACACTCAAGCATAAAAACAAGTTAAAATCCCCAGTTCATGCAACAGACGTCAATATGCCATTTTCCAATTTTACCATATCACCAGCTCTTCTGCGCAGGATTTCTGCATTTGCAACACCACATTTCATATAGTATCAGATATGATAGCATAGTGGTTATGTTACTGGAATAGTCATCCAGAAACGCAAGTTCGAATCCCACCATGGCAGTTTGGGAATTTAAATTCAGCACCTTCTAAACCCGCAAATTCTACCACCTAGAAGGCCAAGGGCAGCAGGCGCATGGGAACATCACCACCTGCAAGTCTCCCTCCAAAGCACACACCATTCTGACTTGGAACTATATCGCTGTTCCTTCACGTTTGCTGGGTCAAAATCCTGGAACTCCCTCCTAACAGCACTGTGGGTGTATCTACACCACATGGACTGCAGCTATTCAAGAAGCTCACCACCACCTTCTCAAGGACAATTCAGTATGGGCAACAAATGCTAGCCTGGCCAGCAACACCCACATCCCATGAATGAATAAATGAAAAAAAAAATTGCTTCTTTTCTTCCCACTCTGGGGACTGCTTTGCAAGACATGACATCTGTTTGATTTAATAAGTAACCTAAGAGTCAACAAAACCAGTCCCACACACTTAATAAAAGCACACAGACCTCTACATAAGTCACAACAAAGTAAAAGGTAAGGGTCTCTTCCTATCATAGAACTGTTAGGCTTTCTTCAGAAGGGGTGGCAAGATATCATTTATGGATGCAGGATATCCGCTGTCCTCCCAGAAGTATCAGGATTAAAAGTTACCGATTTACAGTTTATTCAGAGAAACAGAAAAAAAATTCCAAAGTCTAACGTAGAATAGAACACTTTTTAGTAGGATTGGAATTGGAAAATGCAATGTAGGGCAAGACAAAAGATGTTCAAAAGAGGATAAAATAGTTGCACTCGTCAATATGCTTTATTATTGTGCGAATAAGGTTCTGTTAATTCCTGACCTCAAACTATAAACAGAAGGTTCTTATTTCATATGCTTTACGCACAATCCACATTTGGATGCCTAGAATTTATCATTGTTATTTTTGCAATTCAGGAGAGAGAGGGGTGAAGAGACAGAGAGGTTTAGGGAGAGAATTCCAAAGCTTAGGGCCTAAACAGCTGAAGTCACGGCAGCCAAGGGTGGAATGAAGTGGATGCGCAAGAGGCCAGAGTTAGAGGACGCAGTTCCGTGGGGGGGCGGGGGGGGGCACAAAGGGCATTGTAGGGCTGGAGGAGGTTACAGAGTTAGAGAAGGACAATGTCTTGAAGGGATTTGAACACAAAGATGAGCTTTTTAAATTTGAGGCCTTGGAAGACCAGCAGCCAGTGCAGGTCAGTAAGCAAAGGGGTGATGAGTGAGTGGGACTTGCTGCAGGGCAGAATACAGGATCTGACGGTTTTGGAATGTGGAGCCAGGAGAGCACTGGAATAGTGCAGTCTGAACGTGACAAAAGCATGGATGAAGGTTTCGGCAGCAAATGGACTGGGGCAGGGGCGGAAGTGGTCCACGTTACACAGAGCTGGCAGTAGGCCAACCTCGGGATGGAAACAATATGGGGTTGGGAGTTCAACTTGTGGTCAAATAAGATGCCAAATTTTCAAACAGTCTGGTCCAATCTGTGAAAGGGGCCAGGAAGGAGGGTGACAATGGAGGTGAGGGATGGAGTTTGTGACTTTGGCTACAGTTTTTCTAATGTTTAACTGGAGAATATTGCAGATCATCCCAGGACCAATATTCCGTCTAAACTGCGTGGCCATGTGGCAACCTGCAGTACCTGCACAGACCAAGCAAAAGTCAGACCCTTTAAAAGTTACCATGCGTGCACAGCCGCACAAAAAGGCTTAAAGAGTCCTGCACACTTAAATGAATTGGCAGCACACAACAACAAAAAAATAATTAGGGGGCAATATATGATTTAACAAAGCAAGCCGACAGTACAGAGATGGTTGGGGGGGGCGGTGCGGTGAAGTAGTCGAGCTGGGTGTTGTTAGTGTAAGTGTGAAACTGGTAAATGCCAGCAGTGTGAAATGGGCTCATAGTGAATCAGCAGCCACATTTTCACCACGCCCGGTCTTCTTTCCACTGAAGTTCACAGAACAATAGTTCAAACTCCTTTCGGAGATTTGTTTCCTAGTCTCACTGTTGCTTTTACTAGGTGTGAAATTAAAAGCACCCCCTTTGTCTTCAAATAATGTTGTCGAGGGGATCTGGGCATCACTGGCAAGGCCAGAATTTATTGCCCATTCCTAATTGCCCCGAGAAGGTGGTGGTGAGCTGCCTTCGTGAAACGCTACAGTCCCTGCGTGTAGGTGCTGTCAGGGAAGGAATTCCAGGATTGTGACCCAGTATGTAGATAATGAAGTGCAGGAGGCTAAGGACAAATTGTTGAGAGAATCCAGAGATTACTATGCAGGGGTGAGAGGGAAAGCTATTGATAAAGATGCCCTGGATACAATCAGATAGACAACCAAATAAGGGCAGTGCCACTGAACTGGAAAATAGAGGATGAGTCTTGGAAGGAGGGGGGGGGGGGGGGGGGGGGGAAATAATTGAAGGCCGCAGAGAAGTCAAGAAGGACAAGGAAGGATAGTTCACCATGGTCACAATCAGAGGAACTTATAACTTTGATTAGGCCTGTTTCAGTGCTGTGGCAGGAGTAGAACCTGATAGCAGTGACTCAAACATGGAGTTGTGGGAATGATAGGCACTGGATCTAGGAGACGACAACGACATTCAAGGACTTTGGAGAGGAAATGGAGGTTTGAGATGAGGTTTGCAAGGGTAGAGGGGTCAAGAATGGAACTTTTGAGGAGGAGGGCGATGACAGCACCTAAGGAGAAGGAACGGTTAATACAAATCGGCTAGCTTGGGGACCAGGAAAGGAACCAGGTGGTCAGCAGTTAAGTGAGAATGGGGTCAAGAGAGCAGGAGGTGGGTCTCATGGATGAGCTCAGAGAGGGCACGATGGGAGAAACTAGAGATCGTTCATACTGGAATTTGGGAACTGAAGCACATCAAAAATTGTAAGTGTTTTAGTTTCTAACCAGACAGGGGTGTGAATAAATAAATCCAAGTGGAGCACAGTACTATTGTAAATTTTTTAACGTCTGACTCCTGGGACAAAATTGCACAAAAGCTGAAAAAGAATGATACAAGTTTAAACAAGGTTTTCTTTTAATTATTCATCATTACAGACAGCGTCTTGCTCAGATTAAAACTTAAGTAAAAAATGTTGTCTGCTGTTCAGGGCACAAGTAATCCAAAATAGAACTAAACCAAGAGTTCAGAATCTATCCGGAATTTCCCTTTTCACTAACTGAAATATCAGTTCACTTCCTTTAAACAAGATATTTAAAGCCAGTTCTTGAAACTGATGAACCCTGCCAAACTTTCAAAACCCAGCTTGCAGCATAAACTTTACTTAAGAATAAATGTGGTGCAGATTTGAGCACCAACTTACTAAACCTGCAACAAACTCACTGAATAAATATTCTACCCAGTGTGGTACGAAAGCACACACAGACCAGGTACATCCCAGGTTCAGTTAGTTGACTTCAGCAGGAACAGTGACAGACACAAATTGTCTGGCCCATCCGGATCAGCAAAGAACTAGACTTTTCACACTTTGTTACCTAACTTCTTTAAATAGTACAGCCTTGCAACTGTAGCCATAATTACTCTATACACATATAAAGTACTACATTCACTCTTTAAACTACTGAAGCATAAATCACTCTTAAGTATTATCTAAGCAATGAAAACATAATGGGCTGAAATTTATGGGATTTCAGCGGCAGGCGAAAACAATGGCAGCCTGCACGCGTGGGACGCACATTGCGGAGCCGCCGCGATATTAAGTGCGACGGCTCATTTAAACAGCTATGGCAGACTGTCTCGCCGCCCCCCAACCTAAATGACATGGAGGGGGTGGGCTGTCCGTCCCCGGCAATGGCGCCAGCTGCCTTTGCACAGGCGTTGATGCCATTTTTGAAGGGCTTCGAGCCCGATTATTAGATTAAGGCTGTGTTTGCTGACAACGCAACCACTAGGTGGCGCTGCACTGGCACATGCGCAAATGCAACCCCCTCAACTAAAGAGACACAGTCAGCGACATTCAGGCAGCTGCCAGGACTCAAGATGGCGCTGCTCAAATAATCACACAAAGGCAACGTAAACACATGGCAGCACACACTGGCCGGAGAGATCGGGTGGGGTTGGGGGGAGGAGGAGAGCGCACCCGTTGCCGCCAAGGTCTTCGGCTGCTGTCTCACTGATCTCTCCCCGCTTCTCCTCCCCCCACCCCCCCCGCTGTCTCTCCGCTTGCTCTCTCTCCCACGTTATGCGATGACGTCATCTGCACATGCGCCAACCAGTCCTAGCAATGCGGAACGCAGCGCACGTGGAGAGAGCAGGAGCCCGTTTGCGCAGGTGGGCAAAGTCGGATGACGTCAGCGGCCGACTGCGTTGTCAAGAATCACTTTGTTAGATTAAATATTTAAAGAAAAATTGATTTAAAAAAATAAATTGATCCTGACCCTCTCCCACACTGCACCCGCCCCCCATAACTACAGAATTGCTTGCTCTCTCCCCCACAAAAACACTTAACTTGTGCACCTGACTATCTCCCCCGAGACTGCGTAAACTTCACACTATAACCCTTCCCAACATCCCCTACACCAGCAAGATGACTTTGACCCTGCTCCCCCAACCCCCACACTTAGAAAGCTACCTGCTCCCCCCTCCCCACCAGTGTTCCCACTTGGATCCCCAGATGGGGATCAAAGGCACGGGAGGGTGGTCATTAGCACCAATCGCGCACTGGGACAGATGGCGGGAGCGAGAAGGTATTTAATGCGCTTATTTAAATCAATTTAAATATTTAAATTGGGCTCCCGTCGCCAAACAGCAGGGGGTCCATATAAGGCCTCTCCATCACCGCCAATATCGGGTTGGGCCTTCCTGGCGTCAAGGTCCATGGCGGGCCTCTCCTGGAGGCATTTTCCGCATCCCGACCCCCAACCATGACCCCCGACGTCAGTGGGGTGGGGAGGCGGGGTTGTAAAATTCAGCCCTATAAGCGCACACACTATGTCTTTAATAACATTAGAATACTATCAGTTTATAGTGTGTGGTTTCAGTGATGAACATTGTGATAACACACAAAAAATAATTTGACACACACTGCGCCAAGTAGGAAAGAGGAATGGACACTAACTACTACAAGAGCAATTAGAATTCTAGTGGTAAGCCAAACATTTTAATTTTAAACAAATGTTTAAAAGGAGTGTTTACAACATTAGTAAATACCTTTGTTATAAAGAACATAAATTTGCACAATGTCATTTGCATACTGTTAATGTGCCAAAGTTTTTCCCACACAGTCAATGGATTCTGTTTTCGAAGTGTAGTTACTGTTGTTGAAGCAGGCAGACACAGCAGCCACTTTTCTCCCACCATGGACCCACAAATAGTAATCAGCTAAATAACTAATGAATCTATTTTGGTGGTATTGGTCGAAGGATAAATGTTGGTCAGACACTAGAACTCCCCACTTTCTCTTCTTGGCATAATGCCATGGAATCTTTAGCGACCCCCAAACAGGTGGACGGGGCCTTGGATTAACATTTCAGCTGAAAGACACCCCCCCAACAATCCCTCATCCTCATTCTGACTCAGAGGCTGGAATGTTAACACTCAGGCAAGCTGACACTTAATAGGCCTTTCAATGTGATTAACCCTACATATCAAAAATAAAAATCTTAAGTGACACTGAAGGAACTAATTTAATCTTGTCCTGGGCTTCCTTGGATATCCCCAAAATGTCTGAACTTCATTAATTGTTAAGAATATCAGTTGACCCAGCCTGCCCTCTAGATTATGTCCTGTAAATCCCTACGAGGCACTGCATCAATTGGACCTGGTGTATTTCACCACAAACATGGCCAGAATGCTACTGAGACCTTCCCAAATGTACACTCAACCAAGAGAAGTGATATTTCACTTTCCCATCGTGTCCAGATTAACAATCAAAACTACAGTTACTATACAGATTCAGAGCAAATAGCAGGTCTATTCTCCAGGGGTGGTTCAATAAAGTCATAGAAATGATGGAATGCGGCAAATAAAGATAATGTTGTTCTTCTGAAAACGAGAAGGATTCTCCCGTCTCCACTTTACGAAACTGGAACATGGCAGTAACCAATACAGTACAATAAACGTGGATCATGGCCGCAATGACCAATACCTGTTCAGTCTGCCCAAAATGTCAGTTTAACGGGGTACCGACTCATTAGAGGTATTCCCCACTCCTCTGATTGATTGGAAAAGTAACTTCAACATGCTGGCCATCTGAAGGAGATGCTGCTGATGAAGTAGGCTTAAAAGTGTTAACTGTAGATATCATTTGTACATGGTGTTCCTATTAAAAAGTGACAAAACGCAGAATATAGAAGCTTTCATTATAAATACATCCTGTGTAGCTTGAAATATTTAGCTTAGAATAAACTGTGTGTCCTGGCTCCTAGCCTACAAAGAGCTCATGTTACTGGCCCATGTTAAGCATGAGGCTCCATTGCAAGCCTTTCATTCAGGTGATGTCATTTGGCCAGTTGTCACTAAAACCATCTTGCAAATTCCACTCACCATAAATAACCCAAAAGGAAAAAAAAAAGGGGCCTTTAAATAACTCTGCAGTCCAGAGGTCGACTTAAATCTGGGTATTGTGGGATGGTCTTTTGAAAATCTTTATGCTCACTCCATCTGGTGTATCACTAACATAGCAGAGACTGAATGAACATAGATCTGAACCAAGCATGCACTACAATGTCCAATTCTCATACATTCACTCCCATTTTTGTTTGAGGACTAAAACCATTACAGAATTCAGCAACAGTTTGAGCCTTCTCTATCTTATATTTTTCAGTACTGCATCCTCCTGCCTTAATGCAGAGCCACTATAACTGTCAGAGTAACCAATTTGTACTGACTGTATGAATAGCCTAGAAGATGCCGGCCTGGAGCTTCATCCATAAGCACAACCCAGAAGATACACCGGAAAGTGGGGCCAATCACGCTCCCATTTTGCCGATGTCAAGTTACATCCAAGTATCCTTGCAATCCATTAGTATATACCTGAACTTAAAATGGGCCAAAATCAGCAAAAACAATCAGAGCCCAAGGAAATGCTGAACCCACACCAGTATATTTCTTCAGAGTCTTAAAATTCCAGTTTGAACTCCTTTAGCCATTATTTATGCACAGTATATTTGCAAACCTGCAATTGGGAAGCTTTGCCATTTTTAATGTGACTGATGCTTTGCAATAAAACTATATTGAAAGAAAGTGATTAGGATTTTTTTTTTTTTAAAAAGCGCTCAAAAAATTGTAACTGAAAGACCAGGAAACTGAAGTTGCTTCTTGCTAAAGCTGAAAATCTAGTTGCAGCGTTAAGACACTCTCCAAACAAGCGCAACTGTAATAAATTCGCATTGAAGAGTTGGGGGCATGGCCCAGTTTTGTGAGCTTAGATTCATCTCAGAAGGAGGGGTTTGATGGGCCAACGTAAAAGATTAAATCATAGAGACTTGGGCGTATTGTAGTTATGCCGGTAACACCCCAAAATTCTGCAATCTTTTGAGCCCTGTAATTGATTTGCGACTAGATTACAGGTGCATTTGGCACAAATGGAGAGGAAACACCAGGCGACTGCGTCTTTTTGAACTTAAGCAACAATTATCCATATCATTAAAAGCACAATCTAATCCACTACAATTACCAAGATGCTTTTAATATCAACTCTATTTCTGAGTTTTAGTCAGAGAAGTACAAAGCAATGTTTAGACAGCTCTACCCTTTCATTACTTAAGGGATGGGTAGCTCTGCATTGGAAGGGGTGAGGTGGGGAGGGGAATGAGAAGCCTATTACAATATATGATGGAGTCTCTTGGACTGAAACAAAACAATCACTAATCTTCTTGGGTGTGCATTATCATTTAAAGACATGGAATTCACTAACAGGGGAATCTGCATAACTTATGAAAATGCTTCCATTTAAAAAAAAAATTTTGAGGACTTGTGTTTGAAAATTGTGGAGATGGATTCCATCGATACTAGACTTTGTTTTTTCAAAAAACAAAGGTCACTGGAAGGACTTGGGGAACATTGTTTAAAAATAAACCCTTACTGGATGACACATGTCTTAAGCTAAATAAACAACAGGAGACTTGGTGACTAGGGGAATTGTTTATAGAGAAGTGACAGGTCAAGATTTATGGTGGTCAAAAGTTGGTTTTGTTTTGGATATTGTTTTGAGTCAATTGGGGGTCAGCCTGCTAAGAGAGAAGACCAGTTCATCCTTTCTTCACCTCTCTGTGAAACCCCGAGAATCCAGTGTGAGCTGAAACCCCTGATGCCGCATTTCTCCTGGAAAGCCTACCAGACTAATCCTCAACATCGCCTGAAGAGAACAGCACCAAAAAGATCCCAGTGACAGCCATCTACCGCATATTTGGGATGCCAGAATAAAGGGACAACTGATAACATTCCATATATTCTCCTTTGCCTTCAAGGAATAACAAGTATTTTATTTTGAGATACAGCACTGAAACAGGCCCTTCGGCCCACCAAGTCTGTGCCGACCAACAACCACCCATTTATACTAACCCTACAGTAAATCCCATATGCCCTACCACCTACCTACACTAGGGGCAATTTGTAACAGCCAATTTACCTATCACCTGCAAGTCTTTTGGCGTGGGAGGAAACCGGAGCACCCGGAGGAAACCCACGCAGACACAGGGAGAACTTGCAAACTCCACACAGACAGAACCCAGAATTGAACCCAGGTCCCTGGAGCTGTGAGGCTGCGGTGCTAACCACTGCGCCGCCCAAAGTATTTGGCCAAAGTATTTTCTGTCTTTTTTGTAAAGAGATCTCTGCAGAGAAAACCTCTATTTTTTTTTCTTTAATCGGGTGTGTGTGTATGGCTAATTTTAGAAGGGAACTTTCATATTTCAATCTGTGTGTTAATGCTTTGCATCTTTACTGAATAAGTCTTGTTTTATTATAAATTAATAATTTTGTCATTTAAAGAAACCTGGTTGGTGGATTTTATCCTGAAATAAAAATATAATTGGTGTATAGGTAACTGGGTAAACATTTAAATATATGTTGTGACCCGTGGATGAAGCTGAACTAGAGAAATACAGTGCACTCCTCCAGCCTCGGTCTTTACAATAACACAGTAATTACTGGCACAAAACTGTGCTCATTGCACAATTATATTAAAAGTCTGTGTCAAAGTATACAATTCCATAAGTGTCACAATTCCTGTCAACTCTAGCACAGCTTTTGATCACCATGAGCAACTTCCAACAGATACTAACAATAGATACCAGGAAGGGTTTTTAATCTAATCCTGGGATTCAAAAGAAGAACATAACTTGATCAAGCTTCTCTCAGTGTTTTGGGCAACATCTTGATCTTAAAACCTCAAGATTTCCAATTATTCAGTATAGGTGAAGCATTTTATAATGGATTGTAATACAGTGCTATTCCCGATGTGACCTCAAAAAGAGACTTCCCTAGACCATAGTTTAACACATTTATCTATTCCAAAACATGCTTCAGATTTATAATCAAATCATTTACCAATAAACTCTATACATTTAACCTGCTTAAGCCCATGAATGGGAATGCTTAACTTGGTATTTTTCCACAATGTGGCAAGTCAGTCTGGAGCAGTTAGTGCACCACAGAATGTTGTAAGAACAGCTGTGTTGAACAGCTGATTGTCGAAATGTTTCAACCTTGCACTGCAAGAAATTTACTGTACATGTTTGGAATGGGCCTTAATTGCTCTGTAATTTTCCTTTCAAAGGAGAGTGTATGTAAACAGTGTCAGTGACTGCTGAGGATTAGCTTTGTGAAGCAGTAATGAACTGTCCCCAGATTCACTGGGCTTCACATTTTGCAAGCAGGCAGGCTTCCCTGTAGAGACACTGCGTCCCTCTTAAAGCAATGGTTCCTTTGAGGAATTACTGTAATTATGCTCAGTGCCAGGAGCGTTATGTAAAGCCACTACTATTCACTCTTGGGAACAGTACACACTACAATAGGCTGTTTAATCAGCAGGATGTCTTCCTAGCAGTCTTCACAAAATAATTTGGGATCTTAATACGTGTGTTATTTTCACAGATAAGATGTTACCATGTCTGGGCTTTTTAAGATGGGAACAAGGCCTTGCAAAATAAGAGGAAAGATAGCAAATGGCATGGTACCGCAGCTTTAAGGCTTCAGCCTATCTTTTTGCCTGCTTAGAAAGTCCTAACAAAAGAAATCTACTGACTTCTAGGAATTCTAGAGTGAGTAACTCACCTCCTGACTCCCCAAAGCCTGTCCACCATCTACAAGGCACAAGTCAGGAATGTGAGGGAATACTCTCCACTTGCCTGGATGGGTGCAGCTCCAACAACACTCGAGAAGCTTGACACCATCCAGGACTAAGCAGCCCACTTGATTGGCATCCCATCCACAAACATTCACTCCCTCCACCACCGACGCACAGTGGCAGCAGTGTGTACTATCTACAAGATGCACTGCAGCAACTCAACAAGGCTACTCAGGCAGCACCTTCCAAACCCGCGACCTCTACGACCTAGAAGGACAAAGGCAGCAGATTCCTGGGTACATCACCACCTGCAAGTTCCCCTCCAAGCCACACACCATCTGACTTGGAACTATATCGCCGTTCCTTCACTGTCGCTGGTCAAAATCCTGGAACTCCCTTCCTAACAGCATTGCGGATGTACCTACCCCCACATGGACTGCAGCGGTTAAAGAAGGCAGCTCACCACCACTTTCTCAAGGGCAATTAGGGATGGGCAATAAATGCTGGCCTAACCACGATGCCCACATCCCATGAAACGAATAAAAAAACACTTCCTTTGTAGAAATGCTATTGGTATGGACACCTGAATGATGTACAAGCAGTTGATCTGCATTCCCAATCTGGATTTTATCTACAACATTAGCTTTTGTAAAAGTCTTACAAATGTAACTCTTTCCCCTCCACCCCATTAAATGGGAGCAGCAACACCCCAGAATTGTGAAAACAGTAATCAGTTCCCTCCTCCTTTCCCCTCCCTCTAATACCAAGTTCGAACACCATATTCGGGGGAGCCAGCTGGAAATTCAGATGAGTGTGGAGAAAAAGGATCTGAACGATGGACATTTGATTGACGATTACTTGTGGCGTGAAACCATGGCATTCTAGGAATATGGTCACTAAGTAGTGGAATGCCTCTGTATGTGTTTTTTTGGTAAAGTCCATAGGCCAACCTATTGCACCAACACTGATGGCCTTTGTAGGATCACTCAAGCAACAAAGCCTTGAAGGAGTGGCCTCTCAGCATTCAACAACAACAACTCACATTTACGCCATACCTTTATTGCAGTTAAACATCTCAAACACTTCACAGGAGCATTAGCAGACAAAATCTAACACCCAGCCACACAGATATTCGGACAGGTGACCAAAAGATTGGTCGGCCCCTGAATCAGGTGACATTTGCACTACAACTGCAGCTTTGATGTGAAGAGAAATTGCTCCACTTTGACGCTAATCTGGTAGTGTCAATGCACCCTTAGGTGATGAATAAAGCACCTTTTAAAGTGCACAGCAATGTACTGTAACATAACATGCATTTTATATACAAACTTTAATTTGGTAAAATGTCTCAAGGGACCACACAGGAGCATTAATCCAACAAAGTTAGACTCCAAGCCACAAGTAGAAATTAGCACAAATGGCCAACATCATGGACAAAGAGGTAGGTTTTAAGGAGTGTTTTAAAGGAGGGATAGAGAGGCAGGAAGGTTTAAGGAAGGGAATTACAGAGTTTAGGGCCTTGGCAGCTGAAGGCACCACCTCCAATTCCCCTCACGGAGGAATCTAGAACTAGGGAGCACAGTTTCAGAAGTAAGGGGTCTCCCCTTTTAAGGCAGAGATGTGGAGGAATGTCTCCTCTCAGAGGGTCGTTAATCTTTGGAATTCTCTTCCCCAGAGAGCAGTGGAGGCTGCGTCATTGAATATATTCAAGGCTGAGTTAGATAGATTTTTCATCCACAAGGGAGTCAAAGGTAATACGGGGGCAGGCAGGAAAGTGGAGATAAGGCCACAATCAGATCAGCCGTAATCTTATTGAATGGCAGAGTATGCTCAAGTGATCGAATGGCCTGCTTCTGCTCCTATTTTTTGTGATCTTATGATCAATGACGGAGCAAAAGGAAATTGGTGATGCACAGAGGCCAGAATTGGAGGAGCACAGAGATCGCAGAGGTTATAGGGACAGAGATGGGCAAGGCCATGGAGAGAATTGAAAGCAAGGATAAGCATTTTAAAAACCGAGGTGTTGTCAGATTGGGAGTCAACGTAGGTCAGCAAGCACAGGACTTGATGCAGAGTTTTAGGTGAGTTCAAGTTTACCAAGGGTGGTGCATGGGAGGCCAGCCAGGAGTGTATTGGAATAGTCATACACTGATTGAGAGCACACAACAACCAGTCTTCTCCACATATGATGGTTTAGAATTGAATCTGTACTGCTGCTAAATGGGTCTGCACCCAATAAGTTAGGAAAGCTGCATGAACAGACTTGGGAATACTGTAGCATCACCATCCCCAAGTTTCTGTTTTTAGCTTCTCTCATGATAGCAACAAGTGTACTTTATATGCAACAGTAGAAAATACACACTTGCCTCCAACAGCAACAAAAAAAATGGGCATTAAATATATAGAGTATTCTGAGCACAGAATAGTCGGGAAGGACAGCATTACCCCTGAAATAATCAAGAGTGCCAAGCCTGCTATACTCTCAGCACTACATGAACTGCTATGCCTGTGCTGGGACGAGGGAGCAGTACCCCAGGACATGCGCGATGCCAACATCATCACCCTCTATAAAAACAAAGGTGACCGCGGTGACTGCAACAACTACCGTGGAATCTCCCTGCTCAGCATAGTGGGGAAAGTCTTTGCTCGAGTCGCTCTGAACAGGCTCCAGAAGCTGGCCGAGCGCGTCTACCCTGAGGCACAGTGTGGCTTTCGTGCAGAGAGATCGACTATTGACATGCTGTTCTCCCTTCGTCAGATACAGGAGAATGCCGTGAACAACAGATGCCCCTCTACATTGCTTTCATTGATCTCACCAAAGCCTTTGACCTCGTCAGCAGACGTGGTCTCTTCAGACTACTAGAAAAGATCGGATGTCCACCAAAGCTACTAAGTATCATCACCTCATTCCATGACAATATGAAAGGCACAATTCAACATGGTGGCTCCTCATCAGAGCCCTTTCCTATCCTGAGTGGTGTGAAACAGGGCTGTGTTCTCGCACCCACACTTTTTGGGATTTTCTTCTCCCTGCTGCTTTCACATGCGTTCAAATCCTCTGAAGAAGGAATTTTCCTCCACACAAGATCAGGGGGCAGGTTGTTCAACCTTGCCCGTCTAAGAGCGAAGTCCAAAGTATGGAAAGTCCTCATCAGAGAACTCCTCTTTGCTGACGATGCTGCTTTAACATCTCACACTGAAGAATGCCTGCAGAGTCTCATCGACAGGTTTGCATCTGCCTGCAATGAATTTGGCCTAACCATCAGCCTCAAGAAAACGAACATCATGGGGCAGGATGTCAGAAATGCTCCATCCATCAATATTGGTGACCACGCTCTGGAAGTGGTTCAAGAGTTCACCTACCTAGGCTCAACTATCACCAGTAACCTGTCTCTAGATGCAGAAATCAACAAGCGCATGGGTAAGGCTTCCACTGCTATGTCCAGACTGGCCAAGAGAGTGTGGGAAAATGGCGCACTGACACGGAACACAAAAGTCCGAGTGTATCAGGCCTGTGTCCTCAGTACCTTTCTCTACGGCAGCGAGGCCTGGACAACGTATGCCAGCCAAGAGCGACGTCTCAATTCATTCCATCTTCGCTGCCTTCGGAGAATACTTGGCATCAGGTGGCAGGACTATATCTCCAACACAGAAGTCCTTGAAGCGGCCAACACCCCCAGCTTATACACACTACTGAGTCAGCGGCGCTTGAGATGGCTTGGCCATGTGAACCGCATGGAAGATGGCAGGATCCCCAAAGACACATTGTACAGCGAGCTCGCCACTGGTATCAGACCCACCGGCCGTCCATGTCTCCGTTATAAAGACGTCTGCAAACGCGACATGAAATCGTGTGACATTGATCACAAGTCGTGGGAGTCAGTTGCCAGCATTCGCCAGAGCTGGCGGGCAGCCATAAAGACAGGGCTAAATTGTGGCGAGTCGAAGAGACTTAGTAGTTGGCAGGAAAAAAGACAGAGGCGCAAGGGGAGAGCCAACTGTGCAACAGCCCCAACAAACAAATTTCTCTGCAGCACCTGTGGAAGAGCCTGTCACTCCAGAATTGGCCTTTATAGCCACTCCAGGCGCTGCTTCATAAACCACTGACCACCTCCAGGCGCGTATCCATTGTCTCTCGAGATAAGGAGGCCCAAAAGAAGAAAGAAATTCTGAGCACAGAAACAATGGTGTAAAATCTTCACAACACTACAGAGAAATGAAATGCCATTTTACTTGTTTTACCCTCATAAGGGTTAAAGAAATTGTACATTTCTTGCCAATAACCAATAGAAAGTTGTTACAAATCCAAAAGTGCACTTGTATGGAATGTATAGTTCACCAGGTTCTCTAGCATTGACAAAATATCAAATTTCCACAGCAGAAATGTGATGTATTAGACGGTGTTCTGGCACTCAAGTGTTCCCTTCTGGAATAATTTTCAGAAATAGCTTAAGTCTGTAAACCATGGCAGGAATTAAGCGTTCTAGACAAGATTCAGTCTGGGTGTGCAAAGCAGTAATTCTCTCACTGTGGTGTTCCATAGGGCTAGCTGAGGTTTTAGAAGATGTACCAGGACAGCAACATTCATACAGCAAATATCTCAGGGGCATTTCTCCTCAGCCCAGTGATGTTCCCAGTGCCAAACACCATCTCCAGTGTGCCATGTGGACAGGGATCTTAAAGTAATCTGGATATGCACTTAGCACATGAGCAATGGGGTTCAATTTACAGTTAGACTTATGCGCATTTTTGCTTTCTATTTCCCCTTCCCCATTCCAGACAACTCTCTTGAAAAAAAGAATGTGTAATCACAGACTGAAAGCAAGATTTAGAGGATCCAGAAATCAAATCTTTGAGGTTAACAACAACAACTGGCATGTATATAGCACCTTTAACACAATAAAGCATCCCAAGGCATTTCACAGGAGTGTTATCAACAAAAGTTGACATAGATTCTAGGAGAGGTGACCAAAAGCTTGGTCAAAGAGCTTTAAGACGGCTCTTAAAAAGGAGAGAAGTGGTTTGAAGCTGCTTGAGAAAACTGGGAAACAACAGACACCCAGAACGCAAGAGAGGTTCCAATCAGTGAGTGTTTGGCTTGGAGGGGAACTTGCAGGTGGTGGTGCTGGTCAGCAAGATTTATTTGAAACAAACAAACAAACAAACAGATACATTCAAAATGCCTTACTGAATGTTTTGAATTTAGTGGTTGTCCTGATTCAGGTTCTGCAGAAACTCCAAGGTTCCCTGTTTCTAACACCATCTGCTCTTTGGGAGAAGTTACAGCAAGGAAGAAAATCCACCTCTCACCCACTTGAATGGATGGATTAAGAAGGAGGCATTACCTTGGTTCTCCCTGCTCATCTCTCAATAGTTCATGCCAGTGGTATCCAAACTTTGGAAGCAGAGGGGTCAGATCGACATGGCACAACTGCTGACTGGGCTGCATGTGTCAAAGTCCCAGCCTCCATTCACAAAATCCAAACACCCAAACACTAGAAATTGAATCCCACTCCATACAAAATATCCAACACCCATGGGCAAAAAATGCAAACTCTAGAATTCAGTAAAAAAAAAGATTAAATCCTCCTACCACCCAAGTTATGTTTTTGTACTTTCTGGTCTGCTGTTCCATATACCATTCTACAGCCTGATCTGATCTACCATCAGCTTCTTTTATTTGCTGTCCCACTGTTCCCAAGGAGGAAGCTCTTTCAACCTCTAATTTTTTCAGGCCTAGAAGCTATTTCCTGCTGTTGCAAATATTCTGCTTTCTCTTTCATCTAAATGCTCTAATCAAACTGCTGCTTTTCCAATGCTCAAAGCCCAGGAATTTTGAACCATGAGTCCCAAAACAGCTTTCAGGCCACATCTTGTACATCACCAGTTTACATTATAAGCCTAATAACGAAGCACTGGGACAGGTACCTGATCAGCATTCTCAAAAAACTCAAAGGTATATTACCATTCCTGCCCATTCAAAAATTAACCTTGGCTTCATTTTACAATACAATATTCCTTAAACTAAGGTGGAGAACTAGTCTGAATATATGTCAAATTGCAGTTTTATTAAACAAAACACTTTTGGTTATCTTAAAATTCATGATGCCATGAATTCAAAATGGCACTTTGTCCACATTCCAAAGAGTGAATCCTTGGATACCCCACAGGCTTCCGCCCACTTCTGGCGGCTAGCCTCAATAGCGGTTACCAAGCTCGCCAAAGATAAAAGGAAATGATTTGTATTTACAAAGCACCTTTAACAACCTCAGTATGTCCCAACGTGCTTTAAAGCCAATGAAGTACTGTGGCAGTGCTATACTGTCGGGTAACTCAGCAGCAAATTTGCTCACAGCCAGGTCCCACAAACCGCAATAAAATACATGACCAGATAATCGGTTTCAGTGATGTTGGTTGAGAGATAAATATTGGCCGGACCACTGGGGAGAACATCTCTGCTCCTTTTCGAAAGATTGCCATGGGATTTTTTTGTACAACTGCGAAGGTAGAGGAGTCCTCTGTTCCACATCTCATCCGAAAGACAACACCCCCAACAGTGCAGCACTGAAGCATTAGCTTTGATTATATACTCAAGCCTCTGGAGTTTGGTTTGAACCCATGACCTTCTAACTCAGATGTGAGAGTGCGACTGATGAGCCAAGGCCCAATAGTGAGACAGTGAGGAGACACTTTGCATCGCTAAGATATTCGAAAAGCTTTCATTTGACCAAGGTGCTATTTGGTTATGTGGCAGGAACCACACCTGTAGAAGTGAATTAATGCATAAAGACTTTGTGGGTTTGTTTTTAAAAAGAGACTAGCATGCATTTCAAAGAAGCTTTTAGTTCACAGTGAAGATTCTGTGTTCATCACATTGTAAATTGATACTAGCAATCACTGCAAATTGTATTGTGACAGGACTTGGTTCGTAAATCACAACAAAGTCTAAAAATCAAGGTGTATTCTTCCAAAGTTTTTTTTTACCTGTGGAATAAAATTGGGTTCATTTGGTGGCGTCAACCAGGATTAACCAACATCTGCCTTAACATTTCACACAATTACTTCTCCAATTCCCACCAGTTATTTGGTGAATTCAGAATTCAATACACCAAAGACAGTGGAGACCCTTCTGCACTCAGTGCACCTCACCTGCTATTGGTGGGATGGGATTGGGGGAAACAGCACGACCATACAAGGCAGAGACATGAAGACTGTGAATAAATGATCTCTCCTACAAGTTATAAAATTACAAAAACATTCTGCTCCCATTCATAAGAAATTTCATTGGTTGTGAGGAAGAAGTATGGAGACTGATGCAACATTTAGTCACAGGTCAGCGAATGAAGTAGAAGAGCAGGCAGGAAAGGTGGGCCAATACCAATGGTTGAGTTTGGGGTGTTGGGTTTAATTCCACAATGGTTATTCCATTATAGGTCCACACAATTACATAGCTGATAGCATTTAAAAACTTAGCACATGCCCAGTTAATCTTTTAAATTTACTTCAGCAAAGGAATCATGCCTTAGAAGAAAAAAAGAGGAAATTAGCAAGGTGTGGAGGGAAAGTTTTCCTTAAAATGATATTGTGGTGCAATTTTTTATGCATGACATGCCTTCAGGGAACTGCAATGGAATTACCCGAATATGAAGTGTTATCAATTGGCCCACTGGGCACAGAATACTCAAAATTGTTCTTTGGGCATTTCTTCCAGGCTAACCACGCATCCAAATCTAACATATTTGCCATTGCAAAATGCCAGTAACCCTCATTCAAGCGAAGCTGATTTTCAATCTGGTAAATATATTGTCTCAACTCAGCACAATTAAGTCTAATGTTTTCCAAGTTCTGATGAAGGGTCACTGACGTGAAACGTTAACTCTGCTTCTCTCTCCACAGATGCTGCCAGACCTGCTGAGTATTTTCAGCATTTCTTGTTTTTATTTCAGATTTCCAGCATCTGCAGTATTTGGCTTTTATTCTAATGTTTTCCTTTCCTTGGCCTCTTATTAAAAAAATTATTAAAGTCCAATATTTTTCAAATTACCAAGCAATTAAATTATGCCGATATATGATTTTTATCTGCACCAGGATCAACCTCCGTATTGTATGAGGAAAAAATAGGAGAGAAATTCCTTTTCACCTAGCCATCATCCCAAACAACTCAGTTGCAAAAAACCCAAAGATGTTGCAATTCAACACCTGCATGTAAACATATGTCAAAATCAATTTTTCTCTATTTCCTGAAGATAAAAGTGTTACAACATTAGTTGGCGGGACTTGGATGCACCAGAGCAATCTTCTGTCTGTCATTTGGATCAGTGATTTTATACTGGAATTGATACGTTGGATTTTATTGGGAGTACTTGCTATGTCTAATGGCAACACATTAGAATGGAACACTATGGCTGAAGAAATCCTTCTAGAATTGGAGGTCCCTGCTAAAAGCTGAACTATAGAACTCTGGCTGTTAACACGCTTCTTATTTTATTTAGAGATACAGCACTGAAACAGGCCCTTCGGCCCACTGAGTCTGTGCTGACCAAGAACCACCCATTTATACTAACCCTACAGTAATCCCATATTCCCCTACCACCTACCTACACTAGGGACAATTTACAATGGCCAATTTACCTATCACCTGCAAGTCTTTGACAGTGGGAGGAAACCGGAGCACCCGGCGAAAACCCACACGGTCACAGGGAGAACTTGCAAACTCCGCACAGGCAGTACCCAGAATTGAACCCGGGTCCCTGGAGCTGAGAGGCTGCGGTGCTAACCACTGCGCCACTGTCTTAAATCTAATCCAGGAAATTCAAGATCCTAATTAACACCTGCATACTTTTATCAACAAATGATGATGCTCTTCAGTGTGGTAATGAATGATGTTGTGATTAGGTAACAGAGACAGAATGGAATGACTGGTATTCCACACACTATACAGGTTATGAAAGGTAATGAGAGATATGATATTATAAAACCTTTTGAATATTTGGAATACTTGCCAAAGCAACTGGCATGGTTTACATTCAATATCCCTACCGATGGAGAGGTCCCTTTCTCTCCGTTGGGGAAAATGTTAAGTGGAAGATAGAAATTCAAGCACACCCATTTTTGGGAACATGGGGACCATCTGGGTGCAGGAAAGGGCCAAGACGCCAGCATTTGCATCAAGGCAGCAATACCAAGAGCAACAGGCAGCCTGTAGCCGAAACGCAAATGAAGTTTGGGCTGCTGTTGGCATTGCAGAGGCCCCTCAGGGAAGTGAGAAAGTCAGGGAGGAGAGGGGGAGGGGCTGGTAGCAGAACTGTTTGGGATGCAACAGTAGTGATTAGCAGGGGCAGGGGACAGGGAGCAGCAGCATTGGGAGGGGCCAAGGAATGACAATCACCTGGGGTTTAGTGCTGGCAATTGCGAGATTGGCTCCACATTCAGGTTAAGTATATTTTGAAAACTTAACTTGCTAGTTGTGGCCTAATAGGGGGGTCTTTTTAAAGACCATTCGTTAGACCACATGTAGAGCTGATTTTCCTCAGGGCAAACCAATCCTGTAGTGCGTATCTCAAACAGGTATTAGACCCCTCATTTGCATATGCAAAAGGACCTAATACCCATTTCAAGCATGAGCACCCTGACGTTTTGACTTTTATCAACTTGGCAGGCAGCTCACTTCTGTCTTGTAATCAGCAAGTGCTTCCTGACCCATCACATTGAAGGCTTAGGAGGCCAATTTGTAACCAAATGCCTGCTTTACAGGAGTAGAAAATAAAGTGGCCAAGGCTAGTTGTGTATTTGTTAGAAAATTACTAGTTACCAAAGGTGTAAACTAGAAAATGATGTTTGTTGTATCTAAAAGTTGGAGATGATGAGTCGCTACATTTGTTGTAGTAAAATCATGGCATTATGACAGACTATCATGGCAAGTCCTCGAGGCGGCCAACATCCCCAGCTTGTACACACTACTGAGTCAGTGGCGCTTGAGATGGCTTGGCCATGTGAGCCGCATGGAAGATGGCAGGATCCCCAAAGACACATTGTACCGCGAGCTCGCCATTGGTATCAGACCCACCGGCCGTCCATGTCTCCATTTTAAAGACGTCTGCAAACGCGACATGAAACCTGTGACATCGATCACAAGTCGTGGGAGTCAGTTGCCAGCGTTCGCCAGAGCTGGTGGGCAGCCATAAAAGCGGGGCTAAATTGTGGCGAGTCGAAGAGACTTAGCAGTTGGCAGGAAAAAAAAGACAGAGGCGCAAGGGGAGAGCCAACTGTGTAACAGCCCCGACAAACAAGTTTTTCTGCAACACCTGTGGAAGAGCCTGTCACTTTAGAATTGGCCTTTATAGCCACTCCAGGCGCTGCTCCACACACCACTGACCACCTCCAGGCGCTTACCCGTTGTCTCTCGAGATAAAGAGGCCAAAGAAGATAATGGCAAGAGTTAAATCTAACACTTGCAAGAATTCTTGGTGACCAAATGAAACCCACATCTTTGAGACCAAGGTTCACTTTTCTTCTCTTTGTCCTCCACCAAATCTGTATTGTACAAGAAATACTATAATACAGCAACTGAATACAGTATTAACTACATGCACTGCTCAAGGTCACAGCATAAATCCTAGAATTTATGCACAATCATTGGAGAAGATCAACCTTGGTCATTTGTTTCAACTGACTGCACAAATCTTCCAAGCTTTTGACACAATACTGATTGTCAAATATTTCTTTATATATTTTATGATCCAACCACAACAAGGCTCTGTTAAAATTCTCCTTCTTAAGCACTTCTACCTGACAGTCACATTGCTACAGGGTAAGAACCATTAGCATACAAGCTTAAATACAAAGATAACACTAGAAGTCCCATCATGGCCTTCTGTTTGAAATACTTTTACGAAGGCTGAGCAGAACTGATTTGATTCCTGGAGTGTGTTACTGTTACCAGATCATGGAATCTAAATAGATTACAATTCTTTCTTTAGAAGCCAGAAAAGTCAGGGGGGACTTTTTGCGAAAGATTGTGCAAGTTGAAAGGGAAGGCAATTGAAGTGCACAGGACAAAAGACAGCTGCATGCATTTCTCTAGTGAAAAGGAATTGAGGAATTATACCTCGAAAGCATTTGGGCAGGGTTGTTCCGTCAAGAGAAAGAGTCTTGTTGTGCCCAATAAACAAAAAAAAAACAGATGCTGGAAATCTGAAACCAAATCGGAAAATACTGGAAACACTTGGGTCAGTCAGCATCTGTAGAGAACAGAGAAGTGAGCGTTTCGGATGTGGACTTTGTCAGAACTCATTGGGCTTAATGTTCTTTTCCTGGTGTAAAGTCTTTGCCTGCTTGTTCTGTTTGATTCTCCATCTTGATAATAATGTTGTAAAAGAGAATGACAAGATGCCTAACAATGGGACGTTTCATATTGGATGACTCAGCAGTAAATATTGCCAAGGCATTTCCTTATTTATTCTTAGAAGTTGAAGAAGCTTGCATTTTTTTGGAATCACAGCCTGGAGGCCTCCCATGTCATTCTCACATCTGTCAACAAACAACCCATGTAGTTCTTAGCTTTAAAAAGGTGTTATTTTATTAAAAGCATATTTAATATATATGATCATCAATCTAGAGAGCAAATTAACCAAGTGATAACAAATTTTATTTATTCAGAGTACGGCTCAGGGAGATCGCAATGGACTAAAGGTGAACTGATATGATTTTTTTTTTTTAATCGAATTGTTTTATGATTAAATCCTTTGTGCTGGGGAGATGAATTGCTTTTTATTAGTTTTGTATTAAGGTTTCCGATATGACCACGTGAAGGAGGTCAGGTCTCTATAGAACAATCGCAAATATCAGAATGATCAAAAAGAAAAAAAGGTCCCGATCCCAGATTCCAGTTATGTTTATGTTTTTCCTCCTTAAAATATACCTTTAAGGTTTCCACAGCCCATGCATTATTTGTCAGCACAGGGGAAAAAGAACAAGCGCCCAGTTCAAAGGCTCAAAGTACTACTCTTGAACAAACCCTTTTTCAAGAGTTCAAAGTCTAATTTTCTCTAAAAGCCCAAGAGCAGCAATGGGCACATCACTACTTCAGTTGCCACTGAATTCATGAATCCCTACTGCGCATATTATAAGGTAGGGTCCTGTCCCTCAGTGGCTGTACATGCCAACAATGTCAAACCATCTATTTTAAATGCTCAGATGCCCACAGTTCAAATCATACAGTCTCCAGTGAGGTTTAAGTACAAAGAAAATATATTTTTTGATGAAAAGATGACTTCTGATGAAAGGTCACAGACCTGAAATGTTAACTCTGCTTTTCTCTCCAAAGATGCTGCCGGACCTGCTGAGTATTTCCAGCACTTCCTGTTTTGATTTCAGAAAATATCTTTATTCTCTCAGCAACTTCTCTGTGCTTTCGACATGTGAGGGTTTTTACTGCTGTGTACTGATGTATGATGGCCAATGCAGGTTGTAGCTCTGTCCACTCTAACCTCTTTTTTGGTAAGGCAATGGGCCAAATCTTGTTGGAAAAATAATGGTGTATTTACGACACACACCGTTATTAATACACCAATCAGCCAGCAAACGTAAAGGGATTAAGAGATAACGGCGGAAATTGTGAATTTCCAAAACAAACAGCATCTCACCCTTGGCCTGTCTGTTATTTGTAAGAGGTTGCTGGATTTGCACATTAATTGCCCATTAAACTCACCACAGAAAGCTAGTGCTGGTAATTAAGAACACAAGCATCCTTTTAGCAACAAAATAATTGTTAATTCAATGCCAATCAACCTCTCTGGTGCAGTAGGGGAAGAATTTAAACTATTCATTCTCATTCCTCCATGTAGTCAATTCTTCTGAGAGAATTTAAAAATATTAATATTTTTCTTACTTTTCCTTTCTGTCTCTTTTCTCTTTCCCCCTTAATCCAATCTTTACTTAGATTAGATTAGAGATACAGCACTGAAACAGGCCCTTCGGCCCACCGAGTCTGTGCCGAACATCAACCACCCATTTATACTAATCCTACACTAAACCCATATTCCTACCAAACATCCCCACCTGTCCCTATATTTCCCTACCACCTACCTATACTAGTGACAATTTATAATGGCCAATTTACCTATCAACCTGCAAGTCTTTTGGCTTGTGGGAGGAAACCGGAGCACCCGGAGAAAACCCACGCAGACACAGGGAGAACTTGCAAACTCCACACAGGCAGTACCCGGAATAGAACCCGGGTCCCTGGAGCTGTGAGGCTGCGGTGCTAACCACTGCGCCACTGTGCCGCCCTTCACACTCTCATTCCCCTTTCTGTACCTGATTTGGCTCTAATTCATCCTCCTTCTTAGTCATTCCTGTCTTTTTCCTAATCCTTAAACCTCCTTGGTTAAGGAGATACCTTGTTGGTCCCACTGCTCACTAAGATCCCAGATGCCCAGTTGCCCACGCCACGCTGTTATCAGCTGCAAGTTACGGAGGAAAACAAAGGACTGGAGGATACGGACAAGATAGGTGAAAATTGTGTTTATCTATCTCCATAATGATGAATCAAAGTTACAAAACACCTATTTATTGCTTCCATGAGCTGACTGATGATTAATACTGCAATTACAAAAAAAATACACAAACTCCCTTAGACAATGGGCCATCTGGACTATGTAAGCCATTGACTCTGTGGGTTACATGGGTGCTGTAAGTTTTCAGTAAATTATGTGTCATTACTGGCTGCTGTCCCAAGTCCAAATCAAGGCATCATCTGTGACAACTGTCATTTCACTAAATTGTAACTTAGAATCATTGATTACATCATGCCAATGCTCAAATAGACTTATTCCCTGCACTTTCCCCATAGCCCTTCAAAGTTTCTGCCCTTCAAATATTTATCCAATCCTTTTTGAAAGTCATTACTGAATCTGCTTCCACCATCCTTGCAGGCAGCGCATTCTTGATCATAGCAACTTGCTACATAAAGATATTTTTCCTCATGTTATCTTAAATTTGTGTCCTCTGTCTACCAACCCTTCTGCCATTTTCTTCGTAGTTAGCAGCAAAACCCTTCATGATTTTGAACACCTCTATTAAATTGCCCTTTACCCTTCCCTGCTCCAAGGAGAACAACCAGTTTCACCAGTCTCTCTGCGCAAGTCAAGTCTTTCAACCCTGGTACAATTCCAGTAAATCTCTGCTGCACCTTCTCTAAGTCCTTCCTAAAGTGTAGTGCCCAGAATTGGCCACAATACTCAAGCTGGGGTCTAACCTGTGTTTTATGAAGGATTTAGTATTACTTCTTTGCTTTTGTAATCCACGCCCTATTTAGAAAATCCCACCTTCTAGTAATGCCACGGGATCTTATGTCTTTCTAGACAAGAAAGATTTTCAAGTTTTTTGGATCAGATTAAGTACCAAGCCTATTTCAGGCACCAGATTATAAAGGTTATTATTCAGGAAGACGAAAAATAAATTAAGCTTAGTAGAACAAGGGGAAGGAGCTATGGTGAAGAAAAGAGATACAAGAAAATTTAACAGGGCAATTGGTGGGTAATTTATTTTGGTTGTACAAATAATTTATCAACCAAGGGTTAAAGTTGCAGGCATTGAATTAAGGGTAGATGATGAATGCAAAGAGTGGAAGAGGAGCCACTAATAGTCCATGTGGGAACAGAAAGATGAAAAAAAAACACATGGTACTTGCAGAAGAGCAAGAAATTCTCCCAGTGTCCTGACTAATATTCGTCCCTCAAGCAACACCATCAATCTGGTCATTTCTGATTTGTTGTTTCTAGGACCTTATGCTGCAGAAAATTGGCTACCACCAACAAAACAGAGACTACACTTTAAAAAGTACCTCCTTGATTGTGAAGCACTTTGGGATATCCTGAGGATGTGAAAGCAACTACATGGGGAAGTACAGTCAGAGGTGCTCAGAAGTGGTCTTCAGTATATTGCTGGGAAATTGAAAGGCTTGTAAAGCTGTGGAGTTTTAAATAGGTCTTTGGAAAAGGCAGAGTTCCTTCAATGAAATTGGAGGTGTAAATGAGTGGGTAGCCAATTAGTGCCATTCGTAACTAACACATAAAAGGATTATTTGAGGTAAATCAGGTTGACATTGAAAAGGCGAGTCGGAGCTCAACCAGACTGGATCAGAGAGACTAACCATTAATACAGAGATGGGAATTTAGGTTCTTTTAATCACAAAAGGAACAATCTATGAATAAACTACAGATTTCAATAAAATATCTACACTACAATACTAAAAGCATTCAGAATTAGATGCTTCATTTTGAGGTATAAAGTACCACAAGGAAATGGTTATAGAGATTGCAGAAACATGGTATACCCCATAAAGTGGGAACAATTTCAATATACAGAAGACCAGGATGTTCTGGGAGAAAGAGTGGGGGAAAGAAAAGTTTTACATTTTGAAGAGCATTTGGAAATGAAGAATGGCAAAGTAATATCCAAGGAGTCAATACAAAATGAAATCTGGTGTATTAACAATTACCGTTGCTATAAAGGATTTATTTTGTACTCAGAACTTGGAATTCTGTGTGTTTTAAAAACTGAGAAAAGGATTTTTGCTCAGTTGAAGACACCTGCAAATAGTTGGAATTCTGCAATGTTTTCAAAGGAAGTTCATAACAAAAGTTGAACTTTATGAGTGCTTTGAAAGGATGTTGAACTTGTACAAGGAAGGAAAGACAGCAATTTCAAGGAAACCACAGGGGTTGGTCTTCCTCAGAGCAGTTTTATTTTGAAGGACAAAAGACACATGAAGGACATGTGACCATGTTCAGAAAATTTGTTTTTCACTTTGGACCCTTTAAAAAGCCAGTGAGTCGGACAATGGACAGGGCATTTTAATTCTTTGCTTTGGACTTGCCTGGAGCAAGAGAGGAAGACCCAGGAAAGTGTTACCTCTCCCAGTGTGGTTCCTGCTGCCTCCTGTGTTGTACGAAATCCTGAAATCTGAAGAATTTTTCTACTGCTAGACTGCTGCTGACCTAAGCAGACTTGTTGCTACACCCCTGATGGAAGACTGTGATGCCTGCTGCAGTTAAATTGCCATGAATGCCTATCCATTACAGACTGTTCATCAACATTGCCTGGAGAGACTGCGAGTGGCATCCGACTATTAAACTCTGGGACACCTCACCATACTGTAAACATCCTACCAGAACATGAGAAAATCAAAATTTATTATTCCTTCTATTCCTAAGAAACAGCTGTAAACCAAAATCCTTTTTCCCCAGTTAAATTTTTTTTTTTTAAATGTATGTGTGCGTGCATGAGGGTTAAGAAATTAAGGAGTTTTCATATATAGATTTATCTTGTTAGTAGTTAAGATTTATTATTTATTTTCTTATAAAAAGTTAATGTTGTTTAAAGAAACTTGGTTTGGTGTGCTTTATATATCACCTTGAACATAGTAGATGTCCCAAAGTGCTTCACAGGAGATTCGTCAGACAAAATTTGACACTGAGCTACGCAAGAGAGATATCAGAACAAGTGACCAAAAGCTTGGTCAAAGCAATATTTTTTTTTATATAAAAGAGTGCGACTTAAAGGAGGAGACGAGAGGGGTGCAGAGGTTTAGGAAGGGAATTCCAGAGCTCAGGGGCTGGGCAGCAGAAGATTAAGATGGGAGCATTCAAGATACTAGAGAAATGAGAAATACTAGTCCAACAGTAAACCTAAGAAAATTAGTTTTAGATTAAGTTTTAGTCACAAAAATGTTCTAGGAGAGATTCTACACTTGGAATTAGTATTACCATCTATGATCAGTATCAAAGGAATACAAGGCAAGTGTGATGTTACCATGGTAGAAGGCATGGCGTATCAAACCTGATCTCGGCTGTTGTATTACAATTCAAAGTGAAACATGTGTAATCAGGCCTGGCAGACCAGACTCAGGAACAGACTATACTGAAGCTGAGCCACTGGGGTTTCCATTGAAAAGTAGTCCTTCAGATGCACCAATACCACCAGTTTCAGATTCTTCAACAACTTGCATTTATATAGTGTCTTTAATATAGAGAAACAGCTCCAGCCACTTCTCTGAGATCTAATCAGGAAAAAAAGGATACCAAGCTAAAGAGGGACATATTAGGATGGTTACTGGTTTAAAAAAATGGAGGTGAGCCATTCCTGATGTTTTCACGAAAGTTGATTTAAAAGTTACTTGATTTTTGATTTTTCGTTGCCTTGAAAGAGCAGCTAACATGGCTGATCATCTCCTAGCAATGAGACAGAAACTGGCTAAACATATCTACTTTTGTCAAAGAAATATTTGAAACTACTAAAATTTTAGACAGCCAAGTGCATTTTGTTACAAGTCTAGGATAAAACAACCTGTGTATAAAAGGCGGCTGCAAACTGTTGACTTTACAAGGATTTTTAAACTCACTTAAGACCAAGGCAAAGTTTTACTCTGCCTTTCCATTTATTTTACTTTCCTTATTTCTACTCAGGTTGAAGAAAGAGGAAGTGAGAACATTCTGCAAGGGTTGAATTACAATTAGCTTCTCCCCATTGTTACAAGGGTATTAATATTGTTTCTACTTTTAAAACAGCAAGAAGGAAGCACATTGTAACTACTTAAAGCGAAGTTTATATAATTGGTTAGGATTTTGTGCACTTCACATTTAACTTAATTCTTTCCGCGGACACTTAAAATGCTTGTACTTTAGTTCAAATTTGTACCATTAATCTGTAATTCTTCATCAGCCACTTCAGTGTAAACTACATACAGTACTTTGGCCAGCTCTGACGTGGGAAGGTGTAAGCCAGCTGCAATCTACGTTTCCCTGCTGCTTTCTTTGACAAAACTGAAGCAAAATAACTTCATTTTTACTGCTTTGAATATCAATTAGGCCTCAGCCGACAAAGAATCTGCCTCCAGTTTGGATAAATCTCCAACTTTCTGTGTCCTGTGCACAACAGATGTGCCTGCATTCAGCTCTTAAAAAGAGGAACAAAAGAGACTCTCCAAAAGCATGCAGGGTAAGTGGCATAGCATCTGTTTGAGAAAGGATCCACCTGCTCCCGTTTAAATAAAAGGGATTACATCAATCAGTCACTCACTTGCTTCTACGCCAGCAAGGAAGGATTTTCATGAAAATACAAACTTTTTAAAATTAAACTTCTGACCCATTTATGTTAAGGATAGACTTTTTTTTTTAATTTGTTTTAATCTTTTTCTTGCTATTAGCAGCAGTGACTGAGTTTTTTTATTCATTTGTGGGATGTGGGCGTTGCTAGCTAGGCCAGCATTTATTGCCCATCCCTAATTGCCCTTGGGAAGGTGGTGGTGAGCTGCCTTCTTGAACCGCTGTAATCCTTGGGCTGTAGGCACACAAACAGTATTTTGACCCAGCGACAGTGAAGGAATGGTGATATAGTTCCAAGTCAAGATGGTGTGTGGCTTGGAAGGGAACTTGCAGGTGGTGGTGTTCCTTGCTGCCCTGTCCTTCTAGGTGGTAGAGATTCTGGGTTTGGAAGATGCTGTCGAAGGAGCCTTGGTGCATTGCATCTTGTATATGGTAAACACTGCTGCCACTGTGCGTCGGTGGTGAAAGAAGTGAATGTTAAAGGTGGTGGACGGGGTGCCAATCAAGCGGGCTGCTTTGTGCTGGATGGTGTCGAGCTTCTTGAGTGTTGTTGGAGCTGCACTCATCCAGGCAAGTGGAGAGTATTCCACCACCCTCCTGACTTGTGCCTTGTAGATGGTAGACAGGCTTTGGGGAGACAGGAGGCAAGTTACTTGCCACAGAATTCCCAGCCTCTGACCTGATCATGTAGCCACAGTATTTACGTGGCTGGTCCAGTTCAATTTCTGGTCAATGGTAACCCCCAGGATATTGATAGTGAAGGATTCAGCGATGGTAATGCCACTGAACATCAAAAGGGGGGATAGTTAGATTCTCTCTCGTTTGAGAGGGTCATTGCCTGGCACTTGTGTGGCACGAATGTTACTTACCACTTATCAGCTGAAGCCTGGATGTTGTTCAGATCTTGCTGCATTTCTACACAGACTGCTTCAGTATCTGAGGAGTTGCGAATGGTGCTGAACATTGTGCAATCATTAGCGAACATCCCCATTTCTGACCTTATGATGGAGGGAAGGTCATTGATGAAGCAGCTGAAGATGGTTGGGCCTAGGACACTACCCTGAGGAACTCCTGGGACTGAGATGATTGACCTCCAACAACCACAACCATCTTTCTTTGTGCTCAGTATGACTCCAACCAGCGAAGAGCTTTCCCCCTTATTCCCATTGACTCCAGTTTTGCTCGGGCTCCTTGATACTATACTCGGTCAAATGTGGCCTTGATGTCAAGGGCAGTCACTCTCACCTCACCTCTTGAGTTCAGCTCTTTTGTCCATGTTTGGACCAGGGCTGTTATGAGGTCAGGAACTGAGTGGCTCTGGCAGAGCCCAAACTGAGCGTCAGTAGCAGGTTGTTGCTAAGCAAGTGCCACTTAATAGCACTGTTGACAAACTCTTCCATCACTTTGCTGATGATCAAAAGTAGACTGATGGGGCAGTAATTGGCTGCATTGGATTTGTCCTGTTTTGTTTGGACAGGAAATACCTGGGCAATTTTTCATAATACCGGGTTGATGCCATTGTTGTAGCTGTACTGGAACAGCCTGGCTAGGAACTTGGCTAGTTCTGGAGCATAAGTCTTCAGTATTATTGCCAGAATGTTGTCAGGGTCCACAGCCTTTGCAGTATCCTGTTCCTTCAGCCATTTCTGGATATCACATGGAGTGAATCAAATTGATTGAAGACTGGCATCTGTGATGCTGGGGACCTCAGGAGGAAGCAGAGATGGATCATCAACTCGGCACTTCTGGCTGAAGATTGTTGAAAATGCTTCAGCCTTGTCTTTAGCACTGACGTGCTGGGCTCCCCCAACGTTGAGGATAGGGATATTTGTGAAGCCTCCTCCCGTCAGTTGTTTAATTGTCCACCACCATTCATGACAGGATGTGGCAGGACTGCAGAGATTAGATCTGATCCTTTAGTTGTGGGATTGCTTAGCCCTGTCTTATCGCATGCTGCTTCCACTGTTTGGCATGCAAGTAGTCCTGTGTTTTGGCTTCACCAGGCTGACACCTCATTTTGAGGTATGCCTGGTGCTGCTCTTGGCATGCCCTCCTGCACTCTTCATTGAATCTTTATCCTTTATGTGGTAAACATAATGAGGAATGGGTGATATTTTGTATCTGTCAAATCATCATTGCAGGAACACATACACCAGAAAAGCCTGGCCAGACGGCATACGCTATAGGTGAATCTAAATGAATCCTTCTCAATCCAAAAGTTTTTAGAAACATGGAGCTAAAAGACATGCCAAAATACACAATCTACCTCAAAAGCAAAGACACTCCTTAAAAGTATCACAAATCCAGTTAATTAAATCAGGAAAATAGCATTGGTCTTTTCCTCTTAAAACATGCTCGATGCGAGTGAAACATTTAGCTTATTCACTATACACTGAATTGCATAGATTGGACAGCACAAAAACAGGCCATTTACTGGTCCATGCTGGCATTTGTGCTCCATACAAGCCTCCTCTCACCCATCTTCAGCTAAACCCATCTGCCTAACCTTCTATTCCTTTCTTCATGTGTTTATCTCACTCCTCCTGAAATGCATTTAATACTAGAACTGTAATCGTTTGCTAACTACATTTACTGCAAGTGGGAAGATTCTGGAACTCCGGAGAAAGGAATGGAACTTCAAAAGGCCTTTATTTAAAGGTCATTTAATTCACACAGAAAGACTACAGCTGATAACTAATACTTTTCAAAAGAATACTGCAACCTAAAGATGGAGAAGATCTTATCCTCAAGTTACCTAAATGCTGTGATTTTTCATCGAATCTGCATGGAGTTGGGGTGAGAACCTTCCTGTCCTAACTTCTGGAAAATACGTCATCGACTCAAAAGACTATCACTGGAGAAAAGTTTATGTTTAATTAATATACAGAAACATCTTCACAAGTCAATAATACAGAAATCTCATTTCATTGCTGACCCCAGTTTGAAAAAGTTATGCCTTAATGGACTAGGAGACCATGGAAGATCAGGATAAAAAGATTGGTTAACACCTCTTTAAATCTTAAAAAATTTGCGAAACACAATTAGAATGCCAACATTCTTAACGTATGAAAAAACGCTTTATCCCTGATCAGATCAAACCATTTCCTCAGCTGTAATCAATGTTACTGTTCACTTGTGTGGGATTCCTCTTCGCAAATGGGACTTTATGACTCAATCCATTAATAGTCATAGAAGGGAAATTTACCCTGAAGTAAAAGCAGAAATTAAGTAGCAGCAACCCGAATTCTGGATTCAATTAAGTGTCACATGGACGGTTCAAAAGAACTCGTATCTCTTTCATCAGTTTACTTGATAATCAATATTTGCATTGAATGGTATCCAGTAATGACTCCAAACCAGATTATTAGAGCAGCATGGCAGCACCAGCTAACCATGATGTCACGAACACGTGCTATGCGGAATGATGATTTTTTAATCCATCGGCTGGAAACCTGAATTAAATTTTAGAAAAGGTGACTGCTAGCAGCTAAAATGGCCCCTGAAATTTGCATCAAAACACGCTACATTCCAATTAGTCGCGGTGCAGTCAAATTGTCTAGCCAGTCCCCTCCAGAACAATGACTTGGGGAATGTTAAGTGAATCACCTGGCCAGTCGCCATTAACAAGACATTAAAGGCAATCACTTGGGACATTAAACTGGTGGAGATGAACCACTCAAAGGCAATCATGTGAATAATGGGATTCTGATTGAGAGAACAGAATTCATAGACATGAACTAATTAAGTTGCAAAAGGAAATACACAGTGAGCCATCATGTGACAGGCACACCATCTGTATGTTTTATGCTGTTTTTTCACTCCCTGCAGCCAGCCAAGTAACTGGACACTGATCAGAGAAGGCCCAAGTGGAGTCTCTCTCTCTCTCCAGTCCACATTGCAAGTTTCAAACCCTACCTGCTGGCTTTAACAGCCTATGCCTATCACTGCTGCAGACAGAGACCCCCGTGAAGGAAATCATCTGCCAGTCCCATCTGTCAAATCATCATCCTCCATGAGAACCGCCAAACTAACTGGCCACATCTGCAAACCGGAAGCCTGAGTACCACTGGGTTCAGCTGGAAGCCATTTGAATGATGAAATTCTGCAGAATGTATACCCGTTTTTATTGCTCCGGACTCTAATCCAACCAATCTATCCTTCCCCACTCTGTAACCTATTTGTGTGCATATGTGAACCTCAAGGTGCGTGTGTGTGTGTGTGCGCGTGCGTGTGCGTGCGTGCGCGCGCATATGCGCGCATGAGAAAGTTGGAGCATAGTTTATTATTTTACTTAGAATGGTTTAAATATAATAAAGCTAACCTCTTTCTTTGTTGAACTCAAGAACCCCTGTCCAATTGGTTCTTTTATGATCATAGCACGTAAATAGTGAAATATTCACTGAATTGGCAAGCACATTCACTTAAAAAAAGAAACCCTGTTGTGGTCAAACAAGGAGGGACAAGAGGGAAGCCCGTCAGCCCCTCCTCACCAGATTGTAACAAGGATTAGAAGTGCTGTACGAATGCATAGTCTGGACTGACTTCCACATGTCAAAATCAATGAAACTGCAGGTCTTTCACTCCATCCATTTCTGGTATACAGCTATCAGTGAATGGCACTGGGATATCGGTTTCTCTATACTCACTACAGACACTGTTAATTTCTTTAACTGCAGACAGATCATTAGTGATTCAGTCAGCATTCTCACAGTGTGCATGCACTCATCTACTCTTGCACAGCAAGGGCCCCTCCCACAAATAAAAACTGTACATAACTTTGAATGTTTCAATCTAAAAGTAGGAAAAAAATTGGAATTTTTATAGCCCCTTTCATAACCACCGGACGTCCCAAAGCGCTTTACAGCCAATTAAGTAGGGCGGCACAGTGGCGCAGTGGTTAGCACCGCAGCCTCACAGCTCCAGGGACCCGGGTTCAATTCTGGGTACTGCCTATGCGGAGTTTGCAAGTTCTCCCTGTGTCTGCGTGGGTTTTCGCCAGGTGCTCCGGTTTCCTCCCACCGCCAAAGACTTGCAGGTGATAGGTAAATTGGCCATTGTAAATTGTCCCTAGTGTTGGTAGGTGATAGGGAATATGGGATTACTGTAAGGTTAGTATAAATGGGTGGGTCTTGGTCGGCACAGACTCGGTGGGCCGAAGGGCCTATTTCAGTGCTGTATCTCTAATAATAATAATAATAATAATAATAATAAGTACTTCTGAAGCATAGTGAGTGTTCTAGTGTAGGACATGTGACAGCCAATTTGCGCTCAGCAAGCTCCCACAAACAGCAATGTGATAATGACCAGATAATCTGTTTTTTTGGTGATGTTGATTGAAGGATAAATATTAGCCAAAACAACAGGGGAGAACACCCCCCCCCCACACTCATGGAATTTTTTACGTCCATCTGAGAGCAGACAGGGCCTCGGTTTAACATCTCATCCGAGTATTCATTACAAATATCAATAGTGCATTGAATATAGGAGAACTATATATATTTGTTTTGCCTTTCCGAGGAGATCACATGGTTGCTTGGGGGAAGGAGGTGTCTAGTCATGATTCTCCAGTCATTGAGAGTGGGGGAGGCTTGACTGATCAGCTAGTCTTTTCCTGCCCAGAATTTGCGCAGTAAGTTTCAAAGAAGTCGCGACATCAAGATTGCCACAGACTGTCCTGATTTTAAACTCATTCACAGAGCAGGAGAAACCTACTGAAAGTTTTCCTAAGGTGCTTCACATAGGCCTGAGGAGAAAGCCTGTTGAATCAAAGCAGAGATCAGGAGGGGGTGGCCGAAAGCTTAGGTGGGTTTTAAAGCTGCACAGCAGTAAATCACCACCAAAGGATATCAGAGAGGTCAGAATTGCAGGAATGTGGAATTCTCAGAATAGTGAAATCAAAACTGAAATCGGAGAAAAAGGAAGCAGCCCCTCAGAGTGACAACGTATATATGGTGTACTCATTTTTAGAAACCTTTCCGATTAGAGTGTAGTTCACGCAAAGTGAGTTATAAGCAAAACATTAAAGGGGGAAGGGGTGCTTTGAAATCCAGAAATTAATGAGTGTCCCGTTATCACCCACTTTTTAAGGTGAACATCTGGCAGTGTGTACCTTCAATTTGTCAGCGAGATTTTAACTGAGCTTGCATTAGAAACAAGGGTTACAAATACACAGCTCTTTCAAAAGAGTTGCACGATACATTTTCCAACGGACAGCTTGTAAATTAGAAGTCAGTTGTACATACTAAACATTTATGTGCTCTACACACAGTGCTGCAGCTGTTTTAAGAAGTGGGGCTTTCCATCTGTTTAAAGTGGCAAAATCCTTTCACAGAAATTGGGTTCCATCCAATTCTTACTCCATTTCAGTTTCTCAAAGCAAAAGAGTAAATGTTTGAGTAAACCCACAAAAATTACCACAATAGAAACTTTCCACTTTGGTTTCTGGATGTTCAAGTAACATGCATCAATCAGATGCTGAAACGTGCAACTGTAAAGCAAAGGAGTTATAATTACTGCAGAATGTGAGTGACAAGTTTAGAGAGGTATGCCCCGATTTGACCTATAAAAAAAGTGTCAATGCAGCAGTGTGTTGTACTAGGCAAAATAACATGGCAACTCACTCATTTTAAAAGAACAAACATCCTGTGGTGCAATCAAATATACAATCAATGTTCAAATGACCCTCATACCCAACAAGTAAGCTCAAAGAAGTTCTAACATCTTCTCCCTTTAACAGATATTGCTGATTTTATTTCCTTGTATAAAAGGATTGAAATCATGAGATTATTTATATGATCAAGTCGTAGAGTCATAGAGTTATACAGCACAGAAACAGGCCCTTCGGCCCATCGTGTCCATGCCGACCATCAAGCACCTAACTATTCTAATCCCATTTTCCAGCACTTGACCCATAGCCTTGTGTGCTATGGCGTTTCGAGTGCTCATCAAATACTTCTTAAATGTTGAGGGTTCCTCCCTCTACCACCTCTTCAAGCCAGTAACAATTACATTCCATTCTTATTTTTTTTTAATCCTTTAAACAAATGAAATGTCTATGCAGATCCTCAGTAGCCACAATTCCCATTAATATCAGGACTAAAGAAACACAACACTTAACCCAGTTTCACAAAAAGGCGCAAGGAAAAACAGACATAGCATTTGCATTGTGTAAACTTAAGTGTCACATGACTTTGCCTTGTATGAACTACAATGCCAGGATTGAACTAACGCACAGAGTGGGAAGAAACTTATACACAAGACCACACGGAAGAAATAAGTCTCAAGGATGGAATTATAGAATACAACAGAGCAGAGGGAAGCCCTGCTGCTCATTGAGTCTGCACTGGCTCTTTCGAAGAGCAATCCTGTTAGTGCCAGTCCTCCCACTCCTTCCCCATAGCCCTGCAATTTTCTCTCCTCCAAATAATTATCCAATTCCCTTTTGAACACAATAATTAAGGTTTAAACACATTGGGAAGGTTCTAATCGCATTATTATACGAGGTTAACTTTTGTTGCTTAGTTGGGTGTCTGCAACAGCTCAAAAGTGGGTTACTACCCTATTATAATATACGTCTGGAGACAGATCACAGAACCCAAATAACTGGCACCCCTAAGATTAACAGCCTTTTGTGAATGTCTGCTTTATGGATGTCACACACAGTCACCAATATAAACTGATAGTCTTAATGAATAGAGCACCCACACCCAATCTCTCACCTAACAGACACACACACACACACTCGCACAATGTAGTAGTCAAAATGCGGAACATTAACAATGGCCCCTCCAGCGAAGATGGAAGATACAGAATCTGAATGTTACAATACAGAAGGAGGCCATTCAGCCTATCATGCCTACATCAGCTCTCAGTCCAATTCCCCTAGTCTTTCCTCATATCTTTAAAATATTTGTTTTTCATAGTATTGTAATGATGTGAATGGAGTGGTGGTGGGGGGCGGGGGGGCGTGGGGGAAGACAGGGGGTTGAATTTTCCAGGACAAGGTGCGATCCCGATGACAGCATCAATTCCGGATCGGGACATCAAATGTGTGGCCAATAATGACCAATTAAGGCAGTAATGAGGGGGATGGGGAGGGCTCCGCCGGAATCTGAAACATTAACTCTGTTTCTCTCTGCACAGATACTGCCTAGACCCGGAGTATTTACAGCACTTTCTGGTTTTATATCAGATTTCCCGTATCCGCAGTATTTTGCTTTTATTTTAGAAGAAATAGTGGCTGCATGATACACTGCAATCATCACAAGTGCAGAACTGCTATCTTCAGTATCTGGCACTTAAAATATATGAAAGTGTTGCCTATGGCAACACAAAGCTTTCCGATCACCGGTCACACTGCTACATATAAAATAAAATGTTTACTTATCTTGTTCCAGTAATAATACAGATCCAATGAATGACTGTTCTTAAACAAAGCACCCTCCCTTGCACCTCAGTACATTACATGGAATACACCTGATGTATGTTCCACCTCTTTCTGGTTTCACTCATTTTAATAGGCCCAATGCTGTTTTGCAAAGCCTGCACCTAAAAGGGCAGTGGTGGGGGTAGGGGGTGGGTGGTGGATGAAGACAGCGAGTTAGCCACCTGCTGTAACAAGACAGCAGAAATACCTGCATTTATGAACACCTTAAAGCGCTTTACAGCCAATGCAGTACTTTTGAAGAGTAGTCATTGTTGTGAGGAGGGAAGCGTGGCCTCCCATTAGCAAACAGCTAGGTCCCAGCAATAACCTGTTGAGTGATAAATATTGGCCAGGACAGCAGCAAAAAATCCCCTGCTCTTCATTGGAACAGTGCCATGGGATCTTTTACATCCACCTGAGAGGGCAGACGGGCCCACAGTTTAGCATCTCGTTCAAAAGATGCACCTTCAAGAGTGCAGCATTCCATCACGACTGAAGAGTCAGCCTAGATTATGAGTTTAAGCCTCAGGGGTAGGACTTGAACCCACTACTGGCTCAGAGGCGAGAGTGCTACCACTGTGCCACAGAGGCCTATGGTATCGGATACTGGCTTCAGAGCCCTTCAACTGCTGTCCATGAATGGCAGCCAAAAGGCCCTGACGACCCAACTGTCTCAGTTTCTCTAACCTGGGACATGGCTCACGACGGTTAGCGGACTTTGGCCATGAAAGGTGGAGACTAAGCGAGACAGGAATACTGTGAAAGTACTACTACGCAATTGCTGACAATTACAATACTTACACCTGCCATAGGTGGAAATACAAAATTGTTCATTTGCTTTGTCATGAACTGCCACCAGATTTACTATTTCTACTTCTGGCCAGCATACACTGTAGAAAGGGAAAGCCTCATCAGGAGACCATTATAACATTACATGTGTGTGTGTGTGTGTGTGTGTGTGTGTGTGTGTGTGTGTGTGTGTGTGTGTGTGTGTGTGTGTGTATGTATACATGTATGTATGTTCAAGAGAAACAGAAAATGCTGGAAATACTCAACAGGTCTGGCAGCATCTGTGCAGAGAGAAAAACAGAGTTAACGCTTCAAGTCAGCAACTTTTGGAAAGTATTTCCAGCATTTTCTGCTTTTATCCCGGATTGCCAGCACCCGCAGTTATTTTGCTATTGTAGTAGTTCATACATGTGCACAACTTAAATACAGCTGGGATTTTATTGAAGGAATTTTTTTTTTTTTAAATGTTGCAGATATTCTGAAGTTTTGCCAACAAAATTATTCAATATCAAATCAGACATGTTTTTTTTTTATATTACTCAGTGTTTTGGTCTCCACATTTAAGAAAGGATATACTTGCACTGGAGACGGTACCGCGAAGGCTTGCTAAATTGGTCCCTGGGATGAGGCGGTTGTCCTATGATGAGAGACTGAGTAAATTAAGCCTATATTCTCTGGAGTTTAGAAGAATGAGAGGCGATCTCATTGAAACATATCAGATTCTGAATGGGCTCGATAGGGTAGACGCTGAGAGACTGTTTCCGCTGGTCAGGGAACCTAAAACACGGGGGCACAGTCTCAGGATAAAGGGGCTGACCATTTAGGACTGAGATGAGGAGAAATTACTTCACTCAATGGGTTGTGAATCTTCGGAATTCTCCACCCCATCGTTGAATACATTTAAGGATGGGATAGACAGATTTTTGATTTATCAGGGAATCAAGGGATGTGGGGAGCGGGCAGGAAAGTGCAGTTGAAGCCGAAGATCAGCCATGATCATATTGAATGGCGGAGCAGGCTTGATGGGCCACATGGTCAACTCCTGCTCCTATTTCTTGCGTTTTGAACATCCAGATGTACACCATAAACCAACAACACATACTAATTTTCATACAATGATCGGTTAAATAGTAATATAACAATAAATACCACCGAGCAGTACAATTGTAGATGACTTCGTTCTAAACTCAAGTTATATTTGGAGAGAGCACTACAAGTTGGGTGATCCAGAAGTTGCACAACTCAAAACACTGCAGTGGTTATAGATCTATCACTGAGCCATAGCTACGATGTTAACAATTTCAGGTCAATTAAGGATTACGAAATATCATTAAACCACATCAACTTAAGTGTAATTCTTCCTATAGCTTTTTGGGGGAAGGCAAATTTTACGAAACTGAGAAGTGACCTGACGAAAGTGTATTGGATACAACTATTTGAAGGAAAATCAGTGGCAAACCAGTGGGAGGCATTCAAAAGCGAGATACTACAGGCACAGTGTAGGCATGTCCCTACAAAGATAAAGGGTGATGCTGCCAAATCTAGAGCCCCTTGGTTATCTAGAAGCTTATAGGGCAAGTTAAAACAGAAAAAGAAAGCTTATGATCAGTCTGACCTCGGTGGTGGGTAATTTGTTAAAATCAATTCTGAAGGACAGGATAAACTGCCACCTAGAAAGGCACGGATTAATCATGGATAGTCAGCATGGATTTGTTAGGGGAAGGTCATGTCTTACTAACTTAATTGAGTTTTTTGAGGAAGTAACAAGGAGGATTGATGAGGGTAGTGCAGTGGATGTGGTCTACATGGATTTTAGGAAGGCATTTGACAAGGTCCTGCATGGCAGACCGGTCAGTAAAATGAAAGCCCGTGGGATACAGGGGAATGTGGCAGGTTGGATGCAGAATTGCTCAGGGACAGGAAACAAAGGGTAGTAGTCGACAGATGTTTTTGCAAACAGAAAGCCATTTCCAGTGGCATTCCACAGGAATCAGTGCTGGGTCCCTTGCTGTTTGTGGTGTATATTAATGATTTGGACTTAAATGTGGGAGGCATGATTGGGAAATTTGCTGATGACACAAAAATTGGCCATGTAATTGATAGTGAAGAGGATAGCTGTAGACTCCAGAATGATATCAATGGTTTGGTTGATTGGGTGGAAAAGTGGCAAATGGAATTCAATCCAGAGAAGTGTGACGTAATGAATTTGGGGAGGGCAAATAAAGCGAGGGAATACACAATAAATGGGAGGATATTGAGAGGGGTAGAAGAAGTGAGAGACCTTGGAGTGCATGTCCACAGGTCCCTGAAGGTGACAGGACAGGTAGATAGAGTGGTGAAGAAGGCATATGGAATGCTTTCCTTTATTGGCCAAGGTATAGAATTCAAAAGCAGGGATGTAATGCTGGAGCTGTATAAAACGCTGGTTAGGCCACAGCTGGAGCACTGTGTACAGTTCTGGTCACCACATTACAGGAAGGACATAATTGCTCTGGAGAGAGTACAGAGGAGATATACAAGAATGTTACTAGGGCTCGAAAGTTGCGGCTATGAGGAAAGATTGGATAGACTATGGTTGTTTTTCCTAGGACAGAGGAGGTTGAGGGGTGACTTAATTGAGGTGTACAAAATTATGAGGGGCCTAGATAGATTAGACAGGAAGGACCCATTTCCTCTGGCAGAGAAGTCAATTACCAGGGAGCACAGATTTAAGGCGATTGATAGAAGGATTAGAGGGGACATGAGGCAAAACTTTTCACCCAGAGGGTAGTAGGTGTCTGGAATTCACTGCCAGGAACAGTAGTGGAGGCAGAAACCTCAATTCTTTTAACAGGTACCTGGACCTGCACCTTGCTGTAACCGGCAAGGCTATGGACCAGGTGCTGGAAGGTGGAATTAGATTGGACAGCTAGTTTGCTCGACTGGCACGGACATGACAGGCTGAATGGCCTCCTTCTGTGCCATAATTTATCTATGGTTCTATGGTACCAATATGCTACGAAAACTCTGATTACAGTGACACTTTAAAAATATCTAACATTTTTGTTCAAACAAAATGTTGCATCTAGTATAAGGCACAAATTACTGTAATATTAAAGACTTTTTCTTACTGTGTTCGGAGTGTCATAATTTTTTTTTTTTTATTCGTTCATGGGATGTGGGCTAGGCCAGCATTTATTGCCCATCCCTAATTGCCTTTTGAGAAGGTGGTGGTGAGCTGCCTTCTTGAACCGCTGCAGTCCTTGGGGTGTAAGTACACCAACAATGCTGTTAGGAAGGGAGTTCCAGGATTTTGGCCCAGCGACAGTGAAGGAACAGTGATATAGTTCCAAGTCAAGATGGTGTGTGGCTTGCAGGGGAACCTGCAAGTGGTGATGTTCCCATGCATCTGCTGCCCTTGTCCTTCCAGGTGGTAGAGGTCATAGGTTTGGAAGGTGCTGTCGAAATAGCTTTGGTGAGTTGCTGCAGTGCATCTAGTAGATGGTACACACTGCTGCCACTGTGCTTTGGTGGTGGAGGGAGTGAATGTTTAAGGTGGTGAATGGGATTCCAATCAAGTGGGCTGCATAGTCCTGGATGGTGTCGAGCTTCTTGAGTGTTGTTGGAGCTGCACCCATCCAGGCAAGTGGAGAGTATTCCATCACACTCCTGACTTGTGCCTTGTAGATGGTGGGCAGGCTTTGAGGAGTCAGGAGGTGAGTTACTCATTTCAGAATTCCCAGCCTCTGACCTGTTTTTGTAGCCACAGTATTTATGTGGCTACTCCAGTTCAGTTTCTGGTCTATGGTAACCCCCAGGATGTTGATAGTGGGGGTTTCAGCGATGGTAATGCCATTGAACATCAAGGGGAAATGGTGAGATTCTCTCTTGTTTGAGATGGTCATTGTCTGGCAATTAAGTGGCAATTAACAATCACGCCACACATCAGCCCAAGCCTGAACGCTGTCCAGGTCTTTCTGCACCTGGACGTGGCCTGCTTCAGTATCTGAGGAGTCATGAATGGTGCTGAACATTGTGCAATCAGGGAACATCCCCACTTCTGACCTTATGATGAAGGGAAGGTCTTTGATGAAGTAGCTGAAGATGGCTGGGCCTGGGGCACATTTTGCTACTATAATTATTCACAGCTATGCAATATTCTTAATAAATTTAAATCACTTCAAGGTGACTGATGTCGTGGAGCCTAGATAAACATTAATCAAAATATAACCGTCACCAGAATTAAACTGTACAAACAAGAACCTGAATTGGGCACCATCTGATAAAACAACAAAGGTGATGGAATAGTATTTCCTGTTAGCTCAAGAACTCGTTTTTTAAAAAAAATTATTTCTCAACTTTAACCT